>NC_064845.1:14170000-14795000 GCF_024166365.1 Elephas maximus indicus | reverse complement strand
CAGGTGATAATCAGAAGCTGGGGGATCTGGTTTTGCAGGCCTTGTCGTTTTGTCACCACACAGATGGCAGAAGCCCAGTGTTTGTTTTCACCAGGGTTTGGAATGCTCTGTGTAGTCCCAGCTCGCGATTCTAGTTCCAGTTTTTTATCTCTTTCTCCTTCCCATCAGGCATTTCCTAACCTGCCTTGGAGTCAGATTCTATTCCCAGACCTCACTTGCTCCATTTCCCTCTTAGACCCGGAGTCTAAGATAAGATACACAGTACATCCTGTGCTGAAACAGGGCGTGATAAATATGATTCATTAAACACAGTGTACATCAATATAAGGCCAGGGTAGAAAATATACAGCATAATGAATGGTCTACAGTTTGAGATTCAAGAAAGTACAGCCATCCCATGGAGGGTTTTCAGTGGCATCATCAATCATGAAAGTAAAAGTGGAGTGGTTTGTGGGATTACTAGAATGCCATAAAGAGAGGCTGTTTTTCCACATCCTGCCTCACTCCCTCACCAGCCCTCACCTCCTATCCTTAATGATGGTAAAATCAATCAGCTACCTGTGGTAACTCACGATTACCCTTCTCCCCTATCAATATCACTTTTTAGGGTATCAATTTGTGCCATCTTTTTACCCAAAAGAAGCTTTTCCAAGGATAATTTAATATAGGTTGTTAAAGTCATTCACTGAATGTAGTCTTAGACCTCAGCATCTCAAAAGGGAGTTGATCCTCTCATCCCCAAGGATTAGAATGTCTTTGAAAAAATCTTCAGTTCTATCTCAAACTGCCCACTTCTTCCAAAGACTTCTTCCTCGCTCTTTCAAATTATTTCTTAAAGGCTCAATGTTCAGGAAGTTAATAACAGTGATGGAGGATAATGTGAACCTTTTTAGACAATCAGTGTTTATGGAGGACATCTTTCATGTCGAATACAATTGACTCATGGAACTTCGTACATATCAACAGTCTGGCCTTGCTGAATTTAGCTGAACTGAAGAGTTGGTTTGAGAGAAATTTTTAGCTACATGCAATATAAGTCAAGTCGATCTGCAGTTGAGTAGATGAAATTCATTCTGAAACATTTATTAAGCGCCTACTGTGTGCAATACAATAAGCCAGGTGCCTTAAGGAGTTTGGAAATACACGTTCCCCTCAAAAACTTCAAGAATACCTTCCTTATTATAAAATCGTTAAAACATAAAAAAATAATTCTGGGGAAGAAAAGGAAGACAACTCATAATCCTATCATCCTGTTAACAATCACTTTCCTTCAACTTTAATTCATACCTGTGCATGTGAGAGTACAGTACAAGCTTACGTTGATCCACCTTATTTGTATCACAAACATTTTTCTATGGTATTGAATAATCTTCATTGTGGCGCAGTGGCTGAAAGTGCAGGATCTCCCAGGTGCCTTTGTGTTTTCAGAAATTTACATGCTGATCCTAAAATTCATGTAGAAAATCCCAGGATAGTCAATCTTGAAATAGAAAAACAAAGTTAGGGAACTCATCTTTGCCCATTTCAGAACTTACTACAAAACTACAGTAATCAGGACTGTGATACTGGCATAAGGATAGATGTGTAGATCAATGTAATAGAATTGAGAGACCAGAAATAAACCCTTACATTTATGGTCAATTGATTTCTACAAGGGTGTCAATAATTCAATGGGGAACGAACAATCTTTTCAACAATGATGCTAGGACAACTGGATATCCACCAGCAAAAGAATGAATTTGGACTCTTATGTTATACTACATACAAACTTTAATTCAAAAAGCATCAAAACCTAAATGTGCATGCTAAAACTTTAGAAGAAAGTATAGAATTAAATATTTGTGATTTTTGGATTAGGCAGTGGTTTCTTAGATATGACACCGAAAAAGTAAGCAACAGATTAAAATTTTTGAGTGACAGAGGACACCATCAAGAAAATGAAGACAACCCACCTTAAGGGAGAAAATATTTGTAAATCATTTATCTGATAAAGGGTATGTATCCAGAATCTATAACGAACTCTTACAACTTAACAATAAAAATGCAAATTCCCCAATTTAAAAAATTGCCAAAAGATTTGAGTTAACATTTTTGGTTGGGGTTTTATCTACATAGAGGATATGTGAATGGCCAGTAAGCACATGAAAAGATGTTCAACATCATTAGTCACTAGGGAACTGCAAAACAAATCAAAATGAGATAGCACTACATGAAAACCGTTGTTTAGTGGCCATCAGGTAAATTCTGATTTATGGAAACCGTATATGTGCAGGGTAGAATTGTGATACATAGGATTTTTGAGTCACAAAAACTAGATTGGCTATAATAAAAAAGATAGACAAAAATAAGTGTTGGCAAGGAAGTGGCAAAATTGGAACCCTCACATGTTGCTGGTGGGGATGTAAAATGATAATGCTTTCGAAAACAATTTGGCAAATCCTCAAAAAGAGTCACAATATGACCCAGCATAAAAATGTGGAAGCGAAGGTTCAGAGGGGCATTATTCATAATAGCCAAAAAGTGGGAACAACTCAAGTGTCCATCAACCGACGAATGGGTAAACAAGATGTGGTATTCCCCTGCAGGGGAATATTATTCAGCCATAAAAAGAAATGAAGTACTGATACATGCTACGGCATGGTTGAACCTTGAAAACATTATGCTGAGTGCAAGAAGCCAGACACAAGAAGTCACAAATTGGATGATTCCATTTATATGAAATTCCCAGAATAGATAAATCCCTAGAGACAGAAAGTAGAGTAGTGGTTGCCAAGGGCTGGAGGGGGAAGGAGGGAGATGATGAACGACTGCTACTGGGTACTGGGTTTCTTTCTGGGGTGATGAAAAAGTTGTTTTGAAATTAGATAGTGGCGATGGTTGCACAATTCTGTGGATATATTAAAACCACCAGATTGTACACCTTAAATGGGTGAATTATATATTTTGTGAATTTTACCTTAATACAATTTTTACGAACAATAAAAGAGCGCACACTGACTCTTTAGCAGGCCTGCCTGGGTTTAATGCTTGGTTATCAACTAGTGTGGTATGACTTTAAAGAAGTGACCTAAACTTTCTGGGCTGCACTTTCCTCGTCTTGAAAATCAGAGCAACTGCAGAAAATAAGAGTTATTGGAGAAGGAACCCATGCAAGTGCTTGGAAGCATGCCCAATTCATAGTAAACACTCAATATATATTTTCTGTAATTATAGTTATTTTTCTTATGTTTTGTTTTAAGTTCTAACCCCATTAAAGGAAACGGTTATTTTTAAAGAGTGAAAAATGACATGCTTATGTTTTAATATAACTATATTATTCAGGTAATGCTAGATTTTATAATTGATAAAACCTCAATATCAATTGGTGCCATATTCTGTATCAGCTGGAATTGATGGATAATAATAGGAATTTTAAAACACACTAGAAATTTATTTAACAGAATAGAAATTGATTTCTTGCTTACATAGGATTTAAATGGTAGCTGGTGAGAGGGCAGGACTTGTAGGCTGCTGGTGGAGGACAGGGCCGGTGGCTGCTTAAAACTCTGCAGTGGCTTTTCATATTTTAAAAATTAAGGCCCAAGCTTCTAAGGCTGCTTCTGGATATCACACCTACTTAACTGTCAAGTCTCACAAATCCTCTAAACACACTGTCTTCTATCCATAGCGACCACTGTAGTTTCCCAGTCTTGCTGTATGCTTTCACCCCACCACGTTCTTGCTTTTGTCAACTCTTCTCCAGACAAGATTGCACACACTGTGCTGTCCATAGACAGTTCTCACTCTTACCAAGTCCCAACTTGGTTCTTCCCTTGGTTGTGTATCAGAGTAAGACCCTGAAAAACTTTAAATAATGTGTACACATCTAGGCTCTGAACCTAAAGATGCTGATTTGAGATGTATATATAGTTCCACAGATGATTAATTCTAACACACATCTAGATGTGAGATCCACTGTACTACAAAACATCACCTCCTCTTGGAAGCCCACCCAGCTTCCCCTGTGCCCAAGGTACTTACCCTGTGTGAACTGCAATAGGGCAGGGACTTTATGTCCTCATTGCCTGACCCATCAACCAGATTCAACACATATTTGTCCAAAGAATGGATAACAAAATTCAGTATCTTTTCTTTTGCAGAAGACATTAGCTTTAAGAAAATGCCAATGTCAACCTCAAAACTTTGGACAACAAATAAATACAGAAGTCCTTGCTGAGCATGAGAAGACCATATTTTTTTCTCTTTCCGTGATTCTCATCCTTACACACAGTAAGAAAGGTGTTTATTTGAAACAAATTGTAAAACCCAAACAAGTTTTATAACCCAAACAAGTTATGAAAGTACACTTGGGACATGATTGGCTTGAGTTTTGACAAATCCCTTCAACATTGAACACTATGCTACTGGAAATCGTTTTCTATTTGGTTTGTTCAAAGAAGGACATTTCCAGGTTGGTGGTTTGGTTAATCCACACTTTATGAAAAGTGCAGTAGGGAAAAAAGTGAGGAGGGCCACACTACAAGTGAAATGGTAAGGTGAGTGATGGCTAACTTTTATTCGATTTTTAGAGTTTGAGCCAGGTGATGCCTTAAGAAGTTGAAACAAGAAGGCTGGACAACAGTTGAATAATTAAAACGGCAAAGATGGCAGGAGACGGTTCTCCCTGTCTCTGATACACAGCTTTTATGAATGAAAGTACTCAGCATCCCAGTGGCTCTCCTTTTGAACTGGCTCATCTATTACTGGGGTAATGATTTTCCGTCTGGGCAACAGCAAAGCCAAAGGCCTATTACACAGGCAACATAAAGTTAAAAAGACATTATGAATAAAATGTTGGCTCATGCGGGCTTTTGCCAACTCTTCTCCAGACAAGATTGCCTGGTGTCGACACGTGTTTATTACACTTAATAATGTTTACATAATTCTTTCTTGAGCTCATTAAAGCTGTCAGATCAGAAGTAAATGTGTTCCCCTCTCTGTTTATCTCTAAAGGCTTCGCAGTCAATAAAGCAAGATGAATGTCATCCAGGGCGCAGGCAACGCGAGCTCCGGCGTTGCGAACACTGCCAAGTTAAACCCTCGGTGGGTGGGCTCCTGAGTCTCGGGACTGAGGGACCGTGCATCTGATTAGCCCCATAGTTCTCCAGCAGTGTGTCTCCACTTTCACGGGCTAGGAATCACCCTGGGAACGTAATCAAAACGCACATTGCCAGACTCTATCCCCTGAGATTCTGATTCAGTATATCTGGGGTGGGGCCCAGGAATTTGCATTTCTGGAACGTTCCCAGGTGATGCAGCCGCTGCAGGTCCCTGGGCTATACTGGAGTAATCCTGTCGTAGAGGTCATTTCCAATCACGTCCCTTGTTGGGGGTCCCTGCTCCTTTTGGTTTTGGGCTCTGGGACGCAGCAACGGCAGCGGCGATGGCTGTGGAGGCAGCAGCGGGAGCAGAAGCGGCTGCAGCAGCAGCTCGCGTGGAAAGCCCACCGGGCCGGTGGGGCTCGGCGCCGGGCAGGCCACCGAGGAGGGGCGGGGCCTGGCGCCCGGGGGCGGGGCCTGGCGCCCGGGGGCGGGGCGCGGCGAGCCGGCTCGGGCTGTCTGCTCTCGGCAGCAGCTGCAGGGGCGAGGGCACAGCCAGCGGGCGGCGCGCCGCGGACTCCCAGGCAGCCGGCCTTTGCAAAGGTAAAGCCGGGAGAGCGCGCTGGCGGGTCCCCCTGCCGGGCGGCTGCTGTCCTAGCCGGGGAGCATCCCCTGCGCCCCAAGCTGCCTCTGGGCGCCCAGGGCATGTGCACTGCATCCAGGGACCGGCTTCCGAGCCGGAGTTTTGCATGCGCCGGGGCTGGACCCGGGGCGGGGGGCTTAGGGTCTGCAGCTGGAGCCCACGGCCGGTCTCAGGACATCGGGACTCCAAGACAACTTTGCGCAGCGGTCCTCCCCCAAGTTCCCTTTATTGCTATTGTCTTAACGCCTCCCGTCTGACAGTCCCCCCGGACTCCAGCTTTGTTCTTATCAGGCCAAGCCGGGTGTCCCCAAGGGCGTGAACCCTGGAGTCGCTGGCAAGTTGCACCTGCCAGCGGATCCGCCCCAGCTCCCTTGGCATCGCTGCCTGGCCTAGCTCTGCTCTGCTTACACGGGGGCAAGGCACAGCGAGACCCTGGCGCCCACGAGGGCAGGGTCTCCGCCTGGTTTTCCTTTGGGGTCTGGGCTTGGGGCTGGGGCGACGGACCTCCGGGATGCCCGTGGTTCGGAACCGGAGGGGGGGCGAGAAAAAGTTTGGCGCTTTGGCTGGGTCTGGGGAGCCGGCAGCGTCTGGGCTGCATAGGGCAGGAGGTGGAGAGTGCTAGGCGCTTAGTACCGGGCTGAGGGATCCGGGCGGACAGTATCTTGGTGGCTGAAGCCCTGAACCCGGGCTGTGAGCCGGCTTGGGATGCTTGCTGTGTGCGCGCCTTTGGCTTGGAAGAGGCTGCTTGGGATTGCAGAGGAAGAGAGGCAGTGTGGATGTATGTAATTATAGCGTGCCAGTGAGCACTTCCCCACCCCTCTCCAGGTATTTGGGAATGGCTGTGCGCGGGATGCCTTCTTGTACCCAAACTCCCGGAGGTGGGGGTGCGGGGTGGGGGGATAAGTTTTACCCAGCGCAAAAAAGCTGGCTTTGAAAGTGAACAGGTGACAGGAAGACTTCTCTGCCTGTGGGGGGGCGGGCGGGGGATGCTCCTGGTGGTGCAGGACTGTCCCTTCCACCCCCCCCCACTAGCCCCTGACAGCAATGCCAGTTTCCATCCGCCACCCTCTCCCTGAGGCTGGCAGGCAAGAGGCTAAGTGACGATCAAAGAGTGAAGCACACAAAAGGGTGCACTTGGAGGACCCTCCGAGGGCAAGGCGGCTGGTGTGTTGGGTGTGTATGGAGGGTGTTCCCTATTTTGCCAGCTAGGGAGAGGCGGGAGGAAGACAGGTGAGGCGGCGCAGAAGAGAAGAAAGAAGAGGAGAGCTGAGATTTAAAAGCATCTTACCTCGGTGGCTGTAGAATTATAAATTGAGTTAAAAAAGAGATGTTAGACGAAAACCAAAACGAAACAAAATTCCAAACGAACCTGTAGCTGAAATATTAGAGGATGGGGCACAATAAGTTTCATTATTTAGTAAAGGTATTTAGTGGTGTTAAAGTAAGACTGAAACCCTCTCCGAGGTTTATTGCTGGTTTTAAGTAATCTTCTTGAGATATCTTTCCAACACCTACTCCAGAAGTACTTTTTGACTGTCAGAAAGAAGTCAAAGGCATATATACGCCAATAAAATACAGCTAAAATGAAGTTTCAATGAAGCTTTGAGCAGGATTCAATGGCTTGTGTTACTGCTGAATGTTGCTAAAGTCCTGTCAGGGCTGTAAAATAGCCAGACAAAATATAAAGGAAAAAAAATAATTGTAACGAGAAAATGAAGGCTTTACCAGAACTTCAGTAATGAGCCCATAACAATTGATGGTATGATGCAGTAATTATTTTCGTATTTACGCCATTAACGATTGTAATTTAACGTTAATGTCTTGGTATTTTATTCCTTCTCATTTGCAGACAAAAGCACATCTGAGACACCATCAGGGAGTAATTTGGTAATATAAAGTCATGAATAGAAAACACTAAACCATGCTCAGAACTCTGACAACGTAAAGCGTGGAACAAAATAACCTCATTTGCTGTTTATTATCTGTCTTTATAATTCTGTTTACCATCATTTGCATAAATGAAGAGCTAAATTGTATGGTATATCCTTTTTTGGAAAAAAAAAAGTACTCGATGCTTATAGATATATTGGGGAGAAACTAGGCGGTAATACTTACATTAAGCATGAAGAAGACAAAAAAAGACCTTTGTGAGATTAGAAACTGCCCATAATCGGAATGCAGATTCAACCTACTTCAGCCATCCTTATCTTATTTAACTTATTTGAATAGTTTTTAACAATGCAGATGTAATTAGAAATGGGCAGACCACTAAACTTTTTCTCTAGCTAATCTTTACCAAGCCAAACAAGCACTCTGCCTTCTAGCAAGCAGCAATTGTGAAACTGAAAAACTTTTTTTTTTCCCTATTTAGCCTTTCAAAGGGGAAAATCTCTGAAATTGAGAAGGAAGGAGTTTATTGGAGGAAGCATAAACCAAATTCTTTGAGCAGAAATTTAAGTTACTAACATTTTTGGATAAATATTAAATAGCAGACCTCATGGATTTTAAAACGACTATGCATTATGTTAACCCTAGGATCTTTGCCAAAGGCCTTACTTACTGTCTTACTCATATGATAAAGGGGACGATGGATAATTGTATTAAAAGGGCTGTGAAGTAACACGCCAGCAAAACAGCTGAGCAAAATGTGTGGTGGTTGGGGAGATCAGTCAATCATGTGAGTGTTAAAGAAAAATCCATTTATTAAAACCAGGCATGCAAAATGTGGCAATGATTGAATGCACTTTTTCTTCCTATACAAATATGATGGTCTCAACGGGAACAGAGCAAGACAATCAGTATTACCTGAGAATGGATTCCATGTGGGAATAAAGACCTCATATGTATGTTAAGGAGACCCTGGTGGCATGGTGGTTAAGTGCTACAGCTGCTAACCGGCAGTTCGAATCTGCCAGGCGCTCCTTGAAAACTCTATGGGGCAGTTCTACTCCATCCTGTAGGGTCGCTATGAGTCGGAATCAACTCAATGGCACTGGATTTGTTTTTTTTGGTTTATGTATGTTAAGGGAGCCCTGGTGGGGCAGTGGTTAAGAGCTTGGCTACTAACTAAAAGGTTAGCAGTTCGAATCCACCAGTCATTTCTTGGAAACCCTATGGGGCCGCTCTACTCTGTCCTATACTCATAGTCAATTGCTATGAGTCCCATGTAAGCTGTTCATTACAGTGGAGACTGGTGGTTGTGTCCGATTGGGACAACTTCTAGTTTGTTGGTTACAAACTTGAGAAATGCAACCATGTGAACAAAGGATATTTTGAACATCGGTTTAATTTCTATATTCACTGTTAAAGAAAGTCACTATTCTTCAGTGTTATCGCTTTTACATTCTAAGTGCTTCAAAGGCTGCTCGATTTCTCTGTAAGTCTCCATTGTTCTTGATATCACTGTTCTGTAGAGAAGTTCTTTATCTTTTCTTTGTTTTAAAGGCCAAAATCTGATTTTGGGTTACTTAACTCATATATTCTGTAACATACATTTATGATGTGCCCGTTATTAACTGCCAGACATTGGACTAGCTGCTGGGTTTTCAAAGATGAGTTGGATTCAGTCACTACACTTAGAAAGTGAGGGAGGTAGTTATGTGGATAAATAAATGCAAAAATACACACAGTCCATGGAAGGGCTTTGGAATGTGGTAGATAGGGTTAACTTTCAGTTCTGTCTCTTAGGAGCTGTGAGACCTTGATCAAGCTGCTTAACCTCTTTGAGCCTTGATTTTCTTATCTGGTAAGTGGGGGACTAGCATCTCCCTACATCAGAGTTGCTGTGAATTTACACGTCAACATATTTTTATGTCTTCTATCTTAAAAACAAACAATCACTGGGTTGCCTGACTTATGTCTCTGCTCCCTGTCATTGACACATTTCTGGGGATGCTCATCTGTACATGTTATCACCACTTCCTTTCTCGTTTAGCCTCCCTCCTTCTCCAGTATGGCTTCTTCCTCCACTGCTCGCTGAAGTAACTTCTGTTGAGGTTGGCAGTAACCACTATGGGATTAGATCTAGGGAGTTGCATTCTTACTCAGCTTTTCAGAGCATTGGAAATAGTTGACTGGTCTCTTCTTCAGAAGTTCTCTTCTGTTGGCATCAGTGTCTTCTGTGACGCTACACATCCCCCATTTTCCTCACGAGCCTTTTATTATTTCTTAGCTGGCTCCTCCCTCATTACCTAATCTCTACTAAAGGTTGGATTGCTCCAACCTTCAAGCTCTAGTCTGGCCCCCCCGTTTTTTTTTATCTCTCCTGTGATAATTTTATCCATGTGCTGACTCAGCTTATGTCTCTAGCCTAGACCTGGCTCTGAGCTCCAGAAATATCTATCTGTCCTATTTGACTTCTCCAGCTTGCATTCCACAAGCACCTCCAACTTCTTACACCCAAAATTAAAAGTCTGTGTTACCATTGCTGCCAGCTCCCTAAAATTATTCTCCGTTCAGCCTTCCTCATTTTGGTAAATTCCACCACCGTACACCAAATCGCTCAATCCAGAAACTTAGATTCATCCCTTTACTTCTGACATATTTCTTCATATGCACATTGTGTTCAGGGCAGGTGTCTACCTGAGACACAGGAGTAAGCCTGCCAGTCTGGGTGGTTTACAGCCTGCATCTGCTCTGATTGGTCAGTACTTTTGCTGTACCAGTTGGCACATATTTTAACAATTACCCCTTCTCATATCTATGTGCTTCTATGTGCCTAGGCCAATATCACCACTCACCTATTATTTGTTCTGATGTGATGGATTTGTGTGTAAATTATTTGTATCGCCATATATGCTAAACTGACTTGCTACAAATAAATTTTACACAATTTGTTTGGAGACAATTTACTTGGAGATTGGATACCAAGGAAGAAAAGACTTGTAATTTAATGCTAAGAGGTTGGATACCTTGTAAGTTAGAAGTCTTTTATAAAAGGAGAAATATGCTTGATGGGCTTCCACACCCAGACAACAGATTATAGAATGTCCAGTTGTCAAATTTTTGCCAAATCTGGAATACTATGTCTGCTTTTAACTTTAGGAAAATGAAGTTAGATAAAGTTCTACCACAAAAAAAAAGTACATTTGAGTAATCCTAATCTTGAATTTTCTATTTTATTCCCTTGGTCAAAAGAGTACATTTAATTAAGAACCTAATCTAGAACTATATATAAGAGACTGAGTATCAAGCACGTTAAGTGTTGATATACAGATTTTTTGAGAGTTGACAATGACGGCAGATCATTTGAGTGAAATTGGTCATCAGTGTGAACTCCAGAACTGTGCTTGTTGCACCGGTCTTCCCCTCTTTCACTAGGAGGCCAGTGTTCTTAAGCAAAATGGGCATCCTTGAGCATACTTCAACTTTCTATGCTGTGCATTGGTGAGGTATAAGGTTTTACCTCAAAAGGGCAGCAATGACGTCAATGTAACTATGTCAACAAGACTCAAGTGATCTTTCAGTGATGTCCTTGGAACTCAGTGATCAAGAAAAATCTAAGTTTTAATTTTCTAAAGATAGAAGTATTTCTATTCCTGAAAGAGGCACAGGAATGGAAGAGGAATTTATTTAACAGCAAATGCGTTGCATCTTTGTTAGCATTATAATGCTCGTCCTGGCTTTTACATTTGGATTACACTGGGCTGTAGACTCAGACTCCTAGTAATTTTCCATTCTCCTTTTCTTTTTTCTTTCTTCCTCCCTCCTTCTCTTCCACCATTTAATTTCTTCCTTCCTCCTATTCATTTCTTACTTCTTTACTTTCTCTTCTTGTTCCTTTCCTTTCTTTCTCCCCTTCTCCTACCCCTCATTCTTTTATCTTTCTTCATCATCTCCATATAAGTAAAACCAAACAAAATAGAAAGATCTACATGAGTTTTTGCCCTACCTGCTTCCACCATTATAGTATTTTTATGTTTCACATTACCCCTGTCTTTTGATCTTGGTGGTCTTCACATCTACCACTTCAAATGTCTCAAGAAGCTTACAGTTGGAACAAGATGAAGCCCAGCTACCACTGATGACTGCCCTGACAGGGAATACAACAGAGAATCCCTGATGGAGAGCAGTGGGATGAAGACCTCAAATTCTTATAAAAAGACAAGACTTAATTGTCTGCCTGAGATTAGAAGGACCTCGGAGGTCGTGGTCCCTAGACCTTCTGTTAGCCCAAGACTGGAACTATTCCCAAAGCCAATTCTTCAGACAGGAATTGGACTGGACTGGGTTTTTTGTTGTTTTTATAAGATCGAAAATGATACTGGTGAGGAGTGAGCTTCTTGGCTCAAGTAGACGCAGCTCCTGATTGGAGATGAGATGAGAAGGCAGAGGGGGACAGAAGCTGACTGAATGGACACAGAAATACAGGGTGGAGAGAAGGAGTGTGCTGTCTCATTAGGGGAAGAGCAACTAGGAGTATATAGCAAGGGGTATATAAATTTTTGTATGAGAGACTGACTTGACTTATAAACTTAAAGTACAATAAAAATTTTAAAAATTAAAAAAAAGAGAGAGGCTTAAAATTCTTGGCTCAGTTTTCCTTGTCAACAAATAAACATATAAGAGTTAGAAGAAAGAGAAGTGGTAAAATTGCTTTGTGGTTCCGTGCTCTACCATGCTCTAGAATGACGGTCTCTAATAAGTGGTCTTTACCACCAGGTAATATAAAGATTATATTAGATATAATTGTAAGATATAAGATAGCAAACCAGGCAAATGATAGCTTCCTGGGCACAGACATTCCTTTCATAGGTCCATGTCTAATCTCACAGTGAGGTGACAATTACAGTAATGGCTTAAATGATGATTAAAAGAAACAAACCCATCGCCATAGAATCGATTTCGACTCATGGCAACCCCACGTGTTACAGAGTAGAATTGCTTCAGAGGGTTTAATCTCAAGGAAGCAGATTGCCAGGCCTTTCTTTGGTGGCACCACTGGGTGGATTCAAGCCACCAATCTTTGCTCCATCCAGGGACCCTCAAATGATGATAGCTAATACTTACTGAGTACTTGCTATGTGCTAGGCTCTGTGCTAAATGCTTGATACCTGTTATTTTATTTATTATTCACCCCCAGAAGGCCCATACTATAGATGAAGAAAAAGAATGAACAAAGACTTGAGCTAAGATTGTAAAACTATTAGATGTGGGAGTAGTAACTCAGATTCTTATACTTACTGTGTTCTACGCTGTGGTAGCATGTATTCAGATTAATGGTGAGCTGCAGGGGTGCCTGGAGGCCATAGTATCTGCTTTAATAAGGCAGACCTCAAATTAATGGTGGGTGGGGAGAGTGGCATTCATTGGCCCTGTGGGCTCAACCAGTGTGGGAGGTCATCTGGAGTAGATATTAAGGTTATATCTTTTACTGGAAAACATGGTGAAGGTACCTCATTGTAATCTCTCCCTCCAATGTGGTTACTGAGGAAGCCTGGAAACTAATGAGATTTTCAGTCTGGATGATCCAAGCCTCTCAGGCTTTGGAAGAGATTAAGAGGCTCCTCAGTAATGTTATTCTTTCCATCTCAAGACACTTTTTAATTTCTGGGCAAACATGCTATCATTTATCTTTAGTGAGAGTGAATGATATAGGACATTGCACTTGAGCAGAGGAGAAACAAGATGGCACCGTGTAAGTGAAATAAGCCTTGTCTGGGTAGCCTGGAACCAGGCCCATCCCTTTGCCATGGCGTAAGCAAAATGGACCCTCCTCTGTAAACTGAGGCAGTTGTGGTTAGGTGGTGTCTTCAGTTCTTTACAGCTCCAATGCTACATAACCCTATACACGGGGAGGGACTGAGTAAAAAAGGAAGAACAGCTGGCAATCAGTGATATTATAAAAAGAGTTTCCAAAATGAATACTGTTTCCTAAAGAAGCTCATCCAAGAACCTAGTTTGGATTACCTGAGAGCATGAGCGGTCAAAAAACATGAGGGTATTTCAGCAGTTCCTGACTGGTGATCCTGCTTCTATTCTTTCTTGCCTTACGTAGTATCTAAAAAAAAACCAAACCAAACCCTTTGCTATGGAGTCTATTCCAACTCATAACGACCGTATAGGACAGAGTAGAACTGCCCCATAGAGTTTCCAAGGAGCGCCTGGTGAATTCGAACTTCCAACATTTTGGTCAGCAGCTGTAGTATACCCACTATGCCACCAGGGTTTCCTACATAGTATCTAAAATATATATATATATATATATATATATATATATATATATATATATATATATATATTTTAGATACTAGATTGGTTTTATTAAAATGTTAATAAAAAGAGGTCACTTATTGTGTCAGTACTCTCCACTAACCTCCCATCTCATCCTTACCAAAAGCCTAAGACCTTGCAGTAACCGAAGAGGCTTTTCATGATTTGGCCCCCTGTCTGACCTCATCCACTGCCCTGTTTGTTGAATGAATGGATGTATGAATGAATGAATTACTACCGAGTGAGCCAGGAAATATTCAAGGTGCTCAATAATGTTTGCTAAATAAATAAAGAGGTGGAAGACTTGCTGTTTTAGTGTAGATGCTCTGGTAAAATTAGGTTTAGAAACAAAAGGTATAGGAACAATTTAGTGAATGGATGAATGAGGATAACTGTAGTTTAGCAGAACTGCTGGATGCTGACTTAGTGTTTTCATTGTTCTTTTATTCAACAAGTAGTTATCGAGCAACTACTGTGTACCAGGTACCATTCTATAGGATGGACATCCATCAATGAATAGGAAAGTAAAATCACTGACCATTTGGGGTTGACAGTCTACTGGGGACATCCTATAATAAAGTAGACAAAACTATGATTTCAGCTACTGTGAAGAAAATTTTAGCATGGAGTTGGGAGGAGGATAGGTTTAATTGCAGATCTCACACCTTCCTGATATTAAACATTGAGTAATGGGGTCATCTCTACCCTGGGCTGCAAATGGGGCAGACCATAGAAATGAGTTCAGTTTCAACAGCTTTGTAGTGAGTAAATATATGGTCTTGTCTTCATTAGTATTTTTCCACTAGTGGAATAAGGCTTACTTTTAAAAATTTTATTTGAAAAACAAATAAACATACTTTGACAATGGAAGATCCCTGTCTTAGTCATCTAGTGCTGCTATAACAGAAATACCACAAGTAGATGGCTTTAACAAACAGATATTTATTCTCTCACAGTCCAGTAGGCTAGAAGTCCAAATTCAGGGTGCCAGGTCCAGGGGAAGTCTTTATCTCTCTGTGGACTCTGGAGGAAGGTCCTTGTCATCAATCTCCCCCTGGTCTAGGAGCTTCTCTGTGCAGGAACCTTGGGTCCAAAGGACGTGCCCTGCTCTCAGTGCTACTTTCTTGGTGGTATGAGGTCTCCATGTCTCTCTGCTCGCTTCTGTCTTCTATATCTCAAAAGAGATTGGCTTAAGATACTATCCAGTCTTATAGATCTTATCAATATAACTGTTGCCAATCCATCTTATTAATATCATAGTGATAGGATTTACAACACGTAGGAAAATCTTGTCAGATGACAAAGTGGTAGACAATCACACAATACTGGGAATCATGATGTAACCAAGTTGACGCATATTTTGGGGGGACACAATTCCGTTCATGACAACCCCAAACTGATGGCTTCTGTGAATGTGCTCTGCATTTAATTTTAAAACTGTATTAAATGTCCCATTACATAATGGCGGTTGCAGTATTCTTCTGATAAATAATTAATAAAGAAGTCAAACTTAGAGTAAATTGCTTTTTCTCGTCTCTCACAGCAATACATTCAATATTATGGCTAATACAGATAATGCTGAAAAATTTAAATTGAAAAGGTTCTGCTTTCATGTGATTTACATGTTACTAATTTATTCTCTCAGCACTGATTTTGGTCCCTTCATTTTCTGGTTTTGTGTTAATTTGTTATGGCAGTGGCAGAAAACTAATGCAGGCTCCAAATCAATACGATTGGTCGAGAAATATAAATGATTAATGGCAGAGTTATACCTAGCAAAAAGCAACGATAGCTATGGATAAAGCATTCGGGGCCTTTTCTGATACTGCTCATTGGGGTCACTAGTAACAAAGGGATCTGTATGAGTTTTCTATCACTGCTGTAACAAATTAACACAAACTTAGTGGCTTAAAGCATCACAGTTTTTTATCTCACAGTTTCCATAGTTGAGAAGTCCAGGCAGATTTGGCTGGATCCTTTGCAAGGTCGAAAAGCTAAGAGATGGCTATCCTGGACTTTTATCTGGAGTTCTAGGTGAGAATTTGCTTCCAGACTCATTCCAGTTCCTGGCAGAACTCAATTCCATATGGTTGTAGGACAGAGATCCCCATTCCTTTGTCTTTTGGATGTCAGCTATAGGTCATTTTCAACTTCTAAAGGTCACCTGCATTCCTTGGCTCATGGTCCCTTCTATCTTCAAAAATAGCAATGGTGGGTTGAGTCCTTCTTGTGCTTTGAATCTCTCTGACTTCCTCTTTATCCACATCTCTTCTTCTTCCAGCTGGGCAAAGTTCACTGCTTTTCAGGGCTCCATTGATTAGATTGGACCCACCTAGATAATTCAGGATAATCTCTCCATGTTAAGGTCAACTGATTAGTAACCTTGATTACATCTGTGAAGCTCCTTTTGCCATGTAAGGTAACATTCACAGGAACAACAGCACAGGGTGAAGGATGTAGGGGACAAAATTTTTGCCTACCACAGAACCTATGAGGTCAGCCTTTGGGAATACGCGTGTCAACTAAAACAGACCAGATGACCTGATGGCCATAATCACTGGAAAGCTCTAAACTTTTGGCAAAAGAGAACGTGGAGGCCTTATTTACATCCTGTAATAAGTTCACTACAGATTAAAAACATCCATAGTACTAAACAAAATTAAAAAAATTGATTATGTAATTTTGTGAGGACCGGCCTCCAAAAATTAAGCTTGAACAAAGATATGTTCATGTACTAGAGTAGAACACTCCAATGCCTTCCAAGGTCAGGAATCAGGGAAAGAGGTAGGCTGGACGTATAGCACAGGGAGCAGTGTGGATTTGGAATTTGTGCTCCATGAAAGTGGGCATTCCTAACCCAGCTCCAGATACCTGCTTTGTGTCAACATTTTGGTTCGCGGCCATAGTTCTTAACCACTACGCCACCAGGGTTTCCAATTTCAGCCTAGTCGTGACAATTGTTTGACTTTAAATGAGAATTTAGAAATCTGGGTTTTGGGGGTGTGTGTGAAATCTCCAGGTTCTTTATTTTTTTAAATGTCAACTAAATAAAAATTTAAAGTACTATGAACACCGAAACCTAACATATTTGGGGATTAAGTTTGAGTTGTGGGCTGCCAGTTAGCAATTTATGATTTTATTCACGCTGAGTGAAATTCATGTTTGAGTGAAAAAATAAATATCGTAGAAAATACTTGATTTAAAGATTAACATTGACAAAGATATTAAATTACTCCAATACAGTAAGAACATGAGATACTTAGTTTTAGCTTGCAAGAGTGCAACTTAAGTAATCTACTTTTGTTATGCTATAGTAAAAAACAAACACACACACAGAAAACCAAGGAAGTAACCAACTCTATAATGCTGTTTCCCAAGTGTTTAAACACATATCAGTGTCCAGAAAGCCACTTTTTCTTGATTTATATTTCTCAGATTTTCACAGGCGGAGGGCATCAGACTAGAGTGAGATAAATCAATGGACTGAATTTGAAAGTACGAAGGAATTATCTGGATAATTTCAGCACAAATCCAGATCCTCACAAAATTCCATTTGAATTTTTAAAACGCATACTTTTTAAGTTTTATTATTATTTTTTTTTACAATATCCCAAAGTGCATGAAGTCATCCAGAAAATTTATTCTGCAGATGAAGTTTGAGGTGTATAAAGTTTTTATAAATGTCTTCAGATATTTGGGAGCAAAGGCGTAGGTGTGAGGTTGAAAGCATAGACCTATGAGGCAAATGAATTGGATTTTGAATCAGGACTCTACCACTCACCGTATGTATGACCTTGGCAAGATAATTTCATGTCTCTGAGGCTCAGTTTTCTCACCTGCAAAACGTAGAATTAGCATCTAATCAGAGGTAGCTGTGAAGAGTAACTGGAATGATGCATTTCAACCACGCGGGCATTACTGCTGTTGTATTTGTTACGTGATTCTAGATCTGGGCATCTAGCATGTTATCAACCATCATCAGTTCTTATTCTTTGGATTTAGAATGACAGCGCTGCCCAGGTAGGATGAGTATTTATGTCCTTCAATAAATGAAGCAGCGAGGGTGTAAAGGAGCAAGGTAATTAGAACCTGAATCCTGGAGTGATGCTTTATTGCTTCTCCAGCCCATTGCTGCTTTAGTTGGGGCGGATGGCGTTTCCTCTTTCCCAGAAATTCCCAGCATGGAACACTGCTGTGGTTTCATAGCAACACTTTTGGATTTGGCGCCCGAGGATCTGGATGCAAGTACTGCTTCTACAATATTCTAGCCGTACAATTACGGTTAAATCACTCGAGCTCTACGAGCTTTACGTTCCCTTTGTAACAAACGGAAAACCCAGTTCTCTAACCCTCTGTGGGCTTGAAAGGAATGCTTGAGGCAACATATATAAATCCTTTTTATGTACTTGAAATCTAAATGGTTAGTATTTGCTGCTGCTAGTACTGGGCTGTAAGAAAATGAAAAATGAGTAAGAGGAAAGAAAAATGTGGTGACTTGGAGCGCAAATGTGAGGATGACACTCAGCATAGCCACTATTGACTCATTTAATAGGTATTTATGGAGCACCTATTCTGTTCTAGCCGATATACTAGGTTCTGGAAACAAACAGACAAACAAACACAAATGATTGGCACAGTGCCTAACCTCATGGAAGTCATTTTGAGCTAGGAAGATAAGCACCATGCATGTACTGATGCAGGTTCTTGCAAAGTATTTTGGAGCACAGTGGGGCAATAGTGAGGCAGGGGAGAGTTTAGGAAGACAGCATAAATGAAATATCGTTAAAATATATGTTTTAGCTTGAGGTCAGGGTACAGCGAATGCTCTAAAAACAAAAAAAAAATAAAAAACCCAATCAAATGGAATGTTTCCCAGTTTGCTTTCTTGAATTTTAGTAATTGTATATTTAATTCAACAATTCCATGGAATTTTTTTTTCCCATTTTTCCACCTAAGGTGATATCTCTAAAAATATTATATTTTAAAATATGACAACTAGAGGAAAAAAAAAGGTTACGTGGCATCTCCCCATTGATAAAATCAATGTTGATTGAACGTGAAAAGTTAATGCGAAGACCTGGTCTTCAGTTACAGCTTCCATGTACTTGGAATTGATCAGCACTGCTGTTTAGATGAGAATTACTGTAACCTCCTCCACTTGCTGTGGTGAATCAGAAAGGCCTTGTTTAATTTTGAATTTCCAGAAGGTGTGTAGCATTAAAAGTGACGGTAAAATACCACATATAGTAAGGTTACACTAAGAACTAGATTTCAAAGGAAAAAAAAAAAGATTAGACCAAATGGTACCAAACCAAAAACCAAACTCGTTGCCATCGAGTTGATTCCGACTCTTAGTGACCCTATAGTAACCCTACTCCTTATTTTGAAATTGAAAATTCTTCTGTCCATCTGACATTTTACATAAGTAAAATAATTAGACCAACAGAGGGTAATTTCATTACACAATTCTAATCCGAATAGTCTGTTTTTCTTTAAAAGGTGTCTCTAGTGTAACAACTAATAATAACTAATAAACTGGTTTACTATTAATGAAATAATTAGCAGACATATTTCATAATTATAAACTGGAGTTATATAGAGTTGTGTATCTATTAATGATAATGGATATGCAATAGATTTAAAAGCATAAAATATACACATATTAGAAATGATTATTATTTTTACTTATTAATTAATGTATATATTTTGTGAATTTTATATTCTTTGTCATTTATATTATTACATGGAGCTAACAAATAAAGTTGTTCATGAAGGAACCTATTGAGAAATGGCTCTTTTTTTAGTTTTAATAATCAGAAGACAGAAAATATATTCCTAAGCCCCCCTTTTTTAATTGATGTAGTCTATTTTCTTGCTCCAAGGGCCTAATGATACATTAAGAATTCTCCATTTTTGTTGGCTCGATTTTCTATTGAGCAACGTTCCTGAGAGTAATAGAATGAAATAGGGATTGAAAAGATGGAGAACTGTTCAAGACTGGCTACCGTTATGGAAATAAGCAAGTGATGGGAAATAATTCAGGTTATTTTCATTTTGAGTTCTTATCAGAGGAGTTCTTATCAGAGATTCATTGTATTTAGACACAAAACATGGAAGCTATCTCTTTATAGATTCAAAGCTATAGTTAGGTCAGCACATTAAAAACTACTTCAGAATGGAATTACTTTATCATTTTGTATTCTTTATTTCCCTTATAGAAAAATAAATGCCAATTGGGCTGCAAATTATAGAGGATTATCTTCTCTCCTTATAAGGGTTAGTAATTTGAATACTATTTGGTGAGGAATTTGATTTGGGGATTGAAGAAGTGACCTTATTAGCACAAGACTCCCTTGGACAATAATCTCATAACTATGGGATATATATTAAATCCTTTTCTATTTATATTCCTTGGCACACCATTATTCATTGTTATTGTGGAGACTTTGTTAAGTAATAGTTCTCCTGAGAAATCATGGGTGCCTTTTCGAGGTCACAGTTTCCAAGGAGCTTAAATAGTGGGTCATACATCCTCTCTTTAGTTACAAACACACTCTATACCCATTTTCTTTCACATATACTTTATTTGTAAGATTCCTGACACTCCTTTCTTCCGAAAACTTAAGAATGATATATTGCTCTTTATTTTGTGAAGTAAAATTGATTAGAGCAAACAATAAACATAATTCTTTAACCATGAAGCCTGATATATTTTGAATCCTTGGCCGGGCTGCTGTAGTGATTATCACATCCTTCTCCAGAGACTGCTGAGTTGTGCCAAAGGCCTCTTGGTAAATAGTCTTCACAGTATTTCTTCTTATAGAGGAAGGAATTTCACCCTTGGCCTTTATTATTATTGTGTTGCTCTGACAAGACAAAAATCCATCACCATCTAGATAGTGATACCTGTTCATCACTGTCAGGCCGTTGCTAGGAGGCAAAATCCAGCTAATTTGGCATTTTTTCCAACATTGACCAAACGGTGTTAATGATAGCCCTGTTTTAAAGATTGGGTCAATGAGGATGAGCAATGCTACTGAGCATGGTAGGTTTCACTGAGTTTCAAGCAGGGCTTTGAACTGGTTCAAACCAGTTCAGTTATGGCCCACAAAGTGAGACTAGGACAGACTCAAATTTTTACAATTTGTGGGATCTGGAATGGGAAAAAATATGAGTCAAAGCCCTGGAATGGGAGATTTGGAAGAGATGTACTGAGCCCTTTCAGGAGCCTGATGTATGAGGTTGGATGATTGCCAGGACCGTGGAGAGTGACACACATACAAAGCAGCATGGTTGGCTGCCATCTTCGAGTGGGGCACTGCTGTTTCCCCCTCTATGCAAAATCGGACAGTCAAGAGATTTGGTTGCTGTGCAACACATATGCTGCCCTTGTTTTCTAAGAGGGAGAGTAAGTTTCTAGCAGGAATTCGACCAGTAATTTGTCCTGATCAGCTACTGTTCTGGTTCACCCAAATTGTGCAAATTCAGGTCTGTTCTGATATTGCTTAGTTGTCCATGACTGAACCGGGAAGAACTGGTTCAAAGCCCTGGTTTCAAGGGGTACATGATGGCAACTCACTCCACTTCTGAATCTGTGGCATGTTGATCAATCTATTTCCAGACAGAAGAAAGCCTAAACGGATGAAAGAGCAGACTTGAAGAGTGGGAAAATAATGACTTTTAAAAGAGATTTAGTTTCAAATCTTACCTTTACTACTTATTAGCTGTGGAACCTCAGACAAGTTACTTTATCATACTGAAATTACTTTTTCTCATCTGTAAGAAGGATCCCTGCGTGGCACAAACAGTTTGCACTCAGCCACTAGCCTTTAGCTGATGGTTCAAGCCCACCCAACAGCACCACAGAAGAAGGTCCTGACAATCTGCTTCTATAAAGATCACAGCCAAGAAGACCGTGTGGAGAAGTTCACCATGAGTCAGAATCAACTCGACAACAACGGGTTTGGTTTGCTTTTTCATTTGTAAGAGATGTAATAGTGCCTACCTGTGAGAATGAGTGGAATTTGCATAGGCAAAGTACCTGGCACATTGTAAGCCCCTTATAAAGTGAGTTCCATATACTCTTTTCCCTCATGGGCTTACACAGAGTTGAAAAAATATGCCTCCTGACTGCCCACCCAACGGCGAACTAGTAGATCAGTGTGAACGTTGGATAAGCTTTTACTACTCTAAGCTGGGTCCTCAGATGCAGTAGATACGTCAGCATCACCTGGGAACTTGTAAGAAATGCATACTCTTGGGTCCTTCCACAGACCTATTAAATCAGAATCTGCAGTTTTATAAGATGCATATTTTTTTTGTACACAGCAAAGTTTGAGAGAGTGAAAGAGACTGTTACATTTCTGTTGTGACAAAGTTGGCCAGTTGTGCTATTGGTTGCTTATTCCCGTCCCACATTCACCCGTTGTTTGGTGATGATCAGAAGACAGATAGAGGTATTCTCTCAGTACTCGTACCTGTGGGCAGGTCAACGCATGCTTGCTTCCATAGACATGAATGGAACATCACCCAGCATAGGGCCTGGCACAAGTCGATCTTCAATAAATGTTTATTGAGTGAAATAAAACAGCCAACAGTCAGGCAAGCAGGCTCCCCCATCTGTTGTGCAGATACATAGCAGACCTACAAGGGCCTGGAGAGAGATGAATGTGCTCAGGGTCCTTGCCAGGAGGCCTTGCCTGTGCCCGCTGGGGAGGAGGCGTTTACTCACCGTTGCTCTTGCCAAGAGATCTGCTGAGGTTCTGAAAGCCTAGCCAATGTGTGCATCCGGAACAAAGGACGGGAAACTTCCTCACTTCTTTCTCTTCCCTGCCAGGGCTGGTGCCACAAGGCTTTGGGAATAGTTTTCTTTTCATGATAATCGTTCATGCCCATAAGGGGCAAAGGAGTTGGTCAAGTGGCATTGCACCCAGGTCGTATTTTCCCACATCTGTGACTAACAGGCAAATGTCTCAAAATTTCTCCATTGGTTTCAAATTTCCAAGTTGCTGGTTCAGAGGCCGTCACAGGGGGTGGGTGCAGAAGGGGGAAACTGGGGAGCAGCTATCAGCCAGAGAAAGCTGAAATAGCTGGGGATAGCCTGTCGCCCTTGCAATGGGGAAAGACAGGAATCTGTAGGCTCTCGAAGGTTTGGGGAAATGAATCGTACAGCATGACTTTGGAGAAATCAAATATGGCACTTCCTTAATCTGTAAAATTGTGGTAAATATGTTGAGATCAACTTTTACCAACCTGTGTTGTTGGTAAGTGCCATTAAGTCATTTTTCAACTTACGTAACTGCATATGACAGAGTAAAACTGCCCCATCGGGTTTTTTTGGCTGCAATCTTTACAGAAGCAGATCACCAGGTTTTTCTCCCGTGGAGCCTCTGGGTAGGTTCGAGCTGCCAACCTTTTGTTTTGCAGCCCAGCGCTTAACCGTGGTGCCACCAGAGGTCCCTAGCGTATGTTTCAATGAAGTTCAGATCAATGCTCTGTGCTCCCCAAGGCCCGTCTTAAAAAATTGTCAAGTCAGCGAGACTTCATCTTAGAGCCATTTCACCTTACTTTCTGACTCTGCTTTAATCTTGGAAACTGGGTGAACTCAAAATGGCCAAACTCCTCCTCCGTGCTTGCTGCAAAATCTTTCTCTTCTATCCACTCATCAAAACTTTCATTTACTCAGTGTGGCCAATTCCATGTAGGAGATGAGAGGAAAACAATTAGATTCACACATATACCATGGTAAAATCCCCACTAATGGCCTTAAGGATGTGTTTGCTTTCTAACCTAGGTGGGCATTTCTAACAATCTGAGTGACATATTTAAAGTTGCACAGAGCACATTTTTGCATAAAGGAGATATTGATTATTATAATAGTTTGGGTAATGCTAGTTAGTGTAATAAATCCTTGCATTTCAGTGACTCAGTAAAATTCATCAACGCCTATGGCAGCAGCAGTCAAGAAATCAAATGACATATTGCATTGGGCAAATCTGCTGCAAAAGACCTCTTCAAAGTGTTGAAAAGCAAAGATGTCACTTTGAGGACTAAGGTGCACCTGACCTAAGCCGTGGTATTTTCAGTTGCCTCATATGCATGTGAAAGCTGGACAGTGAATAAGGAAGACCAAAGAAGAACTGATGTCTTTGAATTATGGTGGCGAAGAATGTTGAATATACTGAAGACTGCCAGAAGAATGAACAAACCTGTCTTGGAAGAAATACAGCCAGAATGCTCCTTAGAAGTGAGAGAGGTGAGACTACGTCTCACATACTTTGGGCATGTTATCAGGAGAGGCCAGTCCCTGGCAAAGGACATCATACTTGGTAAAATAGAGGGTCAGCAAAAAAGAGGAGGAACCTCAACGAGCTAAGTTGACACAGTGGTTGCAACAATGGGCTCAAACATAGCAATGATTTTGAGGATGGCGCAAAATCAGACAGTGTTTCATTCTGTTGTATGTAGGGTCACTATGAGTTGGAACTAACTCCACGGCACCTAACAACAACAACAATAAAATTAAATTTTATGTAAGAAGTAGTTAACAGTTTGAGGAAGGTATGCCTGGGCTGGGAAGGACCAGTGAGTGCATAAGGATTGTTCCATGGAGTCATTCAGGGACGCGGGCTGACAAAGGCTCTGCCATCTTTAATGTGTGCCTTCCTAAATTTCCCTGGGTCCAGCTGACAGATGGGACAATGGGGAGGTTGTCCTGGGGTGGAACTGGAGGGGGTACACATAACTTCTGCTCATATCCTATTGGCTAGAATTGAATCACATGACCATGCTTAACTGCAAAGGATGCTGGGAGATGGAACCTAGCTATGTGCCGAGCAGAAGAGGGAACAAGTTTGGTGATCTTCCACCCGTCATTGCTGCACTCTGTACACATAGGAACAACCCTGTTTTATTATTATTTTTTTCTTTTTCTCCTGAAACTCCTCAGATAGGCATGGCATTTCCTCCCCACATGAGAGTCAGCTCTCTGCAGCAGAAACGCCCCCTCCACCTACCTGAAGAACAAGAATAGAATCTCAGCATATCACATTTTAACAGTTGCCAACAATTAATCCAGAGTCAATTTCCTGTGTTTCACAAGGACGTTAGGAGAATTAGTGAATTACCTTGGGTAAATACCATCCTTTTGGTCACGATTTTTGTCCTGCGCTTCACAGTTCACACAGGCAGGGCCAGACTTTCACAATGCCTCTTGGAGGGGCAGAGCACTGATTATAATGTCAGTTACCACAGGAGGAAGCTGAGACACAGACAGGTTGAGAGACATACTCTGTTGTGTGCAACAGAGTTCCTGCCTGGGTCACCATTCCTGTCCGTGCAATTAAAAAAAAGTTAGAATTTTCTGCAAAGAAAAGGTAAGGCAAAAATAATGGCTTAACATCTTTATTTG
This sequence comes from Elephas maximus indicus, assembly GCF_024166365.1. Classification (NCBI taxonomy): domain Eukaryota; kingdom Metazoa; phylum Chordata; class Mammalia; order Proboscidea; family Elephantidae; genus Elephas; species Elephas maximus. The sequence continues at coordinate 14,769,658 of NC_064845.1, read as the reverse complement.
TGTGCTGGCTCTGGAATCTGTCTGCTGGGTGAACTTGGACAAATCAATTAGCCACACTGTGTCTCAAATCCCCTCATCAATAAAATGGGACTAATCATTGTAACGGCCTCCTGGGTTGTGGCATGGATTAAAGAAGGTAGTGGATATTAAGTGCTTAAAACAGCATCATGGGGTGGTGGTTGCTCAGTAGTAGAATTCTCGCCTTTCATGCTGGAGACTGGGTTTGATTCCTGGCCCATACACCTCACGTGCAGCCATCACCCATCTGTCAGTGGAGCTTCCAGACTTATAGGAACTAGAAAGAAAGGCCTGGCGATCTTCATAAATCAGCCAGTGAAAAGCCTATGGATCACAATGGTCCAGCCTCCAACCCATCTTGGGGATGCAACAGAACCAGGCAGTGTTTTTGTTGTTCATGGAGTTGCCATGAGTCAGGGGCTGACCTGAGACAGCAGCTAACAAGAACAACAAAAACAATATCTGCCAAATACCTTGTGCTTTGTAAATATTAGATATTATTATTATTTTTTACTTCTGACAGCCATCTAGTTCAGGGAATCCAAAGAAGAAATGACAGGTCACTTAGCCTTATGTTACTGGGAGATGTAAACTGGAGGCAAAAAAAGTGACCTATTTGCAGAAGGGGTCTTGTCACTTTTTAGTAAGTTGAACAGGAGCCCTAGTGGCACAGCAGTTAAAGTGCTCAGCAGCTAACCTAAAGGTTGGTGGTTTGAACCCACCAGTGGCTCTGCAGGAAAAAGATGTGGCAGTTGGCTTCTGTAAAGATTGAAAACACTGTGGGGTAGCTCTATCCTATAGGATTGCTATGAGTCGGAATCAGCCAGATGGCAGTGGAGTATGCTAACCAGGTAGGAGTCAAACCTTTCTATGAGCCACAGGAAGGTAAAGGAGCTGTGCAAAGGCAAGTCATTCGGAGGTGTGTCTGGCTGCTGGCTGTGTCCAGGTGTCTTTAGTGGAGTGTGATGGCTTCCCTTGAGTGGCTGCTCCCTTGGAGAGAACAGACCTTATGTTCCTAGAGCCAGTGCAAATGCTCCTTCGTTGTCAGTGACAGAGGTTCCTATTTGTGATGTTGAAAGTAAGTTGATTTATCCATTGTGACCAATGTATCTCTGTAGCTGTGTGGTTAAAGTTAATGAAAAAGTAAGAGAGGGTTGTAACATAGAGGTTGGTCCAAAAAGAAGATTAAGCAGTTTTTTTCATACACAGGTTCCAGGTTTGACTTCCCCTTACTCAGTGTCTCCTATCTCAATGCTTTTCGAACTTTAGTGAGCAAGCAAATCACCGGGAGACTTTATTAAAATGCAGATTTTGACTCAGTAGATCTAGAGTGAGGCCCAAGAGTCTGCATTTCTAAGAAGCTCCTATGTGATTATGGCTGCTGCTGGTCCAGGACCACACTTTGAATAGCAAGATCCTGCATTACTTCATTGTTGGAGTTTGTTTTTTATTGGGAAACAGCCTTGGGTCACGGAATAAAGCGGATGTTTGTTGGCCCTCCTACCCAGAGTGGAGAAGAGAGGGTTATCTAGACCAGTGGTTCTCAAAGTGTGGTCCCAGGAACTCAACATCAGTATTACCTGGGAACTGATTAGAAATGCAAATTCTTGGGCTTCACCCACACCTGCTGAACCAAGTCCTTTGGGGTTGGAGCCTAGCAATCTCCATTTTAACAAGCCCTCTAGGTGATTCTGATGCTGATAAAACTTTAGCACTACTGCTCTAGAGCAGCTGAACCTGGCTGGAAAAGGCCTGGCGATAGTGTGACCACTCATGTAGAATGGTTCCAAGACCCTGAAGAATGGCTCCTCGTCTTTTCCTGCTCAGTTTCAAAGTGGATTCCTTGGGCTGTGTTATATGTTAGGGTGGAAGGATTGGATGTGGAGGAACACTAGATTTCAAAGCCTTAGCTTTGGATATGAATTCTTCTACCCTTTTTCTGACTTCCCTACATAAGCACCACACAAAACCAAATCAGACTCCTAAAGAAAGCCTGAGAAATTGTTTCAGGCTGCAGAAATCCCTAAGTGGTTGTGAGTCTCAAGTCTTTTCATTGACAGCTTCCTTTGGTTGTGGTTTTGGGATAAATGGGGTTACCAGCTGCCTGGGTTTGCTTGAGACCAGGAGTAGGTCGACCAATAAGCAAGGTACAGGGGCTTACTTGTGTTTACTACTAATCTGTAGTGAACAATTTCACATGGGTTTTACCTTATCTTTGATAGATATGTGTGTGTGCGTACATACGTATAAGGCGAATAGGGGTTTACTGATCATGCATATAACTGGACTTAACTCTTTAACTCATCAAATCCAAATACTCTGGTTTTTTTTTTTTTTTTTTTTTTTAATTGTTCTTAACACAAGAACAGGCGAGTACTGTTGAGCCAGTAATAGACCATTCTCGAGCCTACTGACATCTCAGGTTTGTTTGAGTACCTCTTCATGGTTTCCTTGTCTGGGCTCCACATGACCTGGGATGTATGCATCTATCATTTTTGGTCTTGCCTCAAGAATGGCATATTTGTCCTTTGGTTTACAGCTGTGGTTGACCACAGGGATTTTTGCTGTTTGCAGTGCTTCTGCTTTTCAGCATCATGAATTTTGCTTTATCCGTATCCCCCTTCTACTCATTGTAACGCAGCAGCACATTCTACAGCCCATCTGTTTCCATGATTGATTATCCTTTACTTCAGTGTGTTCTAGAGGGTTGCTTAAAGAAGGAAAAAAAAAAAATCAAGCTTCAATGTGACCTTTCCGATTATCATAAATTGTGTTTGTATCTAGGTACGCCTGTCTACACCTTATGGCTATCTAGAGGAACTGGAAATAACTTATTTGATGTTGGTTATATGACTTCTCCTTACTCCTCATTCTGGATGGGATTGTGCTGAACTTTAGAGCCTTGTGACATCTGCTTTGGTCTGCAAATGTCCCCAAGGTCACTCTTCCTGGCTCCATCTCTTATGTGTTCATGGACACAGTGGGAGTGGCCATGCCTCTGGCAGAGTTTAGCAGTGGCTCTAGAGAAGCTGCTGGTCACTGGAGTCTCTGATAATGTGTCAAGTTCTTTTGACGTATATTTTTATATAGCCACGCTCTTGATAGCTAATTCTACGTTCTTTATGAAAGGATAAGTAATTCATTGCCTCTACCCTGACTGAGAGGGACACAGACATTTGCCTCTAGCCTTTCAACAACTGCTGGAAGCATGTTCATAGAGCTCTGTCTTTTACATAACTGCAGGTACCTCAACACCCTGGCCACATCTTCTCATATAGCAATAGCCAGAGCCCTCGTTTTATGAACAAGCATAGCAGCAGATTTTTGTTGGGTAGTATGCGCAAGGTGGGAGCCCTGGTGGCACAGTGGTTAAGAGCTTGGCTGTTAACCAAAAGGTCAGCAGTTTGTACCCACCAGCTGCTCCTTGGAAACCCTATGGGGCAGTTCTACTCTGTCCTGTAGGGTCGTTATTAGTCAGAATCAACTGGATGGCAATGGGTTTGTTTTTTTTGGTTTATGTGCAAGGTAGAGTCCCTGGGTGGTGCAAAGGTTAACATGCTTGGCTGTTAACCAAAAGGTTAGAGGTTTGGGTCCACCCAGAGACATCTCGAAAGAAAAGCCTGGCTATCTACTTCTTAAAAATCAGCCATTGAAAACCCTATGGAACACAGTTCTACTGTGACACACAGTGGGTTGCTATGAGTCAGAATCAACTCGACAGCGACTGGTTTACTGGTTGTATGCAAGGCACTGGGGCCAGTACATAGATCCCTGTGTTTCAAGGAGCTTGTAATCCCTATGAGAAAGGAGACTCAAATGCAACATGATAAACATTAAGTGCATAATGAATGGTGCAGAACATGAGTTCTGGAAGTTCAAAACAACCAAGGTTTCCTTAGTATTTGTCTCCCATTAGACTACAAGCTCCACATCTCTCTTTGTCACCAAGGTGTCCTAGTACCTAGCACATACCAAAATCAAATCAAACCCATTGCCATCGGGTTGATTCCAACTCATAGCGACGCTACAGGACAGAGTAGAACAGCCCCATAGAGTTTCCTAGGAGCAGCTGGTGGACTTGAACTGCCAACATGTTGGTTAGCAGCCATAGCTCTTAACCACTACGCCACCAGGGTTTCTATCTAGCACATGGTAGGAAAGTAAAACGTGTTTATTGAATGAACACGGAGATACTTGAGCTGGCACTTCAAGGCCTTACGTAGATCAGTTTTTCAAACCATGCTTGATAAACTCCGTGAGATAAATCCATATATCTACCATTCATATTCTATAATTAGCATTTTATTATTCTTGTTTTACCCATATGTATCTATCCATCCCTCTGCCCACTCACAATCCGTCTTATTTTGTGAATGCATTGTAAAAGTAAGTTGAAGACATCAGAATGTTTCTTCCTCAATACTTCAGTATGGGTATTGTTAACTAGAATTCTGGTTTTGGCATGGCTTTTTAATTTCTTTGGGTAACAATTTCTTTATAAAATTATGGAGTTGAGCTAACATGTCTAAGACTCATCTAGAGTGGATTTTCTGTGGTTTTGCGAGTACTTGATACCTGGCCAAGTTTAGAGTGGGGTAGGTAGAGGATGGTTTCCCTGGTGGCCCAATCAGTGAAGCACTCGGCTACTCACTGAAAGTTTGGCAGTTCAGACCCACCCAGAGGCACCTCAAAAGAATTGCCAAAAGGCCTCAGCCATGAAAACGCTGTGGAGGGCAGTTCTATTCTGACACACATGGGGTCGCCATGAGCTGGAATCAACCCAACAGCAAATGGTTTCAGCTGTAGGACCAGTTAAGAATAACCCTTGAGTTTTTAACCTTGGACTGGGAAAAGTTTTTTCTGGAATACAGCCATGCCCATTTATTTACTTAGTGTCTATGGCTGCTTTCCTGCTACCACAGCAGAGTTGAGTAGTTATAACAGAAACCATATGGCCTGCAAAGTCTAAGATGTTTACTCTGTCACCTTTTACAGAAAAAGTTTGGCAATCCCTGTTATAGAGAAATAAAAAAATGTAATACATACAGAAGGGAATCTGAAAATTAGAAGAAGAATGGCAACCCTACCCTCACCAAAAAAAAAAAAATTAGCAGAGTAGGCAAAGGAAGAGGGAACAACCTAATTTCTGGAGAATTAAGATGTGAGGGCACCTCTAAATAAGACTCCTCTCTCTAAATTTGTTTTTCTTTTCCTTTTTTTTTTTTCAATTGAGAAAAAATGGAAAAGAACAGTGATTCAAAGTATATCAGTCAGCATTGGCTAAAGTAGGCTGTAACAAATGGACCCCAAATCTCTGTGGCTTTCAACAAGAAATCAACTTGTCCTCCATAGGTCAGCTTAGGTTCTGCTCCATGTGGTCTTCTCTCTGGACTCAGGCCCACAGACCAGCCTCTATCTGGGTTATTGCTAATGCTGTGACAACAAAGAGAGATGGCAGAGCGTCATCTGACTCAAAGCGTCTGCTTAGGAATGGAATGTATCACTTATGCTTACATTTCATTGCAAGTCACGTGGTCGAACCCAAGTTCAACAGAGTGGCGATGTGTCATCCTCCTACAGAGCGGGAGCAAATATGTGTGAACAATAGTGCACTCTTCTACCCGGGGTACCAGGGTCAAGAGATTTGGGTGTTCTTTAAAGGGGAAGTAGTTTTAGCAAGTTTGTAGGCAGAGGGAAGAAACATGTGCAGAGAGGAGGAAGTGCTTTCTGAATGATCCATATCCTCTACTATTACGCCTGATTGGGGTGGATTGTCATTCGGGTAATGTGAGGTTTCGAGACTGTAGGTAAGGCCTGGGGGTCTGTGCTGAAGTTAATGATCTATAATACCTCTCAAATTTTGACGTTGGTGGGAATCACCTGGGGATCTGTTCAAATGCAGATTCTGATTCAGTAGGTCAGGGATGAGGTCTGGGATTCTGCATTTGTAACAAGCTCCCTGGGGATGCTGCTGCTGCTGCTTGTCCGTGAGCCACACTTTGAGGAGCAAGGTTATAAATCAGCATATATTCTAAAACAAAACAGGGAAGCAAGCATTTGCCAGTAAGCCATTTCTGTCAAGGTTAAGTAATGAATCCAAAAGATAATAAATGTACCCCTTCTGAAATCTGAGTATTTCAAATCAGCGTTGAGGTAGTCTCCAAGGAAGAGAGGAACTTGGGTTTGAGAGAGCATGAGGGCCTTTTTAACGGCGGAGACCAGATCAGATGGAGTTCCTGGAAACAGAGAATGGGTAGGCCAAGAGGTTGTGGCCAGAAATGGGGGTTAGTCAAAGATTTTGAGTTGGAGCAGTTCCATCCAAGGTCTTAGGCAACCATCCTGCCAAGAGCCTGTTTGCAATGGAATATAAGCCAGATGAAATATCAATACACTTCAATTCAGTCACAGGCGGAACTCCAGAAACTGGCAATAAATGTTTTTTGAGTACTCAAACATGAACAGCAGTTGTCAGAATTCACATCTTTAGGTGGTGGAAAATGATTCAGTACAGTTAATAAAAACCATTCAGCAATTTCATTGCTATGAAGTATGTTTCATTTGAGTTTTGATTGTCATAAATATCTTGCTGGTTAAATCCTGAATCAAAACTACAACAGTGGGATGTGACATTTAAAGGGAAAATTCTGAGGTGAAAGTCTTTACTAGAACTTTAGTATCAATTCTTCAAAGGAAACTCTATCGTTATTTGAAACAATTGAATTTCTTGTTTATTCCTCTTTCTAATGACGTTAATGGAAGTGCCATGATTAGTAAGATAAAGCCATGATTAGTAAGATGAAGCCCATGCTGATATTTTATTTTTGATTTTTTTGACAAATGTATACATCACATAATTCCCACCACAATCATGATATAGAACATTTGCCTCACCTCCAAAAGGTCCCTCGAAGTATATTCCCACCCCCAGCAACCTGGCCCTGGGGACTACTGGTGCGCTTTCTATTACCACAGCTTTGCCTTTTCTAGAATTTCTTACAATTTTTTTTTTAATTGTACTTTAGGCGAAGGTTTACAGAACAAACTAACTTCTCATTAAACAATATACATATCGTTTTGTGACCCGTCTTAATTATCTACTCCTGCTATAACAGAAATACCACAAGTGGATGGTTTTAACAAAAAGAAATTTATTATCTCAGTCCAGTAGGTTATAAGTCCAAATTCAGGGCGTCAGCTCTCGGGGATGGCTTTCTCTCTCTGTCGGCTCTGGAGGAAGGTCCTTGTCCTTAATCTTCCCCCGGCCGAGGAGCTTCGCAGGCGCAGGGACCCTGGGTCCAAAAAAGGTGCTCTGCTCCTGGTGCTGCTTTCTTGGTGGTATGAGGTCCCCAGCTCTCTGCTTGCTTCCCTTTCCTTTTACCTCTCGAGAGGTAAAAGGTCGTGTAGGCCATACTCCAGGGAAACTCCCTTTACCTTGAATCAGGGAGGTGACCTGAGTAAGGGTGGTGTTACAATCCCACACTAATGCTCTCAACATAAAATTACGAACACAAAATGGAGGACAACCACAGAATACTGGGAATCATGGCCTAACCAAGTTGACACACAAATTTTGGGGGGAGGACATAATTGAATCCATGACACAACCCCACAGCTTGTCAACATTCTCCCCTTCTAAACCTTAGGTTCCCTCTTGCCAGCTTTCCTGTCCCCTCCTGCCTTCTAGTCCTTACCCCTGGGCTGGTGTGCCCTTTTAGTCTCATTTTGTTTTATGGGCTTGTCTAATCTTTTGCTGAAGGGTGAATGTCGGGAGTGACTTCGTTACTGAGTGAAAAGGGTGCTTAGGGGCCATACTTTTGGGGTTTCTCTAGTTTCTGTCACATCAGTAAGTCTGGTCTTTTTTTGTGTGTGTGTGAGTTAGAATTTGTTCTACATTTTTCTCCAGCGCTGTCAGGGACTCCCTATTGTGATCTCTGTCAGAGCAGTCAGTGGAGGTAGCCAGGCACCGTCTAGTTGTGCTAGGCTCAGCCTGGTGAGGCTTTGGTAGTTGTGGTCCATTAGTCCTTTGGACACTAATTGTTCCCTTTTGTCTTCAGCTGTCTTCATTCTGTCTTGCTTCAGATGGGGTAAGACCGGTGGAGTATCTTAGATGGCCAATCACAAGCTTTTAAGACCCTAGGTGCTACTCACCAAAGTAGGGTGTAGAACATTTTCTTTATAAACTGTGTTATGCCAGTTGAGCTAGATGTTCCCCAAGACCATGGTCCTCACAGCCCTCAGCCCAGTAATCTGGTCCCTCAGGGAGTTTGGACATGTTTCTAGAGCTTCCATGCCACGCTCATATTTTAAATGTGTCTCGACTTCTGCACAAAGAACTCGTGTATTTAAATTCCATGTCACACACCCAAGGCATTGAATGCAGACCCTGCCACCTACTTGCTTTAATTCTGTGGGCAGATTTGTAACTTTTCTGAGCCTCATTTCATTGGTAAGCTATGGATGATCTCTCGTGGTGTTAATGAAGAGTTAACAGTAACATGCAGAAATGTCATTACATAGAATACCTCATGGTGATCCCATGGGGGTCAGAGTAGAACTGTGTACCATAGGGTTTTCAGTGGGTGATTTTTTGGGAAATAGATCAAAAAGCCTTTCTTCCTAGTATCTTAGAGTGGACTCAAACCTCCAACCTTTCTGTTAGCAGCTGAGTGCATCAACTGTCTCTACCACCCTGGGATTCCATTACACGAAGTAAGTCCTCTAAAAATGTTAGCTATGTTTTTATATTAATGGTGCAAATTGTAAAGCACTTACCTTGACGTTAAAAGTGAACTATGTATAGCAAGAGTTGGAGAGAATATGGAGAAACTGGAATCCTCATACATTGCTGATGGGATTATAAAATGCTATATCCACTTTGGAAAGCAGCTTGGCATTTTTAAAAAATATTAAACATAGATTTATCATACAATCCAGGAATTTTACTCCTGGGAATCTACCCAAGAAAAATGAAAATATGTCTATATGAAGACTTGTACAGAAATGTTCATAGCAGCAGTATTCATAATAGTCAAAAAGCGGAGGCCGATGGGGGGAAACAAATGCCCATCAACTGGTGAATGAATCAACAAGTTGTAATGTATGTATACAATGGAATTCTGTCTAGGAATAAAAAAGAATGAGCAAAAAATAAAAATGAACACCATAACATGGACGAACCACAAAAACAAGTGAAAGAAACCATACACAGAAGACCTCATATTGCGTGATTCCATTTATGTGGAATTCTAAGAAAAGGAAAATCTATTCAGACAGAAAGTAGATTAGCGGATGCCTGGCACTGGAGGTAGGAATGGGGAGTGGCTGCAAAGAGGGTTCTTTCTGGAGTGATGGAAATATTCTAAAAATCAGATTGTGGTGTTGGTTGTAGAACACTACAGGTTTACTAAAAATCATTGGATTGTATGCTTAACATATGTGAATTTTATGATATGCAAACTTTTTTTCAAGAGTGAACCACGTTTATTTTTGAAGATTTTGATGATTGTTACATAGATTCTTCTTGTTGCAACGTGAAGGCAAATCAGTGAAATATTTTTTCCCAGCTTTCTGAAATGCCTTGCATCCTCCGTGCTATCATGGATGCTTCAGCTTTCTCTATGCAGTAGAGAAGTCTTTGGTTTCCAAGACAGCAAGCCTAACCCTGAAACTAATTGCCTGCAGGCACTAGCAAAGGATACTAACATCTGAAAACAATAGAAAGTCCTGCCAGTAAATGGAAATCAGTAACACTGGTTGATGATTCCACACGAGTAAAAAGAGATTTGGAAAATGGAGCACCTTCACTTTAGCCATTAAACTTCTCCTTCGCCAGTTCTTCATTAAACGCCTGTCTTAAACAGGGCAGTTGAGTCTAAGATATCAGACATGTTTGAATTATGGAGATCGACTGCTTCATTGTTGGCCTTGGGCACAGGATAAAAGGAACTGAATTTAATATTTCCCCAGAAAATGATGTAAGGAGAGGTAATTGGCAGCACCTGGAAGATACCATCTGAAAGAGCAGAACCCCCAGAGCACAAGTCCGTTCCATATATGCCAATTTCCATTGTGTTGAAGTGCCACGGACTTCACTCAACCATCAGACCCAAGAACTGTGTGTGATAATTCTCTGTGCTCACTTTTTGAAAATCGGAATTGCATGACCAATGATTGTAGGACCATCTAGTTCCATGGCAAATAAATAGGAAATTCAGAGTATTGATTGGACTGTGTAGTTCCATTGCAAATAAATAGGGAGTTCAGAGAATTGAACTGGGCAGTCACTTTTGTCCGGATCTGGGCCATAGGAATATAATCTGAGAATCTCCATCTACCTGATTATTAGGTGTGTCTGTGTTAACATGTGAATTTTCAGCAGACTTCTTTGGTTGATACTGAGAGCCAATAGCAATAGAAGTGGTCCCATAGTTGCTGTTAAGACAACAACAACAACAACAAAACCCCCAACCAAACATCAACTCTCTTGTTTCTCCATGTATTATACAAAAATTACTGGTGTCAGAACATCTCACGTGTTGGGGGAAGGGAGGCCTGCTATTAAAAAATGAGAAACTTGAGCGACTCTGCCACACTCTGTTGCTGGAGTAATGGCTGTGAGTAGAAGACCAAGATCCCTGCCTCATGGAGCATTTGTTCTACTAAGGTGATTCTAGAAGTGTGGCTTGGACCAACAGCATCTCCTTCACCTGGGTACTTAGTAGGAGTGTAAATGTTCAGGCCCCACTTGGACCTACTGAATCAGACACTGAGAGCGGAGCCTAGCAATGTGAGTTTTAAAGCGCCCTCTAGGTGCTGATGCACAATCATGTTTGGGAGGCGTTGCTCTAGGGTAGGTTTTCTCAGCCTGAGCACTATTGACATATCGGGCTGAGTAATTCTTTGTTGTGGGGGGCTATCCTGTGCATTGTAGGATCTTTATCCCTGACCTCTACTCATTAGGTCTCAGTAGCAACCTCACCCAGTTGTGACAATCAAAAATGTCTCCAGATGTTGCCGAATGTTCCTTGGGGGAGGGGAGCAAAATCATGCTGAGATTATTACCACTACTTTAGGGCAAAGCTGTGCAACATTAGTGCTTGAGTCAAATCTCTGGAAATGGAAACTGGGAATGTGTGTTTTAAAAGCCTTCCTAATGAATCTGATGCCGTTAAAATTTGAGAATCACAATCATAGTAGGAGAAAGAGGGGCAAGAAACAAAAATATGCACACGTGTAAATAATGTCAAAGATTAGGGTAGTACAGAGAAGATTTGTAAGATGGAGTTTCTTCACTTTATCCATTAGACTTCATGTCTTTGGAAGGATGGGGAAGGCAGGGAAAGAGGACAAGAAGCTACAGCCAAGGGTTGTAATTTTAAACAATTTGGCCATGGAAGGTCTCACTGAGAAGGTGATACTTGACCAAAGCATGAAGGAAGTGAGTCAGGAGATCTCTGGTAGAAGAAAGTGTCAAGCCCAGAGAAGAACAAAGACAAAGATCCTGAGGCATGGGCCTGTCTGACAAATTCAAAGGACATCAAGGAAACCAGAGTGACAGAGAGGGCTCTAGGAGGAAAGAAGTTGTTGAAGAGATCAGAGAAATAATGAACGAATTAATTAATTTACCTTGTCTGGAGACTTGACTTCCTCGTGTACTGTGTATCTTTGTGTATACCTGTGGTTCTTTGGACTTCAGCTTTCTTTTCTATAAAGTGGAATGAATACCTGTCCCATGTAGGTCTGGAAACTCTGGTGGCATAGTGGTTAAGGGCTACCGCTGCTAACCAAAAGGTCGGCAGTTCAAATCCGCTAGCCGCTCCTTGGAAACTCTGTGGGGGCGATTCTACTCTGTCCTACAGGGTCACTACGAGTCGGAATTGACTCGACAGCAAAGCGGTGTGGGGCCTATAGGCCTGCTTGGTGAAATAAAATGCTCAAATGATGTTAAACTTTTGAGAGGGGGAGTACATTATTTTTATTTCTGAACTTCCATTGGCATTTCTCATAGTACAGGATCAATAAATACTACATGTATTGTAAAATAAATAGAGAATTTTAGACCTACCGCATCAGAATCTCTGTGATGGAGACTGGAAATAGCATTTTTAACAAGTTCCCTCAGGGGAGTCTTGAATATGCACAGTACTTTGAGATCTTCATTTTTCTCATATATTCATATCCTGGTTCCTGTTGAATTACCTGGTATAACCTAGCAGTGGAATTTTCCAGGTGTGAAAAATAACACCTGAAGTTCTAAGGCCTTCACAAGAATGGGCTGGGTTTCAGCCCTACCCTGGCATGCTCAGGGGAGAATATTGAGGAGTATTTAACTTTGTGGTGAGGCTAGTACTGGATTAAATATTCAGGGAACTTCTCAGAGGAAACTTACTCCTTTTTCTGTTTTCTCAAGTCAATCAAATAAACTTAGGAAATACAAATACTTCCTGATCCCTTATGTGAAAAAATGTAACTCCAAGGTAGATATGAAAACCCTGATGGTACAGTGGTTAAGAACTATGGCTGCTAACTAAAAAAGGCTGGCAGTTCAAATCCACCAGGCAGACCTTAGATACCCTATAGGGCAGTTGTACTCTGTCCTACAGGGTTGCTGTGAGTCAGAATCCTCTTAACGATAAAGGTTTTTTTTTTTTTGAGGTAGATACGGTATTGTGGCCATCATGATGAGTTTAAGGTTGGTTAAAGTCATCCAAGGCAAAATATTCCTTCCACCTAATTATCTAGGTGTCCTTTGTTTTGCACTGGACTCACCTCTCCATGACCAGCTAACCTGTCTATACCTTAATGTGATAAACTTCTTCCTTCCTAAATGTTTGGTGTGTTTGGGGGCATTTTCAGTCCTTAAAAATAAACCATTCTTCAACATGTTACTCTCCGGTCATTTGCTCAACCTTATTTGCCTTGGGGAACCTCAGAGATTAAATCTTACCACGTCTCAAAGCTGCAATGGTTTGAACTGCTAGGTTTTTCTGCCTTAATTTCCCCTGTGCGTCCAGGAGGTCAGACATGGTCTGGGGCAACACTTAAGAAACCCTGTATTGTGAGGACTCAATTGAATTAGTTGGTTTGGATCACGTTCCTTTTCCCATTGAAATGATAGGGGATGGGTGTCAAGATGAGTTTTAAATTGATTTATTTGGTAAAGAAAATATACACCAAAGCCGAAGAGAAAATGCCTCCTCGTTATTAGTTGCTAAGCTACACCTGACAGTTCTTGAGGCAATCCGAGCGTGGAACTGAAAGGACCCAGTTTTTGTTCATTTAGTTCACTTATATATAAATAATATAATTATTTATTTTATATATCATAATTATCAGCAATTAATTACACTTATATGTCAGATACATAGACAAGCCATTCGAGAAAGTTAAAAAAATCAAGTATGTGACATTTCACCTGGCATCATAGCCGTTGTTCCTTGTAATCATTTCCCAGTACGGGTCCATGCAACCTTTAAATATCACACCTGACCATTCGCAGATTGGAGAATGGAGGTCTAATTGTATTTGGAACTGTTCCAAAATCTTAAGAACTTTTGTCATCCAGGACTAGGCACAACCCACTCACCCCAACTTTTTTCCCCACTACTTATACACTAAGAAGCATTTTGGAATTAAAGTTACTCCTGGGCTTGTCAGAGAAAGCACAGGACGTCCCGTGAAATTTGAATTTGAAATCCAGATAAACAACAAATACAATTTAATATAAGTAGACCCCTATCTATTTGGGATCTGTTTGTACCGGGAACATACTTACACTTAAAAAAATCCCTTTGTTATTTATCTAAAATTCAAATTTCACTGTGCCTCTTTTATTAGTTAACTCAGGCAACCCTCGTTCTTTGTGTCACAGCCATTGGATTTCAGGAATATCCAATTGTGATCATGAAACTTCAGGCTAACAGAATCTCAGGCAGGTTATTCAGCTTCTCTGCCAGTATGAAATTAAAAAAGAAAACCATAATTATTTTCTCTGAATAAAAGAACCTGAGAATTTTTTTTTTTTTTTTTTTTTAAGTAAAAGCTAGGGTTAGAAGCTATTGTCATGTTTTCCTAAGTTGGCTGAGTCAGTAATTAGGGGTACTTCTCAGTAGACACAAGGACCTATTTTATCATGTAAAAAAAAATGAAGACACCGGTGAGATCATAACACATCTTTTTGGGGCCTGGATTATAGCAGCACTGCTACCCAATCTACTTTTATTAAATTGCTCTTGAGTCAAAGGTCTAGCCTAGCAGGGTGTGTGCCATTGTAAAGTTCATCACCTGTGTGAACTATTTCGTGTACTGAAGGACCTCAGCTCCTGACTGAGCCCAGTTACTATAAAGTTCTGCACAAAGACGCTGGCGCTCCCTCGTGTGACTTCCTTCTGTAAGATGGCTGCGGCTTCAGTGGAGATGCTCCAGGTTGACTTTAGGTTTAGCAGGGGAGCTTGGCTGTCCCTCCTCATTTTGAGAAGGGTAAAAATGTCATATTATGAAGAGGCGATGTTGAGAAGAAGCCGGCAAAGACTGAATTATCAAACCTACTTTCAGCTCTTATTCTGCATTGTGACGTTTTAAGACTGCTAACTGAAGATAATTATGTTTGCAGGACACTGAGCATCACCATAAAGAGACAGTCGTCCATCCTTCTCGTCTGGAGAATCGTGCCAGGGATCCACAGACCGGAGGTACGTTGAGGTTTAGTCCTTTGGAACGCCTTAATACTCTTATTAGAAGCTATTTTGGGCTTTGTAATCACCCTTATCTGGTTTCTGGAATATTTATTCCAGTAAATCAGTTTGATCCATGACAACAGTTTCTTGCCAGAAGGAACTCAGAGAAAAGAATGTATGTTGATATCCTGCTGCATCTTGAAACGAGGTAGTTCTTGGAGCTTGGCAGCTTTGCTTCTGTGTGAGGGAGGGGAGCAAACTGATTGTGTGAAAGTGGAATGGATATTGAGGGAGGAGGTAGAATTTTGTCCCAGAGCTACGTGATGAAACTTGAACTGAGTTTTTATTACAACTCTCATGCAGTTGTAATAAATAAACATTAGAATGACTTCAGGCACCATGTGTTATTATAATCACCTGGAAGTTAAACAAAATGTTCTAAAGCGATTCTTTCACTTCTCAGGATTTTGGTCTCAATCCACTGTACCCCACAGCGATTCTAAATGTGCCACTCCTTCTGGCTTAGCATGTCCTGTTGTTGTTTGCAGCCTTGGTGGCGCAGTGGTTAAGAACTCGGCTGCCAACCAAAAGGTTGGAAGTTCAAATCACCAGCGCTCCTTGGAAAACTTGGGGGACAGTTCTCTTCTGTCCTATAGGCTCACTGTGAGGTGGAATCGACTCCACAGCAGTGGGTTTGGTTGTTAGTTGTGGCTGAGTCAGCTCTAGCTCATGGTAGCCTTGTGTATACCGGAACGAAACATTGCCCGGACCTGGCCATTCTCACAGTTGTCGGCGTGTTTGAGCCCGTTGTAACATGTCCTACAAAATCCTAAACTCAATATAATCAATATGCTTTGCTAAGTCATTAAGATTTACTAAGATGAGATATGCAAAGATATAAATATCTGAAACATAAGCTTTATGTACTTTGTTTTGGGGTTGGGGACTTGAAGTTCAGATCCCAAGTTTGTCAAACTTTTTTTCTATTAAGGGTCGGATAGTAAGTATTTTAAGCTTTGTGGGCCATATGATCTCTGTGACAACTCATTTCTGCCATTGTAGCAATAAAGCAGCCATAGACAACATGTAAACAAAGTGGTGTGGTTGTGTTCCAATAAAATTTTACTTACGGGAACTTAAATTTGAATTCCACTTGTTCACATCAGGAAGTATTCCCCACCCTCCCCCTCTCCAGCCTGAAGGCTGACTGAAAATAAAAACAAAATAAACCAGTGGGGGGCGAAATTTGGCCTGCAGGTCATAGTTTAGATCAATAAAACCAAGCAAGTTCTTCTAGGAATCTCCATTAATTTGTTCTCACTGACATCACAGAGATCCTGTATTATGCTGCGGTAATGGTTTCCCAAGCATACCTGGGCGTCATAGCTTCAGCTGTGTGTTATGAGAGGAACAGGGAGTGTTAAATATTGAAGACACCTGGGGCATCTTGGTGCCGACTGTGCTCCAGAAGCGAGTTTGTACTTTTTGCATCTGGGCCAATCTCTCTTCCCAGCCAATGGCCTTCCACCCACCCGCTTCCACATTCTGCCAGCCTTCTTTTATCTCTTAATCAGTTACCAGGACATGAGGGAGTTGTCAGCATAGCAGCTGCTTTTCAACAGGTTATATGGCAGCAAGTTTCTTTACATTGATTTTATTGCCTTTCTTTGATTAAAGGGTTTCATTTCAAATACTTGGCAAGGATTGTTTGAGCACGGGATTACCTCAGTACAGGCAAATGTAAGAAATTAACAGGCCCACAACCTAAATAAACTGATACAGCCATGAGAATTTTATTGAAAAAATAGTCCTTTACAGAAGATTGCAAATAATTCTTAGTGTTCCCTTCATTCGCTGAAAGCTTTCTCCAAATAACATATTCTCCAGATATGTTTTAAAAGTTCATAAATTTAAAAATGATAGGCCTAGCTCACCTGTGTCAGCTACTAATGTATTCTGTGATCTTAGGCAAGTTCACCTCTCGTGTCTGAAAAAGAAGGAACTTGAGCTATGTGAATTCAAAGGGATTCTTGTGTACTCATGACTCAGAAAGTTAGTGTAGTAGAGATAGATAAGCCTTTTGAAATCACCAAATGAAAGAGCATTAATTCCTTTATATAGTATTATAAAGGATGCATATGGGGGGACTGTCCCTAAACTAACCTTACTGAGCAGAGACAATACTACTGAGCTTCTCCCCACTCCTCGTTCTTCCCAACCATTACCAGGAGTGTTCCATGGAGTTGAATTTGAATGTAGAGGTCATTGGATTATATGGACTTCGCTGCTATCCTTTGTGCAGAATGCTTAGTGTTTTGGATATCAAGAAACAAAAGATAGAGCCATATTAATTGCTGTGAGTGTATTTTTCATATGTATCTTAGCAAGAAGAATTTATAGAGTTAAACAAAATTCCTTTGTTTGGCAAATATATCTCTCTTACCCTCATTAATATAGAGAAGCAATTCTGTGAATATTTTAGTCTCAGGACCCTTTTGTATTCTTAAAATCACTGAGGACCCCAAAGAGCTTTTATATGAGTGGGTTATATATCTAACAATGTTTACTATATTAGAAATTCAAGCTGAGAATAAAAAAATTCTTAATTGCTTCATTAAAGTAGTAAGTCTGTGATGTGTTAACATAAATCCAACACTTTTTTTTTTTACGAAAAATAACTTTACCAAAACAAAAATGTTAATGAGAAGCATAGCACTTTTTTTCACATTTTTGTGCGTCTCTTTAATGTTTCTCTTAATGAAGGAAGCTGCGTTCTCATATCTGTTTCTGCATTCAAGCTGCCGTGATATCACGTGTCATGTAGTCTCTGGAAAGCTCCATTGTATGCTTACGAGAGAATGAGAGTGAAAAAGGCAAGTAGCATCTTAGTATTATGAAAATAGCTTTGGCTTCACAGATGTCCTGTGGGAATCCCAGGTCTCTCCAGGAACTGCTGGACCATAGTTTGAGAACCTCTGGTACTGCAGTACCCCCAAAACAAGGCATTTATGGTTCCTTCCTTGTAACTTGATTACCTGCCCTTTTGATCATGTACAAATGTCTCATTCTGATTTCTTCTTTGACAAAGCTATGACCTAAAAAGGAAGGAAAAAATCGTTGTCAACTGAGTGCCTTTAAAAATGTAAGCTAATGTAAAGATTGCACCCCCACGTTGTGTATGAAATTATGCTGCTCTTTACGGACTTAAAATGGTAAGGTGGAAAATAAGATAAGACCCATACTGCTCACAGGGCTTGAGCGGTGTTTGTTCGTTGTTGGTTGGTGGGGTGCGTGGGGTTGGTGGGGTGGCTGTTGGTTTTGTTTTGCGTTCTGGTTATAGATTTGTATTGATCAAGGTCTACTCATCAGGGCATCAAGTGCTTATTGAGTGCTACTAGAGGCTGTAGTGATAAAAATGTATAAGGCAGAGAACTACAGTTGTACAGATTCTTATCTTTAAATGAGGAAACAAATATACAAAGAAGCTAGGTGGCTTGCCCAAGATTATGCAGCTAGGAAGTATAGAACTTGAAACAGAGATCAGGTCTCGTTTTTACATTACTCTGTGCTATCTATCCCCTGGCACCTACCCTTGGGCAACTTACAGTCTCAAACTGAATATAGTTATGAACCCAATTGTAGAGTACAGATTGCAAGTAGTGGCCATTCAGATATATATAGATTCATGAAGGCTGGAGTCAGCTGAGAAAAACTGAGACTTTAGTGGCATTTCAGGCAAACTTTGAAGTGCAGGGAAAGACTGAATAGAAATGGGTATAATAGAAGAATAATCAACGTGCAAGGACAACTTGGGAAAAGATGCAGAGGCCGGGATGGCCAGGATGGAAAACAGCTTCATTGACATGGTGGGTATCTGCTGGGGAATAAGGAGGGAGGAGGCTGGGAGATGAGATGATGGCAGCCACACCCTCTCTGAATTGGGAGCATCAGCTTGTGAGATGCCTCATCTGACTTAGACTACAGGTAAATGGCTTGCAAACAGACTCACACAAGCAGAGCTTTACAAGTTTTCCACCCAAGATGTTGGCCATTTAACTTCATGGATGAGCCAACCGAGCTAACCAGCCACAGATGTTTTGTTTATAACCGGAGGAATTCATGTGAGCTCCGTGATGACATTTCCCTGTCTATAAAATGCTGATAGTTCACAGTGATACTGTGCGAAGCACTTGGAATCTCTATCTTGAGAGGCAGTTCTTAAAGTGTAATGGTTTAATGGTCATTTAGCATGATGGGCCTTCAGAGTGTAATAGCATTTGCCTGCCAGTTAAAATGAACACTTCTCTGTGGGAAGTCAAAGATCATGTCAGCGTAACCTGGGTTAGGTGAAGGAGAGCATGAGGAAGCAAAAGCCAAAACAGAGAAACAACAGTCTATGCCAAAGTGCTATAGGGACCGAAATGTCTCCAATGCCTAGCCTGTCCATAAATCCACTGCAGTTAGAGAATACCACTCACTCCAACTAATTGGGGGAAAATATACTCTAATCTGGTGAAAAGTCTGACTTCCATTTTTTGTTTGTTTAAATGGAATGCTCTTTTACTTTCTCCACTTTCCTCCCATCCCCAACCCTAATACCGTTCTAATTTTATCTGATAGCTTTACCTCCTACTTACAAATTGACCTTCCCCCAAATAATTAGAAACTGAACTTCTTGTCCACCCTGAAACTTCTCTGTGTTTCCGTTCTTCCTGCTGGCTTGTAGGTAAAAGTGTACCTTCTTAGGTTTCAGGCCAGCCCCCTAGGCTCTTGGTGCCACCCTTTCCCAGTTCTGAAGGGATCTCCATCGGTCAATTCACCCCTTTCTCCTGCATCTCTGATCTCTCTCTGCTCATAGGTTTCTTCCCCTTAGCTTAGAAACTTAGACAAGTTTTACTGACTTCTGCTTCTCTATTCTCCTGTTACTGCCCTTATTTTCAATGTATTCCTTTGGCCGCCACACTTAACGGTGAGTGTGTGCACAGGGTCACCAATGTCGTCTTAGATGCTGGTGTGATGATCATGGCTCAATCCTGACACAATTACAGGTGCTTGGAACTGTTTTTACCCACATTCTCTCTTCCTCTGATGTCAGGCATGCCATCCTCCTTGGTGTTCCTCTCATGAACCTGAATTTTCTGTGTCTGTCTTCCTTGGCTGTACGGTATTGATAGCCTTCTGGATTCCATCTGTGGCAGTTCCTTGCTCGTGCTCAGGGAAGATGTTTGCACTCTCTTTTTACTAAGCATCTTACTTTGTCTTTTAAATCTGTACCTTCAACCCTGCTGTTTTCCTTCAAGCTCCAGAAGCAAATCCACCACCACCCCATTGCCATAGAGTCGTTTCTGACTCATAGTGACCCTATAGAACAGAGGAGAACCTCCCCATAGGGTTGCCAAGGAATAGCTGGTGGATTCGAACTGCCGACCTTTTGATTAGCAGGCCAGCTCTTAACCACTGCGCCATCAAGGCTCCGTTGTACCACCAGAGCATCTTAAATGGGGAATATTCTCCTCTTGCTCTTTTTTCAGAGAAAGCTTGAAGAGAGCAAGCTTCTCAGTGGTGAATAAGTAGAGCAGCTTGGCACCAAGGAACAGCTATTTATAGATTTGCCTTGAAAAGCCAGTTTCCTAAAATCTGGATACCTCCCTGCCTATGGGAAGTCGTGGATCCTCCCATGGGGGGAAGAGAACATGGTAAAGGTGGGACACTGGTTCTTTAGGAAGCTCAGTTTGGGTGTAGGTCCCTTCCCTGGCAGAAAGGAGAGCATCTCAATGACAATGACAATGTCCAGGCAACTCGGATTGAGACCTCAGGGTCATTTACAGATACCCCTGCTTACTCCTGTACCCACTCAATGTTCGGGTCCTACCAGATCTTTAGGAGTCAGTTAAGTTGAAAATCAGCTTTGGAAATACCCTTAAGAAAAACCCACAAAAGTAACAAAAGGCAATGGATAGAGGCTTGGGAAGTTCCCACTGACTGCCACTGAAATCAAATCAACCACCAGGCAGATTTCCAAAGCAAGTGTCAAATGACAAATACCCAGTTGAGATAAAAGTACTTAATATGAGATAAAAGGTACCCACTGAAGTGGTTAAGATTTGTGGTAATTCATTCCTACTGAGGAAAATAACAACTCCATGTCCCTGGATGGGTTGCAGAGAAAATGGGACTCAATATTTGAGTTGCAGGAACTATCAAATTACAATAACTTGCTGGGGCCATGCTAGCTAGCACTTACAGCTTAGTCTCTTCAACGCTGATTCAACAAAACAGCAGTCAATGCATGTGTTCAATGTGGGTGTTAGTCTCTTTTAAAACATATCCAGATGATATTGGCTGTGGAAAATCTGGGTTTTAGAGAGCAAAATAATTCATCTGATACTTACTTAAAATAGAAGACACATCTATAACAAATGATGTCAAACTTTCTTATGTTTAATCCATTTATACGGCGGATAAGGCTTTTAAAAAGTGAACCATTGACAAAAATACGTCATACGTTAACTCCATTTATGGCCACTTTCCATTGCTATTTCTGTGAAGAAAGTAACACTTTTCATATTATATCTGCCTTTTGTCTAAGAAACTCTGAATAATTCAGAATAAGGTGTAAAAATCCCCCCAAAATAAACCCGTTGCCGTTGAGCCGAATCCGACTCATAGCAACCCTATAGGACTGAGTAGAACTGCCCCATAGAGTTTCCAAGGAGCGCCTGGTAGATTCGAACTGCTGACCTTTTGGTTAGCAGCTGTAGCACTTAACCATTACGCCATCAAGGTTTCCGAATAAGATATAGTCCCTTATTTAATAATGGCTTTTAAAAAATATCCATCATAATATGTACTTAAAATCTCTGGCCACAATTAAAGGAGTCCTGGTGGTGCAGTGGTTAAAGCACTCGGCTGCTAACCGAAAGGTCAGCGGTTCAAACCCACGAGCCACTCCAGCTGCTCCGTGGAAGAAAGACATGGCAGTCTGCATCTGTAAAGGTTTACAGCCTTGGAAACCCTATGGGGAAGTTCCACCCTGTCCTACAGGGTCACTATGAGTCAGAATCTACTCCACAGTAGTGGGTAATCACAATTAAAGTTTCATATATAAGATTTTTCCAAATATTGTTAAGTTATATAAATCTGGTCAACTTTGGCATCTGTGTGCAATATTTTGATATATTGGAAAAAGACCATGGGAAGTGAAATCAGGGTATATACTTACAGTTTAAAATATGACAGTTATAAAAATATATAAGATTTACTTAAGCCAACTCTGATTGTGTTCCATGATCTTTGGAAAATCAAATATAATGCTTGTTTTCTTGAGATTAAGGAATTATAACATGTTCGATGTTAAAAATTTAGAAAATACAAAGCAAGTATATTAAAAAAAGGAAATAAATCACCTGTAAAGCCTTTCAGTAATTTACTTGCTCCCAAATAGAATCAAACTGTAAAGTGACAATTCAGAAATCAATGACATATTTCTTGTCACTAAACGTTCTTGAAAATGTGAGTTTTTAAAATGTCTGTAATATTTTACCATATGGTTATATTGTATTAAATACTTAACCTTCGCACCTCCTTCATAATTGTAAATGTATTTCTGTAGATCCAGGTTTTTGCTTTAGGGTGGCTTTCTAGAAGTAGAATCACAAGGTCACTAGTTCAAAAAAGAAGCTTCATTCAAATGGACAAAATAATTTTCAGAGAAAGTAGACCCATTTACATTGCTATTGGTAGTATAAGAAACTACTCATTTTATTTCTTACAGCATAAAATTTTATAATTAACAACAACAAAAACAATTGGATAAGCCAACTCTTGCCCATCACTGTGAAATGCTACCTTGTTCATTTGTGTGTATTTCTGGTTTCTCTGTCTGGTTCCATACATGTACCTGTTTCACACAGACTTACTGACTGTATTCATTACTATAACTTTATAACAAGCTTTAATAATTTGGGTCAATCTCTCTCATTACTCTTTTTGCTCGTGGTCTTTTCAGAACCTTTCTGGCTATTTACTCTTGGCTTTTTTCCCCTCATATCAACATTGACTGAAATTTGAATTAAAATTTTAGTTCAGGAAGAATTATCATCGTTGCAGTGTTTTTTCAACCAAGAATAGATTGGTCTTTTTATCTACCCATAAGGCTGCCAACGTTTCTTTGTTTATTGTTGAAACCTGGTGATTTTGCCAAGGTATGGGTTAGTGTACTCTGTCCCATAGGGTTGCTATGAGTCGGAATCGACTCGACAGCACTGGGTATGGGTTAGTGTTGATTATCCTGCGTCAGGTCTCTCCTCCTCCCCACCCTGCCAGGACATAGTACGCTCTTTTGATTTGTATATTCAGGCCTACCATTATTTTAGAAAAGTTATCTTATATCATTGAATGTTTTTTCTCTTCCACGTTTTATTGAGATAGCGTGTATATATGTCTTGAATGTCCTTTGTCTGATTTAACGCTATTTTAATTTCATTTGCTCAGTTTCCCCTAGCCTGTTCTTCGTGTTACTATCATTTATCATGCTTGCCTACCAGTTTGTTTCTTTTGTGTGATTTCATTTATGTAACAGTTTTAATTTCTACTTTTCTGAGCAATGCTACCTAAATTTTTGCCTTTCTGTTGCCTTACATTTCCTTAAAACCTTTTACCTTTTATTCTGGTTTCAGAGGGGTGGTTTTTAATTACCTTCAGTTTAATGAGTTTTGTCTAAGATTTTCATTCTGCTTTGTAGGTTAAATTTCATTTTTTATTTTCTGAGGATTATCTAAAGCTTACCTAACTATATAAAAACCTAACTATATAGAACAATGTATGTAATAGATAAATAAACAATAAAATAACAAATAATGCAAATAATGCAGACCCCAAATTCTCACAAAAAGACCATACTTAATGGTCTGACTGAGATTAGAGGAATCCTGGTGGTCATGGTCCCCAAACCTTTTGTTAGCCCAGAACAGAAACCATTTCCGAAGACAACTCATCAGACATAGAAGGGACTGGACAGTGGGTAGGAGAGAGATGCTGATGAAGAGTGAGATATTTGTATCAGGTGGACACTTGAGACTGTGTTGGCATCTCCTGTCTGGAGGGGGGATGGGAGGATAGAGAGAGTTGGAAGCTGGCAAAATTGTCACAAAAGGAGAGACTGGAAGGGCTGACTCATTAGGGGGAGAGCAAGTGGGAGTATGGAGTAAGGTGTATATAAACTTATATATGACAGCCTGACTTGATTTGTAAACGTTCGCTTGAAGCTCAATAAAAATTAAAAAAAAAAAACACCTGACTATATAGAACAATGTACATAATAGATAAACAATAAAATAACAAATAATGCAAATAATTGGTATACAATAAAATAAAATCGACATCAAAACAATATAGTAGAATCTTCAATAATGAATCAACAATAATAGAATAATCGATAGTAGTCAACAAATAATAAAATAAATACATAAAAAACTAGATCAAACAAAAACTCGTATTCCAGACCCAGTTTAAGAAACGTGGAGCCCGGGTGGCACAGTGGAATGGTTTGAACCCACCAGCTGCTCCGTAGGAGAAGAATGTGGTAGTCTGCTTCCATGTGGACTTACAGCCTTGGAAACCCTGCCGGGCTGTTCTCCTCTGTCTTATAGGGTGGCTATGAGTCGGAATCGCCTCGACGGCAGTGGATTTTTTTGGCGGTGGGTGCATGTCTCTGCTATCTCTGCTTCTCTTCTAGCTGAGCATTAGCGTGCTCCTCTGTCTTGTGTTAATCATTTCCTTGTTTTCTTTACGATTCTATCAATATACACTGTATTATGAGTATCCCAGTTGTTTTATGTACTCATCACACTTTGTATTCCTAGGTATCTTTATTTTTCCACATTTGGTTGGTGTGGAAAGAGGTTCGATTGTGGTTTTAGTTGGCATTTACCTAATTTACTAATGAGATAGTGTGTCTTTTCATGTCCAGTGTGCATATGCGCTTCATTTTCTACGCAACGCCTGTAATGATATTCTGGTTTCTACAAGTTATTTATATATCCTGGAGACTAATTCCTTGTTAATTATATGTATCGCAAATATCTCTGCCAGTTTTTAGCGTGTCTTCTTACTACGCTTATGGTGTCTTTCGATGAAGAGAAACTTATTCATTTTAATATGTTCTAATTTATCTTTTATGATCTATCCCAAGGAAGAAAAAGCATTCTCTTCTGTTTCCCTATGTTGTTGTTGTGTGCCACTGAGTTGATTCTGAGTCATAACGACCCTAAAATTTGAACTTTCACATTTAAGATTTTAACTTATTTGGGATTGATTCTCTAACTGGAGTGAGGTAGGGATTTTTTTTTTTTTTCCTTATAAGAAAACCCATGTTCCAACACTTCTAAAGTTCACCCATAGCTCTCTGATATTTTTTCTTTCATAAATAACATTTCCACATGTGTAGGTCTTTCTGAGCTCCAAGTACTACTGTTCCGTTGTTGATAAGCTTATACCAATACTGTTTTGTCTTAATTACTACTGTCTTGATCTCTGGTAGGGTAAGCCCTCTACCTTGTATTCTCAAGAGTATTCTCCTTTTCTTTGCTTTTCTTAGTGATCAGAATCAGCGTGTCAAGGCCAGTGAAAAACTCTGTAGAGA
Organism: Elephas maximus indicus; assembly: GCF_024166365.1. Taxonomy (NCBI): domain Eukaryota; kingdom Metazoa; phylum Chordata; class Mammalia; order Proboscidea; family Elephantidae; genus Elephas; species Elephas maximus. The sequence goes on along the minus strand of NC_064845.1, from coordinate 14,744,323 downwards.
TTTTGATTGGAATAGTTTTGCCGATATGGATTTATCTAAGCAGACGTGACATCTTTGTAATACTGACGTGACATCTTTGTAATACTGATGTGATATCTTTGTAATACTGAGTCTATCAATGCACGGATATGGTATTTATCTATGTTTATTTGACTTTATAATGCATTTAAGAAAATTTTATATTCTACATGGAAGTCATACAACTTTTGCTTTTCTCATTTTAGATATATCATTATTATTGGTACTGTATATGACAGCTTAAAAAAAATTCTGCATGTTCATAGTACCTGAAATTGATTTTTGTACCCAGAAAATGTTAGCTCATATTAATTATAATAATTTATTTGTAGTTGCTTTGGGATCATAATGTCTGTGATTCGTGTTTTCCCTTTTTAATCGTTCTTCTTTGTGTTTGTGTGTGCACATGTAGCTGGACACTGACTAAAAACTCTAATACATTTTTAAATAGCTTTAATGATGGTTGCTAAACCTGTCTTTTACTAATTTTTAGGGGAGTATTTTTAACCAGTGAGTGTGATGTTTTGCTGAAGAGTTTATACGGTAACTTTATTAGGTTAAAGAAGTTTAAGTCTATTACTAATTTCCTAAGAATTTTTGTGGAGGTAATTGTTGGCTTTTATTTAATGTCTTATTTCTTATATCTATAGAGATAATGGAAAACTTGGTGGTGTAGTAGGGTTAAGTGCTATGGTTGCTAACAAAAGGTCAGCAGTTCAAATCTACCAGGCGCTTCTTGGAATCTCTGTGGGGCAATTCTACTCTGTACTGTAGTGTTGCTATAAGTCAAAATCAATGGACAGCAATGAGTTTGGGTGTTTGTTTTTGGTTATTGAGATAATACAGTTTTCTTGTAAAATCTTTTGATGTCAAATCCTATGGTCAATTCTTTTCACCTTATTTTATCTGTCAGCTATCAGCCTATGACAAATTTGTTCACTCACTCTTTCTTGATACACTGTCATTTGGCTCTAAGGACCTCCCCTTACTATCACTTTGCTGGATTTAGCCTTACCTCAGTGATGGCATCTTCTCTCTTTATGAAGCTTTAGTGTTCCAGAGCTCAGTCCTTGGAATCTTCCTCTTCTCTGTCAACATTTATTTTCTTGGTGATTTTAAGGCTTTTATGCCAACTCCTCTCAAATTTATCTCCTTCCCAGTCCCTTCTCCCAAACCCCAGACTTGAATATCCAACTGCTATTCAGCATCTCTACATGGGTACCTAGTAGACTCAAATGCAGTTTCAGAAGTAACAAGTCTAAAACTAAACTTTTGATCTCTCTTCCTCAGCCCCATCAAACCTGCTCCATATATGATTTCTCAATTTCTGCTCTCGAAGACTTTATTCCTCAAGTCAGTCAGATCAGAAACACTGGAATTATTCTATACTTTATATTCTTTTCTGTCTCACTTCTAATCAGGGAATCCTGTTAATTCTTCTTTCAAAGTGTATGTAGAATCTGACCACCTCTCACCACCTCCACTGTATTACCCTGATCTAATACACTATCATTCTTGTCTCACAATAAGTCTCTGCCTTGTACCCTTGCTCCTATACAGACTACTCTCAACATGGCTACTAGGTTTCCTTTGAGGGAGCGAGTTGTGACGATGACACTCCTCTCCTCAAAAGCTTGGAATGGTTCCCCATTTCACTTGGGTTAAAATCTAGAATCCTTACAGTGGCCCACAGGGACCTCCATGGACCTTCTACTCCACCCTTCACCCTTCCCTGCTACATGCACGCATTTTCCTTACCTCTTCAGCCTCCTCTTGCTGTTACCACTCTCCCTTGTACGCTCTCTCCCAGTCCCACTGCCCCCTTGATAGTCGTTGAATACAGAAAGCACATTCCTGCCTTACAAATAGGTCTTCCTTCTACCAGGAATGTTTTTCTGATCAGATAGTCACTTGGTTGATCCCATTGTCTCTTTCAAGTCTTGGCACAAATCTCACATTCTCAGTAAAGACTATTCTAACCATCATATTTAATTTTGCAAACTATTCATGAATGCATACATCTTACTTCTTCCTGCACTCTTAACTCCCATTTAACCTGCTCTACTTTTTTCCAGGCCAGTTATTTTTCTAACATCTTATATCAGGGGTTAGCAAACTTTCTCTAAGGCCAGAAAGTAGAATTTTCAGATTTTTGGACCATATGGTCTCTGTCACAACTACTCAACTCTGCCATTGTAGCAAGAAAGCAGCCATATGCAATATGTTTTTAAAAAGGCATGTGTGTGGGGGGGGGGCTGTGTTCCAATAAAACTTTATTTATAAAAACAGTTAACAGGCTGAATTTTGCCCATGGACCATTGTTTGCTGAGCCTCATTCCAAATTAATGGTTTTATTTTACTCCCTGGATAGAATATAAACATTACAAGGACACTGATTTTTTAATTTAAATTTTTTCCATATATGCAACCTACACTATTAGAACTATGCCTAGCACACTGTAGGCTCTTAATATTTAACAAATAATTACTATATCAAATTCATTAGCAGATTTCCTAATGTTGAACTGAATGCACTCTTCAGTTAAAAAAAAAAAAAAAAAAGCAACAAGATGGCGAAGATGGCCATGATGCGTTATTGCTCTTATGTATTGATGCTTTTGTTTGATAATACTTTATTCGGGTATTTTGCATCTTAGGTGGGATAAGATTGGCCTGTAATTTTCATTTTCTATTGTCCATATCTGGTTTTGGTATTAAGGTCATATTAGCCTCAAAAATGAGCTGGGAAGAGTTTGTCTCAACTCTGAAAAAGTTTGTAAGATTAGGAATAATCTGTTATGAATGAGTAACTTGTAAAAGCATCAAGGCCAGGTATTTTCATTGTGGAAATATTTTTATTTAATATCATTAATGGTTTTAGGTCCATTCAGATAGACTAATTCTTCTTGAGTCAGTTTTACTAGTTTGTATTGCTCACAATTATCTCTTCTATCTTTTTAATCTCTGTTCAAGTCTAAATATTAATATATTCCTTCTCTTTTGTTTTCTTGATTATTCTTGTCACTGTTTTCTTGATTATCCTTTCCAGAGATTTTACTATTTTCTTAGTTTTTTTAGAATTGCAAATGAATTTTGTTGGTACTCTCTAAAGAATGTTCTTAACTCATCAATTTCTGCTCTTCTATTTACTACTTTCTTTATTCTTTGGGTTTATTTAATTTTTCTGGATGCTGAACATACTAATCATTGGCCTGTTTTTCCCCTAGAAATTAGCAGCTGTAAATTTTCCTCTAATTAGTACTTTGTTGTCATCGTACGTGTTTTGATACATGGTGTTACTATTTTTTGTTTAGCCTGTAGCATTTTATTATCTCTATTATTTTTTGACTGTTGCGTAAGGTATATTTTTAAATTTCTAAGTGTAGCTTTAACATTTTTTTAATCGGTGTTTAATTAAATGGTATTTCCTTCAAAGGATACAGTATTTATGGTACCACTGATTTCTTTGATATTAGTTGAGACTTGCTTTATGATCCAGTGTGCAGTTCAACTTTAAAATTTTTTGTTTGCCTGAAATGTATACTGTGCTTTGTTCTAAAATGTTCATTAAATCCAGCTGTGTTCCTTGTTATAGGTTCCTTTTTTTTTTATCTGCTAATCTACTAATCTATTAATTACTGAGAGATTCGTTAGACTCTTCCAGGATGATGGACTTTTCCTTTTTTTTTTTTCCTTTCATATAATTGTTATGATGCCCTTCAATATTTCAAAATTATATTAATAGGTGTAGGTAAGTTTATAATTTCTGTATCTTCCTGGTGAGTTCACGCTAAAGATTTTGCTATGATTCTTGTTTTATCTAATAATGCTTATTATCATGAAGTCTATTAACATATGCTTATAATTCATTTTGATTAGACTTTGACTCTTTTTCTACCTTTACACATTCATGCTTATTTTTCTTCTTGTATTAGGTTTTTATTTTTTTGGGGGGGTGGAGTGTATAAATGTTATATAACTGGGTGTATTCCGATTGTATTTACTAGAACATATAGTGAAGATATTTCAGAGATCCCATATATCTTTACCTACCCTGTCCTGTTAATATCATACATAACCATAGTACAATTATCAAAACCAAGAAAATAGCATTGCTACAACACTATCAAATAAACTATAGGGTTTACTCAGTTTTCAAAAGTTCCATTGATGTCTGTTTTCTGTCCCAGAATATAATCTAGGATCCCCCATTCCATTTACTTGTCATGTTTTAGTCTCCTCCAATCTGTGTCAGTTCAATTTTCCTGTCCTTCAAGACTCTGATGGCTTTAAAGCATACAAGTCAGTTATTTTTTTTAGAATGTCCCCAATCTGTGTCTGTTCTGATTTCTTATGGCTACATTGAGGTTATGCCTGTCTGACTAGAACACCACGGGAGTGCTGTTGTGCCCTTCCCAGCGCATCATATTAGGAGACATGATGTCAATATGTCTTTTTATGGGTGGCGTTAGCAATGATTGTTTGGTTATGGTGGTGTCAGCCGAGTTTCTTCACTGTAAAGTCACATTTCTGCCTTTGAGATTAATACATTTCGTGGAGGAGATACTTTGGGACTATGAAAATACCCTGTTTATCCTCAAAACTCTCAGCCGCTAATCTCAGCACCCATTGGTGGAACTTCCCTGCAATAATTATTACTGAGTGTTTGCATAATGCGATTTTCTGTTTTTCTCATTCCTTTTGTATTTATTAATTTGAATTCTTCTGTGAGGAAGAGTTGTCTGTTCTTCCCCATTTATTTTGTTTTATAATCCAATAAAAAGTTAGATTGGTTTGAAAGTAAAGAAATTGAGAATCATGGACAGTCAGGTAACTAACCTCTTAAAGCATATCTAACTTTAATCACATCTGAAGTGCTTCAGTATGTGAAATTATTCAAGCTTACAACGTTTTTTAATTTTCTCACCCATAATACACTGGAAACATGCCTTGCTGTTATGAACTACATGTCTCATTTCTCCAAATCACATGTAGTATAAACCAAAGTCTTAACTTGGATACAATTTTTTAAATATCTTTAAAGACCCAAGATATATTCATTGCTGGGAATTTTTTTTTTTTCTTTTAGTTCTGGAAAACAACCAACTTGCCTTGTTATAGTATACCAAAACATAGCATTTTCTCATGCCCAGAAACCTGGTGCCCATTAGAAGAAAATTTAAGCAGTCAAATTTTATTTCAAGTATTTATTACTATAGATGAATGTAAGAATTACAATATACAGTCTTGTTCCTAGGCATAAGCATAATCAGATGTAAAATTTACATGTATTTACCATAGACTATTAAGTAGCAAGAGAAAATATTTTATTAACCCTGGGGGCTATCTAGGGTTAATATTAATAAGAATATTTATGACTGAGAGCTAAAGAACAAATTGAAGAGACAGTATGCATATCTACTTAAAAGGCAGTTCATTAGTTCCAATATATACACTGCCTCTAACTTTTACTAAGTAGTGACCAATTTGGAAGAATTCTCCTGGTGGCATAGTGATTGAGAGCTTGGATGCTAACTAAAAGATCTGCAGTTGAGATCCACGAACCACCCACCTTGGAAACCCCATGGGGCAATTCTACTCTGTCCTGTTGGGTAGCTGTGAGTCAGAATCAACTTGACTACAATGGATTTGGATTTTTAAGTTTGAAGAAGGAACCCTGGTGTCGAAGTGGTTAAGTGCTCAGCTGCTAACTGAAAGGTTGGGGTTCGAACCCACCAGCTGCTCCACTGGAGAAAGACATGTGACAGCCTGTTTCTGTAAAGATTACAACCTTGGAAACCATATGGGGCAGTTTTACCGTCCTAAAGGGTCCCTATGAGTCGGAATTAGACTCGACAGCAATGGGTTTGGTTTTTCTTTTTAAGTTGGAAGAACATTTAATTCAATGGTTAGATGTACTGTATAAAAGTAATACCAATATAGCTTTTTGAAAACTATTGTTTCGGTTTCAATTTAAATAGAAGCATCCGTTGGCTGCACAATGATTCTTATATAGCGTCTCACTTTAAACCATTTAAATGGCACTATAAGGGCACTGGTTTTTTTTGGTTATTCAAAAAAGAAGATAAATATATTAAACTCTGAAATGTTTTGATATGTTTCCTTGCACATCTGAAATTGGTCATAAAAAATTTTATGACCTTGTAATCTGTTAAAATGTACATGCCATCTTACTCTTTCTGTAAATTCACACTGATCTTTGTAAAACTCTGGAAAGCTAGGAATAGCACCAGGAGCCTTTAAAAGTACAAGGTGTAACCACAACTACCACAGCCTCCACCAGACTGAGTCCAGCACAACTAGCTGGTGCCCGGCTACCACCACCAACTGCTCTCCCTGATAAGGATCACGATAGAGGGTCCCAGACAGAGCTGGAGAAAAATGTTGAACAAAATTCTAACTTACCAAAAATAAATAAATAAATCAGACTTACTGGTCTGACAGACTGAAAAAGGCCTGAGAGTATGGCCCCCAGACACGCTTATAGCTCAGTAATGACGTCACTCCTGAGGCTCACCCTTCAACTAAACATTAGACAGGCCCATAAAACAAAACGAGACTAAAGGGGCACACCAGCTCAGGGGCAAGGACAAGAAGGCAGGAGGGGACAGGAAAGCTGGTAATGGGGAACCCAAGGTCAAGAAAGAGTGTTGACATGTCATGGAGTTGGCAACCAATGTCACAAAACTATATGTGTATTAATTGTTTAATACATAATTTAAAAAAAAAGTACACAGTAGCTGAAAAGGGGCAGGTTTTGTGGAAAGTCTGTAAAATAAAGCAGGGATGGCTTCAGCCTCCTCAACAAAATCCTAACAGTTCACTTGTGAAGATGTTGAAACAAAACTATACCTGAGACACCAGGTACAGCTGAGGGTTGAAATACCATCATGAACGTAGAGGAACTCAGTGAAAATCTCCATACGGTAGAGGGAGACCTCTGAGTCTGTCCTCCCGCTGATTTCTGAGACCAGCGGCAGGTTGTCTTATACGACTCGGGAGACTGGTGGCCTTTTCTCTGAGGGGGGAACAAAAATAGGTAGTGACAATTGGAATCCTGTCAACAAAATGGACTACAGATCACAGGGAAATTTACCTGTCCAACATGGGTCAGTTGTTAAAAGAATATTACCAGATTTTCCTTCTTAATTTTCAAAATATGTAATGTTTTTACAATGCAGAAACACACGCAGAAGGAAAAAAATCGTCCATCATTTCACCATCCGGAATATCCCTACTGACATGAAAGGAAAGGTAATACATGTGCAAGTTTCCAAAATGAGAACAGCAAAGAAAGGCAAAAAATGAGTGTTTTTGAGGTTATGTTGTTAAATGCATACATGCTTAGAATTTTGTCCTGATGTCTCTTAACGTGAAATAACTCTTCCTCCTGTCAAGCTCTTTGTCCTAAAGTCTCTTTGTCTACATGAATGTAGCTAGACCAGTTTTCATTTTGTTGATAGTTTTCTGGTATGTCTTTTCCCATTTTTAACCTTCCTTTGCTTTGGATGTCGTTCATAAATAACACACAGTTGGATTTTGTTTTTCGAAGTTTTTTTAGTAAAGAATGCTCCTTCCTGCTTGGTAGGTTTCCTTCGGGTTGCTTTTTTTTTCTGTTTTCTTCTCTCTCACGTTTTAAAGGCTTTCCTCAGATCTGTGCCACAGGCCTTGCTTGACTGCTTATGATTTGGAGGGGGAAACCAACAATTTGGAGGCTCTGAAAGGGTAGATGGGGCATGTCAACTGTGAGCATTACCCTAAGGCGGAGTTTCTCAACCTCAGTATTACTGATATTTTAGGCTTAACGGTTGTCATGGGGGCTGTGTGTGCATTGTAGGATGTTTAGCAGAATCTCTGGCCTCTACATACTAAATGCTAGTTGTTGTTGTTAGTCTCTGTCTAGTTGGCCCCTGACTCAAGGCAACCCATGCTCAAGTGAACAAAATGTAGCCCTGTCCTGTGCCATCCCGTACCATCCCCAAGGTGGGTTGTAGAATGGATCAATGTGATCCAGAGTTTCCATCGGCTGATTTCTGGAGGTAGATCACCAGGCCTTTCTCCCCTAGTCCATCTTAGTCTGGAAGCTCTGCTGAACCTGTTCAGCATCACAGCAACACGCAAGCCTCCAATGACAACTCTGACAACCAAAACTGTCTCCAGACATTGCCAGATATTCTCTGGGATGGGGGTGTGTATAGGGAGGGCAAAATCATCCTGGTTGAGAATTACTGCTGTAAGGTGATCTGCATGAACTGTTTGCTGGGGAGCCCCTGGTGTCAGATCTCTGTGGTTCTCGGACTGATTGATGGTCCAGAGATTGCCTTGTAGTCTCCTGCCTAAATGAGAAAGACCTGATTGAAACATTTTGTTTCATTTTATTTTTCAAGTATATTTGTTCATTTTTATAGCCCCTTACTCTTAATAACTTCTTTCATTTTAACAAGCTTAGTACTTGCATATCCAACAATTTTAATATCGAGTCATTGCCAGTCAAATATATCCACTGGCTTTAGTTCCTGGCGCCTTGTTTCCTTTTTTTGTTTCATGGCTTTTTTTTTTTTTTTTTTTAACTGAACTTCTGATGCTTGGAATTTTGTCTGCAGGAGTCTTTGAGGCCTGGGTTAAATTTGGGTTCCTCCAGGGAGGTTCTACTTTTCTTTTTCACTGGGAGGACTACCAATCAAGGATCAACTTTAAATTCCTGACTTGAGGGGTTATATTTATGATACAAACCTATGTAGGGTCCTGTTGGATTTACCAATTCTCAGTGGACAGATTTTTCTTTTTCACATATCACCGAGATTCAAGACAGGTGGTTTGTCTTAGATCAGGTTTAACAGGTAGGTTCTGTTTTTAGTTTGCAGTTACACTAGGGTATTGATTTTGGAGTGTAACTATTAATGCAGGGAATTTTCTTCTTGAATTTCTACCTAGGGAAGTTCTTATGCTTTACCCCCTGTCTTCCATACCCTACAAAGCCCGGAGAACTAAAATTTAAGGCCACCAAGTTCAGTCATGATTTCGAGACAAAAAGTGAATACAGTGCTTCACTTATCTCTATGTCGCTTTCCCATTTTTCGTGCTCCTAGTATTCCTTGCTTCCTTTCCAGTTCACAATAATTAACTAATAAATTAAAAAATCTCTAGAAGTTTTAATTGTTCTCAATGGGAGTGTCAGTCATGGGTTCTGGTGTGTTGTAGCACCCAAAATGGAAACTCCATCAGTGTTTTGCTCTTAAAATGAGAAAATCTCTACAGTTAAAAGGAAATTTGGGGAACACCTATAATATGAAAGACAGAGACCGAAAGAGACAAATACAAAAAGGGACCTTTGAAGAATTTAAAGTAATGTAAAAAGCAGAGAAAAACTTCAGGAAAAATACCAATAAAACAAAACAAAGTCTGTATTTACCATATTTTTACGCGAATAATGCATGCCTTCTACGTTTGTTTGCCAACTGTGCCCTCCTCCCATGAGATATTTTTGTAAGCACGCAACAGAAATTGGCATAGTGTGCTCACAAAAAAATACCTCATGGTGGGAGGGCACAGTTGGTAAACACAGAAGATGAGTGTTATTTGTGTAAAAATACAGTATCCTTGGAAAGATAAAAGATAATACCTCCATGAACAAATAATTGAGGCTATATATATGAAATTTGCAAAATGTAATGAAGAATGCTTAGAAATTAAAAATAATATACATAAAATTCAGATACAAGTTATGGGAGAGATTTTCATTAAGCAGAAGAAATAGAGACAGAAAACAGTATTAAAAATGAGAGAATCAGACCCATAGTGCTCCAAGCCTTTTGAGGGTCCCCAAGAGCCTACAAAGAGTTTCATGAGATCTCTTTTCCACCTACACATCTGTGCAAAGGAATGATGGTGTGTATACGGGTGTTCACGGGGCATGCAGGACTTAAAAGAACTAAATAATCCATCTTACATGATTGAAAGTTAGTAAATACTATTCAGAATTGAAAACTCAATTTAGGATTTTCAAAGAAATACGGAAGGAAAGGGCAGAAGAAATTGCTAAAGAAGCTGAAAGTGTTTGCATAAACTGATAAATTTTATCTATGGGGACATAATATTCATTTCCACTTAAATATACTCTCTTTTTGGCCAAACTTTAACCTTAGTTTAATATTGTACAGAATTTTTAATTTACTAGAAAAGCACAGAGTTGTTTATATTTTTCAGGGTTCCACTACCCTAATACGTTCAAGTCTGTATAGAAGGCCTATCTGGTTACACGGTCAACAAACATTCTTATCTTTCTCCCTGTGGCAAAATGCCCAGTTTGTCCGGAAACTCTACCCTCCTCCCCATAGCCATGTGTTTAACCAACATGGGGAATCCCATTCTCCTGGCCAATGATTGGCTGATAAATACATATGTGAGATAATTCTAATTATATCTGAGAGAGAGTCTACATTGGTGGAGGGAGTGCCTGACCAAGGCTTCGTTATTACAAAAGACAGAGAAAAACAGATAGTATTCTCTTCTGCTGTATGGTGTTCAGGTTGACGTGATGCCTAGAACTATGGAAGGTGTCATGCAACCCTGAGGGGAGTGAGCTGACCCCTGAGGAAGCAGAGCACAGAGGAGGATAAGAACCTGGATCTCATGACCTTGTGGAGCCGCTAAATTAAACGGTCCAACAAATTAACTCCAGATTAAAACAATGAAGATGATGATGCTAACGAATTCAGGTTTTTAAAAATCCCCTTCTTTAAGCCAGTCAGGTGAATCTGGATTTTTTGTTAATTGCAACTGAAGTAATTTTAATTGATATTTTTGCAAAAGCAAGTTGCATTTTATAGTGATTTTGGCCTCTAGTAATTACATCCTCTTATATTATAGACACGCAGTCTTGTGATACTCAGAAGTAGAAGATACACATTTACTTGGACATGTTTGAAAGCCAGGCTTCAACTATCACGATCTGGTGGTTTTTTTGTTTGTTTGTTTTTAAGCCAGTAAAGGAACACTTAAACACAAAGGATCAGTGGTCTATGCAGTAAACAAACTTTTAAATACTGTTTAAGAGTGAAGGACCCAAGAAAGGGGGCAAGGCAGGAACAGTATTGTTTTGACATTCTAATTATAAATACATTAGACTTGGCACAAAAAAATCATCAAACCATCAGTCTTGGCGATGGTTAAGTTAATTCACTTTTTGAAGTTCAATAATTCATCTGTGAGCTGTCAGCAACCAGGTATTGTTAATGGTAAGCCTTTCATTCCTGTTAAGTCAATTGTAAATAATAGAACCCCTCAGAGAAAAATGATGAAATAAGCATTGATTTCCAGATTGGGTGTCAGATACAGAGCATTAATAAAACACATCGCAAGCAAACAAGTACCTAATATACTCTGATCACCGAAATAGTAATCAGAGGGGGAAAAAAATCAATGATTTTTGTGTAAGTTGCCAGCATTTGAACATTTCATTTGTATCTATATATCATCATATCAGATTTCTCATTTTAGGCCCTGGGTGGTTATTTAAATTTCATTATCCTTACTGGCAGAAGCAGGTTACTGCTGAGTTTTGTTTCATGTTAGATTTGTTTTCCCCTTGTTCTAAGTAGGTGACAACCTCTGGTCACACAGTTTCTCGGCTGCCTGACACCAGTGATTTCGTTGTATTTAATGGAATGCAATCATCATTTACAGCAAGTCATATAAACCACCACGGAAAAATGGAACAGGTCTAATAAAACTTTTAAGGAAAATAAAGCTTTCCAGCAGGTATCCATAAAAGTGCTTTATGCTCACAGACTCCGCTAAATGTTAATACCAGTGTCCTGTGAGCACCACGTAGGGGGCTTGGCTGAGAGGAAAATGGGCCTTTGAAACTGTGTTGATTCTTTAGCAAAGGAAGTGGGAAGGGCAATGCCATATAATGTATTAGACTGAAATATGAGAGCTGTTAAGGACTCTATTCTTTGTGTATTTTATGAAGGACTAGTTGGAGGTAAAGTGCATGAATTTTTTTAAAAGCTTTTATACAGGGGCCAAGTAGAAAGGACCAAGGGTGTCCAACTTTCATAACAGCATCCCTAGAGTTCTCAAAGTTACATAGCACCTTTTTTTCTACAGATGGTCTCTAAGGATGTATTACCAGTGACATACTGATGGTAGATTTTGGCTTGATTATCTCTTTTTAGTGCAATTTCCTCAAATTTTGTGACCAGTTGCATTCTGTCTCAGTCCATTATTCTCTCCTTTTTCTTATTTCTCTATTTCATGAGAACTCTTTGTGAAGTTATTCAAGTATCATTTGTTGTTGTTGTTGTTAGGTGCCATCGAGTCGGTTCCGACTCATACTGACCCCATGCACAACAGAACAAAACACTGCCTGGTCCTGAGCCATCCTTACAATCAGTGTTATGCTTGAGCTCATTGTTGAAGCCACTGTGTCAGTCCACCTCATTCGGGTCTTACTCTTTTCCGCTGACCCTGTACTCTGCCAAGCATGATGTCCTTCTCCCTGGACAGATCCCTCCTGACAACATGTCCAAAGTATGTAAGACGCAGTCTCGCCATCCTTGCCTCTAAGGAGCATTCTGGTTGTACTTCTTCCAAGACAGATTTGTTCCTTCTTTTGGCAGTCCATGGTATATTCAATATTCTCCGCCAACACCACAATTCAAAGGCATCAATTCTTCTTCGGTTTTCCTTATTCATTGTCCAGCTTTCACATGCATCTGATGTGATTGAAAATACCATGGCTTAGGTCAGGCTCACCTTAGTCTTCAAGGTGACATCTTTGCTCTTCAACCCTTTAAAGAGGTCCTTTGCAGCAGATTTACCCAATGCAATGTGTCTTTTGATTTCTTGACTGCTGCTTCCATGGCTGTTGATTGTGGATCCAAGTAAAATGAAATCCTTGACAACTTCAATCTTTTCTCCGTTTATCATGATGTTGCTCATGGGTCCAGTTGTGAGGATTTTTGTTTTCTTTATGTTGAGGTGTAATCCATACTGAAGGCTGTGGTCTTTGATCTTCATTAGTAAGTGCTTCAAGTCCTCTTCACTTTCAGCAAGCAAGGTTGTGTCATCTGCATAACGCAGGTTGTTAATGAGTCTTCCTCCAATCCTGATGCCCTATTCTTCTTCATATAGTCCAGCTTCTTGGATTATTTGCTCAGCATACGTATTTAGTAGGTATGGTGAAAGAATACAACCCTGATGCACACCTTTCCTGACTTTAAACCAATCAGTATCCCCTTGTTCTGTCCGAACAACTGCCTCTTGATCTGTGTAAAGGTTCCTCATGAGCACAATTAAGTGTTCTGGAATTCCCATTCTTTGCAATGTTATCCATAATTTGTTATGATCCATACAGTCGAATGCCTTTGCATAATCAATAAAACACAGGTAAACATCCTTCTGGTATTCTCTGCTTTCAGCCAGGACCCATCTGACATCAGCAATGATAGCCCTGGCTCCACGTCCTCTTCTGAAAAAAAAAAAAAAGAAGTATCATTTAACCATTGCCAAGTGGTTAAAAACCATTGCCAGTGGTTAGAAACCATTAACTTGTATCTACTGTTGTCTTTGACCTTGATAACAAGCTAATTAACTCTCTGTAGGAATCTCATTATGAAGAGTAGTCAAAATCCAAATGCTCACTGGAAAAGTAGTCAGATTTAGAAACTACTACTCACAAGGAAGAAAATACTATTTATTTGAATATAAGATGTGATGTGACTGGCTGCCAAATATGTAAAAGAACATATTTATGGAGTATGGGGGCATAGGATTTGATGTCTTTTGATCAAACCCACACAGAGACCAAATGGTGTATTTAAAAGAAGGCAAGAAAGAAGTATGGTTGACAGTCCTTGGAATTATGATAGGTGAAGAATACTTGAAGGACATGGAAGATTTTAGCTAGAAGTAGGTAAGTCTCAGGTCATCTAACAGCTGGGCAGGGTCTGTTACTTAGGATGACTGTATAATTTATTGTCTAAATGGCAGAATCTTTGAGAGTAAGAGGCGATATTAATGATTAAGTTAGGAGAATCAGCATCCACGAAGACTGCGCTAAAACCAGCGGAGGAGGTATGTTCATCCCAATTTTAAGGAAGGAAGAGTTTGGTCATTGGGCTCAAGCTCAGGTAAGATCAATAATCCATAGTTCTACAGAGAGCGAGACACTGGATTGATTTCTAAGACAGTGGCTGGAGTAAGCTGCCTTTGTGGTTTCCCAGTTGGTCAATGGAATTGCCCAAATAGGGATTGTGAGACCATCTGATGAATACATTTAAGTGGGAATTTGAGCATCAAAAGTATAGTGGAACCAAATGACCTTTAATGTTAACGAACTATGAGAATCTGGGGTTCTAAATTTTAAATGAAGCAGTCCCATAGAAAGCTGTAAGTTCTAAGTCAACTTTTCTTAAGAGCTGTTCATAGATTTGTATTCTAGAATGAGTACAGTCAAGCATGGCTTTTGTGTGGCTCTAAATCACAGACATCAGTCAGAACGTACCCAAATACCAGATCTAGAATAAGGTGAGCAGAAACTTCACGCTCTTAACTCTGAATAGAAATCCAGTGTTAAGGTGCAAAACTAAGGCTAGAATTGAGTATGATACAAAATTAAGGTATAGATTGGAGACCTTGAGACATGAAGAAAAATTCCTCTTGAAGCAGTGTTTGTAATTCCATAGAATGCCCCTCTACTGGACTTCTGAAGAGCCGGAATGACATTTCAAATAAAAAGCACCCGTCTCTAATCTGTCACAGTGAAGTTGCATCATACATGCATTTAATCTAAGCAATTGGAGCTATATACATAGCCATTAAAATAGTACTAGAAAGTTGTCCTCTAAATCTGTATGCATTGTATACCACCTATTACTTTATATGGGTCTGGGTGGTACGCACAGTTAATGCACTTGGCTGCTAACCAAAAGGTTGAAAGTTTGAGTCTACCCGGAGGTACCTCAGAAGAAGGCCCTGGTGATCCGGTTCCAAATAAATTACTCCTTGGAAACCCTATGTCTGCTCTGACCACTGGGGTTGCCAGGAGTCAAAATCAACGGTAACTGGTTTTGGTTTTATTACTTTACCTATTGTACTGTGCTTTATAGGGTGATTTAGGGGGTTTCCAAGGGCAATTTTGACTATGGTTTTAGCCTTATTTGCTGACTCAGATCCAAACCCCCTTGTGAAGTGTAGCTAC
The DNA here is from genome assembly GCF_024166365.1 of Elephas maximus indicus. Classification (NCBI taxonomy): domain Eukaryota; kingdom Metazoa; phylum Chordata; class Mammalia; order Proboscidea; family Elephantidae; genus Elephas; species Elephas maximus. The sequence continues at coordinate 14,729,079 of NC_064845.1, read as the reverse complement.
ACAGTGTTTCTGCCTTCTACCTATCCAACAACTTTTTTCTTCCAAACTGGGCCAAGCCCATGTTCTCTGTAAACCTTTCCTGATAGCTGTGGCTAAGGCTGGGAAACCCTATCTGGGCTTCTCATGGCACTTTCTGTCTGCAGGCACAATTTGTGATTTAAATAGACTTGGCTTTTTTGTTCTCCAGTTGTATCTTGAGCATATTAGGTCTCTCTAACTAGGCCTCATACCTCTTGGTAGAAGGGAGTGGGCCACTGACCTCTTTGGAGTGCCCCGAAGCACGGGGCAGATCATACATACCCTACGGATGGTTGTTCGGTTGAGCTGCATTCATCTGATCCTCAATTAAAAAGAGGGCTTTGCAGGAGAGGAAGCCTCATGATACCCCAGATCTTGGTGAAAAGTATCCATAGATGGAGCCTGCTGCTCCTGGGGCAGCCTGATGCATGTTGAAAGGCTAACCCTAAAACCAAACCCACTGCTGTCGAATCGATTCCAACTCATAGCAACCCTACAGGAGAGTAGAACTGCCCCATTGAGTTTCCAAGGCTGTAATCTTTATGGAAGCAGGCTGCCACATCTTCCTGCGGAGCGGCTGATGAGTTCAAACCTATGACTAGCCCAGCACTTAACTACTGTGCCTCCAGGACTGCTTGAAAGGCTGACCTAAAGGCTGAAGACACCTGTAAAAAGCAAGAGGTAAAGGAGACATTCTGCTTGTTAAATTGTTTTTAGGCAGCTTTCTTAATGTTGGGCTTTCAGTGCCCATGGCGTACAGACCGTATACACTCATAAAAGATCTTGAGCTGTTTTTTAAACTTGCTCTCTCCCTTTGGGAGTTTTGCATACAAACTGGCTGATTTCATAGTTGTGGCTTCATATCTGAGACTTGTGTTTTACATAAAATCCAGTATTAATAGTCTGACAAATATCTCTCAGAAAAGAACCGGGGTTTCTACCTTTCTACTCATTCCTGCTTTTTCAAATGCATGCCACTGAGGCGTGGATACTGGTGTGTTTTGAACACCCACAAACTGAGGTTTCATAAGTAAAGGCCTTCAATTACAAAATGGTCTGTGCATGATGGAATTGCAAAAGGCTTCAAAGTCACATTTCTTCTGTTAACTCCTGTGCATGAGAAAAGAAATTTCAGGAGGGAAAAAGAAAAGACAAAGGAGTATTTTGAGTACAATGCAAAGTATTCAATGTATTTAGAAGCTACCATCTCAGTGAAAGCAATATATTTGGAATGCATTGGAAGGTAAATTTTGGCCGAGGCCAATTACAGAACATCTGTATAGTATATTAATTCTGAACAATGCTTTATGAATGTGCACGTTGAGATTCCAAAGTTGCATTGCTCCTTAAGCGTTAGAGTGGTAATGACAGTAATTTTACCTTCTTTGAAGATTAGCATTATTTTATGATGAGGGATTATCACAGTTATGCTTAAGTATAATATTTACTAAATGGCTAATATTTATTATACTATTTTTTTATACAGAGCAGCAACTGAACAAGAAATAGTTTTCACTTATTGTTACAAGAGAATATAATCTACAGGCCAGCTTCTTGAATAATCTCATCAATTTGGCTGGCTACTATTACTAGAAATGATGCTGTACATTCTGACCTTTTATACAGCTCAAAGGTTAAGTGCCCGGCTGCTAACAGAAAGGTTGGTGGTTTGAAACCACCTAGCTGTTCTGCAGGAGAGATACTTGGTGATCTGCTCCTGTAAAGACTACCCATTGCCCTAGAGTGCATTCCAACTCACAGGGACCCTCAGAGTAAAACTGCCCCCTAGGGTTTCTGAGTCTGTAAATCTTTATGAAAGCAGATTGTCACATCTTTCTCCCAAGAAGCAGCTGGTAGATTCAAAACTGCCAACCCTTTTGGTTAGCAGCCCAGTCCTTAACCACTGTGCCACCAGAGCTCCTAAAACCCCATTGCTGTTGAGTGGATTCCGACTCATAGGGACCCTATAGGACAGAGTAGAACTGCCCCATAGGGTTTCCAAGGCTTCCATGTCTTCCTCCTGAGGAGTGGCTAGTGAATTCAAACCTCCAACTTTTGGTTAGCAGCCTAGTGCTTAACTACTGCACCACTAGGGCTCCTTCCCATAAAAATTACAGCCTAGAAAACCCTATGGGAAAGTTCTACTCTGTTACATGAGGTCACTATGAGTCAAAAACAGACTCAAGGGAACCTAACAACAAGAACGGTGAGGCTTATATTACTGTCTTCTCCCTTTCAGTACTTACCTTGTGATACGCCTCTGCTGCTGACTGTCATTGACGGGCGGCCACTCTGCTGAGTTTCCCATTGGGCAGCAGTGGCTTGACTTCATTGTCAATGCCCTTGGCATCCAAGAAAAGGAGGCTGACAGCTTTGGGGAGGAGGGCAGTGCAGAGGGGACTGGGGGAGCACATTTCCAAGTGTTCTTTCTGGATCCTCTTCCATACTTTGTGTTGATCCCATACAGCATCCTTGAAGTGCCCACGACAGGTGTGTGTAGGATACTCCTATGATTGCGTGACTCTTGAGTACTGGTTAAACTACCATGGATCTTCATTTGGGGGCATAAAAAACCTGCCCTTGCTTCATGGAGATACTGAAATAGCAAGATAATTGATTTTCTTTATACACCCTAAAACCTGAAAGATGGGCTATTCTATGTAGGAAAATTCTTTTTTAAAAGCATAATAGCAATGATAATAATAACAGCAAACACTTGTATAGTCTTGATGTGTGCTCAGTAAAAAATAAATAAATAAAATAAAATAAAATAAAATAAAAATATGTATGTTAAAAAACTTACAACAACCCTATGAGAATCGAGGCTAGAAAGGTTGAGTGACTTGTCTAAAGTTACCCAGGCATTAGCGGGGGAGCTGAATTTGAACCCAGGCAGTCTGGCTTTACAGCTTTTATTCTTACCCATGCATAGAGGCTATAAGCTAGGGCCCTGTCATCAGCCAACGCTGAATTTAAATCTTAGCAATGTGATACTTAAATTGCCCTCAAAGTTTTTATTACTATTCTCCATCTGTAAAAAGAGGATAATAGAAATCTAACTCTATTATTGTTTTGGGAATTGTGCTATTCCTCCCATATGTAGTAAAATGTTCAGTAAGTGTTAGCTCTGTGGTATATACATACATGAGAGGGAGGCTAGAATGAGAGAGGTGAGCGGTGCCCAAGTCCTGCTGTAGAATAAAAAAACTCATTGCCATTGAGACAATTCCAATTCACAGTGACCCTGTAAGACAGTAGAACTGCCCCATAGGGTTTTCCAAGGAGCGCCTGGTGGATTCGAATGGCTGACCTTTTGGTTAGCAGCCGTAGCCCTTAACCGCTACACCGCCAGGGTTTCTCGCTGTGGAATATGTAGTTTAATTCCCCCTGTAGGGTTGCCGAATGAGAAATGCGTATAGCAGCTTTGCCTTGCATCCGTGGTTCAGATGTCTTCATTCGTAGCAAGTTCACCTGACTTTACAGCTGACAGTCCTGGATCTTATTTAACTGGAAAAAAGCAACTGCCAGACTAATTTCCTCTTGATAATATTGTGAATTTCCTTCTCTAATTGGCTAATGGAATTATTGGGAAGGTTGCAGATAGAAAACTGGACGATCTGCTGAAGGCAGGAAGTGATAGCATTGTACACAATCTAACCCACAAAACGTGAGGCGTCATCACAACCCGTGGAACTGCCACCTCTTTTCCATTGTTCTTATTTCCTTCCATGCTGATTGCGAGTGTGTATCACCACAAACCATTAACTATCACTTCTTTAGTAGCTTTGCTTTCCTTGACTAATTCATTCTGGAAATTCACTAATAAGGGGGTCAACCTTCATGCGTTTAAACCTGGACTTTCAATTAACGAACAAAGGAGAAGTGGAAAATCTTGACTTTGGGAAAACCATGTTTTTCTACCTCCAGTTACTGCAGAGTTTACTTTTTTTTTTTAATTACCCTTATATTTGTTAAAGGGAAGAAAATTAGATCAGGAAATAGCAGGAGTAAATCATAGCTTTACTATTTCCGAAGAAATGTTTGTTGATGAAATTACATGGTATAAGTCCTTGCCAGTTCTGGTGCTCCTGAAACCTTCATAACAAACGCTTGCTTATACATATATTTAGGTTTTCTATTTCTGTGAGAGTTTGGGTAGTCTCTATCTCTCCCCTCCTCAATGTACTTAGCTACCTTTTTAAAAACTTTTTTAAAGGTATCAGCAATAAGGACAAAACTCAGTTTTTAGAGGCTTATTTTGTTTTTTGCTTTTTTAATTTGTGGTCCAAGATACTGAAAGTGTTCTGGAAATAAGTTTTGTGTTATTCAAAGAGGTATTGAGAATTTTGGGAGACCATTCAAAGAGGTTACCTTCAAGCTGAGAGTAGGCACAGAAACAAAAATCTCAACTAGAGTTTCTTGGATTTCCATGAAACAGAACCTTAATCATGCATGTGTATCGCATTCATTATTACAGTGTGATCAGTAGTACACACAGTAGCTACATCTACAACAGCTCTCTGTTGCCAGATGAACAAGAAATTGGCATAACTCAGGCGTGACAATGACTTATTGCTATTTGTCTTAACGTGGACTTGTTCCTTCCATCCTTATAGAGTCTCCATCATTTTACTCTCTGTAAAAACACTGGTCTTTGCTTGACAGTTGCCATACTCGTACTGACTGTCGAGGTTCGTGAGAACGGAAGTGGCTTTTCTCTCTTCCTAGTTGGGGCTGGACCTCATGCCGTATGCATTTGTAACTCTTGGAATCTCCGACCATGCTGGTGTTGAAGCTCCTTGGACCAGTCTTGCACTTACTGATAGGGGGTTCTGAAAACTCAAGGCTCACTTTAACGTTGACCAAAACTTTGAGAACTTGGACTTTATTTTCTTGGGCAGTGCCACAGAGAAATGTGATTTTGTAATGTGTCTAGTTGATTATAACCTTGATGTGTGGGTCCCCAGAGGACATAGGGAAACTGGGCTAAATAGCAAAATGGGAAGATCTAAGGAATATCTGGCCTTATACCAATTCTTGAATAGAGAGGTCTTGGTCTGTCTTTCCTGAGCAAATAGTTTCTTGGGTACATCCTTCCTAAACTGCTTTAGCAATATCACATGATGTATGAGTATGGGCTCTGGAATCAGGCAGATGAGGTTTGAGTTTCAGCTCACTTAACCGGCTGCGTGACCTTGGACAAATTACTTAATTCTATTAAGCCTCAGTTTCTTCATCTGTAAAATGGGGACGGTAAGAGAATTATCGAGGTGAACATCCATCAGTATCTTCAGAAGATGGCAGTACAACATCTGTGAAAAAAAATAGCACCGAGGCTAAAATGCACTTGGAAAGCTCAATACCCTTAAATCTGTCTGGAAGTTGTAGCAAATACAGCTTATACAATTTGACTTCCAGCAAATGAAGTCCTGAATATAAAAATTCTACCAAGGACTGTAAACCTTAGTTTCTGGAAATATGATATTTTGCCTTTGAAGCCCCTATCTGTGCATGCTTCTTTCATTTAGGTTGCTTTCAAAGCTATGCTATTTGCCATTCATGTTAGAGGTGGTGTATGACACATCCCAGTTAATAGGATGGATTCTGGAACCCAGACTACACTCGAATCTTGGCTGTTCCACTTTCTGGCTGAGTGATCTTGGGTAAGTGATTTAGCCTCATTGTGCCTTAGTTTACCCCATCTCTCAAATAGGAAGGAGGACAGCTCCCTCGTAAGTTACCTGTGAGCATGAGGCACCGTTCTAAGTGCTTTGGGTGCAGTTCTCAGCATCCAGTAACGGTTACCACCCTCATCCTCATGTTAAGTACGTAATTAGCATTTAATGAATGTTTGCTTTTTATCATAACATCCCTCTCTGGTTACATAAAATATTGGCACTGATAATGAAACAGTCAGACAAACACAAATAGACACAGAGGATGATAAAGAAAAACCTAACCATTTTCTGGCCTGTGAGAAATGGGGAGATCCAGGGGAACAAAGCAGTCAAACTTTCTAGAATAGGCAGTTTGAGGAAAAATTGAAGACAGGACTTCAACCTTGTTTACCCATAAAGGACCCGGGGAAAAGTCACCCCTCAGGCTGCCCACAGCCTGGGGCACACAGCTGAGGTGTAGCTTTCTGGAGCCACCCTTGATTCTGGAGCTACACCAATAGATGTAGGTGAGAAGCATGGCTGAGAGCTGGCCAGAGGGAATCGCCAGAGTGTGGGAAGCAGAGGGTTGCTGAGAAGACCGGTCAGACTTTTGAAGGAGTAAGGTCTCGGGGGAGACAGATGATGGGTCACACCACTGCTGTAAGCCAACAGAGAATGTTTCAGGGCAAGCAGTCATCAGGTGAGGAAGGAGGAACCAGGGCAAGCGGTCCTCAGGTGAGGAAGGACAGGTTCCCCAAGGAAATGTCCCTTCCTTCTTGACAGGAGATAGCTAGAAGGTGACACCCCTTCTGTCATACACTTAAATGCCATTCGAGGGGAAAAAAGGATTGGGTGTGACTTGCATGCCACAATCTCTTAGGGAGAGAATGGGTTGGCCGTGGGAGGCAAGGGTCATCTTAGCAATGGTTCATTTCATCCAAGGGTACTGGATATTAAAACCAGGAACTGGTTAAGGCATTGTGCATTGATGTTTTAAACTGGCCAGTAATTTCCCTTCACCAACCAGATGCTGGGGACTTAGGGAGGAGGCCGGATTAGAGGCAAATGGAGAGTTTCTCTGTGCTTTTAGTTAATGCTGTGAATTTCTGTAAATTCAATCCATAGGCCAAAAAAAAAAGGGTGTTTTTTATGAATTTGTCTATGGGCATTTTACAGGGAGAATGTTCACAATACATGAATTTCTCTCTCAAGACAGTGTGTGACCCCCAAATCAAGAACTCTGGATTTAGGATTTTGCCAAAGATTTAGGAAGAAAATGTCCAGGAGAAATGTCCAGGAGTGTTTTGTTATCAGTAAAGGACAAGGGCCAATTGTTACCTCTATGTTTCTTTTTTCATCATGTATTCATGTATAGTACATGCAGTTAAAGAAATGGAAAGATGCAACGCAAAGATAACGTTCAATTCAGTTGATGATCTCATGTGATATGGGAACAGATGTTAGAGACCTGAAGCAATGAATAGTTAGCTTGCTGCTAGACCGTGTCTCTGGTGTACAATGTTAGAAGTGATCTTTTGGCAACTGGCGTTTGGATACAAGAGGATGGTGTTCTCTGATGAGTCTTCAAAGTGGCTGCATTCAGGGTAGCTGATTCAAGAGCAATCCGTGTTTTCTGTACCAGACATGTATAACCCCAAGGTGACATTTAGTTGCAAAGGTCCAGTGGCGCAAAGGGAGAGGCACTGAATGAGCGCTAATAATAATGGGATTCCCACTTAGCGGAGTCCCTCCTGGTACAAATGGCTAACGTGCTCAGCTGCTAACTTAGAGCTGGAGTTCACCCAGAGGTACTTTGGAAGAAAGGCCTGGCAGCTACTTCTAAAAAAATCAGCCACTGAAAACCCTTTAGAGCACAGTTTCAAGCCAATACCCATGGGGTTGTCATGAGTTAGAACCCCAACTCAATGGCAACTGGCTGGTGTACCCACATAGTGAAAACTTCACAAAGGTTTCTTACTGATAGCATGGAATTGATTGGCACCTGAACCGTGTTCAGAGCTTATTGACCAATTCACTGTCTTGACTTCACAAACGTGGAGACGTTTTGTTTTAAGAAGGATAGTATCTGTGTTTGGCTGCCCAGATTTGTTAGGTAAATGCAACTGGAGAAAAGGAACATTCAGAATGAGTTGTCTGATATTTTTCATTTAAACGCTTAAGACATTATCCATAGACTTAATTTTTGTAACCACCCATTCTGTGCAAGGGACTATGGCATAAAGAGGAATAAGATGTGACTCCTGGCATCAAAGAGATTAACAAAGTAAAAATACCTGCCTGTGTGAAATTATATAGTGCCTGTAGTCCTGTGCACTTTCTAGGAAGAATGTTTGTAACACTTCCACTTGCTTTTTGAACAAGTCAGTGACTCCGAAAGTTCAAGAAAAATTGCAGTTTTGTCTACTTAATGCAATTTTTTTGATAATGTTCCAGAAAGTTCTGCAAATGAGCCAGCCTACTTTTGGCTAGCAATGATAAAATTATATCAGTAAGAGGGCAAGTCAGTCATTCAGTATATTTGTATAGTAGCCCCCGTGTATCAAGCACATGTTAGATGCCAAAGAAACAAAGACAAGGAAGGCGTAGTATTTGTCCTTGTGGAGGCCAGTATGTGAGGAGGACAAAGCGATATGGTACAAGCTATAGTGGTGGTTTGAGCTAAGTGTATGGAATGAAGAATCAGGTGAGACATTTTAAAGGAAATGGCATTTAAATAGGGTTGGGAATCATATGTGTAAGGAAGGTTGTTTTTCTCTTTGCTTTATCCAGGGAGAGATACTTAAGTTATCTGCTTGCTTACAAAGTTACATAAAAATTAATCATATAGGACTTAATCCCCTTTACGATATTGCAGAAAGTAAAGCTGACTACTGATTACCAGGTGCTGTGCTAAATGCTTTCCCGAGAATTGTTCTGATATAACTAACCATTTAAAAGATGGCCACTATTGTCTCCATTTATTTAGATGAAGAGACTGAAGTTTAGAATTTTGTAGATTGTCTAATATAACACACAGCTCATTCATTAAAGAGGTAGATTAACAGTAGGTTTGATCAATCTCAATCGCAGGCAGCTCCCAGTTGGATTTAAGATTATATTTTTAAAAAGCTACTAAACTCTTAGATTAGTAGTTCTCAACTTTGGGCTTGCATCAGAAGCACCTGGAAAACTTGTTAAAACACAAACTGCTGGGTACTACCTACTGGACCGCACCAAAGTTTCTGTAGGTTTGGGATTGGGGCCCTAAAATTTGGGTCTGCAGACTATGCTTTGAAAATCACTTCTGTAGATCAAAGAAGGCTTGTTTAGATGAACAGTGACCCTATAAGGTCATCATAAGCTGAAATAGACTCAACGGCAACTGGTTATTTGAAGAAGAGCATTCTTGGTCTGCATCTCACTTTGGTGAGTGGTTTCCGGGGCCTTAAGAGCTTGCGAGTGGCTATCTAAGTGCATCAATTGGTCCCAACCCACTTGGAGCAAAAGAGAATGAAGAACACTAAAGACACAAGGAAAATATTAGTCCAAGAGACAAAAAGGCCACATAAACCAGAGACTCCATCAGCCTGAGACTAGAAGAATTAGATGGTGCCCAACTATCACCAATGTCTGCCCTGACAGGGAACACAACAGAGAGTCCCCGATGGAACAGAAAAAAAGTGGGGTACAGAACTCAAATTCTAGTAAAAAGGCCAGACTTAATGATCTGACTGAGATTGGAGGAACCCCCGAAGCCATGGCTCCCAGATGCTCTGTTAACCCAGAAATAAAACCATTCCTGAAGCCCACTATTCAGACAAGGATTACACTGGACTATAAACATAAAATAATATTCATGAAGAGTGTGGCTCTTAGTTCAAACAGATTCATGAGACCAAATGGGTGGTTCCTGTCCAGAGGCAGGATAAGAAGGCAGGAAGGGGACAGGAGCTGGTTGGATGGACATGGGAAGCCCAGGGAGGAAAGGGAGAGTGTGCTGTTACATTGTAGGAATTGCAACTAGTGTGTCACATGACAATATGTGTATAGAATTTTGTATGAGAAATTAACTTGAGCTGTGAACTTTCACCTAAAGCACAATAAAAAAATTAATATGAGTGTTTAAAATGAAGTCATGAATTAATGCAAAATTAATAACTTTCCCTTTTCTATATAATTGTCTCTATCCCATTATAAATAAAATAATTGGGCCTTATAAAAGGGACTATGAAGAAAATTGCACATATCATTTTCCTTTTGCTCTTCCTAGTATTTCCCTAGTGGCACAGTGGTTAAAGCGCTTGGCTGCTAAAGTAAAGATCAGCAGTTGGAACCCACCAGCTGCCCTGTGAGAGAAAGAGGTGGAAGTCTGCTTATATGAAGGTTATAGCCTTGGAAACCCTATGAGGCAGTTCTGCTCTTTCCTATAGGGCCACTATGAGTCAAAGTTGACTTGACAGCCATGTTTTTTTGTTTGTTTTTAAGTACTTCCCTAAAGCTTGTTAGAATAGTCTTGTTTGAATGATGAACTGGAATGGGTCAGAACATACTTTTGCAGGGGGGGAAATAAACCTGTATTCTAGATGTCTTATACCAAAACTTGCTCTGTTAATGGAAATGGACTTAGAAAAATGGTCTGAACACACCCTGAAGTTAACCCTTCACATCCAGCCGCTGGCTAAGCTTCCGGGAAAATAACACATTTCCATTTGTCTGGATGGGAAGCCATTGTCTGTAAGTTTAGCTCTTAGAAAATGGCTAGAAGTCAGAGGCTGTCTGAATTGGCATCCCTGACGTCTGTCTCTGACACTTATGTCTAAATTAGACTGCTGCTAATTAAATAAACGTATAAAGCCAGCATTATGCCCCATCTCTCCTCCTCCATAAAACAGCCCATTGCCATTTTGGATAGTTGTCCATATCCATCATTTCACAATTTCTAACCTTAGGCATAGCTGTTTAACTGAATTAAATGTGACCAAAGTGAACTTAGCTGATAAACCTAATAGTAAAATAAATATATGGAGTGAAACACTTGGGGTGGTTTTTGCAACTCAAGTTATGGCCATTAATTTGGGGCAGCGCGTGTAGTTCTGAAGTGTGGCATTTGTAAAAAAAAAAAAGAAATTTCTTCTATCTGAACCACCTTTTCATAAAGGGAAAATCTCATGGATTGAAATACCCCTAAAAAGTCGGCAGTTTGAGTCTGCCAGCTGCTCCTTGGAAACCCTATGGGGCAGTTCTATTCTGTCCTGGAATCGACTAAATGGCAATAGGGTGTGGTTTTGTTTTTGGGTTTTCCTGTATTTTAATAAAAATGTCATCACGTTAGAGTGACCAAGGTTCATATTCCTTGCAAATGCTGTGTAGAAGTTAACCATAGATTTATTTTAGTTCAGATACTATTGGGCTCAAGATTAATACCTGATACAATGATAGCTATGCATCTGTTCATTCTTTTGTTTTTACTCAACAAAATCTTAAAGCCAGAAGGAACCTTTATCCAGAAAATGCCGAAATATGTTCCATAGAGCACAATATTCTGAAAGATGTCAGCTTGCCCTTGAAGAATGTGTTGAGGTCGAATAAGTTTGGCAAATTTTGGTTTAAACAAGCAAAACTACAGGACTTCTCACAACCCTTACTTTGCTAATTTGCGTTGTGACTCTCTAAGATGTTCGTAAAATCCAAGCCTCCAAAACATATTTACCACAGCATCTTCTTTACTTTGCCAGACCACCTCTTAGAACTTGAGGAATGTGAAACAGACTTTGAGAGTGTTAGTCCAACTTCCTTTACTGGATAAATGGAGGAAGCAAAGACTTAAGACCTTGTTGCTGATTTGGCATTGTATGATCTTGAAAATAGATATGTTTTAGCTTTGGAGTAGAAGGGCATGGAGTTAAGAGGGACCATTGCAGAGGGTTTTTATCACGGGAATATTCAGTACACTTAGAGGTATTGCTTATTTCTCTCATTATATCAAGACACAAAATTGTATATGTAGCATCATTACATTATATGATAATGTCTAAAAAATAACCATCTGTACAGAACGAGTAATTTTGGAAGGTATTATGACCAAATGTTAGCAATATCTTCTTTTGGTTATGGTTTGGGGTAAGGTATTTTCTTCTACTTTTCAATTTTCTATAACAATAGTGGTATACAAACTAATTTTTCTGATCAACCCTACTTTCTTGGAATTTCCTCTTCCCTTATGGAGAATGTATCCATCTCACAACCCCTCCTATGGTGGCTGCTTTTAGCTTTCTATTCCAAGGTCTTTAGCATTTAGCTTTTGTCCTCATTGTTTTAAGATGGCTGTTGCCAAGCCTGACATTGCATTCTGGGCAGGAAAGGCAGGGGGAGTATGGAAAGTCTATTTTTTCTAAGGATGTATTTTCACTCAGGAAAGGTGGTCTTTCTATGAAAAATCCTATTTACAACTCAATGGCCCAGAACTATGCTTGATTGAAGGTGGCTAGGGAAATCAAATATTTAGCATTCTACAGTGGCTCCCAAAGTCTGGTCCCAGGTCAGCAGCACCAGCATCACCTGAGGACTTGTTAGAAATGTAAATTCTCAAGATCTTGCCCTTAACCTTCTGTCAAGATGAGCTACTTAATTTGTGGTGCCCAGTGCAAAATGAAAATGTAGAATAAATAGAACCACTTCAAAAAATTGATTCAAAATCTCAGGACAACAGTAGCAGAGCATTAAACCTAGTACCAAAACCCACTGCTGTCTAGTTGATTCCAACTCATAGTGACCCTATAGGACAGAGCAGAACTGCCCCATAGGGTTTCCAAGCCTGTAAATCTTGATGGAAGCAGACTGCCACGTCTTTCTCCCATGGAGCAGCTTGTGGGTTCAAACCGATGGCCTTTGGTTAGCAGCCAAGTGCTTTAACCACTGTGCCACCAGAGCTCCTAAACCAAGCACAGAGCTCTCCTAGGCAAAGGGCCCCGTATGACTGCAAAGGTCACATGCCCATGAAGTTGACCTTGCCTTATGTATCAGAGTAACCAGCATTTTAGGTGATTTTGAAGCATGTTCAGTGTGGACAAACACCGAAATAGAGTATTTGGTAGCCTAGAAAGCTGGGTGCTATTGAGTTAATTCTAACTCATGACAACCCCAATGTTTTCAACTGAACTGCTCCATAGGGTTTTCAATGGCTGATTTTTCAGAAGTAGATTGCCAGGCCTTTCTTCTGAGGTACCTCCGGGTGAATGCAAGCCAGCAACCTTTCAGTTAAGCGCTTTCAATGAGCATATTAACCATGGGCACCACCCAGGGACTCTTGGCAGCCTAGAATAGGTATTTAATGACTTCCCAGACCTTCCAACTTCTTTGAGAACCCTGCTGAGCAGTTTCTAGAAAGGCCTGGAATAACTGTCCAGGCATGGGGGAGCCAGGACATTATATGATTTTCTTTGCCATTGGTGGAAAGCATCTCTTGACAACCACCTCTCCCCATAGCTGGGGACGGAAGCCCGGCCATATTTGAACAGTAGTAGGAGCTTTTGTGGGCCAGCAGCTGTGGCCAAGGATAAATTCCAGACTAATAAGCTGGGTAGTGTTGTTCCCCTGATGAATGCCCATTTCAAGGGGAGGGGTGGAAATTGCAGATGAGCCTTCAATGAAACCGAAATTAAAGCCATTTATCCCAGATCATTTGGAAATATCCACTACCTTCTTAAAGAAGGAAAATATAATAAAGCTCCCTCATAAAGATATAAAATATTTAATATGTAACGTCTGCTTTGTAACAACATCACCTCTTAATGGTGTCATTATTTTGTTACGTTTAACTTCAATGAAAAATTTAGGAGGAAGGATGGGCAAATGTTTAACCCAAATCAGGATTTTTTTTTTCCCCCCTGAAATCTGTGATTACATCATTGGGCCATTTATATTCCAAGACATCTTTACGATATAAGCATTTTTTCATTTGGACAGCAACCATAATAAATTGAAATAAAATTCAGTCTTGATTGATGCAGTAAGTGTCATGTACAGGGCAAGTCCCATCTATTAAGCGTGGTTTTCCAGGGCAGCAATAATAGTAGCATTTGAATGTTTTTCTTATTAAGGAGAAAAATGGACGGCAACGTCAGTTTGGTGGACTCCAAGGACTGCGGTAAATGGGAAATGCCCACAGCACAGGAGATGACTCTTTCCCTGACTTTGGAACGAAGGTGGTCAGAAGGCGGCAGGATTTTTTTTTCCTTTTTTAAAAAGTAGAATAAACTCTTAGAGTTTGTGGAATGAAAGAGAGAGGCTGATTACAACATAATGGAGTGTACCACATTCATCTCTTTGAAATATGACCTCACCCAGCCTTTTCCATTTTACAATCGATTCTCTCATTCCCTTAATGAACCTTTGCATTCATGAGTCTTCCTTGGAAGTATGCACATGAAGTATTGGGGGAGCGAAGAATAATTGTCTGCCAAGTAAGTAAGAACAAAGTGCCTCTCTTGTCATTCGGTTCAATAACATTAGAAACTGTTCATGCATCATGTTGGGCACCACGTTGTTTTGCTTAATAATTACCTAATTTGCCAAAGCTTGCTTTAAAAAATGTTTTTTTTTGAAACTGGCACGATAGAGTTGTTTGCCTCTCTCTCTGAAGACGGGATGATAGGACCGAGGTAAATGCTTCTAAGCACAATTTTAGTTCTTCAAAATGTGGCTGAGCGTGCCTAATTTCTGCAAAGTAGCACATTCAGTTTAAACGGTGATACCCTGAAAGTCATGGTACTTGTCAAATTACAGGGAAAAGTTGGGTAATTGCAACAGACAGGAATATGAAATAATAAATAATAATAGCTCTTGAGTTTTGAACAACTCATTGGAAATAATCTGAAAAGCATAAATGCAAGGTTTATCGATCCATTATTGGAAGACAATATGGTAGGCTTCACATAACTCAGTCAAGACTTAAAATACATGTAACTCCCGTTTTTTTACTTCTTCCCTCCACTAGCCTTCCCACTATGACAGCATAGTTAACATTCTAAGAAGTATGTTAGTTCAATATATGATTTGGTATAAATTGGGTAAATTTTTGGTGCAAATTGACAGCCAACCCAAAACCCAGTGCCGTCGAGTCGATTCCGACTCATAGTGACCCTGTAGGACAGAGTAGAACTTCCCCACAGAGTTTCCAAGGAGCGCCTGGTGGATTTGAACTTCCGACCTCTTGGTTAGCAGCAGGTGGCATAAAAATGAAAAGAACAGGATCTAACCAAGATGGTACCTGTCAGCCACATAACAATTTCTGGAAAGCAGGGCACTGTGTGGCCCATGTATGGTGGCAGATTTAAATTGAGCCCAGGGGAATTACAGGTGGACATGAACCAGTGAAAATAACAATTTCTTCAAAGAAAAGAAAAAGGAGAGGGAATAGCAGACATTAATATGGGACCACTATTTAAAAGGGAGCCATGAATTAAACAAAAAACCAAACCTCTCGCCGTTGAGTCAATTCTAACTCACGGTGACCCTATAGGATGGAGTAGAACTGCCCCATAGGTTTTCTAAGAAGCGACTGGTAGATTCAAACTGCTGACCTTTTGGTTAGCAGGTAAACACTTAACCATTGTACCACCAGGGCTCTGAAAGGGAGCCATAGGAGAATAAAATCCAAACCTATGGGAATTTTTAAAACAAAAAACGTAAGCATGTTCTCACCAAAGCCTATAGTAACCAATTCTTAAAAATACGTGTAAAAGGTAAACTCTACTCGGATATCATAGTAGTGAATAATGTTCCATGTACTAGCCCATCGTATCCTTTTGTTTCTCTATAAGTAACTTCCTCGTGATGCCCCATTCACCTTCTTCAGGGAGTATTTTCTGACTGGCAGGGGGAGGGAGATTCCTCCTGAAACCCTCAGCTCTCTGCATAGCACTTGGGAACTGTACAGTCACTAGGGCTTTATGCATAGCTGATGTTTTATCAAACGTTTATTAGGTGCCGAATGTTTATACATATGTCTTTATCTAAGCCTGTAACCATCTTACAAGATTGAAATCTATTACGTGGGTTTTACAGATGAGAGAACAGACTCGGGAAGTGAAGTTGGCTGGTCCAAGTTCCTATACCTGGGAAGCAGCAGGCCTGAAATTTGACCATAGATTCATCTGTCCCTAAAGACCAGATGTTTATAACCATCATGCTTCCATACACATTTCCTTGTTTTCCTTAGGTTTTCAGGTATGTGGTGTACCTTCCTGCCTAACCTTCAAGTGGAGAAGGTAAACCAGTGGAATAAGGAAAGTGTAGGAGTTTTCAGGGAATGGACTCTCAGAGCCTCACAGCCCTGCTCAGTTGAGACCAATTCTTCTTTCCCATCTTGCTTCCACTTACAAGAGAAAGGCACATGGCTCACCCTCCCAAATCTTACTGGGGCTGATTTAAGATTTGGACATATTTTATGGAGGGAAGCGTGAGATGATAGAATTGGATAATTTAGTTTGTGTTGGGAGTTTCTGAATTCAGATTTATTGTACGGTGGACTTTGAAGGTGGTGAGACTTCATGGGCCTCCATTTACATCTCCTGACTTGGCAAAGAATGCACGTAGCTGGTCGGTCTCTCTCTGTCTCTCAGAAATAGAGACTGACATAGTTGTGATAGGAATGTTTATTTAAAATGAAAAATAAAGTCATAGATATTTTATGGTCAAGTCAAAGCATTCAGGACAAACTAAATATACAGTGAGAACTGGCTTTGCCAATCCAGTTATATGGTAGATATTTTACGTAAATTACATATATAAAATCTATAAAATCTACGTTGAAAGACTTTAAAGATATAAAATACATAATATTCAAGCATCTAACCATTCTTAGTGGTGAATATAGTTTAGAAACTAATATTTAAGGTTTTACAAGCTTTTCAAAATATACTGAGGTAAACAAAGCACTGCTGACCGTAAAAGTAACAGGCATAATTGGCATTTGATGTCTTAGACAAGCCTTTTTGATATATTTCCAAAGTTTACTGAAAGACTTAAAAGCTCCATCCATATCACTACAATGCATTTCTAATACAATTTCTTATGTTTAATAACCCAACAACCCATTGCCGTCAAGTCGATTTCCGACTCATAGAGACCCTATAGGACAGAGTAGAACTGCCCCATGGGGTTTCCAAGAGTGGCTGGTGAATTCAAACTGCTGATCTTTTTGGTTAACAGCCATAACTCTTAACCACTGCACCAGAAAATCATAATTTTTAATATTTAATTTTTAAGTTGAATGATAATAACTGTAATAATTCAATCCAGAAGACTTTATTTTATCTTCAAGAGTAGGATAGCCTTTTGATAAGAGGAAATAAAATAAAAATTCTATTTTTTTTTTTTACCCGTTGTGATAGAGACGTGGAAGAGAGTCCTGGCGATCTGCTTCCATAAAGATTACAGCCAAGAAAACCCTGTGGGGCAGTTCTACTTTATAACACATGGGGTCTCCATGAGTTGGAATCAACTCAATGATGAGTTTTAGTTTTTCACTTTGGTGGTAGAGAAGTAAGTTGAAATCATAAGCATAAAAATACAGTCCATTATTACTAAATTCTATAGAATTACACTGGTGTAAGAAAATCAACAACATGAAGTTTTCAGTTGTTAGGTAAGAGCTCATTTATGTATTTTAAAATGACAAACATGCATGCTAAATTCCTCTAGTATTTTGAGTCTGTTGGGCACGTAAAAGCAACGTTATGTTTTATTTATAACAAAAATGTATTAATTTTATGAATATCTGTATAATCACACATACATTTTATATTCTCAACTATTTGAATTCTAAAAATCTTGGGGTGTCACCTTCATGTGCGAGGGTATACCTGGTTCTTCCAATGGTGTTTAGGGATTTTGTGAATGAAGCTTTTGCTGGACTGCTGCCCCAGGCTCCTCTGTGGTCTTGTCCAATGCCCAGAACAGGCATCTGCAGGTGACAGGAGTGGAGTAACTGCTGGTCCAGCAACCAAGAGCTTGTCTAAGATACTCATTTTTTTATTGTAAACGATGCATGTCTCTGGGAGTGTTGAAATGCTTTGGCCTGTTTCACCTGCCTTTATAATCTCCCGGAAGCTCTGGACAGACTGTTATAATGCAGAAACTATGGCCCAGAAAAGTTCTGATTGACCAGAGTGAGCACCAGGACCAAAAGCAAAGACACAAACTCCTCAGCTCATTCTCCAAGACAATAAAAGTTTGCTTTTAAAACATAAAATAACGGGAAACAAATGGACCTAAAGTAATTTTTTTTTAATTACCGATAATGGCAAGCACTTGGGAAAAGTAAAAACTTCGGTAAATTAATTAAATATAAACACGTGAGTCAGAACAAGACAATTCTGTAGTAACTTTTTATTTTTAGGGTCTTGATACTCAAGTCAAATGTATCGTGTCTCTGGTAAATTTTGAGATGAGGGCCAGTAAAGGGAGCATATTTTGGGACATACTATTTTTTATCCAATAACATGAGAGAACTTAAATATATTCATCATAGATTAAATGAAGTTTTGACGTGAAGTTTTGAACTTAATTAAAAAAAAAAAACTTTACCACTGTAAGGCAAGCCTGTTGTAATGAGATAAATTTTGCTTCTTAGTCTACCTTGTTACCAAAGTCACAAGTCTTAAAATAAGAAATGCATTTCTGAAAAATTTTACCACTCTGATAGTTTTTTTTTTTTCCCCAGGCTTCATTCATGAAGTCTGATAATGGTTGATGAGTTTAAGCAGGGGCGGGATGAAGGAGTGGGTCCTGTGGCTATATTTATGTTCTAGAAAGGTTGCTGTGGCTGTCAGGTAAGCAGTAGTGGGCAGAGGCGGGGTAGTAGGGAGGGTATTGTCAGATCTTGGGGAGAAATACTGAAGCCTGGAGCTAGAATGACAGCAGCAGATTTGTAGATGAGCGGATGAATCCTAGAGTTTGGGCTGACTGGATGGAGAAAACACAGATAGAAGGGGAATCCAGGATGCTTCTCAGACTTTTGGCTTCAGTGAAAATGGTATAACAAATGACCAAGATAGACAGCATCATTAGAAGCTTTATAGTTCAGATTCTTGGATTAAAACGACCTGTGTATGAACCTGGAGGTCTGTCCTCTATTAGCTTTATGGTCTTGGGAAGACTAACCAATTTCTCTAAGTGTCAAGATTCCTTATCTGTAAAGTTGCACTAATCCATATGCCTCACAGGAGTGTGTTACGAGGACTAAATGAAGCCTGGTATGTAGAATTAACATGCAGTGTTAGTTATTATTGTTGGATCAGGTTAAGTGGAGGAAGAGAATGAGGTCAGCTCTGGATAGGGTGAATTTGATAGACCAGAAGATAGTTAAATTTAGATACCTAGTAGGAGTATTTACAACTGGGATGGCCATATAGACTTGGAATCATTCATTTATTCGCTTAATGAGCCAGTATTTATGGCGTGCCCACCATGCTGAAGGTACTGTGCTAGGCACTGCTGTGCTTTGGGTAGTTGAGGCCATGAGAAAAGAGCCACGGACAAAGTCCAGGAGAACTAGGATATTTAGGGACTAGAGCAGTTATTCACAAACTTTGGCATCAGAGCCATCTGGAGATGTGTTTGAAAAAACGTTTCCTGAGCTCCTTCCCCAGAGATTCTGATGCAGTACATCTAAGTAAGGCCTGAGATTCTGTGGTACCATCCCCTAGGTGATGCTGAAGCTGCCGAAGCAGGACCATACTTGCTGTGGCACTGGACTAGGAAAGAAAGTTGGCTATAGGGAGACTGAGAGGGAAGAGCTAAAGGACAGAGGGAGAAGCCAAGGAAAATCAAAGTTTTGAAAAGGGAGCAATTTGGTAATATATCTCTTAAATGTTACTCAGAGGTCAAGTTAAATAATTCAGGAGTGTCTTCTGGATTTAGTAAAAAGGGCTCGAGAAGCTGAGCGAAGCCTGATTAGTAGGACTAGAGAAATGAGAGTAAGCAAGGATATGGGAGGGAGTATGTAACCAACTTGTTTAAGAAATTTACTCCTGTCCTGAATAAACAGAGCCTTTGAATACTTGTTCCCAAAGTGTGTGTGTGTTTTTTGTTTTTTGGGGTGGGGAGGCGGTTCATGAACTGTATTTGAAAAAGGGCTCTAGGGGTAGATATTTGGTAAACACTGGTTGAAGTAAAGCTACACAAGTTTGTTTTTGGCAGTACTTCTATGCCTTTAATATGCAAATAAACTTTGTGAATTGCCAATAGAGGGATCCAGTAAGCATTGTTTCCCAAAGCTGAGGATGAAATACTTTTCTGAATGACTTTCTTATAGCACGAGTAGTCCGAGGGGAAATAGTCCCTCTTCAATCCTAAACTTGACCATGGTTTTGGGGGTTACTAGGCATATCATACCCTGATAGACCTCCCAGCATACCTCTGGATTTGAGTGGGAGTCCTTTTCTGAACCTAGGACTATGAGTAAGTCAGAGGTGCCACACATACTAAGATGGACATTATTACAATAGACTTCAAGCCTTTGGACAATGAGCAACTTAGGAAAAAAAATGCTCTTGTCCAGGTATTTGGTCTCCTAGTATACGGGATTTTTATTGTCAGTGTGATTGATTTAAAGTGCTCACGCCCTTCTCTTTTTAAAAAATTGTCGAAAGTAAAAGATAATCTCTGTGCAACATATTTTAGCATTACTTTTTCACAAACACCCATTTTTCTTTAAAATATATAGCAGTACAATCTATACTGGAAGAAAAGATTGCGGTCACCATACGCTCTGAACGTGGAAAGCCAATACATCGCATAGCTTTAGTCAAGAAAAATCAATGAAGCAAGAACCTTAACCATTCGAATCTTCTCATTGATAAGATTGATACTTGCATGCAGCTTAGTTCAACTTAATGAACAAAATTCAGCTGCTTTGGTTTGAAAATTCTCAACAGTCAGAAATGAGGTCAAGTTGAGTGGCTTCATGGGAGAAGGATACATTGACTAAATAAACATAGAGCCTTTTCCAGTTCTAAAATATCATAATTCTTGAGAAGTGATGAGATCTGTGTTCTTTTGGCTTACACAGAGTTAATTCACATTATACAAAAGATCTAGGAGAAAGCAAAGAAGGCATTACCCTTTACTGGCCCTTGGTAGCGTAACCCCATCTTATCTTTATAGTCCTATAAACCATTGACGTCAATATACCTAATCGAGTCACTATTATTTGAGGTCAACATAAATTTTTTCCCCCAAATTTTATGGTTTGACCCACACTCTCTGCTTTTCCCCATTCTTCAGCTCTCCAAAGTCAATCTATCTGCATTGGTCTAGCTTGAATCCTAATTTTTCTATGAAGTGTTTATTTGCTGAGGACTGCAGAAAGGAAGAATACTGTTGACAATATGAGTGACTCTCATTTGTATAATGCATTCACATTTTAAGAGCACTTCTACAAAAATTATTCTTTCTACTCATGATATCCCTGGGAGGCAAGTTATTATCACAATGGCCTGTCTGTGGAAGAGGAAACCAAGTACCCAAGAGGATAAATGCAAGTTGTAGAGTGGGACCCAACTCAGGGTTTTACTGAACTCCTAGGACACTTATTCCTTCATTCCACAAGTGTTTACTGAACACCTAGTATGTTCTACTATCACAAATGTTTCTGTGATGTGTAAAGTAGCAGGTAACAACTGGTAAACAGGGGAATGATATCAGTAAAACATGAGGGCCATTTTGTTTCCCAGCAAAATGATGTTTAATAAAGTTCATTAACACAACTGAATATAGCAAGCTGTGAGGGAATACTGAGTAGTGTATAAACAACCAACCCAAACCCACTGCTGTCGAGTCAATTCCGACTCATAGCAACCCCACAGGACAGAATAGAACTGCCCCATAGAGTTTCTAAGGACCACCTGGTGGATTTGAACTGCCGACCTCTTGGTTAGCAGCTGTAGCACTTAACCACTGTGACACCAGGGTTTTCGAGTAGTGTATATGGTGCCCTTATTCCCTCATTCTTCCTCATGACTCAGTTTGGCTATGTTTTCTGTCTTGAAGCATTTATTACTCAAATTCTTTTTACATTTATATCTTGTTTCCAAGACTCAGTGGTTTTAATCTTTTCTAATACTCACTTCCATCAGACGACTCCCACCTTGTCTTTCCTTCTTTTGTTTTTCTTTTCGTAATTTATGGTTCTTTTATACATTATAATTTTCTTACGTGTAGGGGTTCACCTCCTGTTTAAACTGTGTCAGCATTTTTATTAGGATTGTTACTTTTATTTCTGCTTACAGAGTGTGTATGTTTTAAGTGGTCTGCCCTGATCTATTTTTGTTCTAGTCCCATTATTTTTAATACGTAATTTTGTAAGTCACAAGAATTTTAATAATACATAAACTGTAGGCTAACATACATGTATATTTGCTGAGTAGCAATGAATGTGTGTATGTATTCTCCCCAGTGAAAGTATCTACCTTCCATGTATCTTTCCCTGAAATATTTGTATCACAAAAGTAAAAAAGAATGTCATGTTTCAGTTGTAGCCGCGGATAGTGGAGAAACTATGTGGTAGGTACTTTATCTTCATTCTCTCAAAAATCAAATGGATCTTTTATATCCCCATTTTGGCAAAGGATTTGACCGTAGGGCAATCTGATGCTATAACACTTCCTTTTTTCCACCCTACTGTGTTGGTGTTGTGTTCATATTGAGTTTTAAAAATTCTTCTACCTAAACCTATAAACTTGGTGGTGGTAGGGCCTATTGACAAAAGAATACTAGATTAGGTTTGCCTTTCCATCATTCATTCAGAGAGTTTTAAGGAAGCTTAATGGTTTTTTCCCTTCTAAATCCAGTCCCACTAACACCCCTGAAATTCTTTCTACCCAAATAATGAAACTCATTATTAATGAAACTCCTTGAGGAGAAACTCATTTAAAGATAAACAAAAGAAAAATTGGATGGCATGTGATGATAAATCTATAGCATTGTTAGAATAAATATAATAAGCTTTGCAATTTTTTAGGATCCATTGGTATCTGTGCTTACAAAGGGGAGCTGTGGAGTTAAAATAATGCTAGCTTAATGCAATAGAAGTTTGCCACTTACCTAACAACCCAGCTTGGGTACTTCTGGTCTGGCAGTTCTTCACCAGGCTTTAATTCAGAGACTCCACGTCCTTCCACTGTTGTCACTCTACAATGTTCAGTGCATGGTTCTCAGGCTGTCCTGGAGGTTATCTCCATTATAATCAACCAGGAACAGAAGACAGACTATGGAGAGCTGAGACAGAGGATTTTATGTGGAGACCTGAAAATGGCATATAACCACAAGGAAGGCTGGGGAATGCCAACTGTGTGCCCCAGAAGAACAGGGAACTGGGTTTTGTGAATAACTAGCCAGTTTCCGCCACAAGGGCTGGCATAAGACCTTTAACAGCTCAAGTTTTACGTCTAATAACATTGCTTCCAGTGGAATAAATTCCTCCCCGGCAAGCTGTGATGAATGTTATGACTTTATATTTTATTTTATAGCACCTCTGCTCCATTCCTTCTAAATTGCCTTATTGCTTTTCATTATGGACACTAATGATGAATTAAGTTAGACTGCTTAATAATTAAAAGTATCTCTAGGATAAAGTCCTCTTTTCTCTTGGCGGAAATCTATTTGGCTTTGTTCAAGGCTGCAACACTTGGTATAAGAGAACTAGGGTTTTTAAGAATTAAAAGAACATACCTCTCAATAAGTGACGTCAAAATTGTTCAGTTTTTTCTGACTAAAAAAGAAAGCTTGTATAAACCAGAAAGGGCAGCTCCTTACTAAGGTAACATAAAAACGAGTGGCACAAACTTTTAAAGATAACTTTGGTGATGCCAAATCCTAGAATGAGCTGACATGTCTTAAGAAAATTATAGGAACAACCATTTTTAAAATACTGTGTTTTTGGTGAAACCTTACACAGCAAATTAGGTTACCCATTTAACAATTTGTAGTTGTATACACTGAATATGTATACATTGAATATGTACCATTGGTTATATATCCCACATTGTGTCAACATGCTCATTATTTCCTTTCTGGTTGTTCTGTTTCCATTAATCTAGCTTCCCTGCCCCCTTGACCTTCTCCTCTTTGCTTCAGGGTAAATGCTGACTGTTTGGTCTCGTTGATGATTTTTTTTTTTTTTTAAAAGAACACCGTACTCAGGGGTGGTATTGTTTATTCATGAGCCAATCTGTTATTTAGCTGAAAGGTGACCTCTTGCAGTGGTTTCAGTTCAAATTTTAAAGGGTATATCAGAGTGATAGTCTCAGGGGTTGCTCTAGTTTCTACCAGTCTAGTAAGTCTGGGTTTTTCTTTAAGAATTTGAGTTTTATTCTACAACTTTCTCCCTTTATACTGGGGACCATCTATTGTATCCCTGGTCAGAATGGTTGGTAATGGTAGCTGAGTACCAGCTAGTTCTTTTGGTCTCAGGATAGATGAGGCCATGGTTCATGTAGGCAATTAGTTCTGTAGACTAGTTTCTTCTTATCTTTGGTTTTCTTTTTTTCCTCCAGAGGAGTAGAGACCAACAGCTGTATCTTAGATGGCCGCTCGCGTTCCTTACCAAACTAGACACTACTTACCAAACTGGAATATAGAACATAAACTTTATGAACTATGTTGAAGGCCCTAAGCCTTCACACCCAGTATACCAATCCCATAAGGTGTTTGGTTATATATGGGAAGTATCCATGACTGTACCCCCGTGTGCTTTATTATATATGTGAATATATGTCCGGCACACATGACCATGTATATGCATAGGCCTACAGATACACCTCTGCATTGGAAACAACCATCATTTTCGATGCATATTTGGAGAAAAATGGATGAAAAATAGTTCCACTGTTTGTGTTCAAACATATAAGTGTTACCTAAAGTCAAAGCAGGAACCTCTGGGTGCTGTGAACAGTTAAGTGCTCGACTACTAACCAAAAGATTGGAGGTTTGAACCCACCAAAAGGTACTTGGGAAACCCTAGTGGCATAGTGGTTAAGAGCTATGGCTGCTAACAAAAAGGTCAGTAGTTTCAATTCACCAGGCACTCCTTGGAACCCTATGGGGCAGTTCTACTTTGTCCTATAGGGTTGCCAGGAGTCAGAATCAACTCAAAGGCAATGGGTTTGGTTAGGTTTTAAAGGTACTTCAGAAGAAATCCTTGGCGATCTGCATCTGAAAGGCCACAGCCTTGAAAATCCGATGCCATGCAGTTTCACTATGCACACATGGGGTCGCCATGAGTCGGAATTAACTCAAAACAGCTGGTCTTTTTAATGTCAAAGTGTTTGTTTTTTTTATCTCCTACTGCTATCAAGTAGGAATGTCTTCATGATGGATAAAAATTGAATAATCATGGACTCTGTCATTCATCCATGGGTGAACATCAAAGCACCTATGAATTTGCCAAAATTGGGGTTAAAATACAAGTGGGCTATATTTTTCTGGGAAGAAACCCCAGAGATTTCGTTAGATTCTTAAAGCATCCTATGGTACTCCCTCCAAAAGTCTTAGAACTCTGTTGATGTAAGAGGACTTGAATCTTAAAATTGACAAAAGCATAGACGTTCAATTCTCTAGGCCTAGAAGATGACATCCCAGAATGCAAAAAACATGTACCCAGTACCTCAGAACCATATTTAGTAACACTCATACACATTTTCATCAAATAGTTGAGTGTCTTCTCTATGCCTCATACTGTGCTTAGATATCCTAATGAATGAGGGAAGAGTTGCTAAACGTGCGAATGTGGGAGGTGAGGCAGGAAGGAAACATGGCTCTGTAATAGTGTCTGAGAGCTCAAGTGTTGGCATGAGACACCGAGAACTCAAATCCTACTTATTATCTATGTAATCTTGGATGAGTTATGGAACCTCTCCACACCTCCATTTGTTATCCTATAAATAAAAGAACTAAGATACCTGTTTAAAAAACCTATTTCTCATTATCATTAATAAAGTAAATAAAACATAGAAAATACTTAGTAAAGTGCCTGGTACGCAGTATAATTTCAGTTAGTGGTAGTTATTATTTGTCTTTAAATATGTGACAATCTGTCAGGTTCAAGAGGAATTAGATTTCTTATGAGTGGTTCTTGGGGGAGGGTGGGAACCAATGGGTCATGTTACAGAAAGGCACCCTTCAGCTTAACAGAGAATTTTCTAGTAACTATAGAAATGGATATAAATAAAACCATGGTGCAGAGCCTTGAACTCCTGTCATTGGAAACATTTAAATGAAGTCATCTCAATTTCTCAGGGCAACAGAGAATCTTCCCACATGATTGAACTAAGCTGCCTCTGTCTTGCCTTCTGAGCCTATGATTATCTTCAATAACTAACGTACTAATAAGTTAGAATTTGAATCTGACGATGGTTGAGTTTCTTTAAGAAAAACATAGTTTCCAAAGAGTAACTGGTTTTTCAACTCCAGCTGGAGATTGGAAGCTAATCAGGGAAATTATCTCATATAGATGTCTTTTTAAAGAAAACTTAGCCCATGAAATATCTGAAATGACAATACACATACAAGGTAGTGATTTTTTTTGTTTAACAGAACAATTCTGTCAGTGGGCTTACTTCAATTTACAGACAACTCTACAGGGGCACAACAAATGTATGAAGTGATGGATTCCTTTTTTTAAAAAAAAAACATAGATTATAGTAGTGAACTCAGAATTATAGTTAATACGTGTCTCTTAATTAACTCAAAGGCAGAGTGAAAAATACACTTTCAGAAGGAATTTGTGCATTAGTTTCTTTCTAGAAAAGCAGGATTAAATTAAATATGACAAAATACTGTTAATAAAAAGTGGCTTCCTTCTTGTGTCTGTCACAATTCGGGAACAACAGTAGACCTGGAATTTTTTTCATCAAATGAAAGCACAATTTTAATAGTAAAATGATACGTATGTCTGCAACTAAAGATGCCATAAAACTAAGCCCATCACGGGCATTGGTGTTTATACTCCTATATTTTAAACTTATTTGGAAATATAAGTGTCAAGATTAGTTTTAATGAATGTATCAATGATTATATTTTTATAAAAGAAGTAAAAGCAATGTAAGAGAATAGCGGATGTTCAATACAAAATAGTATTCCAGCACTACACTTACACATTCTTGGTTTATTCACTATGGCTTAGAAAAAGGATTTATTTCAAAAATTAAGTCTGTTCATCCTAAACTAGCTGCTTTATATTGGAAATATGCAAATATGCGGAAGTCAGCCAGATGGTGGAAGGTAGTGGGGTGGGGGAGAGGGGATGGGTGGGGCTAAGACAGTACCAAGCTCACATGGGATCATGTGCTCCATGACTGTAGTTATGCAATTACAGAAGGGATCTGAGATGCCATCAACCAAGTCCTGTATCGTTCTACTTGCTGTTTGCCCCAACATGTCATGACTCAGGGACCTGAAGCCCTGAGTGCTTAGATAATCTTTCTAACATCCCTTAAAAACCAGTGCTGTCGAGTCAACATCCCTTAACAGCACCAAACTAAAAAGCAAACCCTTTGCCGTCCAATCAATTCTGACTCATAGTGACCCTATAGGACAGGGTAGAACTGCCCCATATAGGTTTTCTAAAGCTGTGAATCTTAACAGAAGCAGGTTGCCATATCTTTCTCCTGTGGAGTGGCTAGTTGGTTTGAACCACCAACCTTTTGGTTAGCGGTTAAACACTTAACCACTGCACCCACCAGGTCTGAGCAAGTACCAATATATGCTCAGGTCTCTTGATTGGTGTCATGGATTGTGTCCCCTCAAAATGTGTATCAACTTGGCTAGTCCATGATCCCCAGTATTGTGTGATTGTCTACCATTCTGTCATCTGATGTAATTTCCCTACGTGTTGCAAATCCTACCTCTATGATGTTACTGAGGTGGGATTAGTGGCTGTTATGTTAATGAGGCAGGACTCAATCTACAAGATTAGGTTGTGTTTTAAGTCAATCTCTTTTGAGATATAAAGGAGAGAAGTGAGCAGAGAGACAGGGGCACCTCATACCACCAAGAAACAAGAGCCAATGTTGAGAAACTCCTTAGACCCAGCAAGATAGATGACAAGGACTTTCTGCCAGAGCCTACAGAAAGGGAAAGGCTTCCCCTGGAGCAGGCACCCTGAATTCGGACTTCTAGCCCCCTAGACCGTGAGTGAATAAATTTGTTTTTGTTATAGTCATCCACTTGTGATGTTTCTGTTATAGCAGCACTAGATGATTAAGACGACTGGTAATATTTTTTCAGGGCTTTTCTGAGGCATCTCAGTGACGAGAAGGGCCTGCGTTCCTGGGATATTGCCACTCACTGCAGCTTCCGAGTTTCCGAAGTTGGGGGATGCTGCAGGATAATTGGCGGTGGGCAGGACAGGTGGTGCCTTCTTAGATGGGCCTCACCTGTTCATGGGAAGAGGCAAGAGAAGCCTCTGGATTTGGCACATATAACCTCTCCTGCCAGCTATGTGTCAAAGGCAGTAGCCAGAATGATGTAGTGATCCCAGTACCAGTAGTGTGTGTGTGTGTGTGTGTGTGTATGTGTGTGTATACCACTAGCCTGTCTTAACCACAGACGTGGTTACAAAAATACTTTACTGTGATTCATTTCTATGACACTTTAAATTTATTGCCCTGCTTCCTAAGTGGCTGTGGAACCTTTGTTGGTAGAGTCACCTATCATGTGTAGCACCATGGAGATCCATATTTCTTGGCTTTAGAAAGCTGTTTTGAAAAATAGAAATGACCATTTGAAACTGTGCTCTTAGTAGGGGGGGGAAAAAAAACACTTCCTGTAAGAGGCATTTCTAAACCACAAATCATGATGTTTTTTGATGGAAGATGTTAAAGTCGAAGTAAACAAGGGCAAACTATTTTAAAAGACAGACTTTTAAAATGCTCTAGGCCACCACTGCCCAATAGAAATGTGAGGTAAGACAATTACGTAATTTTAAATTTTCTGGTGGGCACATTGAGAAAAGTAAAGATACCACAGGTGAAATTAATCTTAATATTGTATTTATCTTATTTCAATAGTATTTCAACATGCCATCAATACTAAAAAAATAATTGGCATATATGTCATTTTTGGTACTAAGTCTTCAAGATCTGTTGTGTGTTTTACACTCACACCACATCTCAGTTTTGACGAATCACGCCTCCGCTGCTCAGTAGCCACGCATGACTAGTGGCTCTGGTATTGGACAGGGCAGCCCTTGACTAAAGGCTGTGGTCTTAAACTGCTAGGAAATCATGCCTGATCCTTTGGAGCAGTTTCTGACTAGAGAGTAAATGCCCAAGTTTGGTGTCATGACACAACTTCATCAATCCCCGAGAAAGGGACATTTCCAGACTTCTAGGTATGCGTTTGCCATGTTGCCTTGTCTGTGTTAGATGTGACTTTGGATCTGCTCCAGCTGACACATGCAATAAGGTGTCTTCTCAGCCAAGGTGGACTCACAAGACAGGTCATTTTTCTGGAAACACTAATGTCATCCCGTATTGGTATAAGGGCAGGTAAGGAGGTACAACATTAAACTGAAAGATAAGTTGGTAGAGATATTACCCCAGTGGAAGGAACTGGATTTCTGAATCCAAGAACCAAAGTGATGATTACCAAGCTAGAAAAGAAAGCCACAGTGGATCAAGAGAGGCAGAACCAAAGCTGGTTCAGAGAAGGGAGGAGTAAGGGATAGAGGCTACGACATATAAGTCTTGAGAAGAGCGACATGGCACTTCAGAAGTGTAAAGCATTTGGAAGCTTAAAGGAGGTTTGTTGGCTCTCATGGAGAAGGAGAATTAATAAAAAATTGGCTTGTCAATATTGTTCTACTTCTCGGTGATGGGAATGCAATCAGAGATGTCTGTGTTTATGTCTGAGCTTAAAAAAAAAAGTACTTTCACAGAAAGCTGTAGTATACAGTGAAAAGTGAGAGCTTTCTTTATGGCTTGGAAGGTGGACTAGCATTTCCTTCACTCCAGGCATAGGTACACAGAAGAGAAAGAAGCAAGTTGGGAAGAACCATAGGGGCAACCAACCTTGCTTCTCTTCTACCTTTGATTTTCCTAAGAAATTCTCTTGACCAGTGACTATTTTAATGCTTTCGCTGCTGCATCTTATTGTTCTTTAGAGCTTCTGGTCTCTTCTGTTTGCAAAATGGAAGCCTGAGTTTGTTAAATGATCCAGCCCTCTAAGGCATAAAAAAAATTGTAGAACTATTCTTTTGTCCTCTGTGACATTCATGATGTCTGTTATCCTTGTAATATACACTTGTGAAGTGCAGTGTTTCCTAGAAAGTATGTTGATGAGGACGTGGAACAAATGGAAATCAAAGTGGTACATCCACTTTAGAAAAAAATCTTGTACTTTCTTAGAAAATTAAATATGTATCTATTCTATGACCCAGCAATTTCACTCTGTGCTGTCTGTCCAAAAAACTTAAGCAGAAATATTCATGATTTCTTAATACCTGAAAATGGGAAACATTCCAGGTTTCCATCAACAGGAAAATGTATAAAACAAACGATGGTACATCCATGCAATAAACTGTACTACTTAGCAACAACATAGGTGAATTTGATGAATCTCAGTAATATTTTTCTCTGTTGAAGGAGCAAACATTACAAAAAAAGTACATATGAAGTGATTCCATTTATATTAAGATTTTATGACATTGTGCGACAGACAAAGCTAATCTATCATAAAAAAAAGAAAATGAGAAGAATGCTTTCAGGGGCAGGGGATTGACTGGAAACGTACATGACAGAAATTTTGTATGGACCAGGTAGTGTCTCATTCTGTTGTACATAGGGGCCCTATGAGTCAGAACAGACTCGACAGCACCTCACAGCACCAACATATATGTATATAAACGCGTGTGTGTATGTGTGTATATATACACCAAAACCAAACATGTTACCCTTGAGTCGATCCCGACTAATAGCGACCCTATAGGACAAAGTAGAGCTGCCTGCTAGGGTTTCCAAGGACCACCTGGTAGATTTGAACTGCCAGCCTTTTAGTTAGCAGCCAAGCTCTTAACCACTGTACCACCAGAGCACCTGTGTATATGTGTATACTTATATATATAATGTTTCATATCTTTATGTGGTATATGAATTTGTCAAAACTCATTGAATGGTGTACCTCAAATTTGTGCATTTCACTGTAAATTTTACCGAAAATAATAAAATTTAGAAAAGGGACCAATAAGGATATTGAACTCCAATGATACATATTTCAATTTACTTTGAAATGCATCAAAAAATAAGATGAACTAATAGAAGACTGGACAAATGGATAGTGGGGGTAAGAGACAAGTAATGTGGCCTCTGTCTTTGGCTCTGGAGAAATAACCCTTGGAGAAATTGGGTTGTCTTGGCCTAGGACATCCAGGTCACACTTGAAAAATTGTGCTGATGAGTGGAGACTGGCCAGACCAGAAAAGACTCACCTGGGAGGCTGATATCAACTAGCCTCAGGAGGAATGATTTAGCCTATCATACAGGACTGGCCAATAAAAGATCTGAACCCAAAGCCCCCCAAGCTTCCTGGTTGATGAGAACATCTGCACACAGTAGGGTAGCATGTCCCTCGGGACATGGGAGCTTTGCTCTTAGGAATCCTCCCAGATCTCTATGTTTCACTTCATTTGTACCCTTTTTGGCTGTAATAAATCTGTAGTTGTAAGTAGGGCCTACCAAAACCAAATAAAACCTACTGCTACCGAGTTGATTCCAACTCACAGAGACCCTATAAGACAGAGTAGAACTCCTGCATAAGGTTTCCAAGGCTGTAAATCTTTACAGAAACAGATTGCCAGCCACGTCTTTTTTCCTATGGAGCAGCTGGTGGGTTCAAACTGCAGACCTTTTGTTTAGCAGCTGAGAGCTTTCACCCCACTGCACCACTAGGCCTACTAAGTATGAGGTACCAAAAACCAAGCCCATTGCCATCGAGTCGATTCTGAGTCCTAGTGACTATATAGGATGGAGTAGAACTGCCCCGTAGGGTTCCAGGAGCAGCTGCCCCACAGAGTTTCCAGGAAACTGTTGGTGGGTTCACACTGCTGACTTTCGATTAGCAGCTCAACTCTTTAACCACTGCGCCACCAAGGAGCCATGAATTCTGAATTGTTCTAGCGCATGATAGAACCCAAGCACGCAATAGGAGCTGGCATGTCAGACAGTAGGAATGTCATTTGGATTCTTGAGATTGCAGCTGGCATTCTGAAGAAGTGGTGGGAAACTAGCTTCAAATTTGTAGCCACCAGATCGGGAGGTTGGGGTGTCTGTCATGTAGACTACCCACACTTGTGGCTGGTATCTGCCTATTTGGCAGTCTGAAGGACTGTGTCCTTTTAACTTATGAACTGTGACTCAGCTCTGAGCGTCCAGGGTCAGAGACTGAATGTGTGTTTGGGGCAGCTGGCAAAGAGGATGAGGAAGTGAAAATGCCAGGACTGGATCCATCCTCAATTTTAGGGGATTGGATCCATGTAAAGCAAATACAGCAAAAGCCAGCAATTGTAGGATCTAGATGGTAGGTATATGGGTGATGACTGTAAAATTCTTAAAACTTTGTCTGATATTTTTATAATAAAGTCTGGGGGTGGGGGAGATGAAATTATTTGTAAACTCCAGTGCTTTAATGGGAACAAATTTCCTTAAACCATCACCCACACAAAAATAAAAACTAAAAATTGATCACAGACCTAATTGTAACAGCTAAAACCATAAAGCATTCAGAAAAATATTAGAAAATCCTTAAGACCTTGTATTAGGCAAGGGGTTTTTCAATATGACACCAATGGCACGATTCACAAAAGTGAAAAAAAAAAAAATTGATGAATTGACCCATCAAAACTTAAAACTTTTGTGCTTCAAAAACAACATAAAGCCAAAAGGCAAATCACAGACTAGGAAAAGTATTTCTAAATTACATATCTGTAAAGGACTTGTACTCAGAATAGATAAAGAACTTTCTAACTCAACTAGACAACCTAATTTAAAAAAAAAAAGTCGGCAAAAGAGTTGAAAAGACGTGTCACACAGAAGATAAGCACAAGAAAAATGTTCAACATCATTATCCATTAACCTATAGGGGCCCTATAGGGTTTCCAAGGGAAACTGCCCCATAGGGTTTCCAAGGGAAGCCTGGTGGATTGGAACTGCCAGCCTTTTGGTTCGCAGCCGTAGCTCTTAACTATTGAAACCACGGTCCATATCACACCCACTAATATGGTTACGATAAAGACAGACAAAGCGAGTGTTGGTGAGGATGTGGAGCGTCGGAACCACCCTCTGCTGGTGGAAATGGAAAGTCGTGCAGCCACTTTGGGAAATAGTTTAGCAGTTTCCTAAAAAGTGAAACATAAATTTACCATACGACCCAGCAAGTCCATCCTATTTTATGTCCATCCTTTAGGGTTACCATGAGTTGGAATCGACTGGACGGCAATGGTATAATATATTGTGACATATAGTCTAGCTTTTCTGGAAATCCAAGTCTAAATTACAGTTCTGCTTGGTGGGGTGGGGTGGGGGCGGCGGGGGGGGAGGGCAGAGATTAGATGCCCAAGCTAAAATAAAATGAAATTAGCTTTTTCTCTTTTTTTAATCAGATTTAATGATAATGTTATAATAATTAAACTTTTCATTAATTTTTTCTTGCTAACTGACTTGCAGTTTCCTGCAGATTTGGACCATATTTAACAAAGTATGGCAGTCCGTTTTTAGAAGGGAATTTGAATGTAGAGGCATAGGACTTCACCTCTTATTCCTAAAAAATACTAAAAATGAGCAACAAGATGAATAGCTACAAGAAAAATGAAAACATGTCCCCACAAATATGTATAAGGATGTTTAGAGAAGCATTATGAATAATAGCAAAAAATTGGAAACGACCCATATGTCCATCAACTGGTGAATGACTAAAGAAAATGTATATCCGTGCAATAGAATATTATACAGCAATGAAAAGGGATAGACTACTAATACATGTTGTGAACTGGCTGAATCTCAAAAAAACATCTTGCTAAGTGGAAGAAGTCAGATGGCAAAAGACTACATTATTTTAAAACTTCATTTATGTGAAATACCTGGAACAGGCAGTACTATAGAGAGAAAGTAGGTAAATCACCTGATACTGGGGGGCGGGAACAAGAAATTGACTGCAAGTAGGCAGGAGGGATATTTTTGGATTGATAGAAATGTTCTTAAATTAGATTGTGGTGATGGTTGCAGAACTCTGTAAATTTACTAAAAATCATTGAATTGTATACTTAAAACAATCAAATGTTCTGGTGTGTTAATGATTTCACAATAAAACTGTTAGAAGTTGTGGAGAAAACTTTAAAAACTGAGAACTAAAAAATTGAATTATCTTTAAAGTGATGGATAGTAGTAGAGTTTTTTGGTTGAGAGAATGGGCTCTGGTATGTGATTTTGTCCATTGTTAACTATGTGACTTGTGGAAGTTACCTAACCTCTCCATGATTTATTTTCTTCCTCTGTAAAATAGGAATAATAACAGCATCTACCTAGTTGTAATGTTAAAAAAATTAAATGAGCTAAATAGCACTTAGCACAGCATTTAGCACGTTAGGAGCTTAATAAATGCCAACTCTTATTACTATGCTAATGATGATGTGGGGGAATTGACCGTAATTTAACTATTTTTTTTTTTTTTGGCTGAAGATCTTGACCTTGAATGCATGTATTTGTTCCCACCATTCGGTGTTGAGTTGTGTAGCTCTTTTGTTGAAAGGGTCTGGAATAGTATGGTTTTCTAGTTCCTTATCTGACTTCTCATTTTACTCTTTCTCCCTCTTGGCCATAATTTTTTTTTTTTTTTATCTGACTTCTCATTTTACTCTTTCTCCCTCTTGGCCATAGTGCCTTTATTAGTTCTCATCTGACTTTTCAAAGTGCTGTCTCTAGCAGCTTCCTGTTCCGCCTGGTCTGTTCCTTTGCAGCTTCCCGTGGTGCTGTTTAACAATCTTGATACAACTGCCTGGAAAAAGAGGGCCCAAAATGGCTAAAAGAGGGTCTGAGGTCTTCCCCTGAAAAATAAAGTGCATGAGTTTGCAATATACTTATTTTGGGACAACTTTTTTAGACACTGGCACACTTATTTTTCTGGCTTCGGATAAGGTAATTTTGGATGACGTAAACTGAGAGTTAATCCTCAGCTAAGAAAGAGAAGGTATTTGTTCCACTTTGGGGAGGGGGAGGTACACAGAGAGGGTGAAAGTTAAATTTCTTATTTGTAGAAGTTGGGAGAATGCCAGTCATACAAACTTGAAGAGGCTGAATTTAAGACTATTTACAAATAAAAAGCCACTTTATTACTTTTCAATAACACTAACCATGTGAGCTAGCTGTTAACCAAGTGTTCTCATGAAGAGGTCCTGCTGGGACTTCTTTTAATTTGGTAATTAGCAGCGTCATTTACATACAAATAAAGAATGTGCTGAAGTCTTTAAAAACAGCCTCCCACCCCAATTAAGGTCAACACTAGGGAAAAAAAAGAAAATCTTGTTAAACTCATGAATTTGTTGAGCAAATATTTCCTTAGAACACTCCGGAAAGGTAACCTTGCTACCAGCCCAAAAAGAGTGATAATCACAGAGTGAGAATTAGAAAGCTTTGAATCGATTAATCTAAACACGGCATCAAAAATGGTAGTCTTTTTCGTACTCATCGTCATCTGAAATTTTCCAGTTGCTCCAAAACATTCCAATTCCAGCTGTTAAATGAAAGCTAGGTTAAAACAAGAGGTCAAAGAAATCTACCCTGATTCCTTCATTTTCCAGATAAAGAACTAAGGACATGGTTGTCCTGACCTCTCACAAGGTCACACCTCTTGTGGGCAGCCTCCCTGGACTGGGACTTGTCTTTCTGACTCCCAATTCCATTTTCTGTCCAATTAATGGTGATGAGTTTTATTTCTGTTCTGCCATGACCTGTTTCTGTTCTCAGCTCCATGGGTCAGAAATTCCTTCAAAGAGCCAACTTTCTGCCCTTGGTTTAGCCTTTATCAAAGTCAGTATTAGTCTTAGTCACCTTCGTCAATCACCTTTTATAGAGGATTTATAGAGGGTCTGCGTTTATAGAGGAAGCTGCATTTATAGAGGGTCCCAACAGGATGCAGAATGAGACAGTCCTGCTTATGTAATATGAGCTGAGTGGCAAATCAAAGTCCCTTTTGCTCTTAATTAGCAAATGGCATCACCTTCCCACCTGCCAACCTGTAATTCTTAGTATTATAGCCATGTCCTTAGGTCAAATCTTGCTAGTTGCAGCTGCCTGTAAGACCCAAGTAGGTAAAAATAGGTCAAGATGGCACCTGCCTGGTCTTTTGGGGCAGCCACTATTCAGCTCCAGCAAATTGTTACCAGCATTGCCAGATCTTTCAATTTTTTTAAAGGAAGAGGTAAATCCAGGTTTTTATATAAAACCACCCAATTTGTGTATGCTGGAAGATAATTAAGGATTTTTGAGACACTGGGTAGTCCAAGCAAGTTATGAATATAGCCCATGAGCTTTCATTTTGTGACTTCTACTTTAGGTTCATTAATTACTTTACTCCAAATATATAGATTGAGATCCTGTTGTATGTCCAGCATCATGCTACATTTATTCTATAGCCAATGCAAACCCCCCAAAAAACCAAACCAGTGTCGTCGATTCTGACTCATAGCGACCCTATAGCCAATGCAAAGCCAGTGAAAAATGATCATTACCCTCAGTTTAATGAACTTCCACTCATCTCTCTGCTCTCCAGAGCTGAGTTTACTAGAACTCTCTACTACCCTCTCCTCTTTTCTTCCAGCCTCACATAAGTTCATCCCTGTCCCAGACACAGGAGTATATTTTGTATCTGATTAGATAAAAATGAAGCATTTCTGTCTGTAATTTGGGTGAGCTACAGCCACCATGAGTTGGAGTTGACTCCAGGGCAACTGGTTTTGCCTCAACACAACTCACCTCTGGTCCTGTTGACCCTGTGCCCTGTAGTCTTGGTTATCTAGTGCTGCTATAACAGAAATACGGCAAGTAGATAGATTTACCAAAGAGAAATTTATTTTCTCACAGTTTAGGAGGCTAGAGGTCCAAATTCAAGGCGCCAGCTCCAGGGAAAGGCTTTCCCTCTATGTCAGCTCTGGGGGAAGGTCCTTGTCATCAGTCTTCCTCTATGTCGAAGCTTCTCAGCGCAGGGACCCTGGGTCCAAAGAATGTGCTCTGCTCCCAGCACTTTCTTGATGGCACGAGGTCCCTTTTCCTCTGCTTGCTTCTCTCTCCTTTTATCTCTTGTAAGATAAAAGATGATGCAGGCCTATACCCCAGGGAAACCCCCCTTACATCAGATTAGGGTTGTGATCTGAGTAAGGGTGTTTCGTTCTACTCTAATCTGCTTTAATATGCCTCACTAACCACAAGCAGATATTAGGCTTTATAACACATAGGAAAATTACATCAGATTGCAAAATGGAGGATAACCACATCATACTGGGAATCATGGCCTAGCCAAGTTGACACATGTTTTGGGGAGACATTAGTCCATCTATTACATTCTACCCTTTGGCCCCCCAAAATTCTTGTCCTTGCCACATGTAAAACACATTTATTCAGTCATATCATCCCAAAAGTTTTAAGTCAACTCCAAGTCCAAATTCCATCCTGGGGCAAAATTCCTCTTCATCTGTAAAATCTAGAATACAAGTTATCTCCTCCCAAAGTACAATGGTGGAATAGACATAAACTAGATATTTTCATTACAAACGGGAGAAATTAGAGGGAAAGAAGGGATAACAAGGGACCAAGCATATCAGCAGAACACTTTACATTAGCTCTCAAGGCTTGAAAATAATTCTGTTTTCCAAGACCATTTAGGCAGTTGCTCAGCTCTCCAGACTCTGGGTGTTGGCCATACTTTCCAGACACTGTGTGGAGGTCCCTTGGCCCTGAGCTTCACCACTACCTTCCAGGCCCACTGGGACAGCTACTCTGCTCCCTCAAACTTGGGCGACCCCATTCTCTTTGAGCAGTGACCCTACTCCACAGCCCCAGCAGGCCCCATTCTTCTGCCCCTTTGGCATGGAATCCTCACCCCCTCAACTTTGTGCAACAGGTCCGGCCCCATCCCACTGGCACTCATGAAAGGCAGCCCCACACTCCAGAACTGAGTTGGTGAAGATCTGACTCTTTGAAACCTAGGAGGCCATGGCCGCACCCTTGGAGACCTAGCAGCCATGGTTTCACCATATGAGACCCCAGAGGTTGTGGCCCTACTCTTTGAGACTGACGCAGCTCTTCTTCCTATGCTCTTTGACTCTTTAGCTTCTGATTCCTGGTTCTTTGACCTCTTGGCCCCTCAGACCTCTTGGGCTGGCCTGACCTCTGCTCTGCTCAGGCAAGTGTTACAAAGCTCTTTAGCTCTAATGATAAGTGCCCAGAGGTACCCTACTCTGCCAGTAAACCTCAGCTGAAAGGCACTGGGCTCTCTTGCTGCATGGGCAGGCAAGCCTAGCTCCTCCAGCAAGTGCACAGAGGCACCCCACTCTGCCAGGAAGCATCCTGCCTAAAAGCTCTTAGCTTTCTTATTCCATGAGTCAGCTCCTGCTCCATCTCACACCAGTCTCCTGGTTCTGCTGCTGCCATTTCTCTGCTGTTGCTTCTTGCCGTCTGCGCTCTTTACAAAGTTACAGCTCTCCTCACTTCCTTCAGAGCCCTCACCTGAATTGTCTTTGATGTCCATAATTCCACCAACAGTCTCTTCAGTGCAGTGTAGGCTTTTACTATTGGGTACTTTAAAACTCTTCCAGCATTTACCTATTACTCAATTCTAAAACCACTTCCATATTGTAGGTATCTGTTAGAGCAGCACCCCACTCCCAGTACCAAATTCTGTCTTAGTTATCTAGTGCTGCTATAGCAGGAATACCACAAGTGGATGGCTTTAACAAAGAGACCTGTGTTTACCAATGAGCTTCCTGCCTTACTCACCAGATCAACCTTGGCTCCTCCCTCTTCCTTATCTCAATACCTAGTCAGTGAGGAAGTTTCCTCAGCTCTTCCTTTTAAATCTCAGGAGCCCCTCATTTCCTCTCTACCCCCTCCAGGATGGTGTAGTCCAGACCTCACCTCTGCCCCAAACTACGCTAGTGGTTTTGTTTTTATTTGTGTCTCCGCCCTCAGTTTATCTCCCATATATCACCACTCTGATCTCTCAAAGATACGCCATTGCTGTTAGTTGCCATCCAGTCACTTCCAACTCATGACGACCGTGTATGTGCAGAGTAAAAGTGTTCTATAGGATTTTCAAGGCTATGACCTTTTGGTAGCAGATTACCAAAACATGTCTTCAGATGCACCTCTGGGTGGATTCGAAGTGCCAGCCTTTCAGCTAGTAGTCAAGTGTTTAACCATTTATCCCACCTGGGGACCAGATAAACTACCACATCTATTTTTAAAAGGAATTTAGAGTGGGCTGTTAGGATTTATGAGTTTTGTGTGAAGTAACCTTGCCTTTTCCAGATGTTGAAATGTATTAAAATGTCTGGAACTAGACCAGGAAGTAAAAATAGCAGGAATACAATTAATTTGTACAGAATAATCGTGACAATTAGTGACCCAATGCAGCAATTCTTAGACGAAGCAACAATTCTAAGAAACAGCACATTTCAG
Source organism: Elephas maximus indicus (assembly GCF_024166365.1). Taxonomy (NCBI): domain Eukaryota; kingdom Metazoa; phylum Chordata; class Mammalia; order Proboscidea; family Elephantidae; genus Elephas; species Elephas maximus. The sequence goes on along the minus strand of NC_064845.1, from coordinate 14,689,682 downwards.
ATGTCCTGATTCTGCTGTTGAGTGAGTTAAGCACTCATACATTTGCTGACTTGCAGATTCTCAGATTTGTTGCAGTCCTGTATTGCCTCTCAACGTTACTGCCTTTTTTTCAAACTGATTTTGGCAGATAGTCCTGCCCTGTAGTGTTTATCCTGGGGTCAGGAGATGGTTGAATCCCTGGTCCTGCACACCGTGATCCTTTGAGCCAAGGCAAGTTAATGTCTCTAAGATACCTTTCCTTGTCTGTAAATGAGAAGACCACTACCTATCTCATACGGGGAACCATTTTGTCAAACAAAACACTTTGGCATAAAAGGTGAAAAATATAGACTCTAGGGTTAAAATAAATCAACACAGAGTCGGTTCAAATCCTGGCTCTGCCACTGCCAGGTGTTTAAACATGGGTAAGCCTGTGAAATGTAGATAAAAATGGTTAAATGTGATAGTATTAAGTACTTAGCACAATACCTGGCCCAGAGAACTCTGTATTAGGGGAGGTGATGCTGATGATGTGGGTAATGTTGGGTTCATTTCAGAGAACAGATAATAATGAAAGCTAAGGTATATCTGGGTCTGGGTAAGGTATCTGGAAACCCTGGTGGCATAGTGGTTAAGTGCTATGGCTGCTAATCAAAGGGTCGGCAGTTCAGATCTGCCAGGCGCTCCTTGGAAACTCTATGGGGCAGTTCTACTCTGTCCTATAGGGTCGCGATGAGTCGGAATCGACTCGACGGCACTGGGTTTTTGGGTTAAGGTGTATCTAGCACTTATGCTTTTCCCAATATTGTGCTGAATACGTATTAAACCATTAAACTTCACAGTAGTAATATGCCGTAGGTATTTATACCAAAAAAAAAAAAAAAAAAAAACCCTTTACTGTCAAGTTGATTCCATCTCATAGAGATTCCATAGGACAGGGTAGAACTGCCCCATGGGCTTTCCAAGGAGCAACTGGTGGGTTTGAACCACCATCTTTTGGGTAGCAGCCAATCTCTCAGCCACTGCGCCACCAGGGCTCCGTAGGTATTTATACCAAAAAAAACCCCACTGCCATTGAGTCAATTCCGACTCATAGCGACCCAATAGGACAGAGTAGAACTGCCCCCTAGAGTTTCCAAGGAGTGCCTGGAAGATTAGAACTGTCGACCTTCTGCTTAGCAGCCGTAGCACTTAACCAGTACGTCACCAGGGTTTCCAGAGAGGTGTATATTAGCCCCATTTCACAGATGAAGAACCTGGGTTAATAGAAGTTAGGTAACTTGTCCAGATGTTACTCGAATAAGGTTTTTGCCTCTCACTGGTCAAGAATGAGCAGATAAGGCACGTCGTTCTCCACCCGAGCAAAGCTTTATTGAAGAGGCTTGCAAGCGGAGACAAGGAGGGCCCAGAGCAACGCTTACCCTCATCTGACAAAACAAAAGATGGGCCTGAGTTTTTAAAAGTTCTTGGGCGGGAAAGGATTCACGTTTATTCTTAGGCACAGGTGGGGATATGTTAGATGGCACCTGTTCTGGAGGCCTCTGGGATTTGTAGCAGGACTTATTATGGGGTGTCGCGCCTGCGCAGTCTCTCGCTCCCCAGGCTCGATTCCCTAGCTGGGGCTGTAGCCCCTCACTGCCCCTGGTGGAAGGTCACAGGTGGATGTTCAGCACATGTACCTTGGGCTGATTTTCTCCAGCTGCTTCTGAAAGGCAACTTTAAAGAAGTTTGTGGGCTACTTTTAGATACCCTGCCCCATTGTTCTGGGGAATGGCTTTGTTTCTGCGCCCTGGCCCATTCCTTGTTACTTTGTTTGCAGGTTTGGGGGCCCCTCTGTTCCTTGTCTTAGTAAGTCCCTAGGTTCCACACCCAACCCCCTATTATCTCCCAGGTAGTATAGCCTATTTTTTTTACTTGCTTCTGCTCTAACCACACCAGTCTCTTCGCTGTTTCTCAAACAGGCACCCTCTGATCTCAGGGCCTTTGTTCCCTGCCTTACAAGGTCCCACACAGCTTGGGAGAGCTGAGATATACAACCAAGGAGTTGTCTGGCCTCCAAACCCATTTTCTGAATCTGCAGGTTGTGCTGCCTCATGGATGGTGAAAAGAAGAGACATGTAGAAGGTGGGTTGGTACAGAGGATGATAAAGGGCAAGGAGGACTGTGGTAGGCAATTAAGAAATCTGAGCCTGAAATACAGAACCCTGCATTTCAGAATGCAAGACTATGTGCCCATGGCTTTAGCTGGCTTCTCCCGGCTCTGCTGGGTATCTGCTCCTGAAATGGGGGTGGGGTGTGACTCAGGGCGGTAGACCCTTAGGCCAACCTAGCCAGGGATAATCAGATTCTGGGACCATTGGAGACAGCTCATTTTATCAGAAAAATTGTTGAGTGATACAAATTAAAAAATTAACTGACAAAGAGACTACATTATTTCTTTGTTCTTGGATTCTTTGTTTATATCCCACCGACTTCCAAAATGATGACTTGGGGCAGGTTACAACAAAAGATACAAACAATGCAAATGTTCAGACAAGGGTAAAAGGTCATGGGCCTGGATATTTGAGCTGTTCATTTAGCACATTATTTTCCCAGCTGGGAAACCTCCTGAACAAGTGAACCGAGATCAGAAGGGCGCTTCATAAATATATAGGTTAATTCTAGCAACGTATTTGAAGTGCTTGGATAGCAAACCTCTCCGTATTTCACTATAATGGCCCAGCTTAATTTGCCACCTTTTTTTTTCCCCCTCCTTTTAAAGCATTGCTGAGACTTTAAGATACTCGTTGTGAATTAATTTGGGATTCGGTATAATAACATTAATCATGCTAAAAGAATTCATTTGACAGTAATGTAGTATAATTAGTGATGTACTAAATCCATTGAGATCTACCAATAATTATAGAATCGTTATTTTAAAACCTTATATAGGCATGCCTTTTCTCCTTTTTCTCTTTCTATTTTGAGTCTGTAGCATGTAGAGGCAAAGTCTCAGCTTTGACAGTTGGCTTTTTGAGATATTGGACCAAGGTATCAAGAATAAACCCATTAGATAGACTTAACACTAACCTTAGAGGACTTTCGCTTAGGGCAAGGTGTAAGGATTGCCTTAAAGAAGGCTATTCAATCCTGAAGATAGCTGGCGAAGTTATGTGGAATTATTGGCAGGGCTTAAGAAAATAAACAAGATGGAACAGATCTAGAGTGTAGTAGTTTCTGCAGCTTAAAGACTGGTAAGGAGCCCTGGTGGTACAGTGGTTCAGTAGTCAGCTGCTAACAGGAAGGTCTGCAGTTTGAACCTACCAGCTGCTCTGTTGGATACAGAGGTGGCAGTCTGCTTCCATAGAGATTACAGGCTTAGAAACCCTATGGGGCAGTTCTACTCTGTCCTATAGAGTTACCATGAGTAGGAATCGACTCGATGGCCACAGATTAAAGACTGATAGAGAACGAGGGAGTACCTAGAAATTCCTATTTCTAGATTACAGTAACTGTTTAGTCTTTCTTGAAAGTACTAACATCAATTTGGGCAGAAGGAAGTGGGGCAGACGGTTTCTGTAGTTGTAGATTTTTAGAAATTTCAACAAAACGAAATTTTAGCAATTAATGGGTCCAGTTGTGTCATTTTACATAATAACGACTGAGCCCCACTGAGGTTGACTGACTTGTCCAAGTGCAAAATCTGGTGACTGGCCAGGTCTAGACTCCAAGTGTATGTATTCCAGTCAGCGTAGTCTTTTAGTCATTTGCACGTGCTTTCTGTCTCTCTTTTTAGGAGTTTAGAATCAGGACTTCTCAACATGGATTCCTAGAGACAATTAAGCCCCGATGTCCAAAGGCATCCCTTCCTTCTAGAATCGTAGTAACAAGGTACCATCTTTTAGAAAATAGTCACTGATTAATTTCTACATTCTGTGGCTCAGATGACGAACCACATTGCCATGTAGAGAAAGGATTGTTTAAATCAACACAAGAGTTGTTTTGATTTTATGATGATTTATTATTCACAGTTAACTGTCTATTCATCTCTTTCACCTAAAATTAGGAAAACACATGGTGCTCACTGTAGCGTAAAGCACACAGTAGGTGATCTGAGAAACCTTCCTTACAAAGTGAGTTTATTGTTGGAAAACTCACAAGCCTTTGACATTTATAGAAAATAATAGTCTTCAGCATATTTTAAAAATCTCCTCTTTTGCAGACTTACCAGATACATAAGCCAGAAGGATAAGTTAGTGATGGCCTTGAGGTGTTTGAGCCTGAAAGAGAAAGCGAGGGTGCCAAGAAGCAATAGGGGGACTAAGAGCTATTTCTGTAGGAAGAATAAGGAGTTTGGTTTGGATATATCAGGACTGAGATGACAACAGGATAGGCATATGTAAATGTATAATAAGTCTTAGAAACCAAAGCCCCTGGGTGCTATATTCTAGGCTGCTGTAAGAACAAATCATACTCTTCAAATAGTTGGATTGTTAGATCAGGATAAATTACCCAAATTAGCCTTAATATGATACTCCCATCACTGCCCTGTTCTGAGACCAAATTTATTAGGCTTCGTTTGCTTGGCTTAAGCAGTTAGGTGGGAAGGCCAATCTGAATGTTTCCTTGCCATAACTTAGCTGAACTTCCAGACGGCCATTGAGGGTTGGTTCCATTAATTCACAGAGTACACACAAGACTCTTAAAGATGGAGAAGAATGGACTCCTGTCATCCTCCCCTCGTTACTGTCCCAGCAGGGTAAGTTGATCTCATAATGTTGTTACTCTCCCCTCCTCCATCCTCAGATTATTCTTTTCTTGCAGAACCATTCTTTGTTCCTATGGTACCAAATCAAATACTTCATCTAGTGTCTGTGATATTTAATTCGACTCTTGGATTTGCACACACACACAAAAACTAAAACCAGGAAATTTCCCTGGAGGAGTTTGATTTATCATTAAATTTATCTTTGTATAAGAATAACTTAATGATTCCGAATTTCTCAATTCTGAGTCCCTGAGTGAGTATTCCATTGTTGCTAAAAGGATAATTAAAACAAACGAACAAAACAGTAGTCACATGTAGTGGACCTATATACGAGGCGATCCTGCAAACTGCATGGTTTCTATACAACAATGGAGTGCAGTTATCATGATCCTTGTCTTTGATTAGGAATGTATTAGAGTTGAAAGCTCTGTGACTTTTGCTTATATATCAGGTCTCAAACACTTGGGTGTCTACATTAGTTCTGATAAGAACTAAAGATGTATGACCAGAGCCCCGATATGTGTAAAGGAACCTAAGGCTTTCCAAGTTTCTGTAGGCAGGACCCATTCACACCCTGAACACACACTAAGAAATACCGTTAACCACAGTTGCTCTGTACATTATGATATAGATTCAGCAATCTATATTATTTTTCTTAGCACACTGATCTTGTTATTTTTAAAACATGTATTCTTTATGCTGATTCTTAGTATACATTCAAGTTAGTGGGTGTGAGAAGCTGCTAGAAATTTTGTATATTTTCAATACTTGGTAATGCCAGCTGGCAGAGAATGCGATGAAATTTATTGTGCTCTGCAGTAAAAATGACAAACGTATACCAAAGGATTACTTTGTTTCCAGCAACGTAGGTGTATTCCCAAACCAGGTCCTCATCTGAGTACAAAGTGATTGTTTTATTGCTGGATCAAGTACAGAAAGGAGAGACTTGGGGGTACAAATATTTTTAAGCAAGAGCATTGTAAGTCACAGTTAATCGTCATTGAGAATAGAAAACTAATTTGCATAAAACAAACCATCTCATAGGGAAGTTTGAAGTCTAGGTGGGTTTATGCCATTGGGAGTCAGTGGATAGCAGTCAATGTCAATTGTTATTTCTGTTGCTTATAAACCGATAGCCACTGAGTCAGTTCTAACTCATGGTATGACCCCATGTGTGTCAAAATACAACTGTGCTCCATAGGGTTTTCAATGGCTAGTTTTACCAGAAGTAGATTGGCAGGCCTTTCTTCTCAGGTACCTTTGGGTGGACTAAAACTCTAAACTTTCAGGTAGCAGCTGAATGTGTTAACCATTTTTACCACCCAGGGACTCTTGCACTGCTTTTCCAGTGCCATAAATAAAGGGACTAATTAACCCCTTCTAGAAGTACTTCTCATGGATTAGATTTAAAAGAGAAAATGCTTTAAGCTTTCATAACCAGTGCTGTCGCGTCGACTCTGACATAGCCTGTACCAAAATATGATTTATTAAATAGCTACACCTTAAGAACTTCCAGTGTATTATCAAATATAAAGATAAAAAAATCTCAGCACAACAAATCTTTCATTCTTAATGGTTTTGTACTGTAAAGTCCTTTAAATTGAAAAAGAGTCTTTCACCCGAGAAATTGTTCCTTTTCTTCCTATAGTCTTAACCATTTTGGATTTGGACAGTCTCTGGCAATTCTTATTTTGTGGTTGTGGTTTGCCAGCTCTAAGTCAGCAAAAAGTGTCCTTGTCTCCTTATGCTTTTCAAGGTCTTCTGGACAGTGGAGTAAGATCTACATGTCCTTCCACCGACAGATTGTTACTGTTAGCAGCCATTTGGGGCTGACTCATGACAACTCCAAACACTGCAGAACCCTGTGCCATCCCTGTGATCGCTTGGAGATAGGACCACTGTGATCCATAGGATTTTCACTGGCTGATTTTCAGAAGTAAATTTCCAGGCCTTTCTAGCTCATCCATTTTCATCTAGAAGCTCAGCTGAAACCTGTTCAGTATCACAGCAACACTCAGGCCTCCACTGACAGGTGGGTGCTGATCGTATATGACGTGCATTGGTTGGGAATCAAACTTGAGTCTACCGCACGGAAGGAGAGAATTCCACAAATAAACCACCACTGCACCCATCCGCTCATAGCGACCCTATAGGACTGGGTGGTGGGCACCCATCCACAGAGCCCTGGTGGGACAGTTGTTTAGAGCGACAGCTGCTAACCAAATGGTCAGTGGTTTGACTCTACCAGCGACTCCTTGGAAACTCTATGGGGCAGTTCTACCCTGTACTATAGGGTCACTATGAGTTGGAATTGATTTGATGGCAATGGGTTTGTTTTGTTTTGTTTTGTTTTTTGCACCCATCTACAGACAAAACTTATGGTTAGTTCACATCCTCAGACCCCAAATCCTCGCTCATATTCTCTCCAATTACAGGAACATTTTCTTTCCTTTTAGAATTCCTTTTATGTTTTGTTTCTGAGATCCGAGATAGTGATTCTCAATATCTAGTATAACCAATCGTCTTCATTTTGCATGATTTAATACCTAGAAGTTGGGTTGGTTTTGAGTAACCAACTGTGTACTCAGGTATAGCAAATGTTGAAATAGAAGAGAAAAAGGAAAAACATTTTTTAAAATTAACTGCTTTGATCGAAGGGTACATTCTAAGAATTTTTCTAGACTTTTCCATTAGTTTCACTTCCATGATGGTCTTACTCTAAAACACTGCAAACTATATGGATGCTTTTGAAGCTGTTCTTTCTTTGTAGAAATGATTTTTGACAAATACAGGTTTTTAAAACTTGTCAACCTTTTCCTATATCACTAACTTAAAATGTGCTTATTGTATAAATTTTGGAAAATACAGAAAGCCACAATGAAAACAAATTTATTGGAATCTTAGTAGGCAGGAATGATCACTGTTAGTATTTTGGTGTTGTTTTCTCTTAGTTTGTTGTATTGATTGAAATACACAATTTTTTTTTTTTTAAAGGAAAGGAGCTTTAGAAAAGATATGATGTAAAAACCAAAAAACCCACTGCCGTCAAGTTGATTCTGACTCATAGCGACCCTATAGGACAGAGTAGAACTGCCCCATAGAGTCTCCAGGGAGTGCGTGGTGGATTTGAACTGCTGACCTCTTGGTTAGCAGCCATAGCATTTAACCACTACGCCACCGGGGTTTCCATGGCGTAAAAGCAATGATATAAATATTCCTCCATGTACTTTGTCCTCCCAAATTTACAACACCCTTTTTGAAAATGAGGTATTTCATTTCATTAGCAAACAAATTTATAAAGAGAAAGTGTTTTCAAATATTTCAACAGGAAGAAGAGTAAGGACGGCGGGTTACTAATGGAACCCCCTAGCAGAGGAACCTGGGTCCTAGCCTTATTTAACATTTTAACTGATGGTTTAGAAGTCAAAGCACATAGTGCAATCTCTGCATTTGCACATTATATACACTAGCTATTCTTATGGATAAATTATAGTAAGATATCGCCAGGCTCTGAGAATAAGCAGAAAAGTGACCGATGAGCTTCAATAAAAATGCGTTTTGGGGGAAAAATGTCTTGAGCTGCAGTTTATAATAGGATGGCTTTGCAAGTATCATTTATGAATGAGTAAAGAAGAGCAGTTTTATTCTTTTACCCAAAAGTGTGATTGTAGGCAAAGAAGTCAGCAAAACACTGGTCGTTCGTTCATTCCGCAAATGGTTGTCACATAATTAGCAATCACCATGCTCCAGTCTGAGAATGTAGGTGAAAAAATAAACCCTGGTAATTTATGGCTTATTCCTAGCAGCTGAATTGCTAAAATCTTACTCCCCTTTTTCTTCTGATCCCACCTATTAGAGCTGCTCCTTAGCACTTCTTGAGGTAACTGAACTTCCAGTTCAGTCTTTGGTTGGCCATATGGTCCATCTGTGATGACTGGCTAGTGCTGCTACCTTGGCCAACACTTCCTTTTTGGGTTGATTTCATACAATTTTTTTTCTTAATTATGAAGAATGATCTTTATGTATCTCATCCTAGCTATTTTAATATGCTGTTCTCCAGTCATTTATTTTTTTTTACTTGATTATCTTGAAAGATAATTTCTAGCTGGAAAAAATAACTTAGTGCTGTGTATGAAAGTGCGATACATTGCAAGTCTAGATATTTTTAAAAAGAGCGATTGACCACATTTTCTGGAACCTATATATTTTAATTTGGATGGAAAAATAATAGTGATGAGATTTTCTTTTTTCTTGGTCGTATTGTCAAAGAACATACAACACTGAAAATAGTAACAAGTCTATTAAAAAAGAATTACTGACAAGAGGAAGTATGAAATGAAATCATAACACAACAGCTGTCTGAATTTAGGTGGAGTGGGGAGTTCTCTGAAGGCTGTGTGGGAGGGGTTTTATCTTTTTACGATTCTGAATGAAAGGGAAACGTGTAAGAGGTGGGATGTATTTAGCCATGGAAGCTTTACCGCCATAAACTTTGTATCTGTGAGTCCTGCTGGGATTGTGAAATCTGGTTGTTCCTAAGGTCATGAAACTCTCAAGAAAAAAAAAAAAACCCTCGAGCCGAAGTAATTTTAATTCACAATCATTAAAGAAAACCAAATGAAAGCTGTTTGACAGGATCAGGAATGCTGCTTTTCTGTAAATGTCATTAGGCCAGGTAATTCCTTGCCTGTCTTGTTGATCGTTATAGCCCTAATTCCTGACACACCATAGGAGTTCAGTTCATACTTGTTCTCAGTGGCACTGTGTTGGGTACTTAACAAACACTTAGTAGTGCCTGCAATGTGCCAGACACTGTTTTAGTGCTTTTCAAATATTAACTCTTTAATTTTTATAGCAAACCTATAAGATATGTACCCTCAATAAAAATGAGGAAACTTAAACATTGAGAAGTCATTTGATCAAGGTCACACAACTTGTAAGTAGTGGACCTGGGATTGAAGCCCAGGCAGTCTGGCTCCAGAGTCTGTGCTTTTTCACCACGTTGCTCGACCTTACTGAATTGAATATAATTTGCGGACAGTCACTGATTCATATAATTAACGTCTCCATTTTCCATGCATAATTTTAAAGCATGTACCCAATTATTTCTCTCTCCTGCCTGAAAATCACACCATCCTCCAATTCCATGAGGCAAAACTTGACACTTCTTAGCCTGGCATTTAAGACTGGGCATGGTATTTAGGAGAACTGGACCTTGTGTATTGCCCACCTTATTTCTCGGCACTTCCCATGGCTAGAATGCAAGATAAGTAGATGTAATACCACCAACTCCCTGCACAGACTGTTTTGTTTTCTACATCAAATGATCTGGACTTCCCTCTTTGCCCAATCTATTTTTATTTTAGCAAGGCTCTACTGACTCATCAAGACCAGATAAAATATCCCCTCTTCCTTGAAGTATTTTATTCATATTTATGATGCAGAGTCTAGTACAATGTCTAGCACATGAAACTGTTAGGTACAGTCACAAAAGTGTGTACTGAACGACTCTAGTAGACTTCACACGTGTCTTCTCAACCATCTTTGCCTGCATCATTGTGCACGTCTTCATACGTCTTTATGTGCATCTGTCTCCACAGGCTACGTGGACTACATCCCCATAGACTACAGTATGAATTGTGCTCCCTGGACTTGAGCAGTGCAAACTTGCATGACAGTACAAGGCAGCCCTGTTGGCAAGTAAAACCGAAGAACCAAACCAAACTCATAGCGTCCAACTCATAGCGACTCAAAAGGACAGAGTAGAACTGCCCTATAGGGTTTCCAAGGAGTGGGTGGTGAATTCAAACTGCTGACCTGAGCTCTTAAGCACTGTGCTACCAGGGCTCCATCATTGCAACATGCAATCTTCCACCGACAGATGGGTGGGAGCTGGATGTGAGGTGCGTTGGCTGGGAATCTAACCCCAGTCTCCTGTGTGGAAGGTGAGAATTGTACAGTGAACCACCAGTGCCCTCATTGCTGGCAAGTAAGAAACCCAAACCAAATCCATTGTCGCTGAGTTGATTCTGACTCATAGTGACCCTATAAGACAAAGCAGAACTGCCTCATAGGGTTTTCAAGGAGCAGCTGGTGGATTCGAACTGCCAAAGTATTGGTTAGCAGCCATAGCTCTTAACCACTGTACCACCGGGGCTCTGCTGGCAAGTGTTGTTGTTAGGTGCCATCAAGTTGGTTCTGACTCATAGCGACCCCATGTACGACAGAATGAAATAATGCCTGCTTCTGTGCCATCCTCACAATTGTTATGCTTGAGCTCATTGCTGGAGCCACTGTGTCAGTCCATATTGTTGAGGGTCTTCCTCTTCTTTGCTGACCCTCTACTTTACCAAGCATGATGTCCTTCTCCAGAGACTGATCACTCCTGATAACATGTCCAAAGTAGGTGAGACACAGTCTTGCCATCCTTGCTTCCAAGGAACATTTTGGTTGTGCTTCTACCAAGACAGATTTTTTTGTTCTTTTGGCAGTCCATGACCTGTTCAATATTCTTCACCAACACCACAATTCAAAGACATCGTTTCTTCTTACGTCTTCCTTATTCATTGTCCAGCTTTGGTATGCATATGAAGTGATTGAAAATACCATGGCTTGGGTCAGGCACACCTTAGTCTTCAAGGTGACATCTTTGTTTTCAACATTATAAAGAGGTCTTTTGCAGCTGACTTGCCCAATGCAATGCGTTCTTTGATTTCTTGACTGCTGCTTCCGTCGGTGTTGATTGTGGGTCCAAGTAAAATGAAATCCTTGACAACTTCAGCCTTTCTCCGTTTAGCATGATGTTGCTTATTGGTCCAGTTGTAAGAGTTTTTGTTTTCTTTATGTTGAAGTGTAATCCATACTGAAGGCTGTGATCTTTGATCTTCAGTGAGTGCTTCAAGTCCTCTTCACTTTCAGCAAGCAAGGTTGTGTCATCTGCATAACCCAGACTAATGTATCTTCCTTCAATCTTGATGTCCCCTTCTTCATAGAGTCCAGTTTCTTAGATTATTTCCTCAGCATACAGGTTGAATATGTATGGCAAAAGAATACAACCCTGATTTTAAACCACGCAGCATCTCTTTGGTCTGTTTGAACGACTGCCTCTTGATCCAAGTACAAGTTCCTCATGAGCACAATGAAGTGTGTCGGAATTCCCATTCTTTACAATGTTATCCATAATTTGTTATGATCCACACAGTCAAATGCCTTTGCATAGTCAATAACACACAGGTAAACATCTTTTTGGTATTCTCTGCTTTCAGCCAAGATCCGTATCCGCTGGCAAGTAGTAGGGGTAAATAAAATTTGTGGAGCGAGAGTTGGGCACTTATTTGCTGTCACAAGGCCAGAAAGTGTCAGATCTGGCTCTGTCTTGCTGTTAGTTGTTTGGAGGGTGTTGGCTATGCAGTTTCTAGACTTAGGTTTCTAAACATGGATATCCTTCCGGAAAACATTTTTGGCTAGAAAAATTGAGGGGAATTCACCTGAATGTCACGCCAAACCTTTGGATACTTTTAATTCCCTTGTTAAGCAGACTTCTTGGGTCAGCTCGGAAAAAAAACACACACACACTGATCTTTTTACCTATTTCAGGCACCATATGCTCTGATGAGAAAGAAATGAAGGGCCTCCCATCCAGGATTGTTGTTATCACTTGCATAATCTACAAGGGCAAGTAGAGAGAAAGAGGAGGCAGGCAGTTAAGTCCTAGCAGTGTCTGCAAACCACAGTCCTAAAACCAGCCTGGGCCGCTCTCCCAGTTTCAACTCCCCAGCACCAAAACCAGGAGCATGGAAAGAACTAGCACTGCTAATAACAGTAGCTTTCCTTTGCATAATGACTTCTTCCTGCCAAAATCATTTCAAGTTGCTAATATATATGCCATCTCACATCATTTTAGTTAATATTACATTCACATTCTATAGAAATGCTAAAGAGCTCATAATGATTGAAATGTGTATTTTTAGTGTGTTCTATCTCACTTTCTGTCTCATATGCATACATTTATATACACATATCTATGTATTGACTCTGTTGTAAGTTTTCAGTGACTTCAAAGTCCTCTGTATGTTTACCCTGGGTTAAGTGGTTTAGATTTATTTAATTTGAGTTTTTTAATAAAAATTAAAAGTAATATGGGGACAGATAACATTGTATCTAAGTTCTTCAGGGAGAACTATTTGCTAATAGACAGGGGTTTTGATCAGTGGCCAGGAAAATCCTGTTTATTAATTAAGCCTGAAATATCCAATGGGAGATTGGATCATAATTAATTGTTACTTTGGTTGAGAAAACTGTGACTGTCAGAATTCATGGAAGTGCTAATCCCTCTTCCATTTTTATTTCTCTCCCTGCTCAGAGAAAGTAATTAACAATGATGGGCGCGGGGGGAGGGGAGAAGCCCCTACAATTTGTTTACCAATAAAATATCCTTAAATGAGTGAACTAGCTGATTCATTTGAGTGGAAGAAATCTATCATCTCCTAGGAAATTTAAGTAAAATGACTCATTTTGTGACATTTCAGTGTGTGACTATAATGTCATCAATAGGAAAAATATTTTCTAGGAATAAGGAAGAAACATAACTGGGTAGGAGAACAACTAAAGATGAGTTCCCTCTATATGAACCTATTTTAAAAAACACAGAGGTAAAATATGCAAGTCCTGCAACATATTCTTTCAAATAACTATTTTTTCTGTGGTTTTTGATTTGAAGAAAAAGATGAATGCCAACAGTGTTTAACTATAAAGTTTTTTTATAGACCTTTAGAAAAGAAAAATGTTTGAAACATGAAAACATTAGGAAAAAATATTTTACATTGTTTTTCCTAAGCTCATTTGAAATGTTTTCCCTAAATGTAGTTCTTGAATGGGGGCCCTGGTGGCACAGTGGTTAAGAATTTGCCTGCCAGCAACAAGGTCGGCAGTTTGAATCCACCAGCCACTCCTTGGAAACCGTATGGAGCACTTCTAATCTGTCCTGTAGGGTCACTATGAGCCGGAGTGGACGGCAACTGGTTTGTTTTGGTTAATTTTTGAATATTGATAAAGAATTCTTCAAGAAGCTGGTTCAGATAAAATCATTTCAGACTTGTTAGCTGTGTTCAGTTCTTTAGGAGATCTTGCTCTTTGCAGTCTGGTCCTTGAGCAGAGTTTTCCCTTTTTGAGTCATGATGTCTGCTGACCAGGAAAAGCAGTGTGGTCTGACAGAGCGAGTCAGGACTCTTTACACCTAACACATACACCAACAGCTGAGCTCTTCAAGAGAAGAAATTAATAGGACACTCTGAAAAACAAATATTTTAGAAGGCTAAAGACCACATTCTTTGTAAAATGGCCACTTTAACAATCTTTAAAACCATTTACTTGAGAAATAAAGCAAAATATCAATCAATAGATTTTTCAGGATCACTTTTTTTCTACAATCCCTTTATCTTTATGTTATAGTGTCTGATATAGGGAATAAGAAGGCATCAGATACAGCCTTGACAATGTATTAAAAAACAAATAATAAAAGTCCATTGTATTGGCATTATAAACCCAAGGACACCTTAAAAAATACATATGCATTTATACTTCTTTGTATTTGCCAATAAGATAATAAACTACATGTATTCACTAATCAGAGAATAGAAACATTCTTATATCCTTGGAGTCTTTAGCGAACGTTTTTGTTGTGTTTTGTTAAGCGGGCTTCCCACAGCTCTTCAATGAAGTTCCCTTTGAAGAACATAATGATAAATAATGGAGCTTTCTCAATTGTTATTTTGCCAAAAGGTATTGTCTGAGTTTTTGTGTTCATCTTGACTTGTGAAATTCAGCTGTGTCCTTGGGTACTGGCTAGCCAGAGGAGAGAAAAGGCAAAGCCATTCCATTGTGGCTCTTTCTAGAGTGAAAAATCAAATGCCATGCTTTTAATACTTGTTAGTCTGATAACTGCTCGCCTTCCATTCCAGCTGAGGGGTGGAAAAGTTACAGGCACGTTTCTGACTGATTCAAAGTAGCCCAGAGATAACCTGGCAGGCCTTTCTGGTAAGAATAGCCCTTTTTGTTGTATTGTTTGGGTGACTTTGAAGATTTAAATTGCCTTTGTCTTACTTGGTTACGTATCTGCTGAGGGATCATATTATATGCCATGAATTTCCTTTATTAAGTTGGATTTGGTCTTGGTCTATAAATCGTATATGAATAAGCCCCAAGACTGTTGATGGAAACTTCTGTCCTTCTATTGTCTTATGTGTGAAACAAATAATATCACACTGTTCATGCCATAGCTATATTTGGTTTTAGTAAGTGTTTTCATTGCTTTCATAATCAAAATACAAATAATTTTCTTGCCATAAACAGTCATATCAATTTTAATGTACAAGAAGAAAATGCCTGGCTTTATTCCTATATTATTATGTCCAAATATCATTTCATTTCCAAGTGTTTTTATTGAGGAATTTGCTGCATTGGAAAAAGTTTTCGAGTGAACTATCATAAAGCGTAAAATGAATTTAGAGTCTATGAATGACGAATAAGATTTATCAAGCAGCAAAAAGCAAATTGGTACATTTAAAAGTTAATGGTATTTTGGAGTACTGAATTACAGTGGGGATATGACAGAAATATTTTGCAATTCCAAAAAGCACCCTAAAGACTTGAAGTGTTTAACGAACCATATCATGTGGTATTATAATATTGGTTTACGTTCCTTTTAGACTATGATTGCATTAACTTCTGTTTTCCAGAGGTGGGTATTTTTGAAAGGCGGCTGTTTATTAATGTTTTGTCATTTTCTTCATAAAGCTTGGTAATGGGCTGTAGCTGGCTAATTTAATCCATAAGGTACTTCCATACTCTGTTGCAGGTTTTAAACAGAAGTCGAACTGCTTTGTTAAATTTAGGTGTAGAACAAAGGCATTATGTCATTCTGTGTGTATTTATCACACTGAGCTCTAGTTGTTAAAAAAAAAAAAAAAAGGTCCATAAGCCATGAGTATATGCTCTCCAAACAAACACACACCAACCGTCATGGCTTTAAAACCAACAAACAGTTTAGCTTAATTAGTAAAAAATATCTGCCTTGAGCATTGTGATCTTTTAAGATGTATCTATCTGGGATGGAACTGAGAACAGCAACTTGAAAGATTAGGTAGAAAACTTAGGGGGCAGTGAGTTTATGTTAATAGCAGAGGGACTGTCCCAAGAAGGGTGAGAATGGTTGCACAAATTGAATGTAATCAGTGTCACTGAACTGTACATGTAGACAACAACAAGATAATATAGATATAAACTTAGAAAGATGGATAACTTTCCTATTTAAGCTCTGTTACTTCAGTCCTACTCACCTTCTCGTCTCTTCAGCTCTTGCCCAGACAAGTAGTCTGTTAGGATTTCACAGCAGCTGTGACTTTAATTTTTAAAATCTGCCATTAAAGTTCTGAAACAGTCACACCCCTATTACTATAGGCAGATATTGGCAAACTAGATTTGTGCTGATTTTTCATTATCCCGGGGACTCGAATGCACTGCCATATGTTCGAGGAAGACGACTTAAGATGGGCAATCGGTGGAGTGTGTTTCAAGTAGGCTGGCAGAATGAGGGAATCTTGTCAAGATTCAGAAACTGGATTGTTTGTTTTCACTTTGTTACGTGATTACTCTAATACGGCATAATCCTAACTGGGTTGCAGCAACATGCTGGCTTCTTTTTATTGCAGCCCTGTTGGCAGAGAGCTCTGTCCCATTGTTTGCTGTTTCTCGTCAATTTCAATCTTTTCTTGTTTTAGCCACCGATGAATTGGCACGGAGGGGGTGGATTTTGTTTTGTGATATGTTAGGGAAGTATTTCAATGGAAGGATGAACCTGAGGGATTTGGATACATGCTGGAACTTAACTGAAGAAGGTATAGTTGCTGAAGAGCCAAAATAAACCTTTTTTAAAAAAACCTCTTAGGATCCTAGAATTATATTCTAGAGATTATATTCTAGAGATGGCTCATCTAAATTTGTTTTCATATTGTAAATTGAGTCACCCTGTCCATGTTAGTAGTAAGGAGCCCTGGTGGTACAGTGCTTAAGTACTCGGCTGCTAACCAGAAGGTCGTTGGTTCCAGCCCACCAGCTGCTCTGAGGGAAAGATGCGACAGTCTGCTTTCCTAGATATTAAAAAAAAAAAACTAGCCTTGGAAACCCCATGGGGCAGTTCTACCCCATCCTACAGGGTCAGAATCAACTCAAGAGCAATGGATGTAAAGGGTGTAAAGAAGTCTGGGTGACACAGTAGTGGTTACAGCTTAGCTGCTAATCAAAAGGTTGGCAGCTTGAATCCAACTGCTTCTTGGAAACCACGTGCGTCAGTTCTACTCTGTCCTGTAGGGTCTCTGTGAGTCGGAATACACTCGACGGCAACGGGTTTGGTTTTGTTGCTGTTTTTAGTATGAGATCCAGCGTGGGCGCAAATGCTTTCTAGGTGTCATTGTAATTTTGAGATGCGTGATGCTTACTGGGCCACAGGATTATTCCTGGGTTTGATTTGTTTTATAAATGACAAATGAATAAGTTGGGCCAAGAGGTTTTTTGAATTTTAAGTGTTGGGACCTGAGGTTACAAAGTAAAATGAAAATGTCCTAAGATTACAACCTGTAACTGTAACCTTACCATATAACGTATAATCTGTAACCTTCACCGAATACCCAACTTCAGATAAATTTTGTTAAAAAGCCATGAAGTAGTACACAGACTGGAAATCCAGAAAAGCGCTTTTCACATTAGCTTCACCAGGAGTCTTAACGGAGGCAGCTAACAATCAGGCCAAATGACTAATTTGATTTTCTACTTCTCTTTCCTTTCTTATTCAGAATTCTGATAGAGGGATTAATTAGCAATAAAGCAACATGAGGAAAAAGGAAGGAAAATGAGGGCATACATAATCCACAAACTATATATAATCATTCCTGAGTAATCAAGAGTTAACTGTCATTAACATGACATTTGCTTTTAAAGCCAGGCAGAAAATTATGATTTTTGGCACTAGCCTAATCTTTAATTATAGCACAGTACCATTCTTTCTTTGGGTTAGTACAGATAGCTATAAATTATATTAGTCTAGGGCTTTTGTGTCATTTCCTTTCCTTTTCCATGATTTATATAGTCAGAATACTGACCTATAATTAAGTGTACTTGAGAGTGGTCTCTGGTTAATTAAATACTGTGGAGTGTGTGGGGTGTGCTTTGCCAAAATTCCAAAGGAAAAGGCCAGACCTGGGTTAAATATCTGTGAGGAGCCTGGATGAGTCTTCAGAGCTGGTCAGACATGACTGTTGAAGCTGTCATGAACAATAAAAATTAATCTTTGTTGACCGTCGTCTGTAAAAGAATATAAAATTCATCTTTTGTATAATTTAAGAATATCTCTTCAAAAAAGTGACTGACTCGTTTGAGGCATGCCCCAGTTTTGAGCAACTATTAAAAAAGATCTGTTGCTATATGGAAACAAAAATTAAACCCTTGTCTTCCTTCCTCTCATTATCCTGGTCCTTACATCTGTCACCATAACAAAACTCCATGCTGTGCCAGGCACTCACTCAGTCTGATTCAGTACATGTTTAACAAATCACTTGTATGTGTGGTACAGAGTAGCTGGAGAGGGAGTTTCTGTATAGCCAGTGTCTTTACCGAGAGAGCCTGCCCAGGTGCCAGAATCCTTTCTAACTCCAAGGGTAAGTTGAGGCTACGTCCTATTTTACCCCATTTTCTATCCTTACTGCCTTTCCCAGCAACTACTCTCCACTCAAATGCACGTATGTGCCAGATGACACGGGACTTGCTTCCATTCCAAGATCCCAAGGCAAATCCTAGGACCTCAACCAGCTGAAGAGAAAGGAAGGAAGGAAGCAATAGGGTGGAGGACAGGAAAGGCCCTCATTCTTCTCTGGTTGGACTTAGCAAAGGAAACAGTAGAACTGTCTAGGGGCTGCATCAAAACATCTTCTCAGGCCATTGCTCATTGCCATTGGATCATCGGTATACAGCAGAGGACACACACTGGTAGCTGGGTGGAGGGAGTTGAGCCCACAGATGTTTTATTTGGCATGCAGGGTGTTTTTCTAAAAAAAAAAATTGAGCCAACATTTAAAAACAAGAGATTTAAATCCCAAATCCAACTTTTGGTTTCTTTTTTAAAAATCAGTAGGTTGACAAAACTGGGTCTGTATACTTCAAAGTAGGCCTGAATAGATTGGAGATGAGAAGGGTGGCTATATCTACTGATGGATCCGTTTGACTCATTAGGTTACTGCCTGCCACCACCGGTATGGATTGGTGTTGGCATCCTCCCCCATTCCCCTGCTCCCCTGCACACCCACACATACATACATACAAGTAGTGACTTGCATGTTAGGGGTGGTTATCAAGAGAGAGATGGAGAAGCTGAGAGAAGATGTAGGTCAACCTTGGTTGGGCCGAGATTAAAATGAGAATAGGGTGGGTAGCAAGGTAGCCTCCCAGGTATTAAGTTAAGCCATATGGGATTTATGTTTTTACAGGTAAAAAATGATCAAATATTGACAATTTTATACCTACAACTCCCCTTTTAAAAATTTCCACTACAGTCCTAGTGTTTTCCTTGCTTAATGAGGTTTGGTAGAAGGCTGTTTCCTTTTCAACCCCTAGGCTTTCAGTGTTTCTTGCCCACCTTTTAGGGAACAGCTTCCCCCTTTGTTCCCCCATAGATATATTTTGATTTTTAGCCTGGTACTGTTCCTCACTATTTAAAAAAATAAGTAAATAAAACAACCAACTATTTACAGGCAGATCCACTGCCTTGTAGTGCTTAGCTTCAATACTCCAAACCCAGAAAAATTAATATATAGAGATGTTGTTGTTAGGTGGTATTGAGTCAATTTAGACTTTTAGCAGCCCCACGTGACAGAGTAGAACTGCCCCATATGGCGTCCTGATCTTTATAGGGGCAGATTTCCAGGTCTTTCTCCCACAGAGCAGTTGGTAGGTTTGAACCAGGGGCCATTTACTTAGCAGCCAAGTGCTTAACCATTGCACCACCAGGGCTTCTTAGAGAGAAATAGAGAGGTGACAAAAACGGCATTAAATGGTCCACATAAATTCAGAAACTTGTTCCCTTTTATTTTACAATTAAGACCCAGCTCTTCTTTTTTTTTGCCATAGAAAATATTTATTGGATTAGAGAAAAGGCAAGTCATTCTTAGATATTCTAATCAAAAAGTTTCATTGGGGCCAAACTTTGATCAACACTGTTGTTTCCATTTTTCAAGTCCATATGCAGAAGTTTTTAGTTCCAGATTAACTGTCCTGGTTTTGATTTATCATTTTAATTCCTCTGTGAAAACCTTCATAGCTGATAAGTCTGTTCTTTGTAAAACTAACAAAATTTTCTTCCTCGGACCTCTCCTTCTTCCAGTATTGGAAGTTAATTTGTTAGTTCGCTGTAGCACATAGCCAACAAATGTCTTTACATAATCATACATGCACACACGTGTTTTAATTATGAAAATATGTACGTACATACACTGAGGAATAAGTTACACAATATAGTCTAACACACAAATGATAATTTTGTGTCATGCTTTTCATTATAAGCAAATTCCGATCATATTAGAGAAATCTTATGAGTTCTCATCAAAACAATGTTCTCACTCATTTAGGCATGCTTTAATTTTAATATGGAAATGAGCTTTGGGGTTGAGTGTGTAGGGTCAAAGTGAGTTCTGAGTGCCTTCACTGTTTCAATGGAAAGAAACATCGTTGTTGGCAATAATCAAAACCCTTCTGCTATAAATGGTTCCGATGGTCTGTGTCTGCAATCAAAGATGTGGCGCACCCTTTCACAGTACAAAAGGAGTTTCATTTGACAGTTTCATACCAAATAGTCTCTTTTATTCAGCCATGTAAATAATAGGAGCACCTCAGGGGGTGGGAATTTCTTCATTGGCTCAGAAAAGTCTCAGGACTAAGCTACAGGTCTGTGATGTTGGCCATGTGGAGAAGAGATTCAACGTGGTGAAAAGGAGTTTTTATTTAAAGATCTAAATTAACTCTATTCCCTCTTGCTTGTTACAACAGGGAAGGGGTTAAGACTGAGATTATTCTAGTTTTGAAAATAATTGTACTAGTGAACTCCCTGGCTAAGCAAAAACTCAGGTTTCCTCTCCATCCAATTCCTTTCCTTGGCTTTTTCCCTTTCTTGGATCTCAATGGCAGTACCCACCGGGCATCCTCCTTTAGCTGGGTCAGATTGAGTTCCTGTCCACGTGTCTTCTCCACATACCCAGCCTATCTAATCTACCACATGCTGGGGGAAAGGCAAGGACCATAGGCTTTCATTGTGCTGCTCGACAGTGTTGGGACATGGGGAAAGCTTGGGCTCTGGAGTTACAATGTTCTGGGCTTGTGGTCTGATTCTATCCCTCACTGACTTTGTGAACTTGGGCAAGTTATGTAATTCCTTAGAACATCGATTATCTTCATCTGGTATGTTCTTTATGAGGCATGTAGGAATTTAGAGAGAAATTGAGCACAAGTACCAAGGCTTGGTTGGAAAGCTGGAGATCCAGGGAGAGAACAAGGTCAGTGAGGAATTGTCAGGGATGGAGCTGCCCAAGGGACTCGTAAGAACAGGGCCAGTACCTGTTGAGTTGATTCTGATTCATGGGGACCCCATGTGTGTCAGAGTAGAACTGTGCTCCAGAGGGTTTTCAATGGCTGATTTTCAGAGGTAGATTGCCAGACCTTTCTTCTGAGGCACCTCTAGGTGGACATGAACCTCCAACCTTAAGATCAGCAGCTGAGTGCATTACCCTAAGAGCAAGGGCAGCCAACATTAAATACTCAGTTGTTCATCATCCCTTCCATTATTACCAACCAGTAGGGGAAAAAAAAAATTGATGATACTTTAGAATGGGGATGAGTTAAAGGAAAGAGAGTTCCACTTTGGAACTGATACCCTGTAGAGAAAAGAACAGACATGGGTCAAGGATATAAGGTGAACAGGGAATGTCATCAGAAACAGAAAACTAAAGTCAGTGATTTCGAAAGGAAATGGAGTCTCCTTCAGCATTCTTAGAGATTTTGTTGTACCAACTTAATGTTGTTAACTTTATTATGTCAAGAATATTTTCAAAAAGCACCCTTCTTTCCTAAAACAGAAGATACTTTATACTTTAATGGTAAGAAATAATCATAGAATAAAGATTATGAAAAAACTACTCATCTTTGCTTCATTTTACCATGGACTGTAGAACACTCCAGTCACAGACTTCCATTTGAGAATCTTGAATCCAGATTCCAACTCTTTCTTTCAAAACTAAAGAAACCAATATATCTGCATGGAGTAACTAAACCAATTTTAGTTAATTGGGAGGCCAAACACTTGGATCTAAACTCCAGGTTTTGAATGTACACTTCTCTTTCTGCCTCATCAGACAGCCTCCTGAGAACAAAGTGCAACTGATCAGGATGCCAAGCTGAGGAACTTTTTCCCCCCATAAAGGAAGAGGTGGGTTCCACAGCATAAGATGATTTGGCCATATTGACATGAAAGGTTTCTTAAATTTTTTTTTGTCTGTCCAATCTCCTTGTTTTATAGATATTTTCATTTTAGTCTAGAAGAGTTAAGTGATTTGTCCAAGGTCGCACGGCTATTTTTTGGCAAAAGTAGAATTGATTTAGGTTTCATTATTCCCAGTTCAACTAGATATTCATCTAAGCAATATTTGAACTCCTATTTTGTGCTAGCAAAGGTGTCACTTTGAAGACAAAGGTGCACCCTGACCCAAGCCATGGTGTTTTTAGTCACCTCATATACATGCAAAAGCTCAGCTATGAATAAGGAAGACAGAAGAAAAATTGATGCCTTTGAATTATGGTGTTGGGGAAGAATATCGACATACCATAGACTGCCACAAGACCCAACAAATCTGCCTTAGAAGCAATACAACCAGAATGCTCCTTAGAAGCAAGATGTTGAGACATGCTTTGGACATGTTATCGGGATGGACCAGTCTCTGGAGAAGGACACCATCCTTGGTAAAATAGAGGGTCAGCCAAAAAAGGAAGATGCTCAATGGGATGGCTTTGATAAAAAAGCCAACATAGTGGTTGCAAAAATGGGCTCAAGCATAACGATTGTGAGGATGGCACAGGACCGGTGTTTTGTTCTGTTGTACGTGGGGTCGCTTTGAGTCTGAGGCAGCTCTATAACATCTAACAACTTTGTCCTGGTCATCACAGCTAGGTGCTTTTTGCTGTTAGGTTCCATCGAGTCAATTCCAACTCATAGCAACCCATGTGACAGAGTCACACTGCCCCATAGGGTTTTCTTGTCTGTAATCTTTTTAGAAGCTGGTCACCAGGTCTTTCTCCTGCAGGATCACTGGGTGGGTTCGAACCACCAGCCTTTCAGTAACCTAGCATCTAATCATTGTGCCACCAGGGCTGTTTGGATTAGGTACTAGGGATATAGTAATTAACCAAAAGTTTTGTAGCTTTCTGTATAATTGTTGGAAATGGGAAGATACCATCCAGAAAGTAATAATTTTAGATGTTTCAGACCTTTAAAAATGAAAGGGACCTTAAAACCAAAACCAAGCCCATTGCCGCGAGTGGATTCCAAATCACGGTGACCCTATAGGGAAGAGTAGAACTGCCCCACATGGTTTCCAAGGAGACACTGGTGCTTTCAAACTGCAGATCTTTTGATTAGCAGCTGAACTCCTAACCACTGCACCACCTAGGGTTTATTTATTCTAATTCCTATTTGAGATGACGAGGCCCTAATCTAAAGAGGTGGTCCGGGATGAATAGACAGAAGTTAGTAATTCTAGTATTAAGAATCAACAAGATTTGATAGCGAAAATTAACCATGAAGGCTGAAAGAAGTCAAAGATATACAGATATACAAAGATATACAGAGCAGCATAGTGGTTAAAATCATGGACTTTTGGGGTTAAGCTCTAGCATAATGGCTAAAATCTTAGACTTTTGGAGTTAAGTTCTAATCCTGCCATTACTACTTGCATGACCTTAGTCAAATTATGCAAACTTCTCTGTGAAATCAAGATCATTTCAATTTTAGGGGCTTTGTGAGTATCAAATGGTATTCTATTTGTTAAATGTGTAGTGTATGGCCTGGCACATAGTAAGCTCTCAGTAGGTATTACTGTCAAGGGCATTAGTGGCATTGATTTAATGAGAAAAAAAGAGAGGTGTTGGCTTAAGGAATTCTTTGTCCATTAATTTAGGATTTGAATTTTGATCTCTTAAGCCTCTAGAACGTGGCTCCATCAATTAACCATTCTTTTTCTTGTATCCTTAGGCTAACTCGAAGTTTAATTTTTTTTTTTTTTAAAAAAAAGGTTTTAAGAGAACTGGAGTAGATTTGGGCAATAAGAAGTTTTTAGACGCTCAACACTTGGAACAAGGATTCAATGAAAGATGAGTAGGAAGACCGTGTAGAGCAGTCTAAGGAAGGAAGTGGATCTACCGTTTAGATCATGCACTCTTAGTGAATGATGCCAGGGAGTTTATTGATTCCGATACCAAAGTTGAACCACGTAAGGAAGAATTATGTTGGGGTAATCTCAAGTTTGAGCACTACTTTGTAAAATACTTCTAATTTGGGGGGAGGTTGGGTAGTAACCAAAAGCGTCACATAAAACAAAACTTCTATTTCCTTTTATTGCACTTAGTAGAAGGTTATTAAGAATGTAATTCTTTCTGCTTGCTACGTGATTAGCAGCCAAACCTTTTGGGGGTAAATTTCCATTGCTCCGCTCTTGTTATCGTAAATGGAATTTGCATGCCTAATTCTCTTCCTTCCATATTGAATCCCTACCCCTTCAGGTCTAACGGCATGCTAAAAATGATTCCAAATCTCCAATGTTGATTGTGGGCCATATGTTAGCACTAATTATATAAATGAGACTTGGTGGAAATGTGACATGCTAAGCATTCCGGGCTTTCAGGAATTATCTAAATGAATTCTAGCTTGAGTTAGTGCTAGCAAAGGCAGGGAAATAGGAGCACAGGTTTTGAGCAGATGTTAACAGGTCTGCATAGTTCTTCATTGTCTTTATTTGTCTCACTATAAGGACTGCTGATGGAACATTGTGTCAGAAGATTTTAAGGTACCATTTTCTGGAAAATTGCATTTTGCACCTACAGATGGATCCGTTTTCTGAATAAGCAGAATGGGGTGACAGAAAATCAAAGGTGAGAATCTACAGGATTGCTGTGCCTTTGAAAGGTTTGGATTCAGTGAGGTTGGTTGTCATGGTTGTTGTGATATGGAGGCTGGGGACTCCTGGAGGGATGTTTAATTTCAGTATCAAACATTCTTAAGTTTTAATTTTCAAATTAAAGAAGGGAAAAAGAATGGTTCTAATTCAAAGCAAAAGTAACAACGTCATGACTATTTGGCATTTTCTTTGTACGTATAATACTTCAAGAAAATAGTGCCTTGGTATATATTGAATGGAAACCCTGGTGGTGTAGTGGTTAAGTGCTATGGCTGCTAACCAAAGGGTCGACAGCTCAAACCTGCCAGGTGCTCCTTGGAGACTCTACGGGGCAGTCCTACTCTGTCCTATAGGGTCGCTATGACTCGGAAGCGACTCGACGGCACTGGGTTTGGGTTTTTTTGGTTTATGTATTGAATGAAGTGGCCAGGGAAGCTTTGAGACCCTAAATCATGTCAAGAGGGAACTCCAACTCACCGCCGGTACTTGGAAATCATTAATACTTGTATGTGTCAAGAATTGCCTGTTTCAGAGCCAATAGAAGACTGAACTTACATCTCAGTTTCTCTCACTTAATAGACTTATTGAGGTCGAATTATATTGTTTTAAAAAGTGCTGAGGAATCAGCTGATTGACAGACAATCCCCAATTCAGTAAGCATATTTTGAACATCTCCTCCAGCATGGCACTTACATCCCAGGAGGATGTAAACTCTACCTTGTATTTCTAGGTTCCCAACAGGGTCTTGTGTTTGACACAAAATAAATATTTGCTGAGTGAGTGTTGCTGAAATCATATAAATAGCTAACATTTATTGAGGGCTTACCAGTTTTTTTTTTTTTTTTACCAGTTGTCATTGAGTCAGTTCCAACTCATGGCAACCCCGTGTGTGTCAGAGTAGAACTCTGCTCCATAGGGTTTTCAGTGGCTGATTTCTCAAATGTAGATCCCTAGGCCTTTCTTCTGAGGCACCTCTGGGTGGATTTGAACTGCTAACCTTTTGATTAGTAGCCAAACATTAACTGTTTGTGCTACCTAAGGACTTCACGTACTGAATATTTGACTAGCGGTGTCTCATTTAATCCTTACTGATGCCTTCTTAGATGAGAGCTACTCTTGTTGTTTTGCAGTTAGGAAAACCCAGAATAAGGAAGATTAAGCAACTGGCCTAAAATCGCACAAAAGGAAATGATAGAACTGGAATTTGGACCTAGGAACGTCTGACTGTATTCCTGTCACATGTCCATGTAGGATATGAATTCTGTACTGAGGTGACTGTCCTCAAACCTAGATCTCTGGGTATGTTCTCGAGGTTTGCGAGTTTCCTTGGTGAGTTTTTTTTTTTTAAATTGCAGTGATAACCTAAGTAGAATGGGTATGAGGATATTTTTGATCATCAGAATGACGATATTGTGGTGGTGTTTGCTATCATATTAGTGCCAACTAGTATTACTCTAATTGCTCAATATTATTCAGGGAAGGACAGAGGCTGACTAAATATGGAGATAATAATGGGTTCATACCCATGATGTGTGAGTAACATTAAGGGTTTTGAAATTGTTTAAATAAAGAACCAGAGAAGACACAGTTTCCACAGGGCACACAGCAATGATGATTGACAACCTGTAGAAACTAAGCAAAAAAGACCTCTTTAAAGTGTTGAAAAGCAAAGATGTCACCTTGAGGACTAAGGTGCGCCTGATCCTTTCAATCACCTGATATGCATGTGAAAGCTGGACAATGAATGAGGAATACTGAAGAATTGATGCCTTTGAATTATGTGGTGGCGAGGAATATTAAATATTCCATGGACTGCCAGAACAAACAAATCTGTCTTGGAAGAAGCACAGCCAGAGGGCTCCTTGGAAGCGAGGATGGCAAGACTTCGTCTCGCATACTTTGGACATGTTATCAGGAGGGACCAGTCCTTAGAGAAAGGACATCATGCTTGTTAAGGTAGAGGGTCAGCAAAAAAGAGGAAGAACCTTGACGAGGTAAATTAACACAGTGGCAGCACCACTGGGCTCAAACATAGCAACAATTTTGAGGATGGCGCAGGACTGGGCAGAGTTTCATTCTGTTGTATGTGGGGTTGCTATGAGTCGGAACCCACTCGATGGTACCTAACAGCAACAAAAACAGAAACTCTGCCATTTCATTTGGGCCACATTCACATGGGAACAGTGACATAGTTTTAGTAAATGAATATTTTCCATTTTATTAAAGATAATGTAGTTAATTTTTTTTCTAGTCTTATGGACTTGTTTATTGTTCTTTGTAATCTTTCTTTAGCATTATGACTATAGAGCACTTCAGACATAAGGGGTTTACAATTTCCTGTTTGTGTATATTTATGTAATAATGAACTGAGTTTGTCAAGATTGGGAAGGGAGCCATAAGTTGTTTATTTTCCCTTTCAAAGGAATCAGTATACTCTTTGAAGTGACAGTGCCCACATCAGCCTTTGTAAATCATAGAATCCCCAGGGGTTGGACTGAAACTAGATTAGGATGACACTGTGTGTGTGTGTGTGTGTGTGTGTGTGTGTGTGTGTGCATGCACATGTACATATGTGCTTTAGCATGCCTGCTAATGTCTGATTCACAGTGTTGGTGATGGAGGGCATGTGGATGGCTGAGTAGCATCTCCTAGGACACACCTATTTAGGTATTGATTCGAGTAACAATTTATGAAGCAGCCTTCCTCTCCCATATGATTCTTGCTCTGGGTATCTTGTCTATTCAGTTCCTAATGTACCAAAGAAACATGGCTTCTTTGAACCAGTATATTTCCAGAATCTTATTCTCAGTGATCCTATCTTGCCAGGATTTAAAAGGGTCTTCGTTTGGTACACTTGATCACTAGAATATCTTTATATGCTGGTGTCTAGCCAACAGGCAGCAAACCTGAACGTAGATATGTTTCTTGTTCTCCTCGACACCTTATACAACTCCCTATGGCATTACTTCTCTCTGAAGTCAATGGGGCATCCACAAGGCTTAGGGAGGTGGACGACAAGAACAGTTCATAGTAGTTAATGTTTGGGTTTCAAGCAGACAAGAATTCTTCCTTTAAAGTTTTATCTGCTCCTTATTTTCCTTGGAACTCACAGAACTCTAATGCCTGAAGTATTCCTGAGAACCCCGGAATACATTACTTAAGCATGATTCAAATTGAAGTGGTTATGTAATTAGTGGACAAAAACCCATTGAATATGTTTTCCAGAGTTAAGTATTAATTTTACTAAAACTGAGCTAGTTTAGAGTGATAATTATGCAACCAAATCTATTGCCTTTAAAAACTAGGAAGGGATGGGGGAGTTAGGGACAATTAACGCATAGTGAAGAGTGCTACCACTTCTTTGCAGTTTTGCAAATGTGGCTACCCAGCTAGATAGATCTAATACAGGTGTTTCTGCTATAAAGTAATATATGCATCCTTGGAAAAGCCTGGAATTCTGAAAAATGACACATTAATGCCAAGGCTCATGAAAAAAATAGAAGAGACCACTAAAAAGATATGCAACTTTGTAATTTCAAACAAATAGGCCTAAATTAAAAATTACAGTTCAAAATGTCTGCTAAATCCCTCGTAAAGAAATACTTCATATATATGGGACATTACATTTGAAAAAAAATTAAAGTAACTTTATAGAAAGGTTGAGGCTGCTGAGTTATGGAGAGAAGACTAAATGGGGAGAAGCCTATCATAAGCCCTTCCAAGACAAGGAATGTGGCCAGACTGAGGCACGAGCAGGAACACAGGTGATTTGTCTATAGAGTTCATTTCTCCACAGCTTTCTAAATTAGTGTGTATCGTGTTCGACTGTTACCATTTACTGCAAAATATTAATATACTGGGAAAACTTATATACAAACCTACATAACTTGTTCGAGCTGACATCATTCTTCTATTTACCAATTCCGTAGTGTTAACTTCTGTTACAGATACATATTTTGTAGCAAAACAGGATATTGGAACGATAGTTCTCCTGATTAAATTTTTTTTTTAACATTTTATTGTTTAGGTGAAAGTTTACAGAACAAATTAGTTTCCCATTCAACAATTAATGCACAGCTTGTTTCCTGACATTGGTTGCAACCCCGTGACTATATTAGCACTCTTTTGCCTTCCTCTCTGGGTTCCCCGTGTCCATTCACCCAGCTTTCCTGCCTGCAGTTTTGCTTTTGGGCAAATGCTGCTCTTTAGGTCTTGTATAGTTGATTGTTCTGAAGTGTACATTCCTCCTTGGTATTACTGTTCGTTTTTTAGCCTTATCTATTGTATGGCTATAATATGATCTCTGGAAATGATTTCAGTTCCAAGTTTGAAGGGTGTCTAAGGGCCATAGTCTCAAAGGTTCCACCAGTCCCTATCAAACCAGTAAGTCTGGTCTTACTTACTAGTTCGAATTCTGTTCTACATTTCTCTACCACCCCATCCATGACCTATTACTGTGGTTCCGGTCAGAGGGATCAGTAGTGGTAGCTGGGCACCATCTAGTTCTTTTGGTCTCAGGCTAGTGGAGACCATGGTTGCTGTGGTCCGTTAGTCCTTTGGACTAATTGTTTCCTTGAGTGTTTTTTTTTTTTTTTCACTCTTGTTCGCTCTGAATGAGAGACCGATTGTATCTTAGATGGCCATTTGTAAGCTTTTAAGACCGCAGTTGCTACTCACCAGGGTAGGATGTAGAAAATTGTCTATATGGATTATGATATGCCAGTTGACCTAGATATTCCCCAAGACTGTGGTCTCTAGCCCTCAAACCCAGTACCTCAGTCCCGGGAGGTATATGGTTATGACTAAGAAGTTTGGATGGCTATGTCCTCTGTACTCACTATTGCATACATGCGTATATTTGCAACATCTACACACATATATACATACGCGTACTTCCATATGCCCTCCCACCCTGTCCAGCTTCTGTGTCTACCTATGTATTCACTCATACATTGTTGTTTATTACAGTTGTTGCAGGATTTTATATGTATTAGTATTTACCATTGTTGCCTTTTAATTTTGCATACGTTTCAGAGTCTTCCTTTACCTTGATTTTGTTGTCTTGACTTCCGCCATATTGTGTGTGTTGTCTCCCTTCACCAAAGTTAGTATATGTCTACTATCTAGTTAGCGGTTTTCCCTCCCTCGCTCCTCCCATCCCGGGTAACCATCAAAGAATATTTCTGTCTGTGTGAAAACCTTCTCTTGACATTTTGTAATAGTGGTCTCATACAACATTTGTCCTTTTGTGATTGACGTATTTCACTCGGCATAATGTCCTCCAGGTTCATCCATGTTGTGAGATGTTTCTTGGATTTGTTGTTATTCTTTAGCATTGTGTAGTATTCCATTGTGTGTATGTACCACAGTTTGTTTATCCATTCATCTGATGGACATTTAGGCTGTTTCCATCTTTTTTCTATTGTAAATAATGCTGTAATGAACATGAGTGTGCATGTGTCTATTCATGTGATGGCTCTTATTTCTCTAGGGTACCTGCCTAGGTGTGGGGTTGCTGGATCATATGGTATTTCAATTTCTAGCTTTTTGAGGAAGTACCATATCATTTTCCATTGTACCATTTTACATTCCCACCAGCAGTGTATGAGAGATCCAGTATCCCCCACTGCCTCTCCAGCATTTTTTTTTTTTGTCAATGCCATTATTACCAGTGTGAGATGGTATCTCATCATAGTTTTGATTTACGTCTCTCTAATGGCTAATGATTTCAAGCATCTCTTCATGTATTTGTTGGCTGCCTGAACAGACACTTCTTTTGGTGAAGTGTCTGTTCATGTCATTTGCCCATTTTTTAATTTGGTCATTTGTCTTTTTGTTGTTGAGTTGAAGTTTCCTATAAATTTTAGGGATTAGCTATGCCATATCTGACAAGGGTCTAAAAATTTTTCTCAGGCTATAGGTTCTCTTTTTACTCTTTTTGAAAAGCCTTTTAATGAGCATAAATATTTGATTTTCAGGAGGTCCCAATCATTTGGTTAATCTTATGCTGTTTATACTTTCTTTAGTTAACCTTTGATAGCCTATTTATGCCATAAATTAGGATTCCTAGGTTTGCTCCTATTTTTTCCTTTATAATCTCTATTATTTTAGGTTTTACATTTAGGTCTTTGACTTGTCTTGAGTTAGTTTTTGTATATGGTGTGAAGTATGGATTCTGATTGTTTTCTGCAAATGGACATCCAGTTTTGCCAGCACCATTTGTTAAAGAGATTATCTTCCACATTTAATGGACCTCGACCCTTTGTCAAAGATCAGCTTTTCATAACTGGATGGATTTATTTCTGGATTTTCAATTCTGTTCCATTGGTCTGTATATATTGTTGTACCAGTGCTAGGCGGTTTTGACTTCTGCGGTCATCAGGTTCTGAGATATAGTATAAGGCCTCCTACTTTGTTCTTCTTCAATGCTTTGCTTTTCCGAGGCTTCTTTCCTTTCTATATAAAATTGGTGATTAGTTTTTCCATCTCATTAAAGAATGTTGTTGGAATTTGGATCAGGATTACATCATATCCGTAGATGGTTTTGGGTAGTATTGTCATTTTCAAAATGTGAAGTCTTCATATCCATGAGCATGGTATGTTTTTCCACTTATGCAGGTCTCTTTTGGTTTCTTGCAGTAGTGTTTTGTAGTATCCTTTGTATAAATCTTTTACGTCCCTAGTTAAGTTTATTCCCAAGTATTTTATCTTTTTGGAGGACTACTGTAAATAGTATTGTTTTCCTGATTTCCTTTTTGGAGTTCTCTTGGCTTGTGTAGAGGAATCCAACTGATTTTTTTATATTAATCTAGTATCCCACCACTTGGCTAAATCCTTCTATTAGTTCTGGAAACCCTGCTGGCATAGTGGTTAGGAGCTAAGGCTGCTAAACAAAAGGTCCACAGTTTGAATCCACCAGGCACTCCTTAGAAACTCTATGGGGCAGTTCTACTCTTCCCTGTAGCGTCACTATGAGTCGGTAACAACTCAACGGCAATGGGTTTGGTTCTTTGGGGGGGGTCTATTAGTTCTAGTAGCTTCCATGTAGAGTCTCTGGGGTTTTATATGTATAGCATCATGTCATCTGCAAATAGGAATAGTTTTACTTCTTCCTTACAAATTTGGGTACCTTTATTTTCTTATCTTGCCTTATTGCTCTGTCTAGGAGTTCCAGTACAATATTGAATAAAAGTGGTGATAAAGGGTATCCTTCTCTAGTTCCCATTCTCAAGAGGAATGCAGTCAGTCTCTCATCAGTGAGAATAATGTTGACTGTTGGTTTTGTATATATGACCTTAATTATGTTTAGGAATTCCCCTTCTGTTCCTGTTTTGCTGAGAGTTTTTATCAAGAAGGGGTGTTGGACTTTATCAAATGCCTTTACTGCACTGATTGAGATGATCATGTGATTCTTTTCCTTTGTTTTATTTATATAGTGAATTACACTGATTGATTTTCCTAATGTTAAACCATCCTTGCATCCCTGGTATGAATCTCACTTGGTTATGGTGTGTTATTTTTTTGATAATGCTGTTGAAATGTTAACTAAGATTTTGTTGAGAATTTTTGTGTCTATATTCATGCGAATATAGACACGAGAATGGGAATTCCAGAACACTTAATTGTGCTCATGAGGAACCTTTACATAGATCAAGAGGCAGTTGTTCAGACAGAAGAAGGGGATACTGATTGGTTTAAAGTCAAGAAAGGTGTGCATCAGGGCTGTGTTCTTTCACCATACCTATTTAATCTGTATGCTGAACAAATAATACGAGAAGCTGAACTATATGAAGAAGAACAGGGCATCAGGATTGGAGAAAGACTCATTAACAGCCTGTGTTATGCAGATGACACAACCTTGCTTGCTGAAAGTGAAGAGGACTTGAAGCACTTACTAATGAAGATCAAAGACCACAGCCTTCAGTATGGACTGCACCTCAACATAAAACAAAAATCCTCACAAGAGGACCCATGAGCAACATCATGATAAACGGAGAAAAGATTGAAGTTGTCAAGGATTTCATTTTACTTGGATCCACAATCAACAGCCATGGAAGCAGCAGTCAAGAAATCAAAAGACTCATTGCACTGGGCAAATCTGCTGCAAAGGACCTCTTTAAAGTGTTGAAGAGCAAAGATGTCACCCTGAAGACTAAGGTGCGCCTGACCCAAGCCATGGTATTTTCAGTCGCATCAGATGCATGTGAAAGCTGGGCAATGAATAAGGAAGACCAAAGAAGGGTTGATGCCTTTGAGTTGTGGTGTTGGTAAAGAATATTGAATATACCATGGACTGCCAAAAGAATGAACAAATCTGTCTTGGAAGAAGTGCGGCCAGAATGCTTCTTAGAGGCAAGGATGGCGAGACTGTGTCTTACATACTTTGGACGTGTTGTCAGGAGGGATCAGTCCCTGGAGAAGGACATCATGCTTGGCAGAGTACAGGGTCAGCAGAAAAGAGGAAGACCCTCAACGAGGTGGATTGACACCGTGGCTGCAACAATGAGCTCAAGCATAACAAGGATGGCGCAGGACCAGGCAGTGTTTTGTTCTGTTGAGCATAGGGTTGCTATGAGTCAGAACTGACTCGACGGCACCTAACAACAACAACAACAATATTGATGAGGGATATTAGTCTATAATTTTTTTTTTTTAGTGGTGTCTTTGCCTGGCTTTGTTATCAGGGTTATGCTGGCTTCATAGAATGAATTCCCTTCCTTTTGTATGTTCTGAAATAGTTTGAGTAGGATTGGTATCAGCTCTTCTCTGAATGTTTGGTATAATTATTCAATGAAGCCGTCTGGGCCAGGGCTTTTTTGTTGCAATTTTTTTTTTTTTTTTTTTTTTTTATGATCTCTTTAATTTCTTCTTTTGTTACAGGTATGTTTAAATTTTCTATTTCAG
Source organism: Elephas maximus indicus (assembly GCF_024166365.1). Lineage (NCBI taxonomy): Eukaryota > Metazoa > Chordata > Mammalia > Proboscidea > Elephantidae > Elephas > Elephas maximus. The sequence goes on along the minus strand of NC_064845.1, from coordinate 14,655,791 downwards.
TTTGTGTTAGTTTAGGTAGTTGGAGTGTTTCTAGAAATTTGTCCTTTTTTTCTAGATTTTCAAATTTTTTGGAGTACAGTTTTTCATAGTATTCTGTTTTGAACCTTTTTATCTCAGTTTGTTCTGTTATACTGTTGCCATCTAACTTGTTACTTGCACCTTCTCATTCTTTCCCTTGTCAGTTTGGCCAATGGTTTGTCAAAACTTACTGATTCTCTCAAAGAACCAACTTCTGGTCTTTTTTATTTTTTCTATTGTTTTCCTGTTTTCGATTTCATTTATTTCTGCTCTAATCTTTGTTATTTCCTTTTTTTTCTGGAGACTGTGGGTTTCTTTTGCTACTCTTTTTCTATTTGTTTAAGTTGTAGGGGTAAACTATTGATTTTTTGGCACTTTCTAATTTTAATTTTTCGATGTGTGTATTTATTGCTATGAATTCTCTTCTGAGCACTGCTTTTGCTGTGTTCCACAGGTGTTGATGTATTTTCATTCTCATTTTTTTAAATTTTGTTTTTAATTTCTTCTACTACCCAGTGGTTTTTCAGTGAGGTGTTATTCAGTTTCCATGTATTTGATTTTTTTCCCAATTATTCTCATTTTACAGCATTGTGGTCAAAGAAGATGCTTTGTATCATTTTGATGTTTTTGAATTTATCGAAGCTTGCTTTGTGACCTAAAATATGGTCTATTCTGGAGAAGAGTCCCCATACATTAGAGAGGAATGTGTAGTGTGCTGCTATTGGGTGGAATGTTCTGTATATGTCTGAAATCAAGTTGCTTAATTGTGTTATTTAAGTCTTCTGTGTCTTTATTTAGTTTCTATTCTGCTGTTCCTCGAAAGTGATATTTTAAAGCTTCTTACTATTATTGTCAACTGTCAGTTTCTCTTTTCAGTGCTGTTACAGTTTATTTTATGTATTTTGGAGCTCTGTTATTGGGTGTATAGATATTTATTATAGTTTTGTCTTCTTGGTGGATTTGTCCCTTTAATCATTAATTACACGATGCCGCTCCTTGTCTCTTACGATAGATTTTGATTTAAAGCCTATTTTATCGGAGATAAATATTGCCAGTCCTGCTCTTCTCTGGCTAATGTTTGCATGATGTATTTTTTTCTTACTGATTTTTAGCTTATTTATGTCTTTGCGTCTAAGATGTGTTTCTTGTCGGCAACATACTGATGGGCCATGTTTTTTGTTTGTTTTTTTTAATCCGTTCTGCAGTTCTCTTTCTCTTGACTGGTCCATTTAAACCATTTACATTCAGTGTGATTATCGGTAGATATGAGTTTACAGTTGTCATTTTGTTACACTTGTGGAGTTGCTGTTTTCTTAGTTCCACTTAACTTTCTGTGCTAATTTTTTTAATGTACTTTTTTTCCTTTCCTTCATTGTCGATTTTGTGTTTACTGCATCTTTATGATTTTCTTCTCTATTTTGGTGAGTAGTTTTATTAACTTTCTTTGTGGTTACTCTGATCTTTATCTTTATTTTCCTAAGTTTAAAACAGTCTGTTATTTCTTGATATTGCCATGACTTCCTTTCCACATGAAGGCTCTGTATCTGCACCGTTTATTCCCTTTGTGTTTGGAAGTTCTCTTCGCTTACATATTGATGTCTCTGGTTCCCTGTTTTTGGTTCTGTAGCTTTATTTTGCTTTTGAGACTTCTCTAGTTGACTTGGCATCTTACCAAAGCCGTTATGTGACTTGCTTTTAGGCTGTTGTCTGATGTCACTGGTTCTCTATCTGAAGGACTCCCTGTAATATTTTCTCGTAGGGATGGTCTGCTTTCTACAAATTCCCCTAATATCTGTTTATCTGAAAATGTCCTAATTTTACCATCATATTTGTGAGACAGTTTTGTTGGTTACGTGATTCTTAGCTGGAAATTCTTTTCTTTGGGAGTTTTATGTAGGTCATCTCATTGCCTTCTTGCCTGCATTGTTTTCTGCCAAGAAATCAGAACTTAGTCTTATTGGAGTCCCTTTGTGGGTGATAATTTCATTTTTTCCAAGCTCTTCTCAGAATTCTCTCTTTACTTTTGGACTTGGGAAGTTTGATTATGATATGTCTTGGGGACTTGCTTTTGGGGTCTATCTTATAGATAGGGGTTTATTGAGCTTCTTGGAAGGAAATCTCGTCTTTCATGATACTGGGAAAGTTTTCTTCCAGCAGATCTTCAAAACTTCTCTATGCCCCCCCTCACTTTTTTTTTTTTAATGTACTACTGTTATGAGATTCCAATCAAGCACAGATTATTCCTCTTCATAGTGTCTCACATAACTCTTAGGCTTTCTTCATGTTTTTCATTCTTTTTCTGATTGTTCCTCAAACAAATCGATATCAAGGGATTTGTCCTCTATTTTGTTAATATTTTCTTCCTTTGTTTCAATTCTACTTCTGTGTCTTGTGATCAAATTATTTATTTCTGATATTTTATTGTTAATCTTCTGTATTTCTATTTGCTGCTTTTGTATGATTCTTAATTGTCTATTGAGTTTGTCATTCTGTTTTTGTGTAGTTTTCCTGAATTCTTCTAGGCTCTTGTCTGTGTTTTCATTGATACCTTTGAGGACCCTATATATAAGCCTTTTGAATTCCTTATTAGGAACTATTACCATCTTTCCCTCAGGAAGGTCTTCTTGGTTGAGCCATCTTCTCTTGTTTTTTTATATGATTTGATTTTGTCTGATGTCTCCAAGGCATTAAGGTGTTTTTTTTATGATTTTTTGTTTTGATATATCAGAGAGGGTACTCTCTCTGGTAGGGGCAGGGTGTGCAGCTGCAGGCCACGGAAGTGCTCTCTTCAGTGGGGGTGGGGCAGGGTGGGCAGCCAGGGGGCACAAAGGTGCTCTCTCTGGTGGGGAAGGGACACGGTGGGTGGCCAGGGGTGTGCAGGCACTCTCTGTAATGGGGGAAGGGTGGGGTGGTCAGCTGGGGGTGCATAGGTACTCTCTCCAGTGGGGGAGAGGCAGGGTGGACAGCCAGGGAAAGGGAGAGAGAAAAATAAAAGAGAAAAGAAAACATGAAAAAAATTAAAGGAGGGGGGCTTATCTGTTGCCCCACATTCTCCACCCACCATGCCAGTCAGGTACTGTCACTGGAGAATCACCCTGCCTCTGGGTCTTAATTTCTTCTGTGCTCTGCGTATGTCAGGATCCCTGCAACTCTCATCCTCCTTCCTGTACGAAATTTCCCTCCTTAGCTCCAGTTCGCGTCTTGCTCACCTTGCTTCACTCTGGGTGTGTCTTCACAGTTTCTCTGCCTCCTTTTGGGAGTTCAGTGATAGTGTTTTCCTATGCTTTTCACCTAGGGTCACTGCTGGCTTTGTCTCCAAATGGCCATGCTGTGCCAGACGCCTGGCAGGGCACCTCCACTCCATATCTCTCCCTGTTTACTGCCATCATTCAGTTTCTTTTTCCAGTTGGTGTTTGATCTAATTCTATATCCTTTCATTTGATTCTCAGGATTCCAGGGTTGTCATCTGTATCTGTTACACTTTGTTTCTCGGGTCCTTGCCATAAAGGGATGATGTGTTGTGCCTGACCAGGCTGCCATCTAGAATCCTGTTTCCTGATTGAATCTTGGGCATTTTATGTGTGAAGAAGAGTGTTGCTTCACTTTGAGAATTAAAACACATGTATATCATGAAGTCAAGCTAGGAGTGTCTCAGGTTATGAGCTGATATTTTCTCTACTCCATGGAAACATGTCCACTTTTATTTATAGTGCTCTAGGGGATGTATTTTTATGGTTTCAGGGAAGGCACACATACACAGATGACCTTCAGTGCTGTGTGTGTGTGTGTGTGTGAGTGTGTGTGTCAATGATTCTCCATCCATTCCAGTAGGGTAGAGCAGCACGATTGGTTTCATTATTGTAATAAAGCAAGGTATCAGCCATAGCATGCAAAGGGGGAGAAAATCAGTAAAGACTCCTTGGGAGACCAGATTCTCAAGTCAAACAGACCTGGGAGCAAGTCTCAGCACTGCCATTTAATGATTCTATGTGGATCTGGCTTGATTGCTTAAAACTCTTATCCTCCTTTTCATAGCTATAAAATACATCTCTGTAAGATTATTATTAGGATTATATGAGACAAGGTTTGTAGTATGTGTTTAATAACATTAACTGCCCCCCCCACACCCTTTTTTCTTCAAAAAGTGACTGTGTATAAAGAATATACACGTAAGGTTCCTTAGAGCTTCTCTTTGCTCCATCCAGAATAGCAAGTACCCACTTGATGATGTCTTTGTCATATTCTAAATAAAATAGATAAACCTCTTTCTGATCATGACCCAAGGCACATATTTCAGGCCAGCTGGCCTGGGGAGTTAGGCTTAGATTACTGAAGGCAATCAAAAGGCTCTTTGAGAAGGAAAGACTGGCATCTCAGGGGCTTGAAATCTCAATGTGTGACCACTGGAGTACAACCCAGGCATAAGAAGCAGATCTCTCTGCCCACAGTGACAGAAAGTCCAGACAGAGGGTATACAGAGGGACTTAGAGAAAAAGAAACACACAGATGTGACCAAGATTCTGGGTTCAAATCCTGGCTCCTCCATTTACTAGCTGGGTGACATTGATTCCTGTATCTGAAAGATGTAGAAAGTAAGACCACAAACAGTGTGGCTAAATAGAAACTGAAAAGATATTGTTTGTTTTCTACCCTTTCTATCAGCTCCTTTCTGCTTAGGCTAGGAAAGCCTTTGTGGCTTCTTTTCTAACTTAAAAAAGACTGAAAACGATGTAGGAGGAAAAATATTCTTACGCAGTGATTCACTATTATGTAATGTACCATCCCTGTACCACCTACAATCACCTCTGTACCAGTTTTCCTAGCGAGAAAGCTCTGCCTTAGTTGTCATCTTACATGCAGACCAAGATAAGCCCTAAAGATTTTGGTCTTAGCCAGCTCTGGGTATCGCTTGGCCATGTCACTGGCTACCTACCCACTTGGGAAACCTCACCTTACTACCTCCTTCTTGTGTCTTAGAACCATAGCTTTCCAATATTAAAGCAACAGTTATAATTCCTACTGTAGCACGGGAGTCTGGCTATTCCCTGCGGCAGCCTCAGGCAGCAGAGAGTTAACTTGCTGAGAGGAGACAGCATGATTCCCCTGCAGTTGTGTTGCGGATGGCACCACAGAAGAGAAGAGTCTCACAGAAATCCACTCTTCCTGGTCACAGCTGATGCGACTACCCCAAGAACCTCCTCTGAGATATGGAAAAAATAGAATTTTCTGTCTTTCCCAGAGTAGATGGAGATACAAAAAGATGGACCTCCATTTCAACTAGTTGGAAGAAGGTACACATTGAAATTAAAGATCAAATTTTATGAACGGCAAATTGTCAAAGTAGCTAACATAGCAATTTAGAGTTTGTAAAGTGATTTCATGTTTATGTTTTAAGGATCTCGATGAGGACACATGATATATTCAAACCAAAAAAAAAAAAAAAAAAAACCATTGCCATCGAGTCAATTCTGACTTACAGCAACCCAATAAGACAGAATAGAACTGCCCTATAGGGCTTCCAAAGAGTGCCTGGTGGATTCGAACTCTGACCTTTTGGTTAGGAGCCAAGTCTTAGCCACTGCCCCACCAGGGCTCCACATGTTACATTAGAAAATTAAAAACAAAATGGCACTACTAAGTAGTGAAGTGTATATACTTCTTGAATTCTTTGATTCAATCTAAAGTTTATTTAGCTCTTTGGTTGTAAGCTGTCCTGGGTTTTCCCTCTGTGCACAACGTTATATAAGATTGTCTGAGATAGATTAAAGAACTCTAGGATTCCAAAAGCTAGTTTATAAATTGGATGCTTTCTGAATGAACACAAGATGGATTTGATTTGTTCCTTTAATTTTTCCTATGACATCCAACAACTGGGTAGAAACATTAGCCTAGGTTGGCATCAGGTGTAGGAAACCCCCACAAGATTGACCAGCCATCCATATTTTTATACCTCTGGAAGGCACCCAAGATCAGAGAGAAGAGTGAAGGTGCAGGTTGTAGCAGTTGCAACAGTGTGTAACAAAAATATTGTGCCATTGACATGCTAATGTGGGTGAACTTCAAGTTGTAAAATTCACATTGTTAGGAGGCAAGCCTAACCACTTGAATCACATCGACTGATTTTTATGGGAGACCTCTTATTTTATTCTTTGGGTATTTCATTTTCATTCTGTGTTTTCTTTGGAATTAATAGAGCTTCTTAAAAACTGTTGTCTATAAATTTTCTCTCCTACATATGTCTCAGAACAGTTTCATTTCTTCATTTAAAACATTACAGCCATTTCAAAAGGCCCTATTTTGTATTTAATTTCACCATCTCATATAAAATACATGTTCTTCACATAATTATGTAAAAATGGGTTTGCAAATGCCCTAGAGATCCATATGATGGGCACATTATAGGATTCTAAGTAATAATAATCTCCTGTTTACGTGAGACCTGATTTTCATGCCAGTTTTTATACTTTAATATATCCAGAACACAGCTTTGCTCAAATATGCTAGTTTATTCTAGTCCATGAAATGCATTTGAAATATCAGATTAGTTTGCCTGGCAGAATATGCAGTTACATCTGATGTTTTAGAGGTGAACATAATGGAGCCAGAGATGGGAAACATTGTCGTCCTGTTTGCTATGAACAGAGCTAAACAAAGCCCGGCAGGATTACTGGAAGACCTAAGGCAGAAGAAGTAGGAGAGAAGGAAGCAGGACAAGAAAAATAAAAATGGGGGGGGGGGGGGGGCGGGGAATGTAGGTGAATAGGTAAGAGGAAAAAGAAAAGGGATTATAAAAATGGGAACTTGTAAAACGAGTCCAAAGGACTAATGAGCCACAACTACCACAGCCTCCATGAGACTGAGTCTAGCACAACTAGGTGGTGCCCTGCTACCACTACTGACTACTCTGACAGGGATCACAGTAGAGGGTCCCAGACAGAGCAGGAGAAAAGTGTAGAACAAAATTCAAACTCACAAAAAAAGACCAGATGTACTGGCCTGACAGAGACTGAAGAAACCCAGAGAGTATGGCCCCGGGACACCCTTTTAGCTCAGTACTGAAGTCACTCCTGAGGTTCACTCCTCAGCCAAAGATTAGACAGACCCATAAAACAAAACGTGACTAAAGGGGCATACCCGCCCTGGAGCAAGGATGAGAAGGCAGGAGGGGACAGGAAAGCTGGTAATGGGGAACCCAAGGTCGAGAAGGGGAGAGTATACACATTTTGTGGGGTTGACAACCAATGTCACAAAACAGTATGTGTGTTAACTGTTTAATGAGAAACTAATTTGCTCTATAAATCTTCATAAAGCACAATAAAAAAAAAAGGCTGTGCATACTATAGGCAGTTAAAAAGGAAGCATAGTGTACAGCGGTGTTTCTTAAGGGGTGGTGCCTGGACCAGCAGCATCAGCACCACCTGGAAATTGGTTAGAAATGCAAGTGCTGGGACCCTGCCTCCCAGCTACTGAGTCAGATGCTCTGAGGGTAGGGCCCAGGAATCTGTGTGTCAGCAAGCCTTCCAGGTGAGTCTGGTGTGTGCTCAGGTATGAGAACTGCCAGTTTACTGGGGGATTTAGATAGCGTCAGTGCAGTGTTTTGAGTGCTCATAGATGCTTTGGGCATACATAGGAGGGACACTACACCCTATTTGGGGAATGGGGAGAGTCAGAGACCCAGAAGATGAGTAGGTACAGAGCAGAGCCCAGCTAACAGAGAAATACAAGAGGAGTTGTTCTCTGGGTTCAGATCAGATGTTTTGAAAGCAAGGGCCTTTTCCGTGACTCCTAAGGAAGCAGATGACACGACTGAGTTACGATAGTTGTTAAAGGCACTGTGTGAAAGGAATGGAGAGAAGCTTGTCCAAGAGTGGGATTTATGTGTTCATCCCCACTGCTCAGTGATGGGAGGTCCTATCTCCTGGTGTGTCCTTGTTGCCCAGGCTCAAGTCCACAACGTTAGAACTAGGCCAGAACTTAAGGAGGGGCAGAAAGGAGGTTCCAGGCAGTGGTATCACTGGGGGACGGGATGTAGGCAGTGTGAACTGCACTGGGTAACACCAACATGATTGTCTATAAAAAGCCCCTGTAGTTAGTTATAACAACAACAACAACAACAAATTCTTGTAAGCCCAGCTTACATGTATCAATATACCCACAAGGCTAAATCTCTATGCTAATTTACTTTTTGAACCCTCTAATGCTCTGAGGTCAGAGCTGTCATTATTACCCAATTACAGTGATGCTTCAAATCACGTGGTTTTGTCTACACTTGCTACAAACACACGCTATTTTTTTCTAGTTGCTACCGGTGTTTTTATAGTTGGCTGATTTTGTCAAATTTTTTGGAGTTTTACCTACAATATTGTGGTAATGAGTATATGTGAACCTATATCAAAAACTTTTGAGAATGGAGTAGCAATGAAAGGAAAAGGAGTGATCTAGGGGAATTAAGTGACTCCTGAAATAACACTGGTACAAAAAACATTACTAAGAATTCTGTATGGTCTGATATGGGAGGAGGTCCATGGGAAGAGGACACCATGAGTTACCACACTGGGTGATACCAACCCTAGTGAGGCCACTGGCTCCAGGCAGAAGACACGGGCTCTGCAGAGGCGGAAAAACACTTGGTCTGGGGAACTGGGTGTGAACAGTGCACCTGGAGCACAGACTGGTCACGGCACCCTGGCTGGGGACAAGGCTGTGTGTGCAATGCTAAGGAGACAGACTGTACCTTAGAGGTTTGCCATCCTGAGAGTGACATGAGCAGGATCTTGTGAGAATTAAATGAGCAAAAGAAGATGCTTGCTCAAGAAGTGTTGTGTGATTAGTGTTGCCAGTGACAAAGGTTTGGATGGTACGATTCATGGGTCACTAACTCCTATTGTAGAAACCCTGGTGGTGTGGTGGTTAAGTGCTATGGCTGCTAACTAAAGGGTTGGCATTTCGAATCTACCAGGTGCTCCTTGGAAACTCTATGGGGCAGTTCTACTCTGTCCTATAGGGGTGCTATGAGTAGGAACTGACTTGACGGCACTGGGTGTGGTTTTGGTTGGTAACTCCTGTTGTGGAGCTGTGGGGCCTACCTCTGATATACTCACTCTCCAACACCCGACTCTGATCTGATCCGAAAGGATTTGTTTAGACATTTGAGGCAGTGAAAAATCATCTATTCAAACTCATCTATTCAGTAGGAAACTGATGCTCATAACCCCCCTCCCTAAGAAGCAGAAGATAGAATGGGAGAGATGCTGCCCCTTAGCTTGTTAGATCTCCTCCTTCATGAGCACAAGAACACTCAGGATAAACCATTTATCCATTAACCTTATAAGTAAAGCAGAGGGATTTGAATCACCTTTGTTTTCTCTTGGAATTTGGATTATGGGGAACATGGTCATATGTTCTTGCTGTGTGCAATGCATATACAATTAATCCTGTATTGAGAAGTGATAATCAAAATATTTTAGGAGTCCCCGAGTGGCACACATGGTTGAGTACTCAACTGCTAACCACAAGGTTGTTGATTGGAAACCACTCAGAGGCGCTCTGGAAGAAAGGTTTGGCAATTTGCTTTCAAAAGGCCACAGCCTCCTGGCCTCTAGCACAGTGCCTGGCATAGTAGGTGCTCAATAAGCGTGCGATAGACCAACTAATCGCTACGGAATACTGCTCTGTGTATCTGCATTTTAGAAGTTCTTTTCGTTTCCCTCTCTCCTCCTTCCTCCCTGATGGAATCATTATGAAGACATTAAACCCAGTCCTCAATTTCTCTAAATTGTCTGAGACTCATTGAATTATGTTAAAAGTAACAAAGCCCCCCCGCCCCACACAAACCAATTAATTTTTTTGCATTATAATCTGAATAATTTAGGGATATAATATAGCTCCCAATACACATTAATTATGAAAGGATCTTTATATAGTGTATGCCATTAATGTGAACTTACCGTGGCATTTTCTTTCTTTTTTTCTTTATTTAGTTTCAAAAGAGCTCCATTTAGCCATAGCACCTTCCAGGGAGAGGCTAATAGAAAAGTGAGCTGGGGTTTGGGGGCATATAGACGCGTGCTGATGAAAGGGTTTATGGGCAAGGTTTCGTGAAATTTGAATGTGAAGTGGTAGTCTGCATCTCTTTCATTTAAATAAGCTCAAATGAGTAATTCACTCCTTAGAACATTCGATAAAAATCCTTGGAAGTTTGCCAGCAGGCAGGGTGGGAGGGAGAAAAGCATATTCAAAAGGAGATGAGAGAAAAAAAAAAAAAAAGCAAATCCGGAAGCAAAAACCTGAAAAAGCAATCTATACCTGATTTGTTTTCTAAAATAAATGATGGCAACATCTGGGTTACAGTGCTTGAAAGGGCCAAGCCCTCACTTTGCCCCCCTAAGCCGTGCAGTTGTCTGGAAATGCTACCTTTTCAAACACCAGTGCATTTAAGAAGGGACCCGAGAACACTTTTCTTTGCATTGTGTTCACCTCAGGCGGCAGATCGCGTGAACTCAAAGCTTGGTTCTGGAGTGTCAAAACACCTCCTTGCTATGGTGATCGTTGCCATAGAGATCACTGGGTGATAGATAGCTAGATGATAGATAGACACTGAGCTGAATAGACTGTAGATAAATGATCTGATATGTCAGGATAGGCCTTTGTGCCTAGGAAATTACAGATTTTTTTTTCCAAAAACAATTCTTCTGTCAAAATCAAAAATAGAACTCTTTGCTGTACACCTACTCTCTCTGCGTTCCTGTACTCTTCTCCCACTTAGGGTGTATTACGCCCATTCAGTTGATGCTTGACTTCTTGTCCAGATTAACTGTCTTCAAAGGCTTGGATGTACTTAGTAGTGCTAGGGGGCAAGAGGGTAGCCCAGATGACCATTGAGATTCCTGTATTTTATAACTTACTTTGTTTCTATTTTTTCCTTTTTAGTTGTCAGGCATACATTTTTCCCTTTTTATTTTTTACTTATTTCTCTCTTTCTTTATCCTAAGTTTCCCATCCCCCTGGCATTCTTATACCTGTCTCTGTTACTCTAACTTACTGCCTCACTTTTTTCTGTTCCTGTTCTCTTTATTTCCTTAATTCTGATACTCATGACAGAGCCCTGGTAGCACAGTGGTTAAGAACTACAGCATCTAACCAAAAGGTTGGCAGTTTGAATCCACCAGCCACTCCTTGGAAACCCTGTGGGGCAGCTCTACTCTTTCCTGTAGGGTCGCTATGAGTCAGAATCGACTCAGTGGCAATGGCTTCGCTTTTTAACACTCCTGACAGATTGAGTCTGCTTGATTCTTAAAATGATGATGAACAATTTTAGCAGATACAGGTGTGTGCTTGCATGTATGTATGTGTATACATATGTGTGTGTATGTGAGCATATATGTGTGTATATGTGCATGTGTGTATATACACACACACGTTTTATAAATTGTTAGAGAAGAAACAGAGTCATTGCTGCTGATATAGTAGAATTCTGGGCCCTACACCAAGATGGAGGAAAGTGGAGAAAAGTATTTTTAAGAAAAAGAGGGACGCTCAAGTTTATTCTGAGATTCTGAAGAGGAAAGGGGAAAGATGAAGACAGTGAAGATAATTATAAATCTGCTTAGGTCTCAGTTTTCTCATTTGTTAAGTGTGAATAATAGTATCTATCATAAGACAATTGTCATGTTTAAGTGAGAAAAATTAAAGGAGGGTAATATACACCAAACAGTCAACAAATAGTAACTATGGTTGTTTTTGAAGTGTGACTGAACTTTGTGTTAAAAACTCTCATATGAGGGATAGTTAACGTTTACCTATTAAAGGTCGGGGATTCCTGAGGCTGGTTTTAAGCATGTTGTTGAAGGTTGCTGAATTGCAAACTAATTCTCCCTGGCTCTGAGAGCAAACTCTGAATCCTGACTTCAAGCTGTTCACATCTTTTCATTGTAGTCCCCGCCATAATTTGTGAATTGCAACTGTAGCCTGGTAAGGTGACATACAGGTAAAATGAAGAGATTTTCCACATGAAGAAAATACCTGTAACTTGGTCTGAATTCTGATGAAGGCTGATGTATGGGATCTCCTTAACATTGTAGTGACTAGTTATTATTACAGGTCATATAGAAGCTTAGGAAATAGCCTTAAGTCAAGTTCTGCAGGAAATAGACTGTCAGGTGGATATTTACATTCAGGAAGGTTCTGGAGAATACCTTTCGTATCAATACCTGTAAGAGAATAAGCAAGGCTAGATTGGGCAGAAAGAAGAAGTCAATACAGTTGCGAAAGAGGTCTCAGCCAATCCCTCAGCAAGTGTCACGGCTGTGATGGTTCTTTTGAATTGTTCAGAATTGAGGCAAATTGTTTGAGTCTTTGCACTCCAAATCAGTTAGCCGTTAGAAGCTGGCTGCTCATGGAGAACGGGTGTCTTGAACAAGATGTCTGTCTTCTGTTGAGGGAAATTGTCAGAGGAGGCCTCAGCTGACAGCCATCAGCAGCCAACAATCCTGGTAGCAAGGGTAATGAGTTTCCCATTTCTGAAATGGAATCTAGACAGAGCACCACAGAATCTATTACAGAAGCCCGAGCTATCTTCGGAATAGATCAGAGTAGATTAAAAGATGTTGGCTTGCTATTTTCCAGGTACCAAGACTTCTAGGAGAAAGACTACTAACTTTTGGAATCCAAAGAAAGTCTTATTTATTCTTCCCTGTTGTTGTTGTTAGGTATTCATAGTGACCCTATCTACAACAGAACAAAACATTGCCCGGCACTGCGCCATGCCCACAATTGTTGTTGTTTGCCTAAAAGGAACCCTGGTAGAGCAATGAGTTAAGCACTTGGCTGCTAACTGAAAGATGGGCAGTTTTAACCCATCCAGTAGCTCCACGGGAGAAAGGATCTAGCAATTCGTTCCCCTAAAGATTACAGCCTAGGAAACCCATGGGGCAATTCTACTCTGTCACTATTGGGTCATTATGATTTGGAAGGTACTTAGCAGCACAAAACAACAGGCCTAAAACCACAACAAGCCTAAAACCAGACCTGCTTGAAGTTTTAACAAAAATCGTTATTTTATAAATCTCTTTATCCAGAATCTTTTACTAACAATAGTCCCATCTTTCTATGCTGTGCAGAAAGAACAACCCTGACAAATTATCAAAATTCCCCATTTCATTGATTCTAGAGTTTAATGTAATTTGTTCATTTGCTCTCTGGTTTATTTGGTGAGATCTATTCCCCACCCCACCCCCAAATCTTTATAGTTACTGTGCCAGGTTTAATCTGGTTATATGAAAAAGAAAGCTTTTCAAGATATTTGAGATGGAGGTGTTTGTTGTAAGACTGTGTGTGGGCCAGTGGGGAGACAGAGCCCCAAGAACAGGAGCCAATGTGAATGCAGCCTCAGAAGTATGAAGCAGAGGACGGTTCTGGACCCAAGGCAGCTGTGGGAATTTTACTGTATGCCATTAACATGACTTGGTCAGTGACCTGCCAATGGATTGCCTGTTCCTTGGGCCAGGTGCCATCTAAAGTACAACTAGCTGTCAGTGGGAGGGTCCAGTCACTCAGTACAAATGCGATTGCACAGGCCACCCATGAGGGGCAGTGGTAATACAATAGTAGAACCCTTGCCTTCCATGTGGGAGACCTGGGTTCAATTCCCGGCCAGTGCACCTCATTCACGGCCACCGCCCATCTGTGTGTTGGGCTTGCGTGTTGCTATGATGCCGACAGGTTTCATTAGAGCTTCCATGCAAACACTGACTAGGAAGAAAAGCCTGCTGATTTACTTGCAAAAATTAGCTCATGAAAACCCTGTGAATGTACAACAGTCTGATGCATTGTGCACAGGGTCGCCATGAGTCAGGGGCTGACTTGATAGCAGCAAACAATAACAACAACAGGCTGCCTTGTTCTTAACAACCAGCCCACAAAATTTCCTGAAATTTTAACATATAACTCTCCTGAGCCAGGACATACCAGCTCTAGCATACTATTGATCAGGCTCCAGAACCTTCCAGTAGCTTTTGATAGTCATACTTTTGAACTCAGGTGTTCACAATAAAAATACAAGGTGTACGGTAGGCTTTCTTTCAGTATTGGACTTGTAGGAATACAACAGAATGTGAGGAGCAGTACCTTCTCCAGCAAGTTGGAAGGTTTCTTTAGCCATCATGGAACACTCAGTGAACTTCAGAGTTAACAGTTTACTCAAAACCCATTCTCATTACATGCCCTCTAATAAAGGAAAGTATAAAACTGCTCTTTCTGTTCTTAATTAGTCATTTGGTTCCCAGACGTCTGCCAAAGCAACCATAAAGGGAATTTAATTAAAGAAAAAAAAGAAGGAGTCATTAAAATTCTCACACTCTGATTTTTAGAAATACATGCTGCTCTCTTTAGGTTTTTCTTTTCATTGGTTGGAAATTTCTTTGTAGTTTCTTCTAGACTGATGGTAGGCAGTTCTGGCTTCTGTTACATGAAGAGAAGTAAACCTCAACAAGGTGACTGTTCTCTGAAAAGCAAAGATACCAAGCATGTGTCTGAGCAGAGTCGATAGAGTCATGGATTTCATAAGGTTCTGGGGTTTGCTGATGTTTCTTGATGCCCAGTGGCGTGTGGGATCTTTTAGCCAGTCTTCCAACATGGATGCCACGTAGCCACGTCAGTTCTGAACTTGCACTGGGCTTTGCACTTGAGAGTTTTCATGTACTTCCAGGAGTGATTTAAGTCAAACAGGTAGCTTTTATGAAATAAAAAAAGGAAAAAAAAAGTTGGGGGGGAATAATTAGACAGTGAGATCTTTTCTTTATGCTCCCCTCTATGCTCCTTGTTAGAATCAAGGAATGAGGGACATGAGGCAAGGAGGAGAAAGTACTACTGCCTTCTAAGTCCTTTGTTTATATTTATCTTATTTAATCCCCACCAGGGCTCTATAAAATCAACATTGTTATCTTATTTTTACAGTTGAGGAAATGGGTTTTCAGAGGAGTTGTTATCAGGTGCTGTTGAATCGTCCTGACTTACGGCCACCCCATACACAATGGAATCGGACCATTGTGATCCATAGGGTTTTCACTGGCTGATATTTGGAAGTAGACCACCAGGCCTTTTCTCCTAGTTCTTTGTAGTCTAGAAGCTCCCCTGAAACCTATTCAGTATCACAGCAACACTCAAGCTTCCACTGAGAGGTGGTAGCTGTGCTTGAGGTCCGTTGGCCAGGATTGAACCTGTGTCTCCCCCAAGAAGGCAAGAACTCTACCACTGAACCATCACTCCCCACCTCAGAGAACTTAGGAGAATTATTCAAGGTCTCACAGGTGTAATTGGGTTTAGGACTTGGATCCTGGTGTATTCAAACCCATCAGGCTAATCTTTAATCCTCCTTGTGATTAATCCTCAAGAGATGTACACAAATCACAGCAACAGAAAAAGATAGAACTGAGCATGTAGAAATCTTCTTCTCATTTAATTCATCATCCAAGGTATTTCCCTTCCAGTTCTCCTGAACCTAAACACCTCCTGATAGTTAAAAGGGGATAATGGCTTCCTTAAAAGCTCATCTGTTACCTAAATTGTAGTTTTTAGTGCAGGTGTTTTTGAATGTCAGAAGATTGCCTTCAAAACGTTATGTAAGTGCAACTGATGAAATTGAGGTATTCCAGGCGTGTAGCGGTGTTGCAGAATCTGCTAAGGTAAGCTATGCATCGCAATGACTTACAAATGTTCAGATGTGTTCCTGGGAAAAATATTTTGATTTCCAAAAAAACACAGTCTCCCTGAAAAGGTCTTCTCCTGACTCGTCACCAGCTCCATTCTTTTCAATTGACTTGCGGCCCTGCGAGTTTAGGTGTTTGCATGTGTACCCACATGCTTTATATGTATTATATGCGTACTTGAACTGAGGGAGCAGAGCAAGGAAGAGGGGGTGTTGTCAGGAGAGTTATGCGAGAGATGGAAACTTGTGGAAGACTTCTGGGTGTTCTAAACTGAAATAGGCGAAGAAAACCAAAATAAAATGCTGTGGATGGAGTGGGCTACTTACTGCCTAACAGTGGAGCTACAGCAGTAGACTCTAAAAGAGTAGACAGTTGCAACTACTGATGGAGAATTAAGCCTTTGAATTTTTTTTTACTTTGGTGTGTCATTTAATCTTCCTCATTAGCATGTATTTGGAGATTAATAGTGTAAATGTATTATTAATCTGATTTTATTCTCTTTTTTAATAACATCTGGAATAAATATTATTACCTGTGATTTTAGGCAGAACACCTCTTGATGTAAACATAGAGAATGTTTGGTGGGATTAGAAATATGCAGAATAGGAAAGAGAGATGGTGATGAAATCAGAGGGTTTTGTTTCTAATCTTTTTTTAATTGTAAAAAAAAATTACAAAATTTGCCATTTTAACCAATTTTAAGAATACAATTGAATGGCATTAATTGTGTTCACAATGACGCACAACCATCTTCGCTATTTCGTTCCAAAGTTTCTTCATTGCCCTAAACAGAAATTCCGTATCCATTAAACAATAACTCCTCATTCCTTCTTCTTCCAGCTCATACCAAAACAAAACCAAACCCATTGCCACTGAGTCAGTTCTGACTCATAGCATCCCTACAGGACAGAGTAGAACTTCCCCACAGGATTTCCATAAAGCAGCTGGTGGATTCGAACAGCTGAGCTATTGGTTAGCAGCCGAGCTCTTAACCACTGTGCCACCAGGGCTCCCTTCTATCTCATGGTAACCACTAATCTACTTTTCTGTCTTGATGCATTTGCATTTTCTAGCTATTTCCTATAAGTGACATAATACAATATTTGTCTTTTTGTGTCTGGACTATTTCACTTAGTGTAATGTTTTCATGGTTCATCCATGTCATAGCATGTGTTAGAACTTTCCTTTTATGGCCGAATAATATCCTGTTGTATGGAATATCTGTATACATTGTGTGGATATACCACACTTTGTTTATCCATTCGTCTGCTGATGGACATTTGGGTTGTATCCATCTTTTGGCCATTGTGAATAATGCTGCAATATATGCTGAGGTACAAGTATCTGTTCGAATGCCTGACTTGAAATATTTTGGGTATATACCCAGGAGTGGAACTGCTGAGTCCGATGGTAATTCTATATTTAACTTTTAGAGGAACCTTCGAACCGTTTTCCATGTGGCTATACCATTTTTTATACCATTTTCAGCGGTTCAAATCCACCAGGCACTCCTTGGAAACTCTATGGGGCAGTTCTACCCTGTCCTGTAGGGTCGCTATGAGTCGGAATCGACTCGACGGCACTGGGTATACCATTTTTACATTCTCACCAGCAATGTCTGAGGGTTCCAGTTTCTCCACATCTTTGTAAACATTTATTTTCTGCTTTTTTTGATAATAGCCATCCTAGGTGGGTGTCAGAGTCCCTGGGTGGTGCAAAAGGTATGCACTCAAGTACTAACCTAAAGGTTGGCAGTTCCAGCACCATGGAAGAAGGGCCTGGAGATCTGCTTCCTTAAAGATTACAGCCAAGAAAACTCTATGAAACATTTCTATTCTGTAACACATGAGGTCATCCTGAGTTGGAATACACCCAATGCTAACGGACCTGTGTTTTTTTTCCCCTCAAGTGGGTACAAAGTAGTATCTCATTGTGGTTGTGATTTGCATTTCTCTAATGACTAATAATGCTGAGCATCGTCCTATGCGCTTATTGGCCATTCCTGTATCTTCTTCCAAAAAATGTGTATTCAAGTACTCTGCCCATTTTTTTTTTTTTTTTTTTGATTGGGTTGTTTGTCTTTTTGTTGAGTTGTAGGAGTTCTTTATATATTCTGGATATTAAACCCTTATCAGATACGTAATTTCCAAATATCTTCTCCTGTTCTATGGCTTATCTTTTCACTTCCTTGATAAAGCCCTTTGATACACATTTTTAATTATGATAAAGTCTAATTTTTCTGTTTCACTGTTAACTGCTGATGCTTTAGTATCATATTTAAGAATCTATTGCCAAATACAAGGTACTAAAGCTGTGCCCCTATGTTTTCTTCTAAGGGTTTTATGGTTTTAGTTTTTTTATTTAAATTGTTGATCCATTTCTAGTTAATTTTCATATATTGTACGAGGTAAGGGTTCAACTTTATTCTTTTGCATGTGGAAATCTGGTTGTCTCAGCCCCATTTGTTGAAAAGACTATTCTTTCCACATTGAATGGACTTGACATCCTTGTCAAAAATGAATTGGCCGTAGATGTATGGGTTTACTTCAAGGCTCTCAATTTTATTCCATTGGTCTATATGCCTATTATTCTAGTACCATTATTATAGTTTTGTAGTATGTTTTGAAATCAGGGAGTTTATCTACTTTGTTCTCCTTTCAAGATTGTTTTGGCAGTTTGGGGTCCGTTGCAATTCCATGTGGATTTAGGGAACAGCTTTACCATTTCTGTAAAAAAAAAAAAAAAAAAAAAGGCTGTTGGAAATTTGTTAGGGATTGCATTGAATCTGTAAATTGCTTTGAGTAGTATCGATACCTTGGTTTTTAATCTTGGCAGTAACTAGTGGTGGAGCCTGGGACTGGAATGGAAGCAGAGAGGGGGCGGAATTTAAGCTCTCTTAAATCTTTTTTTTTTTTAGTTTTCTTATTTGTCAACTGAAACTAATGATATCTGTCTAGTTAAAACTATTAAATGAGAAAGGACGTAAGAATACATTATTGAAAACCGTAAACCATTGTGCTATCATTATTAGATACTTTGCTCTTATAATTATTATTTATACATAGGAACCTAGAATTTGATTGCAGGTCTTAATTGAGACACAAAAGAGTTTCTGTTAATTCACTTCCATAAATAAATATTTACTGAACATCTCCTGTGCCAGGCACCCTGCTAGGACAGTTACACAATAGCTCTAATTTCCCCCTCTGTTTCCAGACCAACAACGAATGTTGTGCAAATGTTTTGCAGTGAATAACTGGAAATCATATATTCTCATTCTCACTGAAATCTTCTTAACAGACTAACAGCTTCATCACTCAGCTTTGTGGGTATTAACTGATGATAAAATTGGTAAATCACTCTACAATTGGCCATTTTCTATATCTCAGAGTTTATGAAAGTGGAATTAATTTTTTCTTAGATCAAGTGATCCTCTGCTAATAATGGTAATAACTCTTGATTTCTGTGGGATGAGTCATTTGAGACTTTTCAGGTCGTTCAGAGAGATGAATTCCATGAACCTCGCCACACTGTGAGAGGGAGGGCGGGGCATGGAGTTCTGATGCTGACTGAGGTGTCTTGGAGGGGTAAACACAAAGGACAGTCTCAAAAAAGACAATTACTGAGCTAACCAGGAAACAGGAGCCCCAAGAGGTCATTTGATCACCAGCAACGTATATGAATAAAAAGAGAATTTGGGTTAATCTGGGTTATCTACTTTTATATGTGTGTGTGTAAAACAGCTATAACAGCCTTTGTTCATGCTCCCTGTAGACTATGGAAACCCCGGTGGTGTAATGGTTAAGAGCTGTGGCTGCTAACCAAAAGGTAGACAGTTTGAATCCACCAGTTGCTCCTTGGAAATCCTATGAGGCAGTTCTATTCTGTCCTATAGGGTTGCTATCAGTCGAAATCGACTTGACGGCAACAGGTTTTGTTTGGTTTATAGACTATCTTTTTAAATGTATATCTGTAGATCAGGATTTCTCAATCTCAGCACTATTGGTATTTTGGGGCCAGATAATTCTTTGTTGTGGGGGCTTATCCTAAGCATTGTAGGATATTTCACAATATTTCTGATCTCCGTGCACTAGATGCTGATAGCAACTCCCAATCAAAAATGTCTCCAGACATTGCTAAATGTCTCCTGGTAACAGAGTCACCCCTGGTTGTAAACCACTGCCTTAGACCTAAGTAAGCTCACCGATATAGAAGAGTACTACAATATGCCAGGCACCCTTCTAAGGCCTTTATATGCGTTATCTCTTTTAATCCTCACAGCTATCTAATAAGGTAGATTCTATATTAACCCCATTTTACAGTTGAAGAACTGATACACAGAGAGTTTAAGTAACTTACTGACACTCAGCTATAGTTTAATCCCTTTCATTCTGGCTATAAAGTCCTACCATCTTAACCACATGTACTTTTTGTTCTACATAGTTTCTGCCTATCACTTAAACATGCATTTTAACAACTCAACAACTTTCACTTCTAGATGCCTTAAAATTTGTTTTTTGATCTTGTCCCTATTTTTTTTTTTTTCTCACAAAAGCAGTCATGCCTTGTTCCCCAGGGCATGGTGGATCTCACTGATACTTTGGTTGTTTAAGTTGGGGTAAGTGCTTAGGCAAGCCCCTTTGCAATACCAAGTAAAGAAGTATGTTAATACACACGCCAGTGAATTAAACAGAGGCTCTCACAGGAGCACGACACTGGGGACTCATCTATTTTCGTCCTTGGTCAGCTGCGCTGTATCCAAAGCATTAGGGCCTAATGGCTTCCCCTCCTTGTTGTCACGCTCATGGCTCCTTGATCTAGTTTTCCTTCACGTGCTTGCTTTGGCCTTACTTTAGCCTTCTCTGAGGATGAGATTATTTTCCATTACATTATGGTGATTATTTGCTTAATGGACCAAATTCAGGAAGTAGAATAATTTTCAGGACTAAACCCTCCAAATCTTGAAGAAACGTAGGAGCGCTGGAGAATTCAAGAAACCAGACCAAAGCTCACGAAAGTTTCTTGCTTCAGACAAGAGACATTTACTGAACATTCAGTGGTGAGGAGCTAGTCAGCATGGGCAGAGTGTCTCATAAGGGTGCCCGTGAGAAAACGTCCAACAAAGATAGGAATGTGGGATAAGTGACTCCCTTCTCTTTGGAAAACAACTTATTTCGGTCCAATCAATATTTAATTAGTCTTTAAAAGAAATTTCAGGGGTAAGTCTAACTGCAGTTTCAGAAATAAAACCTTTACCTTCCATTTGAAAAGTCCTTTTTCTGGAGTTCCTAGTGGATCATCTTGAATAAAATCTTAACCAGCAGAGGGCTGCCATAGCTGACAAATGAACCCCGGACAGAACAGAAAAAGAGGGACAGAGAAATTCCTCATATTTTATCGCTGTTTTCTTTCTCCTTTTTGTTTTGTTTTCCTCCTGTTTTGATGACCAATGTCCTTTTAAGCTGAGTTTTTACTACACTATAGAAGTGTTGGTTTTTTTATTTTTGGTTTAATATGCTGTACATGGTATAATCAGTCCTCTTTTACTTGAAAGAAGTCATGTCAGAATTGTGGGAATGTTTTCAGCCTATTTGGTTAGATAAAGGCTATACTTAGAACAGTTGCTATTTTATAGAAATTTACAAATCAGATAGATTCAAGGGAATCTGTTCATTGCCATACCCTGTTAAAAGAGAAATATCCTGTTTTTTCTACAAACATTGGGTTAGTTTTGGGATATCTTAGTTTTTGCCTCTAGCAACTGTTCTTGAATCGTCTTTTCAGTACCTGACCTGTTTAAAGAAAAGTTTTTATCAGACCCTTACTTCCCACTCCCCATTTCATATTCCAACCCTTTTTAACATATCAGAAAACTTTAAAGTCTGTAAGCACACACAGATGATAAGAGCACTTGATTATTCTGAGCATGGCAAAAGGCGGATGGCCTGAGGGTATGTTGTTGGCTCACGCGTGCCCTGCCCTGCCCACAAGTTATCTGTCCTGTGTTTTATTTCTTCAGAGGCAGCCACGCTGTTCAACTTGCAGATGACCGTTGGCTAATCTAATGAATTCTTCAGTGCAAACGTGTGAGTTGGAGATGGCTAGAGATGGATCTAGCCAGTTTCTTCGTATTAGGCTTCCTATACACTCTCGTTGAGTTCCTCTAAAGACAGCCCCCTTCCTTCCATGTTCTCCTTCAAGGGAGTTCTCTAATAGCAGGTGCTTTGGGTGTTCTCAGCATCATGGGGAAGCTACTTGTAGACAGGCTTCTTAGCTTATGTCTTATAGGCAACACTCATTTGTAGTGATCTCACTTATGAGCTTTTTAAACCCATTACTACTTGTACTGACCCTATAGAACAGGGTAGAACTGCCCCATAGGGTTTCCAAGGAGCAGCTGGTGGATTCAAACTGCTGACCTTTTGGTTAGCAGCTGAGCTCTTAATCACTACACCATCAGGGCTCCAAGAGCTGTTTATAGTATTGGAAATACTGGCAACTGAAGATATGATGGTGAGTCACATTGATCCTAAAGACAGACTGGGGCTGAATTCTAGATTTACAGAGACTATGTCTCATGTAATCGATTATGCTTCTTTCTCTGTTGGCTGCTGGAAATGTCAGCCAAATGGACTAGGTTCACTTCCAGCAAGCATAGGGGCCCTCATGACATCAATGTGTGTGCAAGCCTCATTTTTTTCTACTGATGTTCTTGTGTTAAATTGTCTGGTATTTTATATCCTTTTGAGTGCCCTGGAGCACATAAAAATAAATATTTTGAAACCCCAACTCCTAGAATAAAATGGTCGTGCCAAAACATAACAAAAAAGTCAAAATATTTGAAACAAGGAATATTTTTATTACAATCATTTTGAGTACGGTAATTATCCTCTGTCAATCTATGGAGAAAGTAGTAAGTAAAGTTTTATCTTTCAGGTTTGTGAATGAAACAACTTGGGCAGAGTTAAAGAACAGTAGAAAGAATTAGGAAACCAGTGTTTGCATCCTGGTGGGGCAATTAGTCTCCATGACCCAAAAAGCCAGACCCTTGATTTTGAATCCCAGCTCCACCCAAAATTGGATGACCAGGATCAAGTTACTTCTCTGTACCTCAGTTTCCTCACCTGTAAAATACAGAAAAATTTAATATTGTCTTCATAGAGTTAGAAGGATTAAATGAAATAATACACGTAAGATGTTTAGAAGGCGCCTGCTATGTAGTAAACCCTCAGTAAATCTCTTTATTACCATGACAGTTATCTGGTTCTGTCACTGTTACTGGCTTTTGACCCTGGAGTTGTTGCTTAAGCTGAGCCTCAGTTTCCTCACCCCCCCCAAATAATAAATAAATAAAAATACCCACCTTATAAGATTCACGTGAAGGTTAAAGGAGATAATTGTGAAAGAATTTGTCATTGTAGAGCATTGAAGAAACATCACGTGGTAGTAGTATTGTATTTTTGTGCATGTCTTTTGTGTTAGAAAAATTCAGCTTAATATTTAAAGATGTTTAGGGCTTGGTTGGAGCCCTGGTGGCACAGCGGGTAAGTGTCCAGCTGCTAACAAAAATGTCGGCAGTTCGAATCTACCAGTTGCTCCTTGGAAACCCTATGGGGCAGGTCTACTCCGTCCTGTAGGGTGACTATGAGTTGGAATTGACTTGACAGCACCCAACAACAACAGTAGGCCTGGTTAGCATCTTTTAAGCATAGGAGTTGGGTAACTTATCCAGAAGATTAGAAAATCAGCTAATATGACGCCTCGATCTTTGAATACTTTCTTTGTTTCATTGCTGTTAATTTTTTTTTGGAGCTGGCATTTAGCACTTTTAATACTAAACTGTAGAGGCATTCCAAAGCAGAGAATGGACAAAACCAAAAAAACCCAGTGCCGTCGAGTTGATTCCGACTCCTAGCGACCCTATAGGACAGAGTAAAACTGCCCCATAGAGTTTCCAAGGAGCGCCTGGTAGATTTGAACTGCCAACCCTTTGGTTCGAAGCTGTAGCACTTAACCACTAAAAAAAAAAAAAAAATTATTATTGGAATTTGGGGAAGTCTGAAGGAGGGAGAGAGGCTGTGTTAGGTCAGCCAGGAATAAGATTGAAGATGACTGGTGTGGGGTGTTGGGGGAGAGTGGTACCTAATCACTTAGGAGAAACAGTTTTGGAAAATGAAAGAAGAGGGGTGAATGTTGGTTTAAGATTTGAGTCCTTCTATTCATATTTGTCTCTTCCTATCTCCTGGGCAACTTCAGCAGGTGGCTTCCATTTCCAAGCAGGCCTTCTCTCTTATTTCCCTGGTGATATTTTATAGTTTCCACACCTCAGTGTGTATTTTTTTAACACACTCCTTGGCCTGATTAAGTACAGGAATGTCAAGGGTCACTTCTGCCATCATCTGTGTCTGACCTTGGTTTACACTCCACTCTTTCTCTGAAGTCCCTAACGAGAAGCAGAACAGAAAAGATATTAGGCAGATGTTTACCAGAACTAGAGGAGTCTAAAGACATGGTTTAACACTTCAAAGAACAACAACAAAATTCAGACTCACTTTTTACCTTTTTGGTTATCAGTGTGAGCTGTTAAAGTACTCTCTAAAAAGCCCAAACCAAACCCACTGCTGTCAAGTTGAGTCCAACTCATGGCAACACTATCGGACAGAGTAGAACTGCCCCTAAGGTTGCCAAGGAGTGGCTGGTGAATTTGAACTGCTGACCTTTTGGTTTTTTTTTTTTTTTTTTCTCTAACCTTTTGGTTAGATAACCCTAATATGTTAATATTTCTCAGATGCTTGTTATGTGCATTAATTACTAACTCCTTGTACTCTCCAACTATAATGAACCACACACTCTTCCCTGAATTCATCGCTCACTTTCAAGCTTCTGTAATTTCTCTTCCTGGAATGCTTTTTTCAAGGGAGTCACAAACCAGCTGCCTATATTCAATTTTTTTTTTTTTTAAATTTGAGTTAGTTGCATATATATCAAAAGTATATTATTGACATCCAGATTATCTTGAAAAATCAAGAGACCTGGTGACTTGGGACCTATGTTCCCCCACGGCAATAGCCAGAGCTTCCTGATGGTTATCACCTTTGACAAGGTATAAGCTCTCTACTTGGTCATGGCTGCCACCGCTCCCATTTGGTTACCTTTCTCTTGGCTGGGTCCATACCCTCAAAGTATCTGTCTTCTTACATTTGAGTTTATGACCTTGGAATAGAAGCTGGTGGCACAGTGGTTAAGAGATTCACTGCTAACCAAACGGTCAGCAGTTCAAATCCACCAGCTACCTGTTGGAAACCCTATGGGGCAGTTCTACTCTGTCCTATAAGGTTGCTATGAGTAGAAATCAACTCAGCAATTTTTTTTTTTCCATCTCTCAAGGCTTCCTGGGTTTTCCCAATCCTTTGTTTCCCTTACCATGTTGTTACAGTAGCATTTTTTTTCCTATCTTCTTTAAATTATAGGTAGTTGCTTTGTAAATTTGTCCCCTTAACTCAGATGGCTGGCTTTGAAGGACAGAACCCAGTCCTTTCCCACTTTTTCTCTGATGGTGTCCAATGTAGTGTTTCTCCCAGACACAGGAGTGCTTCAGCATATTTGCCTGGATAGAGAGTGAGCTGGTTGAGTGACAGTGAGAGCCTAGGAATGAGTTATTACCCTATCACTGGCCTTTATGGGCTCCTCTGCAGTCATGTAATTAAGAAGGCATTCACAGTTTGCTTTATAGCACTATCAAAGTTTCCAAAATGAATAAAATAGCTTCATCGTTAATAATTTGGATTCGTCATCTTTGACCCAAAGGCAGCCCACACTGGAGACTGCAAATATTATTTTAAGCAGTTTAATGGGTTACCAGGCCCATAACTAATGTTTTAACAGGTCAAATAAATTAATGGATAAATTGATGTGAACATGTGGTCGAATGATTTTCCCATTGTAATTGTAACTGTAAAAGGCAGACACCCTGAGGGGGAATTAAGCAGTAGCAACAAACACTATTATCATTAGAGTTTCCGGAAGCAAGTATAACAGACAGGATGTTTTCTAATGAAACTGTAAAACAACTATAATAGCTCTTTGGAGGTTTGGTGGGTTTTTGTTGTTGTTTGGTTTGGTTTCTTCCTGGTGTATCCAAAGGCAGAAGCTATGTTTGGAGTGTCAGTTAGTTAAAGCATCTCAATTATAAATAGCCATCTACCAGAGAGGCAATAAGATGGACAGCAAAGAAGATAATTAAACATGTGCTACCTTTTTTTTTTACCTAGATATGCATTCAATCCAATACCATCTGCCACGTTGTCCAAATCTGACTAGTTGCGTTTATGTGCCTACCACATAAATCAGTTTAAAAGGGTTCCTTGAAGCATTGTCCCCTGTAATGACTGGGTGAAAGATCTTTACTGTTTTTGTTAAGACTATAATTGTCATGTTTCTCGTGACAAATAACATATTTCCTCTTAGGAAAAAAGAATCAGTTAACTATGCCATGTGATAAACCACCTTAGAACTTAGTGGCTTAAAACAACCACCTGATTCTGCTAGACAGTTGTTCTGGACTGAGTTGAGTTTGGCTGAATTTAGCTGGGCTACCTCATGCTTCCGTGGTCAGCTGACAGATCGGCTAGGGGCTGGCTAGCCACCAATGGCCTCACTCACATATTTGGTGTTTGGCTCTCTCCTGGCTGGGGCATCCAGAGTATGGGATACATGCCTCTCATCTACCAGGAGGCTAGCCCAGGCTTGCCCCAGGCAAGCCCCAAAGTGCAGCACATTTCAACACTCTGCCTCCTAATGGCTGTGGAACCAGTGGCTAAAGCAAGTCACATGACTAAGCCCAAAGTCAGGGCAGGAGTGGGCTGTCCAAGGGCATGGAGGCAGGAAGGCATGAACAAATGAGAGGCTATTACTCTGAGAAGCCCCCATAAGTATTCTCTTAGAGTCATATCAATGAACATTTATTGAACACCTCCTGTATGCTAAGCACTTTCCTGGGTAATTTTACGTATCTTTGCTCATTTTTTTTTTTTTTTTTTTATGTCTTCTGTAACCAGTGAATTACCTGCTTAGGACTAGAGATGGAAAAATTGTGATTTGTGTTCTGATTTGTAATTCTGATGTAGTACAGAAACTCATTCTCATTGATTTACAAAATAATGTATAAATGGCAAATCTTTTGGAGTGATATAAATCTAGGCCTACACATAAAAAAAAAATACATACTATACAAATATCAGAATATTTGTGCGTGTTATATTTTTATGCCTATGTCCTTCTTACCTTAAGTTTTCTCATCTGTAAAGAAAATATAACAAAAGTACGTGTCCCTTAGAACTGTCGTGAAGACTGAAAAGCTTAGCACAGTCTTCAACGCATAGCAAGCACTCTCTAAAAGTTACCGAGAGGGGGACAGTGTGGTACAACCAGGGAACCTGCTGCTGGTGCTGTTGTTAGCGGTAACATCAGTGACAGCATCTTTCCAAGAAGTGAGATTTTGATCATTTAAGAGGCACAAACCCATCCAGCTAGGCCGGCCGTTGTTCTTCTATAACTTGTCTACCTTTTGGAGGTTAGAATCCATCCATGAATAGCTCTGTGTGAGGTTTCCCTGACCCTTTTATTGATGCACAGCTTCATTTCACCATACTGGAGCTCAGATACTCGTTTCGTCTTTCTCAATACATCAGATTGTCAATTCGTTTTAAGAAGAAGGAGAGAGAGAGAAAGTAGGTTGAATTTCAACGACCACTATGTAATTGCCAATGACTGTGAAGAAGCACAGGGTTCTGCTTTAGAGCTTTGGATGTCAGGGGATGTGGAGAAGGTGTTTCTGCAGAAGGTGGCGTGTCCACTCAGAGCATTACATTTCCATTGTTAAATATAGTTTTAGCTACGTGTTTCCTTCCCAGCCAAGCCCTGTGTGTAGCTAAATATCACTATCCCCCACACAAAGCTTAAAGCTGTCAGTAAAATCTTACTTTGAACAGTGCATGATCTACTATGACCTAAGTTGAAAGCAGGGGGTGGGGGGGAGGGAATACCACCTAGACCAGAAGTTCAGTGAACTTTTCTGTAAAGAGCCAGAAACATATTTCAGGTTTTGCCAGGGTATAAGATCTTTGTTGCAACTACTCAACTCTGCTTGTGCTGGCAAAAGCATCCACAGACAAGTGGGAAATGAATGGGTATAGCTGTGTTCTAATAAAACTTTATTCAACAAACAGCAGCAAGCCAGATTTGGTCTGTGGCTGTGGTTTGCCTGCCTGTGACCTAGAATGAATTATAAATCTCTTAAACAACATCAGCGAGATGTTTCTTAAAAAAAACTTCAGATATAGGTAGAGTTCTTTGTGGTGGTAAGAATTGAACTATCCCCGGTGTCTGAGCTTCCTTCTTGTTTAAGATAACCAAACACGAAGACAATTCTGTTTTCTTTATACTGCTTTCATTTTGTGTGTGGTCTCTGTGTGTCCTTTATATTTGGAGATGGATATTGAGAATGCTGTATTTAATTAGACTTTCGAATTTCACAGACCAGTAAATTTTTTGTTGTTGTTGTGCTTTAAGTGAAAGTTTACAATTCAAGTCAGTTTCTCATACAAAAACTTACACACATTGTTATGTGATCCTAGTTGCTCTCCCTACGATGTGATAGCACACTCCTCCTCTCTACCTTGTATTTCCTGTGTCCATTAAACCAGCTCCCGTCCACCTCTGCCTTCTCATCTCACTTCCAGACGGGAGCTGCCCACATAATCTCATGCCAGATGGGTAAGTTTTTTTAAAAAGTATGTGGAACCAACATAGAATTTCCAATTAAAATAAATTCTATTCAAGTCGTTGCACATACAGATACACAATTAAACACATATTCACCCTTTGTTACCTTCTCCTACAGCACCAAGAAGGAGGCATTTCATTTTCATATCCAGCGAAGAGATTTAAAGCATAGACCTTTGAATTGGATAAATTGTGTCAAGCATTGTCTGTATTCTCCTTATTCTTTGTGAATATTTGGTCATGGACTAATTTTAGTTCATAAAATCATATTTAGGAACTGTTTGAATAAAAGACAGCTGTTCTATCTACCATGTTTCCAAAGTCATGAGAATAGGATGACTTCTCAGAGCTTTATGGCTTTAATGTCAAAATTGAAAGACTTTTTACTGGATGTCCAAACTGTTTCCTCCAAGAAGCTTGTGCTAACATGAATAAGACTTGGCATTCTCTTAACTAACTTCTAGTTGTTTTCTTGAGGATTCTGACTGAATAGTCTTAAAACTTCTGTGAGCTCTAGGTATTTATTAAGCCATATTGACATACGAGGAAACGGAGGCTTGGAGCATCTAAGTTTGCCTAACTTCATGTAACTAATCACAGTTTAAGCTGGGGTTTGAACCCTCATGTCTGAAGCCATGTGTGTTGCTGCTGCCCCTGTTACCCAGCAGCCCACAGCTGTGATGCAGCTGCTGATACTGTAACTCAGCTCAGAGCCGGCCACTTTCTACTGTCCACCCTGATGGCTAGCTCTTCACTTGGCGCTGTCAGCGTCTTTGATTGGCACTCTCAGCGTCTTTGATCTAGTGCGCTTCTCTACTCTTATCTGCTTGTGCCCAGTCCAGCGGGCCTGAATATTGTTTCAAAGATGGCAACAATAGTCAAAACCTAATAGCTGAAATCAAATAAACAGCAGGACCGTTGACATTTATTGAGGTATATGATGTACTGGGTACCATGCCAACTGTCTTCAGGCATTATGTCACTTGTTTTTCACAACAAACCCATGAAGTAAAAAAAATGAAGTAGATAACAATAATTATTCTTATTTGGCAGATGAGGAAACTGAGGTTAAGAGGTTAGTCACTTAGTCCTCAGCTGTTGGCTTTCTTTCTTGGGCATATTATTTAGACTGTAGCTCGATGTTATCTGCAAAACAATACAAGAAAAATTAAATCTTGCACATGGTGTTTTGTGTGATAATCATCCTTAGAAGCTTGGGAACTGAGATATAGCCCTCCTAATGGATTTAGGTGACACTGATGCTTTAGTGGAGATATACCAATTCCAGTCATTACTTATGCATCTGTTATTATGGACTATTTCCTGTAAGTGCTGTTTTTTTTTTTTTTTATAATTAAAGCTTTCTTTTTTATTGTGCTTTAGGCAAAAGTTTACAGCTCAAGTTAATTTCTCATTCAAAAATTTATATACATATGTTTGGTGACATTGGTTGCAACCCCTACAATGTGACAGCATGCTCCCCCTTTCCACCCTAGGTTCCCTTTGCCCATTCATCCAGTTCCTGTCCCTTCTGCCTTCTCATTTTGGACAGGAGTTGCCCATTTGGTCTTGTATATTTGATTGAACTAAAAAGCTTGTTCCTCACATGTGTTATTTTTGATATATAGGCCTGTCTAATCTTTGTCTGAAAAATGGGCTTCAGGAATTGTTTCAGTTCTGAGTTAGCGGAGTGTCCAGGGACCCATAGGCTTGAGATTCCTCTAATCTCTGTGAGGCCAGTAAGGTTGGTCTTTTTTTTCGTGAATTTGAATTCTGTTCTACATTTTTTCTCCCATTCTGTCTGAGACACACTGTTACAATCCCCGTCAGAGCGGTGTTTGGTGGTAGCCAGGCATTATCTAGTTCATCTGGGCTCAGGCTGATGGAAACTCTGGTTCATGTGATCCATTAGTCTTTTGGGCTAATGTATTTCCCTTGTATCTTTGGTTTTCTCCATTCTCCTTTGCTCTGGATGGGATGGGACCAATAGATATATCTTGGTTGGCTGGTTGCAGGCTTTTAAGACCCCAGATGCTACTCAACCAAAGTGCGATGTGTAGTACATTTTCTTTATGAAATTAAAGCTTGTTTTTTAAGTGGCAAACCTTAAAAAAGTTAGTGTTCTTCTAGAAGCCTGACTTTCTAAAATGGGTAGTATCTACCTGCCTAGGTGGCTATTGATGGAGGTAACCACTCGAGCAGGGAAATGGCTTCAACTTCCTGGGGAAGTAAGGGTATTAATCTTCTGATGTTTAATCAATTTTTAAATTAGCATAACTTGGATTAGATAAGGGCTGACTATTTGGTGTACAAAATACGTAATTTTACCCTATATATATCCAGAGGATCAGAAAAAATTGGTGAGTTCATGTCAAGCATTGAACTCTTCTTAATGTCATCAGTAAATATTAACTTTTAGAAGTCTTGCTTTTGAAAAGAAACCTACTGAGAGGGTAATAGTTTTGTAGAGTAGCTATTTCCATTCATTTATATTTTTGACATTTCTCCTCATTGGTCTTAGCTTTATGGATATCACAATATATGGTGGAAAGAACTGACCTGAGCCAGCATAGGCCTCTGAAAGCCAGGTGAAGAAAGTCTCCCTATTTTACCTACCATCACTCCAATCATCTGTTAAAGAATGGCGTTCTCTTCCAGTAAAGCCAACTACAGAGTTTCAGTGTCCTGGTCTAGGCAGGTTAATGAACATATATTTAAACAAGTGCACAACAGCCTCAAGCTCTAATTGTAGAAAGAAATGCATAAATTACAAATGGATATAAACAAATATAAAATTGAAAATTAACCTAATCTCAGCCAATGAAACAGGTAAAAGGAAGACTTCTTCGTAACCATTAAATTTTGAAGAGAAGGAAAGCTTTGAAGAGGTCTTTAGAGATGGATGGAAGCTTTGTTTACATTCCAGTCAGTGTTATCCAGGGGAATTTTCTGCAATGATGGAAATGTTCTATAATGTGTGTGTGTTTAGCTTCTAGAATCACACTGCTCAATATGGTAGCCACAGTTCACACATAGCTATTGAAAAGTCACTTGAAATGTGGCTCATGTGACAGCGACTGAATTTTTAAAATTTTATTTTATTTTAAATAATGAATTGAAATGCATTCCCAAAGTGAATCGACTCGAAGGATGCCCTTGTACCCCCATAGCATACGGATTTTGTTAGAATCCATATTGTGACTATCAGTTAAACCATTGAACTTACACCTTGGCTTCCCTGGTGAGAGGTAGCATGAGTTGGTGGTTCCAGTTCCATACCCTTAATGTTAGATGCTTCATAAATGATAGTTGCTATAAAAAAAACCAAAAACCAAACCCATTGCTGTCGAGTCGATTCCGACTCATAGCGACCCTATAGCTATAATTATTTGTAATATTGCTACAATTAATATTTTTATTTAAAGATATTTTTGAGTGCCTACTACATGCTAGGTACTATTTTTAGTGTTTGAAATGCAACAGTGAAGAAACAGAAATCAGACAAACCCCTGACTTCATGGAGTTTATAATCCAGGGGATTATTATTCAATTAAACTATAATTGATTTAACAGAGTTGGAAGCTTACTCTCGCTGCACTGAAATGTGCAAAGAGAATGGATGTGTTTATTTTATACATAATTATGTAACATTAAACATAATTGAAAAGTTTAATTTTTTTTCTATAATTTGATCTTAAATCTCCCCCACCCCAGATCCTATAGAATAGGGGGAAGGAAAGACTGAAAACTTAATTTGGTTCCATCCAGTAATTTTGTTTGAGCTTAATGCAATAATTTAAACTTCTTTTGTTTGTTTTGTTTTTGTTTTCCCTCTGAGGAGAGGAGGTGACTGTAACTGAGCTTCTTTAGCCAAAATCCTTAGTCTCTCGTGTTTTTGCCCTCCTGCTCCTAACTTGGAAACCCTGGTGGCGTAGTGGTTAAGTGCTATGGCTGCTAACCAAAGGGTCAACAGTTCAAATCCAACAGAGGCTCCTTGGAAACCCTATGGGGCAGCTCTTCTCTGTCCTGTAGTGTCGACTATGAGTTGGAATCGACTCGATGGCAATGGGTTTGTTTTTTTGGCTTTGGCTCCTAACTTCTCTTCGATGGTACATGGGGATCTGGCTCATGCGAGGTTGAGATGATGGGGAGGGGAAGGGAACCATGGCTCTGTGTTCAGCTTTCTGTCCTCAGCAGCAGTGGTTTCTCATGTCTGCCTCGTCACTGCCACATCTGCCACAGCTGGGACTCATGTCCTGGGCTCTCTCAGCTTGGTCAGGGCCCAGGCACTCTTTCTAACAGAACTTGGCTACACCTCTGCCTTCCCTGTTCCACAACCTCCCTGACATCTGGCTATGGCTGGCCCAGGTGGGCTACATTGCAGCTCTCTGCCACAGGGCCACTTTTCCTCTTGGTGGTCACGTCTTCCAGCCTAATCCTTGGCCAGGATCTCAGCTAATTGCTACATCCCCTCTTGGAGCATGTGGTAGCTTCAGACTCCCCTCCAAATGACAGGTAAACCAAGGCTGGCTTAGGAAAGCTGGACTCTAGCTCTCCTTCTGCCTGACCACACTATACTGCCCCATTCACTTTGATATGGTCATTCTCCATGTGGGGCTTGGGTGGTGTAGCCTAGGAGGCCATCTCCTCTCAGAGTCCTAAATGAGAAGCTGGGTTTTTCTTCCCACCTATGTAATACTTCGCTTCTGGGCAGAAAAGATGAGAAGAGAGATCAGGGCACAAATGTCAGAACTCTCTTTTCTCCTCTTTGCATAATTCCCTGGAGTGTGGGGAGTGTGTGTCTGTAACTCTCCCTCTCTGCCTACCTCCAAATTTTCTTCTGTCAGTGGCTCTTAATAATAATGACACGATCTCCAGGAAGATTTTATATATATATGGGAGAATTTGGGGGTTACGGTATTACAATGATTGAAGGTCTCTATGAACATTTAGTCCACTGGTGCCAAACACCCTACAAAACGTGAGACAATCTGTCTAGCAGCATATATGTCCTGTGTCTTTCAAATGACTTTCAAACAACCTACAACAAGCTGACATAAGAAGCCTGTTTAAAATGAATCTGAGTCTCTGTCGTAACTCCTTTTCACTTATAAACATAGAACATTTCTGTGTAGTTTCGATATATATGGAGTTTTCTGAGAATGTAACAAGCCAACACAACGAGAATTGTATTTATAAATTTGCACACATCACTGGTAGCAATGTCATTCTTGATATTTAAGTTGCTGATAAAACACATAGGCACTAGTCAGCATTTGTAGCTGTCACCTTCCTGATGACATTGCATACAGGTGTGTGTACCTGTCATCGTTATATCTTCTAGTGGAATTTTACCTGAGCACTTACATACCCAGATACGTAATTACATCTTTATTATTTACTGTCTTTTTTAAAATCTATTATTCCACTATTATTAGAGAACTATCAATTTTTAAAAAATTATGTTTAAATTTTTTAAAATGTGTTTTCTGTGAGTTTAATTTTAGGTTATTTTATAAATATTTAAAAAGGGGCTTTAGATAATGTCCTATTTCTCATCTATGACCTCAGCCTCATGGCTAAACCATAATGTGTGGGAAAAAGTGGTCAGCTTATCAAACGTGTGTGTTGGGAGGTGGGGAGGTCTCTACATTAAAACGACCAAATCAAATATGGCCTGAGTCTTACAGTAAGATACCAAAGAACACAATAATTCAAAGCAGCATAAATACAACTACAGAAAAAGATATGTAGAAATAGGCAATGCAATAAAATAAACCAAATTAAAAGAGCAAGCAATTTCCGATAAATCTCTATTTAGTTTTCATTTTTTATGATTCTCATTAATTCTAATTTAGGCTGTGACGAAACTGTTCCACCCCCCCCCCACCCCATTGGTATCATTATGGATTAATAAGATTATTTGGGAAAGCAATTTAGCTATATAATCCAGAGTCATTACATGTGTGTTCCTATCGATCAGCTAATTCTTTCCTGAAAATTTAAGCTAAGCCAAGCAAAAAGGAAGAAATAAACCAAACAAATGAAGGACTTTATTGTGAGGGAAAAGTAACCTAGATGGCAAAGAACAGGTGGAAATGTTAACAAATATAAAGTAATAACAACATGCAAACAAACAAAACAATCGCATATGCACTATAAAATATGTTTATGACTGTTCGTTCATTTGTTGGTTAACTCAACTTATTTAGCACATACATGTGACAAGCACTGTGTTAGGTGTTGGGAATATTAAAAGGAAAGGGTGGGAAAGGGAAAATAATATGTTCAGGAGGGTGTGTTTTTTGGAACTTAACATAGCATTAACATAACATTTGTAGCTCAGTGAAAATGTCAATTCAGAGAGTAATAACCTATATGCTGCTCCTAATTAAAACTCTGCTGCTAAGCTGAGTGTGTCAATGGGCAAGTCATTTCTCCCATCTGAGGCTCAGCTCTCTCATGGGAGCAGTGGGGACTTTGACTTGTAGATTTCAACCTCATCATCTCATTCAGCAATTCTGCCAGCGTTGAGTGCCTGATTACCTCTTTATCACATCTTAAACTGACCGTCACGTCTAGTTAGTTGTCAGTCCTGTTAGTGTGGAAATGGTGAGGGGTTGTTTTTGAAACATCAGCAGTTAATTATCTCTTCCATTTCATGCCCTTGTACATGTTCACATTCTAGCTTACTGGTTGGTTACCTTATGTCACGTGTTGTAATACAGCATAAAAATGTCCCTTCCTCGCCATGACACTTAACGAGGCATTGAGATTACATAGGAGCATCTCGAAACTTCAAGAGCAACAACTGGACTCATCCTGTGTCCATCATTGCTTTGGTATTTTGTCTGTGGTTGTTTTTGACAAGAATATTTCCCAGCTGAACAATACTGTTTTTGTGTTAAGCTAAAGAGAAAATTGATGTGGCTTTTTTTCAACTAACCCTATAGGGGCAAAACCAACCCACCAACCTTTGGTACAGTAAATTAGCTAATGCATAATTTTACAGAAAGCAACTTTACCTTTCAAGTTTTCCTTTAGGGGGGAAAAAAAAAAGGATCCTGATTCAAGAAATCCAAAATACATGCCAGGGGCCTTTAGGCTCGAGCTTCTAAGTTGGCAAAACATATAGAAATAGATGTTTGCTTTTTTGGAAAGGGGGAAATCCAGACCTTTTGTTTCCAAAAATTTTGTTCATTTTTTTTTTCCTGATTTTATGAGCCATGCCTTTTCCAGAAGAGTTCAACTCTCGTACTTCACACAGTAGCTACAACAGCTGTGTTAATTAGATAGATATGTCACAGTGCTGAGGTCTGTGCCTGCTGCCACATTGGCAGCCAAGAGCCCCCACACGTGGCAGTGTCCTGCTGCTGTCACAGCCGCGGACTAACCAGAAGGACAGGGCGAAGCTGCAAGGAGAGAAATGATAAACTAGGAACAGAGACTGAGTGCTCATCTGTGTCCATATTAAATATGCCATAAAATATTTATGGGATTAAATATGAACACACTTTTCTCCTCAGCCTTGGAATATTTGAATGTAATTCTAAGAGCAGTGGGTAAGATCACCTAGAGTGGTGACAAGCTGTTTTTAAGTGCTAAACGATAAATTGTTGGATTCTGAACACTAGTATACTGCATTGGCTCAAGAAACAATTATTGAATATCTGTGTGTTCTTGCCCTGTATCAGTGGCCAGAAATACCAAAGTGAGTAAGATTGAACTTGAAAATTATACAAAAAAAGAAAAAAAAAAAAAAAACTGCCATTGAATCAACTCTGATTCATGGCAACCCCATGTGTTACAGACGAGAACAGCTCCACAGTGTTTTCTTGGCTATGCTCTTAACAGAAGCAGATCACCAGGCCTTCTGCAGTACTGCTGGGTAAATTCAAACCACCAACCTTTAGGTTAGTAGTTGAACACAAATTCCAATAAATATTTTCATTGTAAAAAAAAAATACATAAAGTACGTGTGCGCTTGTGTAATTATTCAATCTTACTAGCCAAATTTCTGACTTCTGTCTCTTCTACCTGCTCCCAGAGAAAATCTATGTATGGCAGATGTACTTTGGCAATCGTGAACATAAAAATTATTTTACGAATATAAAAAAGTCTTCAATTCTACACTGAATTCTTGCCAGAGTTTTACTTTTACCAAAATGAGTCTTGGCTCTTTGTTGACTTCTTTGGGATTAACGTCCAAATGTATTTTGTGGTTTTAGTTAAAGAAATATTAATAGTAGTTAATGTTGTGTCACTGAAATTTAATTTGTCTTCTCTGGATTCTGCTTGCATAATGCTATTTTTTTGTTCTAATTGATTCATAAAGATCATTAAACGAGAGAATAAAAACAATTTGTAGTTAATTTCTGGGAGATTGCAGCGTGTGTGTTTTACGGCTCAAATAACAGATGTTATTTCAGAGAAGCTAAGCAGTACTATAACTTCACTGGAAATCAGCCTAGTGACTCACATCGCAGCCCTTCTGTTGTCTTCTGATAGCTGTACAGTAAACTCCTGCCCTTTTGAGAACACGGAGGAAAAGCAAGCCAGCGTTACTTCTCTGTGGGGCTCTTTTTGGCTCAGCCCAGGAAACCAAGAGTAGCCTATCAAAACTGCACAGCCTTAAAACACTCAGCATTCAACTGTGGTCATCTTTCCATTTCCAGAAATCTGATACTCATTCAGAAAAATGCAGTTTTGACAACACAAATACTCTTGCCCAAGAAAATTCTAATTTCATGACCCAGCTTTTAGAGCTATAACCCTTATGAGGACGTTACTTGTCTAAATCCTGGGGCAGTGACTGGAATATTCATCTACAGCTCAAAGTTTGGAAGAACTTACTCATTGAAGAACATAAACCTTTGGCAATCTACTATTTCAGTTGTGCTGGAGCCTATATCTCAGAATCACTACTTGTTACTGTGCCTCCCCCTATTTTTTATTAAAATATGTCCAAGTTTAAACTCACCCCGACTAAAGCATACAGGAGGGTCAACAGAATAGAAACCTAACAGGAAAATAGTTCAGTGGTTGTAAAAAAGGAGACCAGCCAAGAAGATCTTAAGAAGGAGAAATGATACATTGAGAAAAACGATGACCCCAAAGGGGTAGGTGGAATCTTTATCTTAAATACACTCTGCAAGGAGGGTCAGAGAAGGAAACAGAGTTCCTCAGATCTGAACCTTCTAGTATTTGCTTGTCTTGGGGCAAAGTAAGAAATATATTCCATTTTTAAGACAAAAGACTTATATCTTTCCTGAGGGAATGTACTATACAGCTAACAGCTAGGGTTGGAGAAAAACATGGAGAGATTATTTAGGTCTAAATCCTGGTGGAAAAGGGAAAAGAATTTCCAAATTTGACTTCACATACTTTTAACTGCGGAAATCGAAAAATAAGGTAGTGGATTTGAGTTTTAGCCACACAGCTCCCTGTCTGAGGCCTCCTCCCCACAAAACAAGTACAGATACAAACGACTTACACACACACACACAGAGAAATAAAAGTAACAAGAAAATAGAGCTCTGCATTTCTCTCCGTTTAACATTAATTTTAAAAACTTTAGCTTCATTTTTTTCCCCTAATTATCACCCTGATTTGTAATTAGGACATTCTGGTAATACTTAGAGACCTGGAGAAATTGCTTTTACTTTGAAAGGACCACGTGTTGAGATGCTAGGTATAATAGGCCTATGTGAAACTCTTGACAAAGACGTTTTAAACATGATCTGATCTTGATCACTCGTGGCTACTTGTTTACCATTTGTGATGTCTGATCTTCAAAGCCATTCTTTGAGCTAAATCCACTGCTGTCAAGTCCATT
The DNA here is from genome assembly GCF_024166365.1 of Elephas maximus indicus. Taxonomy (NCBI): domain Eukaryota; kingdom Metazoa; phylum Chordata; class Mammalia; order Proboscidea; family Elephantidae; genus Elephas; species Elephas maximus. Next base: position 14,617,451 of record NC_064845.1, on the reverse strand, counting down.
CCCACTCATAGTGACCCTATAGGACAGAGTAGAATGGCCCCATAGAGTTTCCAAGGAGTGCCTGGTGGATTTGAACTGCCAACCTTTTGGTTAGCAGCCATAGGACTTAACCACTATGCCGCTAGGGTTTTCTTCTTTGAGCTAAGAAAGTGTGAATAGACAAGGATATAGAGGCCCTCAACTAGATCTTTCTCTTTCAATCAGGGTCAAACATGCAAAGTTGTGAGTCACATTCATCTTTTGTCGTTATATCAGGCTTTTTAAATTATAAAATATTTCAAATATACTAAAAAATCAAGAAAAATTAAATCTCATGTTTTTACCTACCAGACATATTAAATGTTAATTAAAAATTTCAAATTAAGTGTTCCATAGGTAGTTAAAGATTTGTCCAACCCCATTTCCTTCCTTTGTCTCCCAGGTAGGTAATTACTACTCTCGAGTATATTCCTGGCTCATGCATTCCCATGTTTGTACTTTTACAATATATCTTTGTTTCCTTAAACAATATATAATTTCAGTTCTGCTGTTTAAAAAACTTACATAAATACTATCACACTGGACTATCATCTTACAACTTGATATTTTTATTTGGCATGTACAAGTTACTGTTAGATGTAGATATAATCATCAGTTTAACTACTACGTAACGTTAGGTGCCGTCGGGTCGGTTCTGACTCATAGCGACCCTATGCACAACAGCACAAAACACTGCCCGGTCCTGCACCATCCTTACAACCGTTGTTATGCTTGAGCTTATTGTTGTAGCCACTGTGTCAATGCACCTTGTTGAGGGTCTCTTCCTCTTCTCCACTGATTCTGTACTTTGCCAAACATGACCTCCTTCTCCAGGGACTGGTTCCTCCTGACAACATGTCCAAAGTATGTAAGATGCAGTCTCACCATCCTTGCTTCTAAGGAGCATTCTGGCCGCACTTCTTCCAAGACAGATTTGTTCGTTCTTTTGGCAGTCCATGGTATATTCAATATTCTTCACTAACACCACGATTCAAAGGCGTCAGTTCTTCTTCGGTCTTCGTTATTCATTGTCCAGCTTTCACATACATATGATCTGATTGAAAATACCACGGCTTGGGTCAGGTGCACCTTAGTCTTCAAGGGGACATCTTTGCTTTTTAACACTTTAAAGAAGTCCTTTGCAGCAGATTTACCCAGTGCAATGCATCATTTGGTTTCTTGACTACTGCTTCCATGGCTGTTGATTGTGGATCCAAGTAAAATGAAATCCTTGACAACTTCGATCTCCGTTTATCATGATGTTGCTCATGGGTCCAGTTGTGAGGATTTTTGTGTGGTCTTTGGTCTTCATTAGTAAGTGCTTCAAGTCCCCTTACTTTCAGCAATCAAGGTTGTGTCATCTGCATAATGCAGGTTGTTAATGAGTCTTCCTCCAATCCCGATGCCCCGTTCTTCTTCATATAGTTCAGCTTCTCGTATTATTTGCTCAGCATACAGATTGATTGGTATGGTTAAAGAGTACAACGCTGACACACACCTTTCCTGACCTTAAACCAATCAGTATCCCCTTGTTCTGTCTGAACAACTGCCTTTTGATCTATGTAAAGGTTCTTCGTGAGCACAATTAAGTGTTCTGGAATTACCATTCTTCACAATGTTATCCATAATTTGTTATGATCCACACAGTTGAATGCCTTTGCATAGTCAATAAAACACAGGTAAACATCCTTCTGGTATTCTCTGCTTTTCAGCTAGGATCCATCTGACATCAGCAATGATATCCCCGGTTCCACATCCTCTTCTGAAACCAGCCTGAATTTCTGGTAGTTCCTGGTCAATGTACTGCTGCAGCCATTTTTGAATGATCTTCAGCAAAATTTTGCTTGCATGTGATATTAATGATACTGTTTTATAACTTCCACATTCAGTTGGATCACCTTTCTTGGGAATAGGCATAAATATGGATCTCTTCCAGTCAGTTGGCCAGGAAGCTGTCTTCCATATTTCTTGGCATAGACGAGTGAGCACCTCCAGTGCTGCATCTGTTTGTTGAAACATCTCAATGGATATTCCATCAATTCCTGAAGCCTCGTTTTTTGCCAATGCCTTCAGAGCAGCTTGGACTTCTTCCTTCAGTACCATGGGTTCCTGATCATATGCTACCTCTTGAAATGTCTGAACGTCGACTAATTCTTTTTGGTATAACGACTCTGTATTCCTTCCATCTTCTTTTGATGCTTCCTGCGTCGTTCAGTATTTTCCCCATAGAATCCTTTGCTATTGCAACTCGAGGCTTGAATTTTTCTTCAGTTCTTTCAGCTTGAGAAATGCCAAGTGTGTTCTTCCCTTTTGGTTTTTCTATCTCCAGCTCGTTGCACGTGTCATTATAATACTTTACTTTGTCTTCTCAAGCCACCCTTTGAAATCTTCAGTTCTTTTACTTCATCATTTCTTCCTTTTGCTTTAGCTGCTTGATGTGTTAGACAGCGTTTCAAAGTCTCCTCTGATATCCATCTTGGTCTTCTCTTTCTTTCCTGTCTTTTCAGTGACCTCTTGCTTTCTTCACGTGTGATGTCCTTGATGTCATTCCACAACTTGTCTGGTCTTCAGTCACTGTTGTTCAATTCGTCAAATCTATTCTTGAGATGGTCTCTAAATTCAGGTGGGATATACTCAAGGTCATATTTTGGCTCTGGTGGACTTGTTCTGATTTTCTTCAGTTTCAGCTTGAACTTGCATATGAGCAATGGATGGTCTGTTCCATAGTCAGCCCCTGACCTTGTTCTGACTGATGATATTGAGCTTTTCCATCGTCTCTTTCCACAGATGTAGTCAGTTTGATTCCTGTGTGTTCCATCTGGTGAGGTCCACTATATAATAAAAAATAGTGACCTACAATTTATCCATACCCCTATTGATGGCCATTCATATTTTAATTGTCTTGATATTATAATTCTACAGTGCCTTTCCTTGTACTTATCTCTTGTACACATGTTATTGAAGTAATGAAATAAAATTAATGATGCATACAGCATGAGTGCCAGAACTCATCTGAATGGGCTGCTGACTAGTAGAAGTGAACTCTAGCCACCAACAATTGGCACAGCTGTATCAGAGTGTCCCAGTTGAATAATAGCTCTGTGTGATGGGGTTCTTCTCAGGCCAATCCTTGGAAGTAGGACTTATTGGATCACAGGAACACACTCAATTTGTATTTTATTAGAACTTTCTCTCCTATATTATAGTACTAATGTTCACTACCACCAGCAATGCATGAGAGTTCCCACTTCCCTATATCCTCACCAACACTTGATAACAGTGTTCTGTTTTAACCCATATGGTTTTCATTGGCTTATTTTCAGGAGCAAATTACCAGGCCTTTCTTCCTACTCTTAGTCTGGAAGCTCCAGTGAAGCCTGTCCACTATGGATGACCCTGCTGGTATTTGAAATACCAGTGGCGTAACTTCCAGTTTCATAACAACATGAATACATAGGTCTATTCTGGGCCCTATAGTCTCCGTTGGGTCCATTGTCTAGCTCTATACCAGTACTGTGATGTCTTCGTTATTAATGCTTTTGTGGTCCATCTTGTTGTTGGGTTATTTTAGTCCCCACTTCATCATTGTTGTTGTTAGGTGCCCTCGGGTCGGTTCCAATTCATAACAACCCTGTGTACAACAGAGCAAAACATTGCCTGGTCCCGCGCCATGCTCACAATTGTTGTCATGCTTGAGCCCATTGTTGCAGCCACTGTGTCAATCCATCTCGTTGAGGGTCTTCTTCTTTTTTGATGACCCTCACTTTACCAGGCATGATGTTCTTCTTCAGGAACCTGGTCCCTCCTGATAACATGTCCAAAGTATGGGAGACGTAGTCTTGCCATCCTTGCTTCTAAACGAACTTTCTGGTTGTATTTCTTTCAAGACAGATTTGTTTGTTCTTTTGGTAGTCCGTGGTACATTCAGTATTTTCCACCAATGGCATAATTCAAAGACATCAGTTCTCCCTCAGTTTTCCCTATTCATCATCCTCACCATTATTCTTCAAAATTTCTCTCTTATTCTTGACCTTTCTGTATGAATTTAAAATTAATTTGACAAGCATCCAAACAATCCCTGATGGAATTTTGGTTTGGAATTACATTGAATTGTTGAATAATTTGAGGCAAATTGACATCTTTAAATACTGAATCCTGTTATCCATAAACATAACTCCCCTTTTTATTTAGGATTTTTTTTAAATGTCTTTAAGCAGTTTTATAATTTCTTTTATAAAAGTCTTAGACATTTTAGCTAACTCCATTTCTAATAGTTTTTGGCTTTCGTAACTATTCAAATAGGGTTGTTTGAAAAATTACATTTTCGAAGTAAGGATGTTTTTGTTTGTATGTTGGTCTGGTAACCAGCAGCTTTGTTGAATTATCTTACTAATTCTCAGTCTTGGGTTATTTTGCAAATTTATTTGAATTTTCTAAGTAGATAATTACACCATCTGCAAATAATGTTTTGATCCTTTCTTTCTAATCCTTGTTCCATTTGTGTATTTTTTTTGTACTATTGTATTGCAGAAAAGTACAATGTTGAATATAATTAACACCTTTCAGCATCCTTGTAGTTCTCTTGATTTTAAGGAAATTTTGATGTTTACCATTAAGTGTGATCTGTTCTACAGATTTAGGTAATTTTCTACTTCTAATGTGATGAAAACTTTAAATGCATATGTTGTTGTTGTTAGGTGCCATTGAGTAGGTTCCGACTCATAGTGACCCTATGCATATAAAAAAAAAAAGATAATAAATTTTATCAAGATGATTTTCTGCATCTACCAAGTCAATGAAGTTTTCTTTCCTTCTGTTTTTTCTTTAATGTTCTTTAGTGCAGTCTTTGATACTCCATGCTCAGCCCTCTCCCTCTCACCCTTCTTGGGCTCCTCCACTCTGTGTCATACCATCTTCACCCCGGATGCCCTTCTTGGCTCTCACTCCTTACACCAGTTCACCCCTGTGTAGATGCCCTAAGACAACATCAGAGCTCAGACACCTGGTCTGAATGAACTTCTCTCCTTCTTTCACACCCCCATCGCTCTCCCCGCTGCCAGGGGGGCACATGCCTACCTTGTGCTGCCCCTCTTTAGGATTTTATTATTCAGAAGGGGCAGCGGAAGAGGTAGTAAAAGACTTTTGTTTTTTTTTATAGTGAATATCTTGGCATTTTGAGCTGAACAGTGGACTTGACTGTTTTGTAATATTTAGGATATTTGCATCCATGTTTATAAATAAGATTGATACATGTTTTTTCCTTTCTTGTCCACCTGTCACCTGGTTTTGATAACAAGGTTATTACAGAATCTTTAAATGAGTTGTGGAGGTTTTCGTTCCAGTCTATCCTCTTGAACAGCTTTCAATAATATATGGGGTCTTCTACTAAGTAATGGATATATGTTAAGTAACAGAGAGCCTGGTACTCCTGACTCTAAAATGTAATAAAATCTGTGAATTTTTTTTTTTTAGTGGCTGCAGAAACTACTGATCTGATTTATGGTTATAGATCTATTTGAGTTTTCCATTTTCTTTGCAGTCAATTTTTGGTAATTAGGAGGTTTCATCTCTGCGAATATTGGAATCAAGTTATTAATAATATACACTTAGATAAAATTATTAAGAACTTTATCCCAATATTTGCAAATAGAGATGAGACTTCCTAAATAATTACCAAAATTTTACTGCAGAGATGAAGTGGAAGACTCAGCTAGATCTGTAACCATAATTCCCTGGTGGGCCATTGGTTAAGAGCTCGGCTGCTAACCAAAAGGTTGACCGTTTGAAACCCACTGGAAACTTCTTGGAAACCCTATGGGGTAGTTCTACGCTGTCTTATAGGGTTGCTATGAGTTGGAATCTACTTGATGGCAACGGGTTCAGTTTTTGGTGTTTTTTGTTTTTTGGTTTATTATAGAGCTATAATTCTATTTCCTTTACTTTTCATCCCCAATACTCTTTATTGGTGTCCTTCCATTTTTCCATAAATTTATTCAGAGGTCTATTTCATTGGATTTTTTGAAGAATGATCGGAGTGGGGGTTATCGTTACTTTTCGTTTTGTTATTTTTTAAAGTTCATTAAATACTGCTTACATCTTTATTTCCTTTCATCTATTTTCTTTGGGTTTATTCTGTTATTTCTTTCATTTAAACTCCTGAGTTGAGGAATCATCGTATTGATTTTCAGCGATTCTTACTGCTGTTATACACATCTACAGCTGCAGATTGGCTTCTGAATAGCCCACAAATTATGACTTGTAGTATTTTCATTGTTATTCAAGCCTTAAATATTTCAAAATTTCCTGTATGATGGATTCTTTGGTTCATAAATTTTAACTATATTTTAAAATGCTTAAATACGAGCTTTTTTGCTCCCTTGTTGTTATTTCTAGTGGCATCGCATTTCCGACTTAATTGAATTGATTGTTAAATTTATCGGAGCATATGCTGTCTATTCATGGGTATTTGTGGGAACTTGATTTACAGCCTAGCCAGCATAAATTTGGAAAATATTCTGTGTATACGTGTAAAAATGTAATTTTTTTTATTGTTTATAATGTTCTGCGTATATACCTTATATCCAACTTTTTGACTGGATTATTAAAATCTTCCTTATTCTCACTTTAAGTCCATTAAGAAATGTATAGAAATTCTAAATTATTTTAATTTTACTGGTGAATTATTCCTTTCATCATCACATAATGATCTTCTGTATCTTTAATAATGTATTTTGGCCAACATCAGTATGGTTACCTAGGCGTTCACTTGCTTTACGTTTGGCCTGTTAATTCTAGACGTTTTCCTTCCTTTGAAAACCTGCTTATTCTTTTTTCTTAGTTACTTGCTCTTTCAGTGTGATTTTGAGAGGCTCCTAGATACTACTTTAATCCATCAGGTGCTAATTCTCCCTTCGGTTGCCCTCAGCTGACTTTCCCTTTACCTTCTCTCACTCTCTCAGGGTGGTTCATTGCCTTTCGAGTTGGAACTTTAGTTTTTTCTTGGAGTTCTTTGTACCCTGGGGCCCTAGACATTTACATGAAAGGAGTTTTTTTTTTAAAAAAAACTCATTTTGTTAATGTGGGATCTTATACCACCAAGTTCAAGCCCATGTGCGTGTGGCACAGGTATGGTGTTTGTATTTTTCATGAAAGCCTTTTTGGTTACCACTGAGACCCCCAACTGAAAGGAAGGGTCCTTTGCTGCTTTTACAAGCTGAGGCTTTTATGGTGTTCTTTTTTGTGTTTGAGACAACTACTTGAAGGCACAGGCTTTATGAGAGCACCTGTCTTAATGGGCCTGAGGCCACATGTTCTGTCCTTGCCTTTTACCCTAAGGACATATGTCTAGTCGAAACCCTTTATGTTTCTACAGCCTGCTGGAGATTACCACTTAAGCTTCACATTCCTTCTTTATTTCTGTCTACTAAGTGTCTCCCTTTTTTCCTTCTTAGAAGCTCAGCTAAGTACTGAAGTTATTTTGTGTTGTATTATAACCACAATTTTTATGTTCTAAATGACGGGAAATACTAACGTAATACATTATGTTCCTCAAATTTTTGTGACATTTCCTAACATTGTCTCAGAAAATCCAAATGTGTTCATATGTTGTCATAGCGTTTCTAAAAACCTGCCTAGCATCCATTTCATACCATATTTTTTTAAAAGAAATACTTACACACATACTGTGTGCTGGATACCCTGCTAGGAAATTCCACATATTTTGATTCTATTATATTGTAGAGGTCGCCTTTGAAGTCTTAATCGTTATTCTGCAAATGGAAAGACTTGGGTTCAAAGAGGTTAAATGGCCTGTACTGGAAGCCAGAGCCATAACTGGCCCAGCTGGAATGGAACCTTGGTCAGCCTAACTCGTCAGCTATGCATTTTTCTGTGCGACATTCAACCTCCTTTGGATCCTCCTTTTCTGTCATATTGATAAATAAACAGATTCTAGTTTTATTTGGAATAATATAGTATGTTGAGGGGTTGAAGTATATACTTATATGCTGAATGTTTATCTCATGTTATCAAGTTAGAGATGTGTTATTGTGTAACGTGTAGCATATTGCTAGCCATGTTATAGAAACTTACCATAGGTGGCAGGCGTAAATGTCTCCACAAAACTTTCTGCCCTATAATTTTGTGTAAAGGTGACCTATTACCATGAGATATCAGACTTTCAGTGTGCATGCTAAATTTGAGGAGAATGCCTCAAGTTACCTTTGGGACAGCAAAGAAGGCAGGTTCCCATTGCTTCTAGCCTGCATCCCATGGACTTCGTGCGACAGGGCAAGTTGAATTAAAGGAACAAAGCCTACAGATGCATCTTTTTTTTTTTTTTCCTTTTTTTACTTATTGTGATAAAATATAAGTACCACAAAATTTGCCATTTAACCATTTTTAAGTGTACAATTTAGTGTCATTAATTATATGCACAACATCGTGCAACCATCACCGCTATCTATTTCCAACATTTTTATAAACCCAAAGAGAATCTCTGAACCCAACAAGCAATAACTCCCTATCCCCTGGCGTCCTCTATTCTGATTTCTATCTCTATGAATTTACCTATTCTAGGTATTTCTTAAAAGTGGAATAGAATAGTTGTCCTTTTGTGTCTGGTTTATTTTACTGAGCGTAAGGTTTTCAAGGTTCACCCATGCTATAGCACGTATCAGGACTTCATTCTTTTTATGGCTGAGTAATATTCCATTGTATGTATATACCACCGGCTACATCCATTTGCATATGTAAGCTTAAACTTGTTTAAAGACAGCAGCTGATGATGATGACATCAAAGGTCGGGCACAGACAGAGAGAAGAGAAGCAGGGGTGTTTCTTGGGCTGCAGTGTTCCCATTCAGGGCCAGCATGAAGGTGGCAAAACGAGGATGCTCTTTATCGCTCGGGACTCTATTGGCTGTATGCATGAGCAGTCCAGCTTGTTGTTTGCTGCCTAATCAGTTCTTACTCATGGCAACCTCATGAGTTGGAGTGGAACCATATTCCATAGGGTTTTCAGTGGCTGATATTTTGGAAGTAGATCACCAATCCTTTCTTCCAAGGTGCCTCTGAGTGGCATCATAGACCTGCAGCCAAGATTTCTTGTAGCCAAGACTTCCAAGGGGGGTAGATTGGGCTTCAGGCATGGTACTATCCTGCTCTCATTTCATATCTTGGTTCTATTGTGTAAATTTGAATTTCAGGGACATTCTTGCTACGTGTAGCAAAGATGGTCCTAGACAGCTCTGGAATTAACACTTTTTTATAGCCTTTTATCCCAAAAAAAAAAAGAGAGAGAGAGAGAGGCACCCCTTTCCCTCAAATAGCCACGTTAATCCAAGCAACTATTTTGCCTAGCTCTGCTCAGGTTGGAAACCCTGGTGGCGTAGTGGTTAAGTGCTTCGGCTGCTATCCAAAAGGTTGGCAGCTTGAATCCACCAAGCGCTCCTTGGAAACTCTATGGGGCAGTTCTACTCTGTCCTGTAGGGTTGCTATGAGTCGGAATTGACTCGACGGCAATGGGTTTGCTCAGATCGTGAACTCTCCTGAGATTTGTGACTATGGGGAGGGAGGGGACATTTGGCTAGTGAGGGTCACACTTCCAGTTCTACGGTAATGGAGATCAGACTTCAGTCACTAGAATGAAAGACAGGTGATTTCCAAAATGAAAAAATGTGTTTCCAGAAGAGAGACAGGATGCTGAGCAGTCAAAACACCAGATGTCCACCACAAAACTTCGGCTTCCATATGGGTGTAATGATTTATAGATTCTTGAAGTTTCATAAACATGAGGCATAGGTGTTTTACTTATTTCTAGAGTGCAGATTTTAAGGCTAACTCCACATATCCCAACAGAAATTAATACAACTATTTCATACACCTTAGAAATACTGAAAAAAGAGAGGAAGATCCAAAACTACCTTGGCCGCTACCATGAAATTTTGATATGCCTAAGTAGTTATATGCCACAGTCATTTGGCTCATTTCTCTTATTTGCAGGGCAAAATCTTTTTCACATTAAAAAAAAAAAAATCTAGTTTTGCTCCCCCTTACCCCATAGAAGTCTTATGTTTTCCCTTGACCTCCAAGATTGGTATTTTAAAAATACATTACCCCTGGGTTTTCTTTCTTTTTACTTATTTTTTAAGCTGGTGAATGTAATTTATTCTATATGCCTGGTCTGGAAAAAAAAATCCCTTAAGCATGTATGTGTGTTGCATATGTGTAGCCAAAATGTCATCATACATGTGCTTAAACGCTTCTCTTTTAATGAATCCTCAGAAACCTGAGTGTCTAAGAAATGCTGGGAGAATGTACCCTCTAAGAAAAGTTGGGAACCTAATTTCACTTTTAAAGTACCTCAGCAATCCTTCTATTCTTAAGTACAAATTCTAGAGTCTACACGTTTTACACTAGCGTACAAAAATATCAAAAGTGCTACAGATTTTACGTGTATTGATTTGTTCATTGGAAGTGTTTTGAAAGATTAATTTGTGACTTTGTCCAGCAGGGAGAGATTGTCCCAATTAACTGTAATTTTCACATCACAGTTGATACTTGCACAGAGCTACACTTGATTTGCAGTGAGGCCCCATCAAAACACAGGCTTGAACCAGTAAAAAATGGATATTTGCAAACAGTCCCTAAGTTCTCAGTAACCATGCTATTTAATGGTTTCTCTGATATTGAGAAATTCGTGAGAATGGGGAGGAGTGAATAAGGGGCAAATTTATCATCTTAAGTAGATGAGACAGTTTTTCTACTAACGCTAAAATTAAATAAAGGCAAGTCTTAAACATGTTTTTCACCAATTACATAGCGCAAAACCAGCTGTGGTTTTTATTTCTTAAAGGGAAGCATTTGCCAAGCCTTAGAAATTTTTAGCAATGGTCCTGCTTCAAAATTGTCAAGACATTGCATCTCTCGTTCTCATTTCAAAGGAACAAATGACTTTCATTTGATAAGAGGTTTTGATATGTCTACAGACCACTCAGTAGAACAGCAATGTGGTTAGTTTTGCTTTTATTCTTCTCAGCTTTCCCCTTCCCTGGGAGACAAAAAAGGTGGGAACGAGGTGGAAAGAGATCTTACCCATTTATGTTGGCAAGTTCCTCAGTGACTAAGGAGAGGTTCCTGCCTCCACCGAGTTAAACAGAAAGATGAGCTATCAGCCACGTGGCACCGCTTGTTTGTTGTCCTGCCACTGTTCTACTGATAAGATAAAGGCATCAACTCAAAATAGTATGTCTGACTTGAGAAACATTGATAAATATTGCTCCATCTCATCTCTGCTAAACGGAACTGATTTGGACATGTTATTTTATCTCAAATTCTCATTATACCTCTTTCCTATTTTGGAAGCCTGTTCACTGGATCTTATCACTACCATACACGGAATTCACGGTGCAGTGAATTTAGGGAGGCAGGTTTGGTTTGGGAACCTGGGGCTTCTCCAGTTGAAAAGAAAACCTGCCTCACATGTAACAGCATTCGCTCATCATTTACGAGTTACACTGTCTGTGACAGCTGTCATTCCGGCATCTGAAGACACAGAGGAGAAAGCACCATTCATTCCCACCTTCCAAAGGCCCCCGTCTGCTTTAGGAGACAGTCCATACCTCACTGTTGCTATGAGTCGGAATTGACTAAGTGGCAATGCGTTTTTTTTGTCTGGTGAAACATAGAACCTTGCAGATACTGTGTCCCTGGCTTAGAGTAGTACCTGGCACAAAGAAGGCACCCCTGAAAGAATGAACAAGTCAACTGATCGTGTAACCATGCGTTGGGCATCGTCCAGACCAAAACTTTGTAAAGTTTAATTCACTAGGTCTAAAATGGATCCAAATTTTCCATTTTTATATTAAAAATCAACTTAATTTTTTTCAGATTATAAAGCTCGTCATAGAAAATAAGGTACTTCAATAAGTATAAAGAAACAAAAAGTCACTTAATGTTTCCTCACATTTCATGCCAGTTTTTTCTGTGCTATAAATTTGTATATGTAAATGTAAAGTACATATATACATGTGTGCACATGTATAAAATATATGTATTTATACATATACACGTGTATACAGACTATATATCTATCTACACATGTGCCCGTATGTATGTATATATTTCTATGTATGTATATATGCATACAGTTTGTATCCTGCATTTTTATTTTGGGTCCTAGCTCCATAATTTACCAATTTATCACTGGACAAGTAACATCACCTTTCACTGCCTCGGTTTCATCATCTATAATATGGGTATTATTAAAACACCTGTCTCTTGGTTGTTGAGGAAATCAGTTGGTTAATGCTACATGTATATACTATGATTATACTTAGGATCTCTTCACAGAAGTAATAGATCCTTGAAAACATAAATTCTCTGTGTAATATCTTTGAATAGATGTAACATAATTTAACTGCTCCTCAATTGGTGGACACTCCAATCATTTCTGATTTTTTTTATTATATTTAAAGCTGTGACGACCATCCTTGATCTCCCTCCTCGTAAGCTATGCTCAGCTTTTGCTCTCTCTTTTAGAACCCTCTTGAATTGTTCTTCTAAGAATGAATGACCAGGATAAAAATAAGCATGATATTCAAATGAATTCATTAGGAATAATTACAGACTCAGCTGAGAAGGAAAAACCAAACAGACATCAGATATAGTCAGGCCAGCTTGGCAGGAAAAGCTCAGCATGTCAGAGTAGACCTGAGAGCAAATGTATTATTCATAAAAATTATTCATATAGCTCTTAAATTACAAAAAGATTTGTATTATTAATAAAAACAATAACTGGTAATGACAAGATGGTCTTCCCTCTTTACTTTTGTCAGGTATATATTAACACTGTTTGATTCTTCTGCCAGTTTTGTGATAATTCACATATAGTAACAAATATGGTCCAGCTGAATATTTTCTTATTGTGGTATCTGTATAGCAACAATTTGCAGTTGTACCATTTTTACATGTAAAATTCAATGCCATAAGTTATATTCATCATATTGTACAACTATCACCGCTATCCATGTCCCAATTTTTCTATCACCCTTAACAAAAGCTCAGTGCTCCCCAAGCAATATCTCCCTCTTTCCTCCTCCCTTACACTCCTAGTAAACACCAATAGACTTTGGTCTCTATTCATTTGCCTGTTCTAGATATTTCCTGTAAATGAGATCATACAATATTTGTCTCTTTGTGACTGACTTATTTCCCACAGCATAACATTTTCAAAGTTCATTCATGCTGTAGCTTGTACCAGGACTGTATTTCTCTTTCTGGCTGAGTAATCTTCCACAGTATATATATACCACATTTTGTCTATCCATTCTTCTTTTGGTGGACTGGTAGGTTGTTTGCACCTCTGGCTATTTATTAATAGTGCTACTACAGTCAACATTGGTGTACATGTATCTGTTTATATTTCTTTTTTCATTTCTTTTGGGCATATGTCTAGGAATGGAATTTCTGGATTGTCTGGCAATTCTATGTGTAACATTTTGAGGAACTGCCAATTGTTTTCCATGGTGGCTGTGTACCATTTTACATTCCCACCAGGAGTGGATAAGGGTTCTGATTTCTCTACATGCTCGCCAACATCTGTTGTTTTCCATTTTTTTAACCATGACCATCTTAGTGAGGGTAAAGTGATAGCTCATTGTGTTTTTATTTGCATTTCTTTAATGGCTAATAACATTGAGCATCTTTTCATGTGCTTGTTGGCCATCTGTATTTCTTCTTTGTTGAAATGTCTATTCAAGTCCTTTGCCCATTTTTTAAATTGGGTTGTCTTTTTTGTTGTTGTAGGAGTTCTTTATATATTTTGGGAATTAAACCCTTATCAGATATAAGGTTCCCCTCAGTTTTTTCCCATTCCGTAGGTTGTCTCTTCACTTTCTTGATAAAGTTCTTTGATGAAAAATTGTTTTTAATTTTGATGAAGTTCCATTTCTCTATCTTTTTTTATTCCTGCTTTTGGCGTAATGTCTAAGAATCCACAGCTACCAGTGACATAAATATTTATTTGGTACCTTTTTAGTTAGGCACTCATAGAAGGAGAAGATGAAGAAAAAAGACCCTGCCTTCCAGAAACTCAGAATTCCTTACAATAAAAATATGATATGTGCCAGAATAAGGGTACTTACTGAACAAACTTTTATGAAACTAGAACTTAGGGAACCAGTCCTTGCCTGGGGGAGATGTGGAAGGATACACAGACAAAAAGACACAGGAATGTTTATTTCCATTTTGATAGATGGAATATTTACGCCTGGGACCCAGATAGTTTGTAGAGCAGTCTGGTTTGGCAGCAGAATTGGACTCCCTTCAGGCCATGTAATAAGCCTGAGAAAGTAGGTTGGCCTCATCGGAGCATGGAGATTGTTGATGACAGCGTAGAATGGGCTTTGTTGTGCTAACAAACAGATCCCAAATCTCAGCGGCTAAGCCCAGAAAAAGTTTACTTCTTTCTCACACAAAGAGCAATACAGCTTCTTCCATGTGGAGCTTCAGGGATTTAAGCTTTCTCCATCTTATGATGCCACCATTTCAACACTTCACTGCAGCCAGGGAAGAGAGCACATGAAGGTTGCATGGAATGTTTTTAGAGGCCAGACCCAGGATGCCTGCATCATTTATGACCACATCTCATTTGCTAGAATCCAGTCATTTGGCCCAAACCTAACAGCAAGCACCCCTAGGAAACAGATTCTTTCTGTGTGAACAAGAAGAGAAAAATAAAATGGGGTTAAGTAAACCCATAGTATTGTTGCCTACCTCCACAGTATGATACTCAGATACCCATGAAACTGTCCAACCTCCACTCAACTCCCAAATATTGAGATGTCAGTGGTAAGACAGCTGGTTAAAGTAGCAGTTTCATGGTTTCTATTTCCTCCGAAAATCAACTATCGAGTCATATTTTTCAGAGTGTTTGTAAAATATGAAATCCAACAATCATTGTGACAGTTTAAACCATGATATGGTGTTTCTGTATAGTTGGCTATTTTAAATTCTAATTCCCCACTCCTGATCCTTTCTGCAGCTTTCCCTACTTAGCTGATGGAAATTTCATTCTGCTCCTCATGCAGGCCAAAATCTTGGAGTTATCCTTGGTTCCTTTGTTCCTCTCATACCCCGCATCAAATCTATGAGCAAATTCTGTAGTCCCTACTTCCATGATATGTTGAGCATCCTGCCCTATCTCACTTCTACTTCTACCAATTGGGTCCAGTTCACCAGGTCTCCTGGATTACTGAAATAGCTGCCTAATTAATCTCATGCTTCCTTTCTTATCTCCTTTCTTCTAACCTTGTCTCCCCTGTTTCCACCTTTGCTTGTATTAGTTATCTATTTCTATGTAATAAATTACCTCAACACTTAGTGCTTTCCGGGAATAGACATTTATCATCTCACCATTTTTCTGTGGGTTAGAAATTCAGGAGCAACTTAGCTGGTAGGCTTCTGCCTCGGGGTGTCTCATGAGGTCATAGTCAAGCTGTCAGCCAGTGCTGAAGGTCTAACTAACATGGGATGATGGGCTACCAAGGTGACTCAATTACACGTTAGCAAGTTAGTGCTAGCTGTAGGCAGAACATTTCTTACTACGTCAGCCTCTCTGTAGGGATCTATAACTGCACGACATGGTGGCAGGCTTCCCCCAGAGCAAGTGATATCAAGAGAAAGCAAGATGGAAGCCAAAATGTCTTTTATGATCTAGCCTTGGAAGCCACACATGATCACACAGGTCAGCCCAGTATAGCTGGGACAACACAAGGCGTGAATACCCAGAGATGAGAATCATTTAGGGGTCATTTTAGAAGCTGCTTACTACATCCCCTATGGTCTGTTCTTCACACAGCAGTGTATCATTTCTCTGCTAAAAACTTTGCAATGGTTTCTCATTTTGGTCTGCATAAAAGTCAAAATTCCAGGAGGCCTGATGTTATTTTAGCCACCCCAGTACTACTACCCTGACCTCATCTCCCATGCTTTCCTTCTTTCTCATATATTACAGCCACACTGGCATCCTGGTTTCTGGAACAGGCCAAGGGGAGTCTCTCCTCAGGGTCTTTGTACTCACTGTGATCTTCTACAAGACACCCACAGGGTTCCCTGCCTCGTTTCCTTCAGTCTTTTCTCAAATGTCATATTTCAGAAAGGTCTTCCCTATCCACCTTATGAGGTAGTCTCCCTTCAGTATACTCTCTCCCTTTATCTTCCTTCATTTATATTTACAACACTTGGCAAACACTGGTATTTTATATTTTTATATCTATCTCCTTAAACACAGCCAAACTTTATAAAAACAGACATTTTATCTGTTTTGTTCCTTCTGTATGTTAGTACTTGTAAGTATGGTTGGCATATTGTAGTTTGGATCTTAAGAAATTGACATATAATTCACTTTAGAGCCAAGTTAAGTTGCCTGGGTAGTGCAAATGATCTGCGCTTGACTACTACTAACCTAAGCGTTAGCAGTTTGAACCCACCCAGTGGTGCCACAGAAGAAAGGTGTGGCAATCTGTTTGTGTAAAGATGATAGACAAGAAAACCCTATGGAGCAGTTCTATTCCTAACACATGCAGTCACCATGAGTCAAAATCTACTTGATGAGCATAGCCGAGATAAATAAATAGGTATACAGCAGATGTATCTTGACTTCAAGTTCTTAAATAAGGAGATCCACACATTTTACAATGGAATGACTGAAACTCCAGCTTCTTTAAGGGTGTTGCTGTTCAAACAAACAAAAACACCTGTTTGGCATTCTCTTCTGGTGTCTAGCTTGGGAAGACTGGGCTGTATGTTGCACGAGACTTTGGAAATTACATCTTTGGAGGTAAATTTGATGCTTTGTTTCTGTCTTAAAAAAGTGATGAAACCAACAGTCAAAAAAAGATTCAGCATGTGGTTACTTCGGTTTTAATCAAGGCCTATCGCAAAAGGTCTTAAAAATTAATCTTGGGCAATGATGTAAAAAATAATAGGTTTCGAACATGGATTTTCATTCACTCTGTTTCTCTAGTTGTAACCACTGTGACTTGCCCCAGTGGCAGACATTACACCTTGGAATCCTGATTTGAGTGTTGCTTTTTGAAGTACTATCATGATATACAGAGACCTGGTGGTATCGCGGCAGTTCGAATCCACCAGGCAGTCCTTGCAAACCCTATAGGGCAGTTCTACTGTGTCCTATAGGGTTGCTATGAGTCAGAATCGACTCAACAGCAATAGTTTTTGTTTTTTTTAATTCATGATATATAAATTCAGTAAATGCTAGTGAACTTTGTTCAACAAAATCAAAATCAAATTCCCTAGATCGTGGAACTCCTTATGTGGAAGAAGAAGGACAGCGATTATATGTTCTCTGATGTAATATTTAGTCATAATCCTATATGATGATTTTTGAATCCTTTTGATTTTCAATGTCTTCTGGAAAACAATGAGTATGAATTTTGCAAAGACTCCTGCAAGGAACTGTGACTTTCAACCATGAGTGAGTTTGATTTATGCTTCAAACTTTTAGCATCCGCCAAGCCCAAAAGATGCAACAGAAAACCCGTGATACTTCAGAAACCTGCAATAAAGCAAAAGAATTTTCTGATTTCTACACTAGGAAGGCAAAGGAAATTGCCACCTTTGCCCTTTGATCTTGCCCAAGTCAGTGTAAGTCACTGAGGAGAACCTAATTAATAAAGAATGCTCTCCTAAATGTGGAAGTCAATGCTAGTTTCTAAAGCACACTGGTATTTTCCTGAAAGCAGTGTGTTTTCTAGAAAAAAAAAGAAAAAATTTAAAAGCTCCGCTGTGTACCGGCTTAGTGGCCCCAAGTGTTCACCACACAGTAAATGCGATTCTCAGAATTCACATTTCCTTTTGGGTTTAGAGCTCTAAGATACTTTATCTTTCTTTCTGATTCTAGCACTTAACCTTCTATGGTGCTCTGCAATCTACGTTGTGCCTTTGTGGTGAAGAACGTTCTAGACTTGGGTTTAGATGGCCATAGATTGATTCCATGCCCTGCCATACACTTACAGTGTCACCTTGAGCAAATTATGGAACCTGAGAGTCCCTTTCTACTTGATACCATGGTGACCATTCTATACCTGATTTACAAAGTTGTCATGGGTGTGTTAAAATAAGAAAATGTGTCTGTAAGGCCTTGGCACAGCTGTCTTGGTATATAAGATGTTCTATATGCTAGTGTCAATTGAATCTCTAAACCTCTCATATAGATGCTTGCATTTGTAGCTCTTATTATCTGTTGTCGTTACTATTAGGTGCCATCCAATTGCTTTTTTGACTTATAGTGACCCCATGTGACAGAGTAGAGCTTCCCCATAGGGTTTTCTAGGCTACAATCTTTATAGGAGCAGCTCACCAATTCTTTCTACCACAGAGCTGCTAGGTGGATTGGAGCCACCAATCTTTCAGTTAGCAACCGAGCACTTAACAGTTGTGACAGAAGGGCTCATGGATAATCTATATACAGATGCATTTGCCTGCAGGTGGAAATATGGCTCAAAGCTGTGTTTTGTTTGAGCAATACAGAGTTTATAAGAAAATATAAGCTTGAATGCCTTGGGGCAGAGCATACACATCTCAGCAGTTTGCAATAGACCGTGTCGCTCCCTGTAATTTTGTAATTTTTGGTTAGGAGCTCACTGGGCCTCCCCTACCCTACCCAATTCCTCCGACCCACAGGTAGCCACTACTCTGACTTACATCACCACAGATCTCTGTTGCCTCCTGTGCTGCAGGAGCTGGGCCTCTCAAGTCCTCGCTGTCTTAGAAGCTCTGAACTCCAGTTTAGTCTTGTGAGAGTGATGAAAGCTCTGCTCATCTTGTCTCCTACTAGTCACCTCCTTCACATCTATTCAGCCTCTCCAAGGGTGCTAAGGTGCCATGCTGGTGCAACGGTTACTGCTGCTAACCAAAAGGTCAGTGGTTCAAACTCACCAGCGGCTCCTTAGAAGAAAAGACCTGGTGATCTACTTCCATAAAGGTTACAGCCTAGAAAACCCTGTGGAGCAGTTCTACTCACTACATGGGGTCATTGTGAGCTGGAGTTGACTCAGTGGCACATGACAACAGCAACAAGGGCATTGCTGAAGCCTTTAAATGTGTTCAGGGGAAAATTGGTATAGAATGTGGGACTTGTCTCAGTGAGCTTCCTTCTTGGCCGCCCAAGTTCTAGCTACCAAGGTACTGCAGTGCCTTGAAACGGGTATATCACCATAGTCATCATCATTGTCATAACTATTATTATCATTTAATCCAGCTTCTCTAGACCTTGCTGGCAAATGAATGGGTTTGCTCTAAATCAGTCCACTGTTTCCAGAAGAAGCCTTCCCTATCATTTTAACCCTGCCAGATTCACATTTATTGTCAGCCCTGACCCTCAAGGAATTTGATATGGGTACACCTCTCTCCCAGTTTAATGTGACCAACGGTAAATATTTTGGTCATGTGAACAATGGCCTTTCTCATTTATGTGCTTTACAAATTCTTGTCAATTCCACTTACACTAGGAATGACTCATAGCAACCCTATAGGGCAGAGTAGAACTGCCCCATAGGATTTCCAGGGAGCGGCTGGCGGATTCGAACTTGCTGACCTTTTGGTTAGCAGCTGAGCTCTTAACCACTGTACCACCAGGGCTCCAGGAATTTACACTAGGAAGTAATAATATACAGCAGAATCCTGAATGTAGCAAGTGGAGTCCTGTTCACTGGTTTTCATGTCTCAAGATCTGATATTTCTAGGAATCTTGAATTTGCTTCAGAATTAAAAGCAATGAAGTAAAATCTATTTGCCCCAAGAAGCAATGTGATCTGTTGAGAAGTCCTGGTCTAAGGACTTCTTTCCTACAACTGGTTGGGTCCTTGAGCAAATTCCTTGTCTTTCTGCTATCTGACCGACTATAAAATGATTATCTCTAAAACCCTGTGACTGTAAGAGAGAGGCTATATGTGTGGCAGTGAGGAATAGAAACGCTGGCAG
This sequence comes from Elephas maximus indicus, assembly GCF_024166365.1. NCBI lineage: Eukaryota > Metazoa > Chordata > Mammalia > Proboscidea > Elephantidae > Elephas > Elephas maximus. Next base: position 14,597,430 of record NC_064845.1, on the reverse strand, counting down.
AAGTTACTTATCTGCTGGAATCCGTAATTTTGTGACTTAGTTAACGGGACAATTTCCCTTTAAAAATCATATGTTTCATTGTTTCACATTGATAATGTTCTAATAATTAACAGCATCCACGGTCCTAGTTAAAGCTGTCATGACAGTTAAGTTTCTCTCCTTTTTCCCTTCCGTCCTCCTTTCAAATAAAAACGGCCCACTGTTGAACTTTTTACAGGTGTACAACTTACAGGCAGCAATTACAATTGGCTGTGCAACCTTACCCTTAATCAGTGGGATTCTTCCATCACTGTAAACTGAAACTCAGTATTCTATATGCAATAAACTCCCCTTCTCCCCTCCTGCCCTTGATAAAAAAAATAATAATTTTTTTTTTTTAGCCACTATTAAACTTTGGTCTGTATACTTTTGCCTTTTCTTGTCTTTTTATATAAGTGAGATGATAACAATATGTGTCCTTTTGTGATTGACTTATTTCACAAAGCAAAATGCCTCAAGCTCCATCCTTACTGTAGGGTGTTTCAAGACTTCATTGCTTTTACTGGCCAAGTAATATTCCATTGTATGCATGTGCCACATTTTGTTTACCCATTCATCCATTGGTGGACATTTAGGTCATGTACAACTTTTGGCTGTTGTGAATAGCGCTGCAAATACTCAGATAATCTTTGAGCCTTAAGCCAAAAATGTCCTTTGAAGTCTTCTTAAATCAAACAGTAGTTTAGCTTAACTGGTAAAAGATGTCTGCCTTGAGCGTTATGCTCTTTTAAGAATCTATTCATATGGGATCAAACTGGCAACAACAACTCAAAAGATTAGACAGGAATCTTAGGAGGCAGTGAGTTTATGTTAGTGGGGGAGGAACAACTCAGGAAAGAAGGATAAGAATGGTTGTACAAGTTGAAGAACGTGATGAATGTCACTGAATTGTTCATATAGAAACTCTTGGATCAGTGTGTGTTTTGCTGTGTATACTCTCAACAAAAACGAAAAAATAAATTATCTTAAAAAATAGCTGTCATCAGCATAAAAACTGAAATCCTGTGGTCTAGTAAGCTACAATGATATTAGACAGCTTTTCTAAGCTCTTTAGACCCCATGCACAATGGAATAAAATGCTGCCTGGTCCTGAGGCATTCCCATCATTGGTTGGGGATTGGATCCTTGTGATGCATAGAGTTTTCATTGGCTAATTCTCAGAAGTAGATTGCCAGGCCTTTCTACCTAGTCCATCTTAGTTGGGAAGCTCTGCTGAAACCTGTTCAGCATCATAGCAACACACAAGCCTCTGCTGACATACGGGTGGTGGCTGCACGTGAGGGCCACTGGCTGGACTCAAACCCGGGTCTGTAGCAGGGAAGGTGAGAATTCTACCCCTGAGCCAGCAGTGCCCCCTCTTTAGGAATTGCCAGTTGCCAGTTGCTCTTGATTCCAACTCATGAGCATCTCATGTGTTTCAGAGTAAAACTGGCCTTCGCAGGGTTTTCATGGCTGTGACCTTTCGGAAGTGGATTACCAGGATAGTCTTCTAAGGTACCTCTGGGTGGGTTTGAACAGCCAACCTTTCAGCTATTAGCTCAGCACTTAGTCATTTGGTCTGCTCAGGGACTCCTAAGGAATAGGAGGAGTCTCTTCACTGGCAGGGGAAAAAAAAAAAAAAAAATCTCGAAACTCATTGCTGTCAAGCCCATTCTGACTCACAGTGACCTTACAGAATAGAATAGAACTGCCCCATAGGGTTTCCAAGGCTGTAATCTTTACAGAAGCAGATCGCTACATCTTTTTCCCACGGAGTGGCTGGTGGGTTTGAACCACTGACCTTTCGGTTAGCAGCCAAGTGCTTTAACACTGTTCCACCAGGGCTCCTTTCATTGGCAGGAGGGAGCCCCTATTCACTTCCCTTGTCAACACTCTAGAACTGCTTGGTATTGCACAGCTTGAGTGTCCAAGGAATCCTGCCCCAACCCCACCACAGCTGACCTTTCTTCACCAGATCTCTCTTCTGGGATTGTGATTTGGGAAGAACCGTGTTCCAGGAGGCTTAGAAGAAGTCTGGGAAATAAGTTTGTTTCCCTTGTTCTGTCTTGAAAGGGTCAGAGTGGAATGACTGTGGTGTCAGGGTTAGGGGAAACAGTGGAAGGGAGACAAGCAGGAAGGAAGGGATAATTTAACTGAACCCAATTTGAACCTTTAAGCAGTTCAGTTCAGGGACAGTGCTGACGTCAAAGCTGTTTCTTATTTTATAAAAGCCAGGCTGTCTCATTCAAGTAAGACCCTCTTACCTTCAGCCAGTCCCAAATACGGGGTCATGCCCTGTGACTTGATTGTTCTTTATAACCCTAGTTCAGGTAAAGGTTTCCTAGTGTGACTAACTCCTTTCTTTTTCTAAGAAGGTAGGGTCCAATATTTTTTATGTTAAGCACCAAAGCACAGAAGAGCTAAAGAAATTCTTCAGGAATATGTCTGGTTAGTTTTACATTCTTACTCCATCAAATTCTATATCTTAAATAAGAGCCTCTTCAGTGATTCTATGCCTTCCTTCCTCAAACATGAGCTCCAATTTCCTTTCTCTGCCCTCTTTAAACTTACACAAGTAATGAGAATAAAAAAGAATTAATTAAATGAGATTCAAATAATTACTATGACAGTGAATTTTTTAACTGTGCATGCACAAGAAAAAACCAAACAAACCGTATCTGTAATTGTAATGTATGATGAACCCGCTAAGTGTGTTAGACTTGATAAGTGTGATATTTTTCTTTGCGTGCAGAATTTAATTGAATTATACAGCATGATGTTTCCACCAATTTAAATTTATATCTGCCAGTATGTTTGGTACCTTTGTTTGGGAAGCAACAAATTATTGGCAGTGACTCAAATTCAACTAACATTTATTTGAACATCTTTCTGTCTGGTTCTCCCTGTAGGAGGCATCTTCACATCCGCTATTCAGTTCTCACGGCATCCCTGTAATGGGCGTTTATAATGTTCTTCTAGAAGAACAAAGCCATGCTCAGGGAGGTTGTGTGGTTTGTCCAAGGTTGCCCAGCTCTACCAAGCAGTCGAGCTGGAACTTGAACCCATATAAGTTGTCATAATGGTCCATGCACATGACATTGAAAATGCTCCTTTATGCAGAGGTAGGATGCTAGACACAGTGTTGCAGAAATGGGATGAGGCCATTTATTTAACAAATATTTATTGAGCATTTGGAACCAAGGTCTTCAAAGTCCTGGGGCTGTAGCAATAAACATATCAAAGTCCCTGCCTTCAAGACACTTACATACTAGCAGATTGGGCAGAACCTCAGTGTGATCCAGGACCGCATCTATGGAAAAGTTTGGGTAACCATTAGGGGTGGCCTTCGAAGTGACTTACGACTAAGAATCCTTAAGAAGTTCATTGAGTGCATTATAGCACCCCAACATTTATCTTTGGGGCAGTAATAATCATCGTTTTGTCTATCCATTGAAAAGAAAAAAAGCTTTATGTTGGAAACTATAGACTTCTTGAGTCAGCCTTCATACCTAAGAACTAGCTGGTTTATTTCATTTAACAAACAAAATGAGTAATCAAGTCCACATGAAATCTAGTGGACTTGGGAATTAATAAATTTTTGGTTTTTTGAAAATGACTTGCAAGATAAAACAAAGAGTGTTAGAGTGCTAAATTTGCATGCCGGGCTAAAGCCCTGGCAAAAGAGTCTCTTTTTTTCCCCCTCAAATCTATGATGTCCCATATGAGAAATCAAGTTCACTTGCTTGCTCTTGTGGCTGAAACCACACATGCTTGCTAAATTGATTAGATGAATCGCTTTCCCAAAGGTGCCCTGCATATTCATGCCAATAGGTCTTTATTCTGCCCAGAGCTGTTCAGAAAGTCCTTTCCCTATTGTTCACCTATCACAATTCTTCAAGACCTATCTCCCCTGACATCCCTGATCCTTCTCTGGTCAGTACTAACCACACCTTCCTTAACGTTCACACAAAATATTGCTTGTGGCTCTCCTTCATATTCATATAATCCCTGGTTAGATTATTGACTTTCTAGCCCTGTCTGTCTCTGCAGACTTCTCTAATTTTCTCAGTATGGCCATTTAGAGGAAGGCTTCGTGTCCTTTCTGTGTTCTCCTCAATGTGTTGCCTGTGTGACACCTGTTCATGATATTGGCTCTGTTCATGTTTCTTGAACTGAATCAAGTTAACCTATATCTGCTCCACCACTATTGGTTGAGTTCTTTATCCAACAAATATCTGTAAGTGCCTACTGTATGCCTGTAGGGAGCCTGTGTTATAGTGGTTAAAGTGCTTGGCTGATAACCAAAAGTTTGATGGTTCAAACCCACCAGCTGCTCGGTGGGAGAAAGATGTGGCGCAGTCTGCTTCCGTAAAGACTTACAGCCTTGGAAATCCTTTGGGGTACTTCGGAGTCACTATGCATCAGAACTGACTTGACGACAGTGGGTTTAGGTGCCTGGCACTGTTCTAGGAGCCAAGGATATAGAAGTGAATAAAACAGACAAAAACCCCTACCTTTATGAAACTTTACATTCTAGTGGAGGGAGACTAGCCATAAACAGAATAATAAACGAATTATGTAGTATCAGATGGTAATAGTGCTATGGGGGAAAAAAAGCAGGTCTGTGGAAAGTTGGGGAGAGGTTGTAGTTTTAGATCAAGTGGTCAGAGAAGGCCTCATTGAGAAGCTGACATTTGGAAAACAACCCGTGGGAGGTGAGGGAGTAACACATATGTGACATGTTTTTATTAATGCAAATTAATTTTTTTAGCAGTAAAGACAAAGGTTAGCTATAGGTCATAGCTACATTTAGTTAATCTTAGACTAGAGATAACAGAATTATCTGGTCCTGCTTCAACTTCCTCCATTTTATAGGTGAGGAAACTGAGGCTCAAAGACATCACGTGCGCAACTTTCTTTACTGAGCCTTGAGTTGCCCAAGGAAATATTAGAAGGCTGCTGAAAATCTAATTGAACATTACGATCCAGGACATTCGTCCATCCAGCCACTTACTCAGAAGCTCGGATACCCGCTCTGGCAATAACTGCTTGAGGCTGGAAATAATGTCAAAGCACCAGTGTCCTTAGAGGAATCTGTAATCCATGTAGGAGACCAACCCCACACCCAGGAATCAACTGTATCTAAGACAAAACATAAGTAGTTTTATAAATTGAAATTCAGACCAGGATCACTAAGACACGGAATTAGTTGGAGCCTTCTATCTCTAACTAGACCTGAGAGTAGAGAAGCACCATTTTATTTGGGGATAGAGAAGGTCATTCTAAGCAAATGACATTCGGAGGCTAAGATGCTAATATAGCAGGCAGGACCGACATCCCCCAAGCTAGGCTGGAAATCCCACACTGAGAAATACCGACAAATACTTCCAATTCAACATGTTAATTTAATGCCATTAGGGAAAAGAGTAATTAAGCTTCATTTCATTTCAAACTTGGATAGGGTAAATATCTCCAAGCCTCTGTAAAGGAAAAAAAGAATTAAATTGGGCCAGTTCAACACTGAACAGGAAATCAAAGGGACTTCATAAGTGTCTTGTGATGCATATGTCAAATATTCCAAGCTGATAGTAAGATCCTAAAATATCACTAATACATAGAATACCTACTTTTAAAGTGTTTGGTTTCTTCTTGATAAGAAAGTATTCTGCAAATCTAGTTGATAGGCGCAATCACCTGAGAAGTGCTTAAAGATATTCCTGGTCCCACAGCCAGATGTTTTGATTCAGAAAGTCTTGAGTAGGGAAACAAGATCTATGTTTTTAACAGGCTCCACATGATCTCAGATATCAGCTGGGTTCAGAAGCTGTTCTGTTGGAGGACTTGGCATTTCACAGGACTGCTAGGCTCTCACTTGTAGATGTTGAAACCTTGAAGGATGTAACAACTTCAATCTTAACTGTCTTATCACACACACTAAAGGCCTGAAAAGAAAAATGTCCCATATCATTGCTTCCAAAGGTTGGCATATTTTGACTTTCTCATGAGTGAGCCTCTAAATGTGATTTGAGGTGATTTAGATTCCTCTTCCTTTAGGTAGTAGGAAAACCTCTGTTTTATTTCTAGGAGAAAGGCGATGGACACAAATAAAGAGATCGATGTCGTCTTAGTCATCTAGTGCTGCCATAACAGAAATACTGCAAGTGGATGACTTCAACAAACAGAAGTTTATTCTCTCACAGTCCAGTAGGCTAGATGTCTGAATTCAGGGCATCAGCTCCAAGGGAAGAATTTCTCTGTCAGCTCTTGAGGAAGGTCCTTGTCATCTGTCTTCCCCTGGACTAGGAGGGACTCTGCGCAGGGACTCCAGGTTCAAAGGACATGCTCTTCTCCTGGCACTACTTACTTGGTGGTATGAAGACCTTCTGTCTCTCTGCTCACATTTTTTTGTATCTCAAAAGAGATCTACATCCTAATCTTGTAGATTGGGTCTTGCCTCATTAACATAACCACCTCTAATCCCACCTCATTAATGTCAGAGGTAGGATTTACAACATGTAGGAAAATCTTTTTTTTTTTTTTTTAGGAAAATCACATCAGATGACAAAATGGTGGACAGTCATGCAATACTGGGAATCATGGCCTAGCCAAGTCTACACACATTTTGGGGGGACACAATTCAATCCAGAACATGTGTACAAAGCCTGTGCTTCTAATATGGAATAATTTGATTAGCTTTATTGTGAATAAACAATATGGTGGGCACAACTGGAATCCACTGTATGGATTTACTACATTTTGTTTATCCATTTATAGGAATGACAATAGGAATAGGAATGATAAAAGTGATCATTCCATAGACCACATAAGAGTTTGACTGTTAGGTGTTTGGTAGAGTTTCCGGCACATAGTTAAGACTCTTAATAATAACGGCTGCTATTATTTGTCCAGGAAACTCCTTAATGTCACTTTCAGGTTGAGATCTGGTCAGGTCAGACACATAAAGTAATCGGTATATATATAGGGTCGCTAAGAGTCAGAATTGACTCAAGGGCAATGGGTTTGGTTTTTGGTTATGGAGGAAGGGTATATGAAAGCGTAAATGGTCTCAGCAAATAGTTTCATCCGGCACAGACTGTCTCTAGTACTATAAAGCCTGATTAGTTCTGCTTTAGTCCTAAGGATTATACTTGAATCCACATTGACCTATGCAGGATATTGTAGATAGTATAGCCTGAGGAAAAGACTAAGTGCTTATATTAGGTTTGGAGACACTTCTGGGGCTTAAGAACAAATTTGGGATAAAGACAGCTTAGTTTTGCTTAGAATCTCAGAACTAAGACCTTTAGGTCAACCTAGGAACCACTCTTTGCTTCCTAAAATGGTTCAGATGAAAGATGCATTCAGTCTTATGTGGTTCCTTTAACATAGCCTAGACCGTGTCTGCTGATGTTCCATAGGTCTGTAGCACCCAATCTTTTTTTTTTTTTTTTTAGTTTTTTTATTTGATTTTTTATTGTACTTTAGGTGAAAGTTCACAGAACAAACTAGTTTCTCATCAAACAGTACACATATTGTTCTATGACATTGGTTAACAACCCCATGACATGTCAGCACTCTCACTTCTTAACCCTGGGTTCCCTATTACCAGCTGTAGCACCCAAATATGGTTGCACTGTATTTGTGCTGAACTGTTGCCCTGACCTCTTTGTTGTTCTGCTTTCCAGACTATTCCTGGCCATCTCAGCTTCTGACTTCGTGGTTAGTTTTCCTGTCTCTATCATGGTTCCATCTTTAAGACTACATACTTGGTCTTGCTTCATGGGACTGGCCCATGACTTGGGCCTTAACCATTATATGCTTTCATCCTGTTGACAATATCAGTCAGTCATTTTAGGTTAAGAGACACTCATACACTTCTAGGCTAGGGCAATCAAGGACAATAGAACTTACAGCTTGAAGATTGTTTGTTAGGTGGCGTGGAGTTCGCTCTAATTCATAGCGACTTTATGTCTAACAACGAAATGTTGCCCTCTCCTGTACCATCCCCAGAGTTGTTGGTAACTCTGAGCCCATTGTTGCAGCCACTGTGTCAATCCATTTCATTGAGGGTCTCCCTCTTTTTCGATAACCCTCTACTCTACCAAGTCTTTTTCCAGACTTTTCCAGAGATTGGTCCCTCCTGATGACATATCCAAAGTAAATGTTGCGGACTGAATTGTGTCCCCCCAAAACATGTGTCAGCTTCACTAGTTCATGATTCCCAGTTTTGTGATTTTCCACCATTTCATCACCTGATGTGATTTTTCTGTGTTGTAAATCTTATGTCTATGATGTTGTTGATGTAGGATTAGTGGCAGTTATATTAATGAGACAGGATTAGGTTGTGTCTTAAGCCAATCTTCTTTTGAGATATAAAAGAGAGAAGCAAGCAGAGAGACATGGGGGACCTCATACCACCAAGAAAGTAGTGCCAGGAGCAGAGCATGTCCTTTGGACCCAGGGTCCCTGCCCTGAGAAGCTCCTAGCCTGGGGAAGATGGATGACAAGGACCTTCCCCCAGAGCCGACAGAAACAGAAATCCTTCTCTTGGAGCTGACACCCTGAATTTGGACTTCTGGCCTACTAGAGTGTGAGAGGATAAATTTCTGTCTGTTAGAGCCATCTGCTTGTGGTATTTCTGCTATGGCAGCACTAGATAACTAAGATAGTAATCAAGATGAAGTCTCACCATACTTACTTCTAAGGAACATTCTGGATGTACTTCTTCCAAGACAGTTTTGTTCATTCTTCTGGAAATTGATGGTATATCAATATTATTTGCCAATACCACCATTCAGGTGCATCAACTCTTTGGTCTTTTTTATTGTCCAGCTTTCACATGCATATGGTGCAATTGAAAATACCATGGCTTGGGTCAGGCACACCTTAGTCATCAAAGTGACATATTTGTTTTTTAACACTTTAAAGAAGTCTTTTCCAGCAGATTTTCCCAGCACAATACATCATTTGATATCTTCATTGCTGCTTCCATGAGTGTTGACTGTTGATCCAAGTAAAATGAAATCCTTGACAACTTCAATATTTTCTCTGTCATGATATTGCTTATTGGTCCAATTGTGAGAATTTTTGTTTTCTTCATGTTGGGGTGTAATCTGTACTGAACAGACGGAATCAATTTCCCCTCTTCTCAAAACCAGGGGTGGTCTTTTGACCTCTTTGTGCCAATAGATTGTGGCTAGAGTGGTGTATTCCAGTTCTGGGACTGGACCCTCAGAGACTTGATAGCTTTTACTGTCATTCTTTTTCTACCCTGAACCTCCATGTAAGGAAATTCAGGTTATCCATTTGGAAAGATTGACCACCTGGAGACAGAGGCCCTGGAAGATGAAAGATCATGTGGAGTGAGAGCTCACATGGAGGAGAAAGGGGTTCCCCAGGTGGAAGCCAGTGCCAAGGACTCACTCTTGCTAGAGAGGTTATTTTTGATTTGCTAACTGAGCCCAGGTGCCAGAATACAATTGGATGAGTGACCCCAGCTGACGTTACATGGAGTAGAGAAACGTCCGTCCCCAGGAGTCCTGCCTGAATTCTTGACCCACAGATTCATGAACAATAATGTGGTTATTGTTTTAAGTCACTAAGTTGTGGGATAATTTTTTACCCAGAAGCGTAGACCTGGAACAATATGGTATTCATTCGTGGAGGTAGAGGGTAAAATAACCCTACTAGAAACACATGGACTGAAAGTAGGGGCTGTATGGCCCCAAGGAGATTAGGCTATCATCATTGGAGTAATTATGTAGACAGAACCCTCAGACTTCCACTTCTCCATCTACTTTGATTATATTTCCCTTTGTCTGTATTTCTGTTTCTCTTTGCCTTTATGGAGCCTCAAAAGAATAAGACCACACCTACTTCCTTTTTACATTTCTTTGTAAGTATGCCATACTCAGGAAAAGGCCATTGTTCATCTGCAAACAGATTTGAAGTGCTCATAATCAAGGCCTTTCCATATTTTGTATCATGTCATCCTGAAAAATCTGAAGATGGCTTCATATCCATAGCATCCAGAAGAATTGAAGTTCTGCAGCCAGTAAATATATAATGATAATGACTTCACCTCAAAAATACCTATTAATGCTGACCACAGTAACTTACATGAAATCAAAAAAGCACAGGAGGAAATGAAAAATTCCTATAGCTTGGGATCCAATAAATTCAAAGAAATTAGCATGCATGTTTTTGTTCCTTCTGAATTTCTTATTATAGTGTATTTCCTGGAGAGATGTGAGAAATACTTGGTACTTCCAGAAATTGAATCTTTCATGGGGAGAGAATATCTTTATAACTTGTTAAAGCAACTGTGAGAAACTGTACCTTTTTATCTTCAGAGTAGAAGGGCTAGTTGACACTCTCCCTCATTTATGTGTAAGAGTTTTGTTTTCTATCCTGAACCAGGCATACAGGGAAATTCCTTAACAGAAACTGTTAATAATTACAAACTGATATGCAGAACTCATCTTCTGTAATGTTTAGACATTCCCAACAAAATGAACCTGGTTCCCATAGCCTCCTTCTTGATACAGTCTAAATTTTCTAGAAGCCACTTATTGTTCTATATGCTTTAGTTATTTCAAGGAAGGAGGCTATTCTCTGTTTCTGGTCATAGATAAAATAGATTTAGTGCCTTTAGACTACAGGCACATGGTTGTGAACTGCCAGGCATTTCAAGAAGTCAATGGACCAGCATATGGAGTGAGAACAAATGGCCGATTGTAACAACCAGAGCCTTTGGGTGACTTTTATTTCAAAATATTGACTAGCCCAAAGTGTTTTGTCTCCCCATAAGTAAATCAAGCCATATCGTGTTGACACATTTCTACATAGCCCAGCTGATCTCAGTGGATTATTTTCTTTGATTTTTCTTGAACTCTCCTTGCAGACTAAGCATTAAAAAAAAAATTGGAAAGTATTAATTTCTTCTATGGTATCCTTATAAGGTCTTCAGATTTTTGGGAGGAAAATAGGTGTGTACTATTTGTTGGCTGAATGAGTAAACCAAGAAGTCTTTGGAATTGAGGAAGGGGAGATCCCAGTCTAGGAGAGACAGGAGTTAACTGACTGTAATTTATAATAATTTTTGGAAGTGCTAGAATTTTTTTTAGAATTGTTGGGCAATATATAGCATACAACTGTATGTACAATCTCGAATATGAAAAAGTGAGGCAAGAAGTTCAGAGAAAAACTATTGGCTGAGTACTGTTAGAGCAAGGTTTCTCACCCTCAATGTAATATTTTGGGGTATATAATTCTTTGTTGTGGGGAGCTGTCCCGTGGATTGTAAGATGTTTAGCAGCATCCCCAACCTCTACCCACTAAATAGCATTAGCGTCACCGCCCCCACAACTCCCCCCCTCAAAAAAATGTCAACATTGACAAATGTCTGCTGGCGTGGGTTGGGGTGAGAGAAATTACCCGATTTCAGAACCACTGGGGTGAAATATTTACAGATCACACTTGTAGTTTTCAACTTTGTCTGATTAAACACTCAGGTGTGCCAGAAAATGTAACTTTACCTTTTGGTCTTTCTTAATTTCAATCTTGGTCTTCTTTCCAGTCTTGTTCTGTGAAGGTGGCAGAAATTCAATCATGGTCAATGTGCTATTTTTCTCCCAGTATATGCCAATCTTTCAGGGCTCTAGGACCCAAGGATCAGGGCTGGGGATACAGCATCATATGCCTACATTCGTATGCTCTGAGATGTCCATCGTTGCATCTGGACCTCAGCCATTGGTCCACACTGGTCACTGCTAAATCATTTTTCTCCCCTATCCTCAAGTCTCTGAGATCAGGCTCCTCTCAGTCCTACTTCTGTGATATGCTTGAACACAAGGAAGTCATTCATCTGCTCCCACACCATTCTAGGAGGTGGGAAAGTCCATGAGGTAGACTAAATAATGGGAAAGCTGAAATAAAGGTGAATTTTATCTAAGATGTCCAGGAGCTATTTTCATCTTGCTGGAAACTTCTGGTTGAAGATGAACTGACAGCATACTCTGTGATTTTGGGGGGGTCACCATTGGGCTGTGGGTTGTTTGCACTTTGTAATCAAATACTTTTTCTATAGCAAGTGTTTTCAGTAAGTTACTGAATGGTGCCACCTTTAACTATCCCTAGATTGATTGACTGATCAGTCTCTTCTCTCTACCTTTTGAAAGTTTATGTCCTGAATAAACTCTGTTAGGACTCCCTATTCTGTGCCACCCCTACTCTTCTTGATAGAATTTAAAAGTAATTTAGTGTTAATAATAGCTAGCCATACATTAGCATTTTACGTACATTATCTTATTAGATCCCTGAAAACTCAGGATTCTAAGACAGGGCATTCTGACAGCAAACATTCTAAGAGACCGAGGAAGATGTTGCAAGGCTTCTGCCGGCCTACACTGGAAAGTCATACAGCATCACTTCTACCTGTTACTGTGGACAAGTGAGTCACTAACTCGAGCCCAGGTTCAGGAGAGACAAGTAGCCTCTGCTCTTGATGGAGGAGTGGTAAGGTCACATGGCCCAGGAGCATGTGGAATGGGCAATACCGTTGCAGTCAATTTTGAAAAATACAATTTGCCGCATCCATGTTTGGATGCTGGCCTTGTCATGTACTGGTTGACTCTTCCTCCCCATTCAGCACCTAAGCCCCCAAGTTTCTAAAATGGGAGTTGAACTCAATTATGACTAATTTCTCTTCTGTCTGTCAATTAAAAAGTTCTGCCTGTTTCCACATAGACCCCACATAACCCAGTTCATGTCTTCCCAAAGTTTAAACAAGTCATTCATCATGTAAAAAAAAAAAGAAAGAGGATGAAAGGAAAGAAAAGTTTTGCCATCTTGATGTATCTGCCATGAATATTAATTCAGATATAAAATTTAAAAGGATTCTAAAGGTCAGGGTCCCCCTGGGGCATTGGCTCACCGGAGCATTTTTTTTTTTTTTTTAAAGTTCTAAGAAAGCAGTACACCTAATAACTATCTTGACTTTGGCTATTTGATTGATCCAATACCTTTGTGTTTAAAGATGAATATCTATATGACAGGAGATAAGGTAGAAACAGGAAGAGGGCTTGTAATACTGTCAGCTGTAATCCGTTTCTTTTAAGAAGAATAAAAGGCACTTTTAATAAGTACTTCTAAACTTAGTGCCTGAGAATTAGGGCCAATCATTTCTTTTTTAAATGGAAGATCACAAAGAATACTATCAACCCTTAGCATGTAGGTAGACTGGAAGTTTTAGAAGACCTGTTTTTCAATGCTTAATTGGGTGGATGGTATAATTACTACAAGCACAGATGTGTTGCAGTGGAACAAACATTGCACACAGAGCATAGCAGAGAGAGTCAAATCATAGTTTTTGAAACTATAGGCCCTCAGAGTACATTGGTATAAAAAAGTAGAAAGTATAATTACCCAATGACCCTTTCCCCCGGCCTCTCACAAACTAGAATTTCGGCTGTTGATACAGATATCAGAGGTTGGCATCAAATATGACAGCCAACAGGAAGAAAGACAAGTCCACTTAGAAGGGCTATTTAAAAAGAATACCATTTAAAGGTACCATTTTAGTATCTTGACAATATGTCTCGAAGTCTTTATGCTTGCAGGGTGTCTTCTCTATCCCAAATGTTTTCTTTCTTTGAATGCTGTCGCTGCTATCAGGCAATTGTTGAAAGACATTTTCCTGTACCTTGAAACCTAGCATATTTGAGCAAATCACATTCATTTATGATGTTAAAGTGGTGATATTTCATGGAGTTGGAAAAGCTATTGTATGTGAGTCAGAAAATTGGGGAAATCTTCAAAGCTTTATGTCTATGACTTAGTCACCTCGGGTAAGTGCCTATCCTGCCCGGGTTGAAGTTTGTCAATATGTAAAACTCCGTACTTCTTTCCAGCTCTTGAGTTCTGCCCTATGATACTGTCTTAGAATAGCAAGCTTTCTTGGTGATTGATGTTACAAGAGACTTTGGCAAGCACTAGCATGGGAACACATTTTAAAACTACTTCATTTCAGCCATTTTTCCCTTTAGTATACTAGCTGGAGTTTATACTACAGATCTAAAAAACTCTAAATTTAATACGTTCACCTGTGTGATTGCCCTCAAAGTACAGCATATTTAAACCATGAATAGAAGGAAAAACTGAACTTGTTCAAATATTGAACTAGTTTTAAAGTTAAATGGCTTCAACTGAGAGGTGACTCTTGGGAAATCACCTTTTCATTATAGCCACGGAGCTCCCACATCATACCTCATTTGAACATTTCACTGGAGCATCCACGGAGCCACACTTGGCGGAGAGAATTTTATGTCTGGAATTGTTGAATATCCTTGTTTTCTGGGTTTTTTTTTTTTTTTGTTGTTGTTGTTCCTTAATGCTCTGAAAATGTGGAATCAAATTTAGAGCTATGCTTGTGTATAACAGAAATTCAAGAAATAAGAATAAGGCAGAAAACATTGGCAGGTTTGTTAGAGAAGCCTGAAAGAAACAAAGAAACGTAGGCTATGATACAGCACGCGAAGGGCAGAGCAGAGGGAAATCAGCCACACGATTGTGGATGGGGGCCGAGTAGGGACTGGCAGGTGAAATCTAGTTTGTATATGAGGGTACCAGTGATGCCTGGTTCCCTTTGTTTTTTCTTCATAGGTTTATAACCTTCTCAAAGTAATTCTTTGTAGCTCGAGGTTCAGAAAGCCCTAATTTGCATTAAGACATGATGTGCTGTGAATGTGAATATCAGAGCTTTTTATCTGTGCATCTGAGAGAGAAGCATAGACAATAACCAAACCTTGTTTAACTCCCTCAGCAGACAGACAGGTGGGGCGTTCATCTTCATCCCCTTTTGCTGCAAGGGGAGGGCGGAGGTGGCTGAGGCACAACAGGGTTATTCCCTTGCTTCTCAGGAAGATACCCAGCAAGGTGCCCAAGGACAATGGCAGGACATTGTAGATATCAGTTGGATCCAGCTCCGGCTGACCCACGTGGAACTGTCTGAGCTTCCATCCGCTCTGAGTTTTGTGAGGTCTGCCTCCAGAGGCATTAGGGCAGAACTCAGACTTAAGACTTGTTAGATGTGAGAGACTCGGGTCATGGTAGTCTCTAAAAAGCTGCTTCAGAGGCGCTGTCTGCCCAGCTTTCAGCCCAACACTCACCTTGGGAAGCAGATTACGTTGTTCCTGTGTATGTCTCACTGGTGGCCAGAAAGCAGGTGACCTTTCATATATGACTAAATATAAGCTGGAGCTTTTACCCCAAACAAGCCATCTAAGTAAAACGTACAGATTTATACTTGAGTCTTTATAAAGCATCTCACATGTGGAACAGTCTCACAGTTACTTTATTTTGAACAACCAACAAAGCTTACACTGATACGTCCCCCTGTAATGCTTGTTTTGAATACCTATAGGGGTCACAGGAAAAGAATTGCTCTTTCAAACAAAGTAAAGAATTTAATCATTGAATACGAAGCCTTTGAAGATCATTTTTGGAAGCAATGCTAATGCTGTGGAGATCACATATAAACACCTATAGGATGAATAGAGTCACAAAACCTAAGGTTTTACAAATGAGTGCTTGGAGCTTGACTTAATATTTTCCAGTGACATTATTTCACATAGGTGAAAAAAACGTGCAGCATCTCAAATGGAAGTAGAATGAAGAACTGGTAAAGTCTAAGATGATGTACGCGTGGTTCTCTTGATGGTGAAGACACTGATGTGCAAGACACATGTGAAAAGTTTCAATGTACTTTGAAATTGAGGGAGGAGTAGTATAATATATTACTTGTACAACATAATTTTATATCCTGGTATAGCTAAAGTAAAAAATGAAATAGCCTAAATCTATATTTAATCATTTGATTTCCATCCCTACGCTTTCCTATGTTCAAGTCAGTCAAGAATTTTTTTTCTGGTATTATGTCATTGGGGAGGTAGAAGATTGCCTTGTATATATTTGGTCACACATGGTCTTGTCATTTGCAAGTCATAGTTAATTGCCTATCCCTGCAATTAGATAAAAAAAAAAAATTCCCCAAATTGAAAGTGAGCAAAGGACCTACCATGCTATGTATGGTCAGTACCCAGTGGCGTCACATTGTAGTTTTAATTGCATTTCTAAAGAGGAGGAGCAGGAAGGGCTCTCCTGAAGAACTGACACTTGAGCTGAGGCTTGAAATCATGACAGGTAGTTAACTAGGAGAGGAGGAAAGCAAAGAGCATTCCCGAAAGAGATAACAGTACTGTATTGGGACCTGGTGGCAGGAGGCAGCATGATGAGGAAGGAGCTGATGAAGGAAGCTGGTGAGGCTGGAGCAAGAAGGAGTGGGCAATAAGCATGATCTGAGATGAGGTGGCTGCGTTAGGAGTGGTCTGACAGAGCAGAACCTTGGAGGCCCAGCTAAGGAGTTTTGTCTTTATATTCAGGGCAGTGGGAAACCTTCCTAAAACTCTTGCAGAGGAGATGAGGTGATCAGACTTGTGTTTTGACAAGATCACTCCAGCTGCTGTTGAATGGGTGAAGGGAGAGAGATGACTAGGTGGCCACTGCAGTAATTTAGGAAGATGGCCCCAGTTCTTGAGTAAAAAGGCTTCTCTTTGAGTTCTGTGGACTGCCTGGACCTAGAAGTCTATAGCAGGCCTGACTTCAGAACCTGATGTCACCACAACCCTAGGACCTTTTGGGGACAAAACCATACTCCCCAGTAACATGAGAAAACTAAGTATTAACACATCCTTGGCATTGGTCTGATTAATCAAGGAACTTTAAAATTTCCAAGCACTTCAGTAGGAGATTAACAAATTGACTAATGCAGTTAAAATGATAGGCTTCCTTGTCTTCTCTTCATTTACTGATGCTGAGATGCAACTAAGACATTGGCCTGGCCTTTTTGTTGATGAAATGAAAGCGTGGGACCAATAGCTGAGGCTGTGTTTATGCACTGTCACGGGACTCCTAGGATGCAGTGATGCAGCCGAGGTTGGGTTCAACCTAAGGGAAATGTAGGCAGTATGGCTTTCTGACAAAGGAAGTCATCCTTCCTGGATGCCAATCAAACTAGAGTCATTGTAAAAAAAAAAAAAAAAAATCTGTAGTCTCTGGGTCGCTACTGTTAGGGCCTTGGATGAGTCTATGCTACCACAGTCAGTCATGAGAGAGTATGAAATGCATAAACGTGGTGTATTGATGTTTGTAGAAGACACGGCTATGAAAGGATAGAATGGATGTTCTTTATGTGAGATTATCTACTGAAACCTCAATAGATCAGAATAGCTGTCTAAGCAGTCATTAAAATGACAGCATAATGATCCGGAGAAATTAATTTAGAGTAAATTACAAAGTAATATATGCAGAAATCTCCCCTGGTGTGGATGCTTTGGGGGATGGGTAGAAGACATACAGGAGTGTAAGTGTGTGTGTTTTGTTATCTTGGCCTGAAGTTTATTTATTAACTGTGTGTTCCGGGGACAGTTTGCTGCCTCTCTCCAGACATGGGTTTCTGCATCTTCAATATGAAGGGATTGGCCTTAGATAATCTCTAAGGACTATCACACTACTTAATAATAGCCTTCTATTATTAAGCAGCCATAATAACACACCCTTCACTGAACCCTCCATAACAGCCTGATCGCTGAGTTCAAACTGGAAAAATTAGGATGAATATGTAGAAAGTACATAAGAAGATATCCTTCAGATATATATATATATATATATTTTGCAACTCTGGGAAAACCTAGATCTATCTTTCCTAGTTAATTTTTACAATGATTGTGTGATTGGGTGGATATAGCCAAAGTGCAATGATTTAGTTGATATTATTTATTGACTCTTGTTGTTGCTGTTAGTTGCTGCCCAGTCAATTCTGACTCATGGTGACCCCGTTGTGCAGAGTAGAACTGCTCATAGGGTGTTTAAGGCTGTGGCCTTTTGGAAGCAGATTGCCAGGCCTGTTTTCTGAAGCATCTCTGGATGGGGTTGAACTGACAGCCTATTGGCTAGTACCCTTTGCCATCAAGTCGATTCCAACTCCTAGCAACACTATAGGACAGGGTAGAACTGCCTCATAGTGTTTCCAAGGCTGTAAATCTTTAGGGAAGTAGACTGTCACATCTTTCTCCCCCAGAGCAGCTAGTGGGCTCAGACCACCTTTTTTGGTTAGCTGCTGAGAGCTTAACCACTGCTCCACCAGGGCTCCTTTTTTGGCTCGATTTGTGCTACCCATTAGTCAATAAAACTATCAGAGAATACTTGGAAACATTGGAGTGTGAATTGCCCTAACTTTGAGTCTGTGAAGATGCAGTTGTGTTGTGCTTTTTAATCCACATAAACTGATATGATTAGAATAACATTTGAGAGTAATTAGAGATCACACAAACATTAATTAAGCAACGAATTTCATCTTTGAGATCAATTTCTATTTACCCTCTTTGCAGATAAGAAGAGACCTAGGATAAGTTTCTTATCAATAAAGCAACCTAAAATAGTCTCTAAATATTAGAAGAGACCTCGTTAATAGCTAGGTAGCCATTAGACAATGATTTCAGCTGCAGCAAGGTAAGAAATTAAATGAACTCTTGAAATAAACATATAGGCTAGAGAGAGCCACGTGTGCCAAGAAAAGTTTTAAGCATTCGTATGAATAAAGACTTGGTATTCTTTCTTTGATGTTGTCCTTCTGAAATACAGTAATTATGGCATTTTCATCTACAGAGCACTTCCAAGATGAACTTAAAGAGCAATTTAATTGCATTCAGATGATAGCAGATGCTGGTGAGAATTATCAACAAATCGTTTCATTAATAACTTTGATACCAGTTGATTTGGTGCTAGGAGACTTAATTCTCTTCTTTGCGAATATGTCTATATCATGTCAGGTTTAACCTTATCGGGTGTGCTGAGCTCTGGGGAACCTACCTTTCTAGACTTGTTTTGACCCTAGAAGTTTCTTTATCTCTATTTGTATAAATTTGACCAGTCGATGAGATGTGGGGCCTGCCAAGGAAGTAGAAAGTCAGAGCTAGAACCAAGCACACAGGTAGACCTGGGGCCAGGCAGGCATTGCAAGTGAGTAAACTGTTCTGGGAGGAGGAGGGGACAGAGGCACCCTGGAGAGTGGGCTTGATCAGGAGGAAGCAGCTGGGGGTGCGGGGGGTGGGGGGCGGGAGACGTGTGTCCAGTCTCATTTTTCAAGAAATCCCAGAAGTCTCCAAGTTCTTAGGGCAATTGCTCAATTTTTAAATATTGATAACAAATTCAAATTGCAAATAAACACTTTGTGGAACAAATAGAATTGGTCTATGGATCATGTACATCCCATGAGCCTCAGTTTGCAAACCCCATTATGAAAATAAGAAATCTGAAGGAGAACCCTAAGTAAAAGCTGCAGGGTCAAATTCCATCCCATGGAACCATAGGAAATTACCGTTTTCATAGGTCAAAAAAAAGGTCAAATGCCAGCAGTTTCCTGTTTCAGTCTAATAGTTGGCAATTCCAAAATATTGATACTAAAAATCTGCATTGTCAGAACTGATGTGCAAGTTAGATGAGCGAGAAGAAAGGCACAAAGTGAGTTTTAAGTTGTAAGTATCCCTTCTCCTTACATTTGTTAAAAGCTTCAGATCCTCTCCTTAGATATCTGCAATTTTGTATAGAGTTGCAGGATTCGGGAAGGAAGGCTTACAAATTTAGGAGCCAAGAATATTAAATTTAGAATCGATATGCAAGGAGAGCCACATGCAGTGGTATGCTGGGAAATATTTAACAAAAAGCTGTCCAGAGAGAAAAATCCGGATTCGTAGCATCTGCCAATTTCTGTGGTGTAAATACTCCCATCATGGCTAATTTCCAGCTACCGACATGACGTCACTAAACACAAAATTGGGAGGGGATTCATAGTAGCACACTGTTACATAGCATTTTCATCATGCAGATAAAGTAGGTGTAAATACCCTTAAGGGCATAGATTATAATAAAAAAAAAATGTAGTGAAATAATTTTTGAAAAGGTGAACTTTCAGACTTTGTTATCTTTGTAATATAAATTTGTTATAAGTTTATAGAATTTATTTTTTAGTAATGGCTGTGTGTAATAACCACCTGGAAAAATTTGACAGTGCAGATACAATCTGGCTACAACATGCCACGGAGTCCCATAGCCTTAAGTAGAATTCTGGTATTAGGAATGGAGAAATAGGACAACTTACTCTGAAATTATAGGGGGAAAAACTCCTGGATGTGATGACTGATGAGATATGGGAGAAAATAAACAGGAAGAATC
Organism: Elephas maximus indicus; assembly: GCF_024166365.1. Taxonomy (NCBI): domain Eukaryota; kingdom Metazoa; phylum Chordata; class Mammalia; order Proboscidea; family Elephantidae; genus Elephas; species Elephas maximus. The sequence goes on along the minus strand of NC_064845.1, from coordinate 14,577,123 downwards.
CAAAATGAATGAATGAGAAAAGGACTGGGGGAAAGGTAGCTAGTTTTGGTGGGGGAGGGAATTAGTGGGTCATGATGGAAAAAGCGTTCTGGAGTCAGGGGACCTGAATTCCCATCCTAGTTCTACCCAAACAAGACACAGCTTCTCTGAGGCCCCCCTGGAATAACTTCAACTCTGAAGCTCTGCAATTTTATAATTTACTATATATTTGCTAAACTCTTTTCATTTTTTTTCTCTCTCTGTAAGCTATTTTAAAAACAAAAATCCATGAATTGAGATACCTGTCTGTCCTTTATATACACTATGGTCAGTCACCCCAGAAGATACTCTGTGGAAGGAAAAAAACTGAATTCTGTTCTTTCTAGTAGAAAGAGCGTAAGAGAAGTTTATCAAAACACTTTTTTTTTTTTTTTGGCTTTATGACCCATGGGGGCAATTACACGTAACCCATTTCAATGTGCATCTGGCTCAGAAGAACAGGTATGTGAAATATACCAGAAATGTGGGCAATCCCAGAGGGACTTCACTTCCAGCTCAGTAGCTAAGCCTCAGTGTATGCTTTCTGATTTGACTACATCCCAGCAGGGTGCTTCATTGCTCTTGTCTCAAAAAGGTCGTTTAAAAGAAAAACGGGACTTTTGGCATACTTAAGACCCTCTGAAAAAAACAGAGGTCTTCATTGGCTCATGGATTTTTCAAACTGTTCTGCAAATATGCCTTCATAATCTTTTCAAAACTATTTTGTAAAAATATACTAACTACAACCAAAATCAGCAGCTTATTATATATACTGGTTACCCTCATGTACTCCATTTTGTGACTTGAATCCTTACCACAGAGTTTCTCTCAAAATGTGATCTCTGGACCAGCAACATCAGCATGACCTAGGAACTTGTTAGAAATGCAGTTTATCAGGTCCTCCTCCAGACCTACTGAGTGAGAGTCTCTGAGGATGGGGCCCGGCAACATGTGTTTTAACAAGCCCTCCAGGTGACTCTGATGCAGGCTAAATGGTGGGAACCCCTGCTGTAGAAAACCAAAGGGAATCAAGCCTTCTCTCATTTTTTTAAATCTCTTTAAATTAAGCCAGTGTTTCTTATAACAGGGTCCCAGGACCATCAGTATCATCATCACTTGGGAATTTGCTAGAAACGCAAATTCCTGAACCACGACCTAGATCTATTCTATCAAAAACACTGCAGGTGGGGCACGGGCAAGAGGGAGAGTAATTGCCAAAATGTAATGGGAAGTAATAGACTTGGGTAGCACCATCGGGAATGGGAAGAGAAAAATATTAAGACGGTAAAAAAAAAAAAAGAGAGAAATCAGTTTGGGGACAGAGTAGACTTAGTAGGGGAAGAAAGAGGTGAGAAAGAATGAGCCTATGATGTCAAGTGTGGTAGGAGAAAGGGCAACCAAGGGAAAGGAAAGCTGGTTTAAGAGGAAAGCCATGTATGTGGAAGTAAGTGGTGTGGGCTGCCCTGCTTCTTCTAGACCCTTCCATAGCCCCACTCCACCCTGCCCCTTCTCTTTCTCTTCCAGCCCTAGTCCACCTGCCCAGGTAGGTCTGGAGGCAGGTGGAGGGGTAGACACTCCTTTCCCATCACTAGCACTAGAGAGTACAGGCATGTCCTTGTGATAGTCCTAGGGACAGAGATGTCTCCTGTTCTCCAAAGTAAAGGATCAACAGGGCACATCCTTGGACAGGTCTTTTGGCAAAATCCCAGCTGCTGTGGAGAGTAACTTCACATCAGGGTCATCTGTGATCAGACAGAGCTGGTTTGGGCACTGACAGTCTCCGTACTTACAAACAGGGCATTATACAGAAGAATAAACGATCTTGGAGAAGGCCTGTCCACAATCTCAAAGCTGGAACTAGAATCCAAACTTCTGATCCCCAGGGCTTTCCCACTAACATCCTTCCGCCATATATCAGTGTGGAGGAACCCAAGAGTAAAAGGACTGATAAGCTTCCTCTTTCTAGAAAACAGAAGGCCCTAGTAAAAAAGACAAACTCCAGGGATAAAAAGAAATAAATTAGATGACTCGGCCTTCAGTTTGCCCCAACTCTGATATACATAACCGCTCAAACTAGTGACCTGGGAATAAGTTCCACGCGGAAAGTATTTCCAAGTTCAGTCTGTGGCTAAATGGCCCATGGGAGTCTCTGCCTGGGTCTTCACTGATGAGCCTTCTTAGCTTTTTAAAATGTGTCGCCGGGGGGGGAGTTTCTTTTTCTCTGAGGGATTCTGACCCATTTCTCAGCCACTTCACAGACACCCTAAAGCACCATTTAGCACTCCGTGATACCTCGTGTATTAAAGGCAATCCTTTGAGAGATCTGGGCCCATAAACCAGTGAATAAGTCACGTGCATTACAGCAATGCTGCTTTCCATCTCAAGGATGGCCAACGGGGGCCACGTTACTATTTCATCCAAGTGGGAAAAGGAAATTAACGTGGGGACAGAATAGAGGTCAGAAATCCTTTAGTTACATTTAGCTGCCACAGAACACTGGGTTCGAGAAACCATACCAGAGTGGCAATATCCACTTGATAATGTATGAGGCAGGGCCCCTGAATTTGGGGACTCGTGGAATATGGTGTCAGGCCAGACAAATCACCGCCTTCAGTTGTAGCACAGTTAGAAAGCCCTTTATTCCTCTGAGAGGCAGATATCTCACACCATCAAATTGAGCTTTCAGGGCTGAGAATGGAGTCATGCTGGGTGATCAAGTAGATTGTTTTGCTGGTCAATACCTTTTCTGTTATTATGTTACTGGAAAATAATTATTATCCTCTGCTCGGAGCCTGTGTAAAATTGAGAAAGATTAGGGGAGAGGAAATATGTTGCATTGTTCCACTTGTATTTTATATTCTGCCCCTACCCATGTTAAAACCAGGAATGCTAGCCTGAAGATGACTTTGTATTATTTTTAAAATCATTACCTCTATCTGCCTTTGTTATAGTCATTCAGCTAGGTTGGGAATGTGATTCTGGAATTTATAATCAAAGCAAGTGCGTTGAGCATATCAATGTTTAATTCCATATTCTTCTATAGGTTAGGTTTTGGTTAAAAACTTCACGTTCATGACCTTTCAATCACAGTGATGTCAAAGAAATTTAAGATTATTTTTGAGTGAGAAAAAGAGTCTTGAGGTTTAATTTAGAAAGAGTTTGTAATTTTTTTTTTATCTCATTCCTCATCCTGGCAAATTTGGGGCCTAGAAAAGTTCAGCTTTTTGAAGAGTTGAAGTATTAAAGGAACATTCAGTGTTTTGCCATATAACTTTTGAGGAAGTCCACAGCTGTGGAGCTGGCTTTTTTGTGACATGGTCTGGGGGTTGCATGAATTTATCAACTGTGTCTGTCTGGTTCTTACAACCCTAATTGTAAGTTCCTCAGATGCAAGGGCCCTGGGGTGTTGTAAAAACAGCACAGGAGCAGTGTCTGACCTCCTCCAACCCCACAAGGGGGAAGGAGAACCAAGATCAACAGCACAAGGCTGACTCCCATGAGGTGGATGGAGGCCAGACAAGCGTCTTTTCTCTACCACCTTTACTAATTCTGACACCAACCGTTTCTCCCATAGCACTCTCTACTTTTCTGCTGGGTTCAATAATTCATTGCTATGGCCACACAGAACTCAAAAACAACACTCACAACTATGGGGTTTTTTAGGGACATAACAGGTTACAATTCAGGCTCAGGAACGCTCAAGAATACAGCTCTTCCATCAGGACAGCCTCTTCCCAGTCGTGCTCTCAGACATGCCTCTCCACGGCCCTAGGCCTCTCCCGTGAGGTACTCAGCTTTCTCTCTCCATCTGTGGGGCCGGAAAGCCCACTGCACCATCTCCTGCTGCTGGGTCTCTGCTGCCACTGCTTCTCACCATCTTCAGGGTTACAGCTTGCTCTCCCTCTCTCCCTCTCCTGCTTCCAGGAGCTTCTCAGCACAGAAATCCCAGGTCCGAAGGACGTGTTATTCACTTCTGGCTGTTCTTTCTTGGTGGTGGTAGGATCTTCCTCTCTGCTCTGGAACTGGCTCTCTTTTAAGGCAAAACCGACCAGTCCCCTTGGTGGCCCCAATGACCCTATCACATAGTCCTGCTCAGTCACCTGGGTAGAAGTCACAAGACCATGGCTAGAAAGACCACACACAAAAGTAATTAATTGTGCCTCAGATATTTTTTTCAAACTTGCCCTCAGTGCACTTTAAAACCAGAAAAACAGTTGCCATCAAGTTGACTGACTCATGGTGACCCCATGTGTGTCAGAGTAGAGCTGTGCTCCAGAGGGTTTTCAAATGCTGATTTTTTGGACATAGATCACCAGGCCTTTCTTCCAAGTTACCTTGGGATGGACTCAAACCACCAACCCTTAGGTTAGCAGCCAAGTGTTTTAACCATTCTCACCATTCAGGGATTCCACAGAGCCCTTTAGATACTCAAATGTATGTTTGTTCGCTGAATGAAAGCTACTCTTCCCCCTCTGACAGAAAATCAGTCTCTGAATTTTCTTATTTTATTCTGGAGGCTTTCTACCAGTTCCTTTCTATCGTAGGAATATGTACATGTTGTTTTGATGGGCTAGAGCAAGGTTTCTTAACCTTTGCACTACTGACATTTTGGACATGGTAGTTTTTTTGTTGTTGTGGAACGTTGGTCTGCGCATCATTGAATAGTTAATAGCATCCTTGGCCTCTATTCACTAGGTCCTAGTAGTGCACCAGCTTCCCATTGTGACAACCGGAATGTGTCCAGGTATTACCAAAAATCCCCTGCAGGTCCAAATATCTTCCCTTCCACCCCATCCCATTGAGAACCACAGAGCTTGCACAACGCCATGTAGCACACAGAGCTCAGTTCTCATACTATGAAACTGTTAGGAAACAAATACCAGGCCCCGAACTAGTGTAGTTGCCTCTTCCTCACCCATAAGCTTTTCCTACGAATTCCCAAGGGAAGACAACTGGTTGTTTTAATAAGATACTATAAGCACCCCCTCAACACACAAACACATTAAACTATGGACATTTTGCTGCTACCTGGGTAGAGGATTCGAGGTGTAGGGGTAGAGAAAAGATATGATAGCACAGGGAATGCAGTGAAAACTAAATAGTTTCATTTTTGTTCACCTACACTGTTGACCTCCAACTTTCCCTGACCAACTGGACTCTCTCCCACCTTCCCTCACTATGTAGCTAGCATTTAGGGTAGTGACCAGGGAAGGCGACTGGCCAACGGCCAGGCGTGTATCCATTAGTCACACTTGAAAACATCAGACATTTTGTCTTACCATCTGATGAAATAAGAACAACTGGAAAGGGCAGTTATAGATAATGCCATCTCTTCATATATTTGCCCTAAACTTTCACTTCAGAGCTAAAAGGCTAAAAATAAACAAACAACAACAAAAACCAACTGAGTCTGGCCTGAATAGAATATGAATCAGGAAAAATACAATAAGAAAATAAATTTGACTTTTCTTAACATTATTGTTATAGCTAATAATTTATCCCTAGGAGATTTTGTCTTGATTAAAGCTATTCATTAGAACGATTTTTTCCCCCTAAACATCCACACCCATATACTAATCCCTTAATCGAGACAGAGAGTATCTGTTAAGCTAACAAATTATTTTCTTTCCCAAAAAGAACTATTAATAGGGCCATAATTCATAAAAGTACTAATTCTTTTTCTTTTTTTTTTTACTAACACGATCCAATGATGGTAACAATAGTCACCATTGAAATAACATTGTAAAAGACAACTGGAATCAGTGAACAATCTTATTTATCTTAATTAACCCGTAGTCTACATAATGGAGCCTGCCTTTCCCAAATTTCCACTTACCTAGGACAAAAACGATAAAACAAAGACAGTAAAAGCTAATGTCCCTATGGGCTACGAAAATCTGCAGCAGCACTTTTTTTTTTTTTTTTTTACCCCAAGTCAGTTCCCGTCATTAGTTGAAGTGCTATATAAATGCTAAGTATTCCTTGTTGGTTTATAAAGTTAATCCCATCTCAGGATGAGACTGGCTTATTGATTGATCATGTGGATATGAAGTGAGTTGAATTGAGAACTTCAGGCGCTATTGCATATTCAAAAGCAACGTTCACTTTAAACAACCCTGATCAATCCCATTATTTCTCCTATCAGATTGGCAGAGGTCAAGAAGTTTGGCGATATACAGCATTGGTCAGAGTATGCGGAAAACACTTAGTATGTTGTTGGTGGGAGTGTCAACTGGTAGAATGTATGTGGAGGGCATTTCAGCAGGGGACAGGGAGGTGCAGGATGTGGGGTAGGAACTAAAACTGAAGCCACCTTTTGTTCTAGCAACTCGACTTTTGAGAATCTACCCCCAGAGCCCATAAGCTGCAGTGACGGCAACAACCAAGAGTGGCTATACATTCAGTAACCAAATAATGAATTTCATGGAGGGTAATGGACGTCCTTCATAATCCTTCATATAGCAGTTTGAAACACAGCTTCGAACTGGTTCTTCCCGGTTCAATCATGGCCAAGAAAGTAACACCAGAACCGACCCAAATTTTTAAAATTTGAGTGAACCAGAATAAACAGAACAGGAAAAATTATAGGTTGAAGCCCTGCTAGAAAAATAATCTCCATCTTAGGAAACAAGGGCAGTGTATGTGTTGCATAGCAACTGAGTCTCTTGCCTGTTGGATCTTGCAGAGTCAGAAAAAGTGGTGCCCTGCCCAAAGATGGCGGCTGACTGTGCCACTTGGCATGTGTGTTGCTTTCCTGAGTCCTGCCAATAACTAATCTCATACGCCAGGCTCCTGAAAGGGCTTACTACGCCTCTTGCGAGTCTGGCATTCCAGGCTTTGATTCATAGATTTTCCCGTTCCAGTTATAGTTCCAGATCACCTAAATTTTAAAACGTGGGTCTTTTCTGGTTCCTCTCATCAGCCATGACTCAACCCACTGGAACTGTTTCGAAGCTCCGGTTTGAACCTATGAAAATTGCTGTTTGCAAATATTGGAAATTTCATATGGTTCAACCTACATGGTATGGATTAAAGTTGAATGGTGGCTATTTGTGAATTCTTGGGACAGTGGTAAATCAGTAGTAGAATTCTTGCCTTCCATGCAGGGGACCCATAGGTCTCCTGATGGCACAAACTGTTTATATTTGACTACTAATCTAAAGGTTGGTGGTTTGAACCCACCCAGCAGTGCCACAGAAGAAAGGCCTGGTGATTTTCTTTAAATATTACAGTCAAGGAAACCCTGTGGAATAGTTCTACTCTGTAACACACGGGGGCACCATGAGTCTGAACTGACTGGACAGCAACAGGTATGTGGGAGAGCTGGGTTTGAGTCCCAGGCAACGCACCTAGCACACCACCCATCTCTCAGTGGAGGCTTGCGTGTTGCTAAGATGCTGAACAGGTTTCAGTTTCCAGACTAAGACAGACTAGGAAGAAAGGCCTGGGGATCTGCTTCTGAAAATCGGCCCGTGAAAACCCTATGGATCACAATGGTCCAATCCACAACCAATCATGGGATGATACAGGATCAGGCAGCGTTTTGTTCCATTGTAAAAGAGGTCACCCTGAGTTGGGAGCCCACTTGACAGCAGCTATCAGAAACTCTGTGCCAGCCACTGGGAGTGTGATGCTGAATGAGGAAGAAACACAGACCCTCATGGAGATTACATTCCAGTGCAAAGAGAAAGACAAGGAAGGTCTCCAATGATGAAACCCAACAGCCGGCCTTCTGGATCTCAAGCTCAGTGCCCACACAGGCACCCGAGTGTGTTGCCAAAAACATGAATTGTCTTTGGGTGAAGGGCTGCTTGGGAGAGCAGTAGAATTGCTAAGAGGTTGAAAAGGCATCACTACAATTCCATGCAGCCAGCTAACTCCCGAGTGTGTCTGTTTGTGTTCAGGGTGGGGCGTGATGATCTGGCCAGATTCTTGTCCAAGAGCTACATTCTTCTGTCTTACAAAGCTGAGTTTTGTCTTCCAACCTGTGGCAGTTTCAAGGTCATGTATGAGAGGTGTCAGGTGTGCTTGGTGAGGATGGGATTTACAAAAGTTTGTGTGTGTCATGGGTTTTTATTCCTCCCTTTCAAAATTACGGCTGGCTCTAAAAGAGTCAAAAATTCAAACTTGCGTGAACTCTTCAACACCTCTCCAAATTCAACAAAAGTGACATTTATAGCTTCGTTGAAGCGGAGACATGGCATTTGGCTTCAGATTGTTTGGACTGTAGAGTGTCAGTATAAATAGCTTTGATTGACTTTTGTATTGTGCACATCTGGAAGCAATTTATGGCATTCCAGCTAGATTAAAGCGCGCTTTAAAGGAATTTCGCCAGCTCCTTTTTTTTTTTTTTCCTTCTTTTTTGCTGGCCATGGTGCATAAAGTTTCAAAGAAGGTTTAGCTGCTGTTCTTCTTAGTGTAGACTGTGGTGAAGTCAAATTCAGGGCAAATGTGGGGTGGGGAGAGAGGGGAGGAGGGAGGTTTTGCCAAAAGAGCTAAACACAGAAGTGACTTTTCCTTGGCTGTTTTGTTCACGCTGAAAGAAGAAATAAAACCTCAGACACCAGGAAGCTGCTATCCCTACACAGAAACCATGAACTAAGTTGTTTTTAAAGAGATGATTGGATTGACCTCAAACCAAAAAAAAAAAAACCAAACCCAGTGCGATCCAGTCAATCCTGACTCATAGCAACCCCACAGGACAGTGTAGAACTGCCCCATAGTATTTCCAAGGCTGTAATCTTCATGGAAGCAGATTGCAAGATCTTTCTCTGCTAGAACAGTAGGTGGATTTGAACCACCAACTGTTCAGTTAGCAGCCTATTGCTTTAACCACTGCACCACCAGGACTCCTTTTTGGATTGACCTAGGGAAGGTGAAAAGAGCTAAGTACGTGTCACAACCAGAAGGGCTGGGGAGAAGAATGAATGTCAGCTTTCATTTTTTTAAATATATACCGGGGTGTTCATTTCATTTTATTATTTTTTGATTATTGTACTTTAGGTGAAGATTTATAGAGCAAATTAGTTTCTCATTAAGCAATTAATACACATATTGTTTTGTGACATTAGTTGTCAAACCCACAACATGTCAGCACTCCGCGCTTCTGCACCTTGGGTTCCCCATTACCAGCTTTCCCATCACCCCCACCCCCCAACCACTTTCTCATCCTTGCCCCTAGGCTGGTGTGCCCATTTAGTCTCGTTTTTATTTTATGGGTCCGTCTAACCTTTGGCTGAAGGGTGAACCTCAGGAGTGACTTCGGTACTGAGTTAAAATGGTGTCCAGGGTCACAGTGTGCATTTTAGCAAGTATTCGTTGAGCACCTACTGTGGTCTAGGCAAGGGAGAGAAGAGTGCAAGAGAGCGGAGATGAAGACAGAACCCTGCCCTCATGGAGCTTATGCTCTTAAGAAGGAGAAAGACAGGATCGCATAGCTAATTGCCTTACACATCACTTACCACTGGAAGTCAAGTCACATGTAAGCTCAGCCCGTCCTGAGTGCAGTAGACCTGACTTAGTGGGAAGGATCTGAGGAAGCTTCCTGGAAGATAGGAAATTGCACATGAGACTGGGGTAAGAGTAGTACCTAACTTTGAAAAGTGATTCAGAAGAGAGAAAAGGAGTGCTGTTCCAGGCAATGGGAAATTTTCATTTTCAAACCCCTGGAGATGGTAAGGAGCAATGCTGCAAAGTAGATATCATTCCATTTAGGCATGGGGAAAATGAGGCTCAAAGAGGTTATAAGCCTCTCCAATTTCACTCAGCTATCAACTGGAATCTCCACTTTCAGGCATAACCTACCTTAATAGCCATTTCATCCTTTAGCACCGATAGCCTGCACAGCTGAGAGTAAGTGGCATTCTATCTCTGGGCCTCAGTTTCCCCATTTTTGTGGTGAAGACATTTTGTAGTGAAATTGAAAGAGAATCTGTGAGTGGAACGTCCTAGAAGTCTAAGAATCTATGGAAAAATGAAGTTGTTTATAATATATACACCATAATATATAAGGAACGTGATGGAAACACTGCTGTTGAAGACGTTTAAAGAGGAACATTCTCTGATGGACAAGCTGAGAGGAACAGCAAAGTCCTTGGGGAGAAAGAATGCATCCTCGAGTTTCTCTAACTTAGATAAGAAAATGAAATATCTATTATTAAATGTGACTCATACACACAGAGAGACCGACCCCCACACATTGTTAGAGCCATAACATATAGGTCGTTGCAGCCCTTCTTTTTCATTTTGTTGCTGAAAAAAAGTGATGAAGTGGTGCCAAGAAAGTGGCAAATTGCCCTAAAAATCACATAAAAGTGCAATTTAGCACACACAGTTCTGCTGAAGAAAACCACCTTTGTTTCATTATTAGCTTCCCAGGGATTTGTTTCCTGGGTTGGCATTTAAGTGTGGAAACTTGTCCTTTTTTTTTCTTAACATAATGAGACAGTTCTTGTGTTTTAAGAACAATAGAAAAAAGCATGAAGAGCGATCGATACATTACTTGAATTTATTAACCACCCGCTGAAGCCTTATGGCCAACCTCTGGGTATGATTTGGAAAGACAAGTAGGCATAAACCTCTGTTGTTTTAGGTAAGGATAGAAAGAAGTCTTATCTCTGAGACCATAGGATGAAATATGTTCTGTTAGAGAGTTGCTTTGCCTTTCCCTCCCCTCCCCCCCGCCTCTAGTTCAGGTTCAGGCTTTGGCCTGTAGACAAAGGAGCCAGCTACTTTGCTTAAAAGGGTTAGAACTAATGGGAGGGTAAACTCAAGTTATTTGTTGACATAATTCCTGGCAGTATTTTCCCAGCTTCTGTTTCAGTTCTCTTTCCACTTGTCTGTACAGGCCTGACAAAAATACATCCAAATAAAGCTGTACTAATGGGACCACGTATCATATTTCATGCACTCTGCATTTGATTAGAGGGATACAAAGGAGACAAAGTGGGAGGGTGGTGGGAAGAAGCAAGAAGCTAAGAATGCTACGTCTCCTTGTCATGGCAGGAAACAGTGGAAGCTGAGACCAAACCTCAGTGGAAAATGGGTTATGAATTAAATAAAAGAGTGGTGGGGCAGGGCATTGTAAAGCCATGTTATTCTGATGATGAAAAATATGTTTTGTGTAGACCTGGCCAGAAGGAATTTGTGGTTCAAATCATCCATCCATCCATTCATCCCATCCATTCATTTATTTTTCCAACAAATACTTAACTACCTTCAATGTGCCAACCATTATATCAGGTAACGGGGACACAGTAGTGAAGGACTCAGACATGATTTTGGAGCTTCCATTCTGCGAGGATATGGATGGTGAGTAATCATACAGTGGATTTTATTCTTATAATTGTGTTAAGTAATCATTAAAAATTATAGGAAGCTAAGAAATCATGTGGATCTGAGAACTGGTAGGTAACATTTCTCATATGAAATAGTAAATGGAGAACTAAAGAATAAAAAGCTGTTTAATTTGCTTCCTTCATTGTGGTTAATTTGGACGTGAAACTTTGGGTTCTTTAGATAATTCTGGGTTCCTGAGCCTGGTCACTATTAGAAGTTCCCTGGCCTCGAGCAGTGTCAAGTTTGGACACTAGAATGTCTTTGGAGAGAGATGCAGAAAATGGAGAATCATTGTAGGCTCTTATTTGGCAGAAAATGAAGCGTAGCCCAATGGCAATTAATTAGACTTCATCCTTAGCTGGTTGAAAGACAAAATGATCTTGTAGATTGGGATAGAAAGTGAAGGAGAGGCAACTGTGCTCACAAGAGAGTTTTCCTTGGCTCAAAAATGAGAAAGAGATGTTAACTGGACAAAATCAACTTTGACATTCTCCTGACGTCCTGAAGGTGAGTCCTGCTGGCCAGGCCAGGGGCATTTATGGTAAAAGGAGTTGCATGTATATTTTATTTTCTGGCCTGAAAGGGCTGTTGTGGAAGCAGTGAAAAAAATACTGTGTCAGCAGAGACAGAGTAGAAAGGGACACTCTTTGGGGAGAAATTATACAGTATGGATGTTTCTATAATGATGGAATTGAGACGTGATACTCACTTCACTGCTTGGCCTTTTTTTTTTAAAATAGTCGGTGGAATTCCCATTCTCTCGATAGACTGGAATTGGAAATGGGTTAAGGTGAAGCCAATGGAAATAGTGTGTGGTTCATGGGAGGATGGAATCTATTATTATGGTTTCTTTTACATCAAGTCTGACCAAATCCGTTCAACTGACTACTGACATGTTAGAATTTGCAACCAACCTTTGTAGGACCCTTTGAGATTAAAAGCATTTTTCCTTAGCTGTTGTCTCACTTGGTTATCACAGCAGTCCTAGGAGGTGGATAAGATGCCCTGCCTAAGGTCTGGATAGTGCCCCGTAAGCCTGGACTGGGATCCAAGAGAGCTCATTGTTAGAATGCGAGCTCCCTGAGGACAGGAATTTGGGACCGTTTTATCACCAGAGCCACAACAGTGCCTGGCATGTGAAAGGACTCGATAGATACTGTTGAATTTCTTGAATGATTGAATTTCTCTCATGGGTTTTTATTGCCCCTTAGAAGTTAAAAAGGGATGGGGTGGTGAGATTAAATGGTCTGTATTGCCATCCAGTATTTAAAAAGAAAATTGCGAGGATATTTAAACCTGGGATCGACTTCTGGCTGTTACTAATTTATCTCCAAGGCCTGAGAGATGTCACTTCCCCAGGCCTAAGTGCCCCACCTGTAAAGGAAAAAGGTCCAACTGGTTGAGTCTAAGTCTCTTCCAGCTCTAACACTGTGCGCTCAATTTTTTCACCTGATAAATTTTCTCCGTGAACTTTCATTTGGAAAGTTTGTGAAGCAAGGTCTCTGGAACTGGCTCTCAAATTTATATTTTGTTCTTTGCTCTGTAGCCCAAGTAACTTGTTACACATCCTTAAAGGGAAGGAAAGGACACTAGAAAGCATAGTTGAGAAGGAGGACAGACGAAAAGATAGTATCTCACTCTTTCCCTCCTACAGAATGTAGAAGATCACAATTTATGGACTGCACATGGCTCTCGAGTGAAAGACTTATTTTAAATCCCCGTGACTCCCCTCAACTCTAAATTACTCTTTTAGATTATAGAGCTCTTGGGGACAGAGATTGTGCCTTATGCATCTGTGATCTCCCCGCCCCACCTCCAATCCGTATAAAATAATAACAGGTACACACCTGTTGAGTGACTAAATGCATGAATAAGACAGGGTGGAGTTGGAACTGCTGCAGAAACCCAGGAATTAGCGAATAAAGGTGTTCAGTCAGAGTAACGCAGCATCATCCACAGCTCAGGGGAGTGCAAAATACCGAAAACAAGGCACCGTCCGAAATGCCGATGCAACTGAGTGTTGTAACTGATAAACCAGCTGCACCCAAGGGCTGAGCACTGAAAGCTAATGAGTGAAGCCCCCTGGGTGTAATAGCTTGAGGTGGGAAAAGAGTGTGGAAAAGTCCACCTCTGTGTTCTTGCTGATTAATGCTCACATGGGAATACAGCCAGACCTCCCACTTTATCCAAAAAAAAAACAAACAAACAAAAAAGCTGGAATCTTGTTTATGTAAAATCTGTGTTAAATGTTGACAACAATTTCTAATATTTTTAAAACAGGGTAGCCAAACAAACCCCCTCAAGCTCTACATGAAAATCTCCTTGTCTATTGACAGATCTCTAACTCAAAAGATACGAAAACTACCGTATTTTGTTATGTTATTGATGTAGTTGAAGACACTAGTGTAGAAAATGTAGAAAAGCATCTGAAACTGTCTCCAGAACGGAGACTAACTACTGTGTCACTCAGATGTTACAGAGAACACTGCCAACATTTTAACACCAGTAAGTTTTGTAGCCCTGTGTTCCTTTGTGCTGCAGAGTGCCTCAGTGCCTGCTCATGACTTACCCTCGACCAGTTGGTCTGGATCCTTTCTTACTGTTAGAAGCTGCCACTCCATGCTTAGACCACAGAAAGCACATTATATTAAAATCAGGACTTCTGATTGGATGGGACAATTTGAGACGGAATTGCCACTTTGGAGAACTCTCATTCATGCCACTTGCCAGACACCGAAAAATATCAGTTTTCTCCCCTCTGATGTCAAGGTAAGGAGCCTTGGTTGCCCAGTGGTTAAAGCATGCTGCTAACCAAAGGTCAGCGGTTTGAACCCACCAGCCACTGCGGGGGAAAAAGCTGCAGCAGTCTGCTTCCTTAAGATTTCTGCCTTGGAAACCCTATGGGGCAGTTCTACTCTGTCCTGTAGGGTCGCTCTGGGTCAAAAGGACTGGTCAGCAGTAGGTTTTGGGGGATGTCAAAGTTTTATTGCCCTCCATAGACACAGCTTCAGATGCCTCTCACCCAATTCCTGTCTTCACAGATGAAAATATTGAGAGCATGAAGGCAGTTTGGTGAGTTGGATGTTGCTTTATTACACAGTGTCCTGGGGTAGTACAAACAGTTAAGGCACTCAGCTGCTAACCGAAAGGTTGGAGGTTCAGATTCACCTCGAGGTGCCTTGGAAGAAAACCCTGGTGATCTTCCAAAAAATCAACCGTTGAAAATCCTAATGAGCGCAGTTCTACTCTGGCCCACATGGGACTACCATGAGTCACAGTCGATCTGATGACTAATACTGTTTGCTGTAATGACACGGAGGTGGGGGAGTAGCCCTCAGAGGCTGAGAGGAATCCCTGTGGTCAGCTTCCGTGGTTCCCCTCCTATGGCCTGATCGTTTTCTTTTCTCCTTTTTTACAGTCTTCATTTGCCAAAACCATGTTTGACAAATACTTATTTTAACATTATTTGAATCCATTTCTTTCTTTAATGTTGAATTCACAAGCTGTACTTCTATGACCTAATTATTTAGCAGTCGCATAAAATGTGTACCTGGCCATCCTTAACAGGCTCATTTATACGTGGGCTACATAAAATTTGAATTCTTTCACCACCAACTCATTTATGAATGGCAGTAAATACACCCGGCAACAGGCCAAGCACACTTCTGAGGCTTGTAACCTAAGAATGGTCCGAGAAGATATAAAATGCAATGTGTTTGTTAAAAAAAAAAAAAAACCTTTCAATAGAATTTGGAAGAAGAATCAAAAAAAAAAAAAAAAAAATTGGGGGTAACGTATTAATAGATTCAAGAACGATGTCTGTCTCCAGAAAGAAAACCCGTTCCTATCACAGAGTTCAGGGAGAAGGAATGAAAAGTGTTACAGATTTTTTGCTTTATAAAGAAAGATAATTTATAGATACACAGAGATGATTTCTGTCAGAAGAGCAAGTAAGACTATAAATGAAGGCAGCCTTGAAAGTGTTTGACTCCTCAGTATGCTCTCTAAGATCCAGAAGAGGTATGTTTGCCCATGACTCAGAAAAGCATCGGAAACCTCAGGACCATGGCAAGAGGTTAGACAGTATGCAATAAAAGGCAATTGTCCCATGAATATTGGTGAGAATTAATAGCACTCTATTTTGTGGCTTGTTGAGGAAACGTGTGGTTGACGTTCTTCAGAAGAACTTCTCAATGGTTTTAACTGAAACCATGTGCATGCTAGGACATGGAGCACGAGTAATTCTGACCGGGGAACTGATGCTCTGCAGATCTTACAAGCTTCTCCATATCTTTTTTAATTAGAGTTTCAGTCCAGTGACATCCTTTCAAGTGAATGAAAATGGGTCAACAGAAGGTAAAAAAGTCCAGGGAATAATTTTGAACAGCAAAGCCCTTTCAGTAAGTTCTGAATAGACTCTTCCCTCTTCTTTGACCAAATGTCTTCTGTTAAATGCTCTCACAGCACACTCTCCATCAGCTTCGAGGACTAGTGACTGTCGCAATTTTAAGTGTATATGTGGTTCTTAGGTTAACATCTTATTTCTCAACTGGGCAAAACGTGGGCAATTGGCTTCATGTCACCCTTTGTTAGTGCAGACAAGAAGCATATCTGGGTCTGCCTATATTGTGTCCTCAGTGTCCAGTGCTCTACCAATCATACATAGACCCTGCATCAAAGCATGTTAGAACGATGGAAGGAAGGCAGGAATGCAGCCTGTTTTTTATATATTCTAGGGCTCCAAATAACCCCTGATTTCTTCCTTATCAGACTCTGCTATAGTAATCAAAGCCTAGAAGTGGCCTAAGACCCGGTATATATGCCAATATATGTCTGGCTTATAATAAATACTCAAAATTTATTTGGAGAAGTAAATGAGTGGTATTTCTCTTATTCCCTGTAAATAATGTCTGGAAAATACTAGGTAATTAAAAACTGTTTGTAGACTGAATAGTAAATTGAAGTGTCTTCCTACTCTACTGAAATATTCCGTACTAGGTAGAACTTCCTAACAGCAGTGGACCTGCAAGGAGCCATAGTCAATCAACTATATAAGGCTAGTTCTGGAATCTCTAAACTCTCCCTTCCCCTAGACAGTAGTCCTCTCTGTCTTTATTCATTGCCGCTGTTCTCAGAGTAAGCCCCCTTTGCAGCTGATAGATTATGGGCTGAAGAGGTGTCGCCTGCATTACAGAGTCCTCCAAGCATTTTGGTCCTAATTCGAGGACTAGATTATGAGCAGTAACTTCTGAAAGACAGAGTTCAGAATTCTGTAGTCTAACTTGGAGGCCTCAATCAGTCTGTGAGGAGAGGAAGATGCAAGTGTTTCTAGGTTCCTGGTCTCCAAGCCAGGGTGAGTAAGGAGTAGAGTGCCTCCCTGTGATAGCGACTTTCCCAGCTGTTGAGAGGAGAAAGGAGAATCTTAAACATCTGCCTGGGATGAGGGAATGAGATGAGATTGACTGTAAGATTCCTGGCTTCCTTCCTCTCTTATCCCTTTCCCCAAATTAACCAAGTTGAGGGTTGTCAATCAGGCAGCCCTTCCAAGAAAGCAAGCAAGGTAACTGTGGGTATCTGAGAGGTTTAGTTAATGGACAGCCTGTTGGCTCCCTTCCTGACATTCAAAGGCAAAGCTGCCTCCCTCCGAGGGAGTGTACTATTTCTGTGTGTTCATTGTTCGGGGCCTCTGTTTGCATTCAGCTGTCAAAATGACATCAGTGTTGCTACTTCTTCCACAATGTGTGATTTGCTTTGTGTATCAGAAGAATCAGACTTGACCGAACAGTTTTTCAGATTTATATTTACCAATTCCTATAAAACGTTTAAAAAATGTGAGCATGCTCTGACTCTCTGGGATACAAAATTCATTGTCATGGACTCCAGTCAATAATTACTTAAGTAAATTACAAGCATATTATTAAGTTCAACTGCACTAGTGAAACTTTGGAAATTCTTCAGGTTCCATATTTTTATTAGCTCTAAAATAAAGTTCAGTGTAGCCTTTTTCTTAAAATGTTTTAATAGACCTGAAGTATAGAAAGGACAGTTCTAAATAGACTTGAATTATAAAGATGACTTAGTGTTTCATTATACATTGGAAAATGACTTGATCAGATTTAATATCGATTAGACCCAGCTGTTCAATAGCTTGGATGAATTTGTGTTTCCCTTTACTAAAGATCTGTCATATAAAGGCCAACATGTTGCCTTTATAAGTCATGTGGTCTGCCCAACTCTTTAGCTTCTAGGGCAGAAAGAGGCTTTCATAAACCTATAAGGTGAAGACATTCCTGGGGTCAAGTGGGAAATTATGGGAAGAAGAAGGGTCAGCCAAAGCAAGGAGAGAAGGTTGTTGTTCCTGTTGGTTTCTGAGCATCCCTTAGAAAATCTCCTGCGGTAGACTGATATGCTCAAAGGTTTGCATATCTCTTTGAAAAATGCAGAAAAGAATTAAAATAGCTTGCTAAGCGTATAGATTGAATAGAGACTGACTGCCTATAGGTCAATCGTAGACCAGTTCTAGAACATATTGGAGACTGGTATTCTGGAAGGATCACTTTCCAAGACAGGGTACACTAAGCTTCCATTGGGGTCTAGAAAATATTGTGATTTCTATTTGAGTTTAGCTTTTTTCAAAAAATTAAGTTTTGCTAATATCTGATATATGGATCAACCATAGAAAATGCAAGTAATTTATAAATAAATACTCATATATTAAGAACGATTGTCCTTTATTTTTTTAACCGATTAAATGTGAGCTCTACCACTGCTGTTCTGGCTCTGGAACACTTATTTCCTAGCACCCAGCAGGGAGAATCTGCCTCATTAACTTATCCTGTGCCCAGAGTCTTAGAGTTTTTCCCTAAATGTATTTCAGGTGTATCATTGGCTTGCTCTTATCACCAAGAGCTAGAGTGCATCATGTGGTGAGTGAGAATACTATTCTAAATTCTTCATTTGCAAAGACTTTTGGAGGAATTTCAACCTTGAGCTTCACAGATTACTTACTGAAAAGAGCCTGGGAGTTATTGCTATCCATTGGGTAATTAGGTAGTTCCAAGGAAAATAATAAAACTATTTTGTGCCTGGGAGATTAGAATGGCACATGGTGACTCATATTAGTCAGCTGAGTAATTATGTAATTACAAAAGAAGGGGAAGAAAACCCTTCAGATTGTTTTTCCTAAGAGGCCCTTTTGGAAGCGTTCCAGCCGTTCAGGTACTTACGTAATTAGGTCGGGGGTGCAATCCATAAGGAAAGGCTGGAGGGATTCATTAAAAAAATGTTTATGTAAAAGAACCCAGTGGAAGAAGAAGAAAATGGAGTTTTTAAAAGATTCTCTGCGGACTCTACACCTACTATGTAGGACCCCATAGCAAACTTTAAGGAACATGGTGTTTTGTTGTAACTTGAGGCCATGTGAATGTGTGGAAAGTACAACGAGAGACTGTCACATATTTTGGAATAAATGCCACTATTTATTAAGCCTGTTATGCTAGGTGCTCTCTTCCAATCACTCAGCATCGTGGGTCTTACTGCATTTCCTCTGTTTTTACCAGACCTTCAAATTGATTCTTTCCGGTTCAATTGCAGCCAAGAAAGTGACACTGGAATGGAACCGAATTTTTTAAATTTGGGTGAACTGGAATAATAATGGAACTGGAAAAATTACGGGTCAAAGCCCTGCTAGAAACTTAATCTCCCTCTTAGAAAACAAGGGCAGTGTACGTGTTGCATGGCAACCAAATCTCTTGCCTGCTGGATTTTTCGCAGAGTCGGAAACTGCAGTGCCTCTCTCAAAGATGGCAGATAATTGTGCCTCTTTTGAATGTGAGTCTCCTGTTAAGGGGACCTTAATCTCTCCCATTGGGTTATGGTTCCAGGCCAAAACTTTGGGTCTGTTCCAGTTTTGCTTCATTGGCCATGACTGAACCAGTTCAAACTTATTTGAAGCCCTGATTTTTATAGATAAATAAACTAAGAGGCTCAAGGAATTTGAACCTAGGTCCTTCGAGCTCCAACATGTGCATTCTTCCTGTGGAACCATGCTGTCTACCAGCATTTCTAGACTGAATGATGCAGGGTTTTCAGCTTGTATAGAGTAGCAGGATAATTACTCCCTTCATCTCTTTGTGTAAATATTGTCTACACAGTAAAAAACACTGGCTTGAAAGATGGTTAACTTGGTGACTTGAGCCATTTAAGGCACTTATTTTGATTTCCTACATGATTGATCTGAATAATTATACCTTGCAGAATGCTTTGTGAATAGAGACTGAGCACCTATATTACCCCCAAATATATATATACACACACACGTGTGCGTGTAAGTTGGAAACCTGTCAGAGAAGGAAAACTCAAGTGTTTTCTGCTGAAACAATGGATAGAAAAGTGGTAAGACTGCACCCTGTCAAAGAAGAAAAGCTTGTGAGATCAGGAAAAACAAGGCAGTCCCATTGTGTTCGAGCTCTCACAGGTTTCACTTTGTGTGTCTGTGTGTGTATATATATGTACGCACACACACGTGTATATACATACACTCAAATAATTACAACTTTCCCATTTAACACATATGTCAGTAAAGGAAGAATGTTGGTATTTTATAGGAATGTATTGATATGATGGTAAAGGGCATATATTTCATTGTACAGGTTTTGCTTAACACACATTTACTCAAGTTGTCAAAAATATGTTTATAATTGAGTACATTTCTGGAACATTCTGTGTTGATTAATCTTTGGATGGCAGAAAACGAGTGAATTCTCTGGCCAAAGACACTTACTTTTTTTTTTTAAATAATTTTTATTGTGCTTTAGGTGAAAGTTTACAAATCAAGTCAGTCTCTCACACAAAAACCCACATACACCTTGCTACACATTCCCAACTACTCTCTTCCTCCACTCTCTCTTTTTATGTCCTTTTTGCCACCTTCTAACCCCCTCCACCCTCTCATCTCACCTCCAGGCAGGAGATGCCAACATAGTCTCAAGTGTCCACCTGATCTAAGAAGCTCACTCCTCACCAGCATCCCTCTCCAATTCATTGTCCAGTCCAATCCATGTCTGAAGAGCTGGCTTCGGGAATGGCTCCTGTCCTGGGGCAACAGAAGGTCTGGGGGCCATGACCACCAGGGTCCTTCCAGTCTCAGTCAGACCATTAAGTCTGGTCTTATGAGAATTTGGGGTCTGTATCCCACTGCTCTCCTGGTCCCTCAGGGGTTCTCTGTTGTGTTCCCTGTCAGGGCAGTCATTGGTTATAGCCAGGCACCATCTAGTTCTTCTGGTCTCAGGATGATGTAGTCTCTGGTTCATCTGGCTCTTTCTGTCTCTAGGGCTTGTAATCACCTTGTGTCCTTGGTGTTCTTCATTCTCCTTTGATCGAGGTGGGTTGGGACCAATTGATGCATCTTTTTTTTAGATGGCTGCTTCCTAGCGTTTAAGACCCCAGACGCCACTCTTCAAAGTGGGATGCAGAATGTTTTCTTAATAGATTTTATTATGCCAATTGACTTAGATGTCCCCTCAAACCATGGTCCCCAGCCCCCTGCCCCTGCTAAACTGGCCTTTGAAGCATTCAGTTTATTTGGGAAACTTATTTGCTTTTGGTTTAGTCCAATTGTGCTGACCTCCCCGGTATTGTGTGTTGACTTTCCCTTCACCTAAAGTAGTTCTTATCTACTATCTAATTAGTGAATGCCCCTCTCCCATCCTCCCTCCCTCCCGCCTCTCGTAGCCACAAAAGAATGTTTTCTTTTCAGTTTAAACTATTTCTCAAGTTCTTAAAATAGTGGAAGGACACTTACTTTTGATGTCTTTACTCTTCATCTGATTGTTGTGCTTCATCTAGCCAGATTTTTTAGGGTTTTAGGAAGGAAGAAAGATAATTCTGTAGAGAAACGAATGAAGGCCACATTTTTTCTCTTTATCCCAGTAATGACACAGACGTCCTATGCACAGAAATACAACCAGGCAGTTTTCAGCTGATTCGGAAAAGTCTTGTGGATTAAGCCAGTTCAAAGTAGCTGGAAATAAGAAGTTGGAGTCTTTAGTTGTGCCCATGAAAGAACTGAGATCCCAAAAACTGGAAGAAAGGAGATAGTTTTAGAAGGGCAGGCTGAGGCTCATCAAGGGATGTTTCCCCCTGCCAATTTGGGAAAAATTTGTCATCTTCTGCTAGATTCCAGCATTCCTGCAATCTGCCTCAGAACTGTCGTAGGTCCACCAAATATTGATTTAGAGTTCCAAGAATTTCAGTGGAATGTGAACAATTTCAGCTGACAATTTGTTCTTTCTTATTTCCACCACTCTGACCCATCTTTGTCCGACTGAGATACTTGTCATGAAAAAGTTGAAAGGCTTTCTGGGACAGGCTGTGAGATTTATAAAAGCAAGGGTACATACTTTGAATATTTTAGCCCTGAAGATGTATGTGACTGTATGGCGTGATTCTTATGTAGTGTTAAGAATTAAAGCACATAATTTTAGCCCAGCATCTTCACATCATTTGGACATTTAGATACAAGCTGATGGTGGGATATGTATGATTTTTTTTTGTAACTTTAATGCACATTTTAAGTATTCGAAAAGTGCTACCTAATTTCTTAGATCCGCTTATTGTTTTGATAAGTTTTTTTTTTTTCCTGCTCTGTGAATACAGAGTACGTAAGGTACAATTTCCTCTCTAGTGACCTCAATGTCTAGTAAAGGGAGAGACATATAGAATATAGAGAGATAATTGATTGGGAGTGATATAGTGAGTACTACAATCAAGCACACAAGAGGCAACATCATCTGGGGAGGGAAGGCTTTCGAGAGGAAGGGACATTAACCCTGTGTTTTGAAGGCTGATTGAAAGTTTTACAGGAATTTAAGGGAAGGGCATTTCAGAGAGATGGAAAAGCATAGCCCAAGTTTGTGTACATGTGGCAAGTTTTTAGATTCACATAGTTTCATATGATAACACATAACATGCATGTTGGGATGGCTGTGGACGAATCCAGCCTGGAAAGCTCCACTCCCCACCTCTCCCATACTGTGGCTGTAAAAAGGAACCTAGCACATTGCATGTCCACTACGACAGAACTAGCCTTCTTTGAACACAGAAGACATTTTTCATTACCTTACAGCTGGAGTCATCATGAAGTGGTCAGTGCTTTACACTATGATTAATTCTAAAGATGAGACCCGTGACCTAGTTTTTTTTTACTTTTTGTTTTTGAGAATTTACGCAGAACATACACCAGTTCAACAATTTCTCTGTGTACAATTTAGTGACATTGATTACATTCTTCAAGTTGTGCAACCATTCTCACCCTCCTTTTCCAAAATGTTCTTCCTCCATTAACATCTACTCACCGCCCCCAAGTTCTTATCTAATCTTTCCAGTTGTTATTGTCAATTCGATATCACACAGATAGTTCTTAAAAGAGCACAATGCTCAAAATAGCCATTCTTTACTAGTTAAACTAATCTGCCTTTTGATTTAAAGAAGACTTCAGGGAATATTTTTGGTTTAAGGTTTAAAGATTATCTTAGGGTGACAGTTTCAGGGGCTCATCCAGCCTCCGTAGCTCCAAAATGTCTGCATTCAATGAGAAGGTTGAAATTCTGTTCTGCATTATCCTCCTTTTGATCAGGATTCTTCTACAGAATCTTTGATCAAAATGTTCAGTAATGGTAGCCATGTACCATCCGGTTCATCTGGTCTCATGGCAAAGAGGCAGTTGTTCACACGTCCCATATCTTCTGTCTGTTCCTGGCTCTTCCTTCTTCCTCTCTTGTTCTAAGGGAATAGAGACCAATTGTTGTACCTTGGATGGCTGCTTGTTTGAGATATTATGCTCAGTGAAATAAGTCAGCCACACAAGGACCGATATTGTCTAACCTCACTTACGTAAAAAGACAAGAGCAGACAAATGTATAGAGACCAAAGTTTATTAGTTTATTAAAATTGTTATTGATTGAGTACAGCTACACAGCCAATTAATGTAATTGCTGCCATTATTGTACACCTGTAGAAAGTTGAATTGTCAAAAGTTGTGGGATAGACATATTTACAACAACAACAACAAAAAGAGCAGCTGCTGAGGCTGCTTGTATGTAACCAATTAAACTCATGGTATTTGGTCTCTTGGTTTGGAAGTTTAGGGCCCTGATTTCATGGGCCATCCCAGTTGATTGGTCTGGTATCATGTTTAGTGCTTTTGTTGAACTAGTATTTATTAAATAGAGCTTCATTTCTCAAAAAGCTCATAATCACAGAAAAATAAACTTATTTTCTGTTACACATAATTTGAAATGAATGTCGTGATAGAGGAAAAAATGCTTTTGGTTAGAATTATAGTATTTTCCTTTTTAATTTTAATATCTTTAAATTCTTTTAATTTTATCTAATATTTTACATATTCAGTTTGAGAAGTCAAATAATTATATAAAACTTACAACAAAACACAACAGTTCTGTGCTCCAACATTTTCCAGCACTGGAAAAATTTTTTAATTTTTTTAACATTTTTTAAATTTTTCAGCAATTTTCTTTTGTATTTCTATGTAACTTATTCACACTTTTCTTTTCTCTGATTGCTCAATTTCAGACATCCTTTCCTGATATCCACTTAGAGAAGGTAAAGATGGAACTCTTTCACATCCCATTCCTGTATTCGTTCCACACCCTCGTTTTACAATGTAGTTAGATCAGAATTTTGATTGAATAAATATTCAGTACTCATATGATTATTCAAATATTACTCGCAGATGAAGATGTAATATGCTATGATTACATTTCCTTCTGCCACATTAATCAGCTTGTTTTTTGTTGACCATCCACTCCTCTTCAACTTATCCCACAATTTAATGTTTTACTTCTCTCTGGTTTGCTAATTTATCCATCTGCTTGCCAGCCACTAAAATTTTGTTAACCTTTTCCATCTGCTGTTGTCTCTTTCCCGTTGTCTTTAACCTTGTGGATTTTGTGTCTTTGAGGAGAAGGAAGAGATAAATGGGTGTCTTTGATATGCCATGTTGAACAAAAGCAGAATAGGGCTTTCTACGTGTGGTCACAAAAAAGGAGTAGAACTGTAAGTCAGGGTGTGTTAATCATCTCAGGAATAGAGCAGGTGTTAAGATAGAGAAGGGCTTAAACCACTTGTCAGAAATATTAAGAAACACCGATAAAAAGCATGCTGGGAGGAGGAATAGAAATGTAGGATTGTCACTGGGAGCAGTCTATTTGTAAATGTGGAGGAGAGGGAGTGTTAGCAGCAGTAAGACAAGTCTTGACCTGATGCTCTAAGGAAAGAAAAAAGGAAGTGTAGAAATAATTTCAGAGAAGAACCATCTAAGGATGATTCATGCCTAAAAAAGCAAAGTACAGTCCAGCCCCTTTGAAATCCTAAGTGCATAAAAATATGAGATGGGAGGAGGAGAAGGATATTTAAAAAAATCAAGTAGTAAATCTTTGAATAACTAAGTAAAAGAAAAAGTTTTATGGTTAAGCAGAGCTTTATTCTACCTCTTACCTACTCAAAAATAAGGCAAGGCTTTCAATCCGATTGATATTGTTAAGGATATTATATAATTCATTAGAAACCATTAGCTGTCCAGGAACAGACATCTCAAGGAATTATGGTTCAGAAAAGAAGATGGGACAAGTATATAAGTAAAATAGTCCAAAGTAAACTAACATAAGTTGCGTGCATGTGTGTGCGTAAGAGCATGAGAAAGAGTGTATGAGCAAGTTTCAAATTTATGCAAAGCAGAAACTACTTTTATGCTTTTATTCCTGAAGAAGGTACATCTGAAATTTGTTTTGAAATATAGAATTTTCTAGAAAGGAAAAAAAAAAGTGAGAAATACGTTTTGTGTGAAGAGACAGAACTCACAGTGACGTAAGGGCATGGAAGGCCTTGGTGCTCTTGGGAGGCAAAAAGTAATGAACTTGGGCAAGAACCTCTGGGTCAGTATTTTTAAATAGTTGGTTAAGAAGTTCTTGAGATAGATTGATGCCAGATTGCAGAGGGCTTTTGTGAGGGTTTTTGAAGCATCAACCATACTCCTTCACCTATGGGTTCTGGACTTTTTGACATATAAAAATAGGAATCAGATGCAGATTTAAATTACCAGCAGAAGTGCTGATAATGCTAGCTTCTGGGATGTAGTTTAGAATAGGAGCTAAATCAGGCTTCCCAAACTCTTGCCCACATGGTAACAACAGAGTAAGTAGACGACCACAAGCCTCTATTCCTAAGGAGTGAAGCCTGTGGAGGAAAGGAGAATAGGGAAGTCTCATAGAAGAGTTGTTGTTGGTATTGAGTCAATTCCAACTCATGGCAACCCCACATGTGCAGAGCAGAACTGCTCCATAGAGTTTTCGAGGCTGCGATCTTTTAGCATCAAATCACCAGGCCTGTCTCCCAAGGTGCCTTTGGGTGGATTTGAACCATCAACCTTTTGGCTAGTAGTCGAGTGCACCACCCAGGGACTTCCCTCCCCCAGGAGCAGAGTGCTTACCAATAAATCAAGCCAGAGCCCTTACATCATGTATGTGTAATAGTCTGTAGCCCAGCCTTACCAGGCTTGGCAGAAAATGAGTGTCCTGTCCAACACTGCTCCCTTTTCAAGAATGAAGTGGAAATGAATTTTTTTATATGGAACTGTGATGTGGAGAATAAGTCCTGCTCCCCACCATCACCAGCAGTGACTGCCGGGTTGAAGGGCTCATATGGAATTTAGTAGGACACAAGGAGGCACTGCAAACTTTGGTGTAGGATACTAGGGCAGAGCTACCCTTGAGGGAGAAAAATCAAGCAGCTATAGATAAAACAAATTAGAACGAGGTAGAAATAATGTGGGGGAAAAGTTGGGATGCTGTGACAGTAAGGGAAGAAGGGGAAAAAAAAACTAAATATTGACAGTTGTTGTTGTTAGGTGTCGTCAAATTAGGTCTGACTCATAGCGGCCCTATGTACAACAGAATGAAACGCTGCCCAGTCCTGCGCCATCCTCATAATCATTGCTATGCTCGAGCTCATTGTTGGAGCCACTGTGTCAATTAATCTACTTGGGGGTCTTTCTCTTTTTCGCTGACCCTCTGCTTTACCAAGCATGACATCCTTCTCCAGGGACTGGTCTCTCCTGATAACATGTTCAAACTATGTGAGATGAAGTCTCGCCATCCTTGCTTCTAATAGAAATATGGGACAGATGTGAGAGAAAGGATAGAGAAATGCTCTGGGACAGTTGCAAAGGGGAGCAGAAGGACTCGAAGGTCAGTGGTTCAAATTTGAAGAACTAGATTAATGATAGCTCCATTCACAGGAATGAAGAAGTTGTTAGAAGTAGAAACTAGAAAGGAAAATGAGTTGTTTGTGTGCATGATAAATTTGAATGGATTTTTTAAATTGTAATTTAGATGGTTTACAGAACAAACTAGCTTCTCATTAAATAGTAAACACATTGTAACATTGGTTACCAATCTCATGACATGTCAACACTCTCCCCTTCTCGACCTTGGGTTCCCTGTTACCAGCTTTCCTGTCCCAACCTGGCTTCTAGTCCTTGCTCCTGGGCTGGTGTGCCCCTTTAGTCTCATTCTGTTTTATGTGCCTTTCTAACCTTTGGCTGAAGGGTGACCCTCAGGAGTGGAGGAAAGGAGAATAGGGAAGTCTCATAGAAGCTAAAAGGGTGTCTGGGGGCCATACTCTTAGGCTTTCTCCCATGTATGTCAGGCCAGTAAGTCTGGTCTTTTTTTGTAAGTTAGAATTTTGTTCTACATTTTTCTCCAGCTCTGTCCAGGTCCCGCTATTGTGATCCCTTTCAGAGTAGTCAGTAGTGGTAGCCGGGCACCATCTAGTTGTACTGGACTCAGTCTGGTGGAGGCTGTGGTAGTTGTGGTCCATTAGTCCTTTGGACTAATCTTTCCCTTACGTCTTTGGTTTTCTTCATTCTCCCCTGCTCCCAACAGAGACCAGTGGAGTATCTTAGATGGCCGCTCACAAGCTTTTAAAGACCCCAGACGCTACTCACCAAAGTAGAATGTAGAACATTTTCTTCCTAAGCTATATTATGCCAATTGAGCTAGGTGTTCCCCAAGACCATGTTCCCCACATCCCCCAGCCCAGTAATTCAGTCCCTCAGGGAGCTTGGATGTGTCTATAGAGATTCCATGAACTTGCCTTGTACAAGTTGTGCCAGCCTCCCCAGTATTGTGTACTTTCTTACCTTTCACCAAGGATACCACTTATCTACTGTCTGTTTGGTGTTTTTCCCTCTCTACCCCTCCCCTCCCTCATAACCGTCAAAGGTTGTTTCTTTTTGTGTGTAAACCTTTTCATAAGTTTTTATAGTAGTGGTCTCATATAATATTTGTCCTTTTGTGATTGACTTATTTCACTCAGCATAATGCTGTCCAGAGTCATCCATGTTGTGAGATGCTTCACAGATTCATCATTGTTCTTTATCGCTGCATACTACGCCATTGTGTGTATGTGCCATAGTTTGTTTATCCATTCATCTGTTGATGGGCATCTAGGTTGTTTCCATCTTTTTGCTATTGTGAATAATGCTGCAATGAACATGGATGTGCCTATGTCTATTCATGTGACAGCTCTTACTCTCCAGGATATGTTCCTCGGAATGAGATTGCTGCATCATTTGGTATTTCTATTTCTAGCTTTCTAAGGAAGTTGTGTATGATCTTCCAAAAAGGTTGTACCATTTTGTTTTCCCACCAACAGCGCATAAGAGTTTCAATCTCCCCGAAGCCTCTCCAACATTTGTTATTTTCTGTTTTTTTGATTCATGCCATTCATGCCGGGGTGAGATGGTACCTCACTGTGGTTTTGGTTTGTATTCCTCTAATGGCTAGTGATTGTGAGCATTTCCTCATGTGTTTGTTGACTGCTTGAAGGACATGATGAATTTGAAGTATCAATGGGCTATAACCATAGATACATTTCCAAGAGGACATTTGGAAATGTAGATCTAGACTTCAGAAAGAACACCAGGGCTAAAAGAGAGGGGGTCCGTGATGAGGTAAAGAGTTTGCATCAGAATATAAATCACTAAGAACACAGTTTAATTCAGGAACCACCCCCCCCCCCCAAAAAAAAAAAAACTTTGTCAGTGAGAGAAGTGATTTGATTTACATTCTGGCTAATGCTCCTTATCTCGTCATTGAACGAGACTTTTTAGTAGCTCTGATACCATTACCAAACCTTGAAGATGGAGACTGTTGGTTAATTGAAGTAAGCCAAGACTGCCTCCCACGTAAGTCCAACTGAAGTGTGGCAGAGGGCACAGGATGAGCAAAGGTCTAGACGCTGGAAATCTCTAGCATGTGTGAATAGATTTTTTCCTATCATTTCCCCTGGGAGGAATGAGGGTAGGGGTGATAACAGCAGGAGAAATCTGAGGAGGACTACGGATGCCGAAGAGGACAATAGGATGTAGCACAAGGACCAGGAGCGTGAGAAGCAAGCTGCATTAACTTAGCTGTTTTGCTGAAGGCCAGCCCTGCCTAGGAATCTGAAGAGAAAACCCGGATTATTTATGTGCCATCACCAGCAATATATCAAATGCCGAGAAGAGCTGAGAGTTATTGAGCTAGTTCAAAGCAATCTCGATTATTGAAAATGAATGAAATTGAATTCTACTTCCTACAGAGAGTCATTTATTGAGAGACAAAAGCAATTAATATTGAAAATAAAATAATTGTGAACTTCAGAACTAAATTACCATGCAGATATAATGTACTGTCTCATCAGTCTTTAAATACTTCATGTATTAGAAAGTCGTGACACCGGTCTCTGAACCCAGGTCCTCTACATCATTAGCGTTCACTCATTCTGCTTTTGCCAGAAAGCAATTCTCAAGGGGAACAGATTAAAAGCCAAAAGTTTCAGAAATGTTGTTCTAAAGTTAAAATACACAACCATGTTCAGGATTTGTGATTTTAGCTTGTAAATTAATCCTGTCATTTGGTAAATTAAAAAAAAAAAAAAAAGTGGGCCATGTGAGGCATTCCATAGTTCATTGAGAGCAATGGGAATTTTTGCACATCATTGCAAATTTGGCATTGTCGTGGAGTACCTGTTGCCAAGCACCAGCCATGCATTTGATGAATGATTCCGCTGTGGACATTAAGCATCCTTGTGTACTGATTTATGGACTGAGGGCCCTTAGGAATTGAAAGTTAGAGACAGACTTGGTACATATATGCAAACCTACATAAGTCCCATCTTGAATCACTTTGCTTTATGGGAACACACTACAGGGTGTCTGGAAGAGTTGGTCACCCATTACCCTGATACCTTCTCACCTTGGGAAACTTGCTGTCTTAAGTAGATTTCCCCTGAAGCAGAGCCTCATTAGCATTTGGGGGAAAGTGATTTATTAGGAAGAGTTGGAGAGCAGTGGGACTGGATAGGGAAGGAAGCCAATAATGGGATGGTATCAAGCATAGTTGCATGAAGAGTAATTTTGGCTGGATCCTGCCGGGAACTTAGAGTCAGTGTAGGAATACCTTGGAGTCATCTTAACTAGGAACAAGAAAGGTGGAGGATGTACACCCCCAATATCCAGTAAGAGCCCCGGTGGCACAGTGGTTAAGAGCTATGACTGCTAACCAAAAGTCCAGCAGTTCAAATTATGGTTATATAATCTAGACTTTGCCACACCTTGGAAACCTTGTGGGGCAGTTCTGCTCTGCCTATAGGGTTGCTATGAGTTGGAATCGACTCGACAACAATGGGTTTAATTTTTTTTTTTTTTTTATAACCTATCAACAAAGAGTCACAGATGCTAGGTGTTGTGAATGAAAGCACAAGCTGGTGTGTGCAAAGATGGATTCAGGGGGATGTGGGCAGTGTCCTGACAGTGTCTGCAACACCAGCCACGCCGGGTACTTCATGACTGTCATGAAATGCTGCTGGGACTGAATCTAAGCTTGCCAGTCCACAACGAGAGCAAAGAACTCAATTATCAGCATGCTGGGAAACATGCCCAACTTTTGACAGTCTTCCTGACTCAAAGCCTGACATGCTGGGAGAGGTTTCAAAGGGGCTAAGAGATCAGTTTCCACCTGGTAACAGGCTGATCACAGAGATTCAGCACATGATAGGCACTTTACGAAGTTAGAAAATCAGACCAGGATAGGGGTTGACACCTCAACTGCCTTAGAGGTTGGGCAGATAATTTCTACAGGAGAAAGCTCCAAATGGCTAAATGTAAGGCAACAGAAGAGTAGAGCCTATGGAAACCTGGGAGGGCATGCCCATCTAAAAGCATTGAAATTCAATATTTACGAGTACTGGCAGACCAAACGGTGTATTTATGATTCCAATCTGGCTGTTAGCCCACCAGTTTGAAACATAAAAAAAGAAAAAATAGAACATCTAAAATAAATGACATCAAGATGTACATAAATACAGTTTGGACATTGTTAGAAAATTCTCCAGAATACAGGAAGCAGGTATAAAAGGAAAAATGTACTTGAATCTGCCCACTGGACTCTGGCCACCTGTTTCAAAGTTGAGGCTCTCTCTCAGAGCAATAAATGTAATAGATGCTCTTAAAGCAGGCTTTTAGATATTATGTAATCTTCAGTCTATATCCCATACCTGTTGATTTGTGTAATATTTTTTTTCAGGGAAGACAAATAGAATCCTTATTTTCGCTGAGAATGTTGCCATCAGCCTGTTGGAGCAGAACATTCTTTTAATTATCCAGAAAAATACAATTTTGTTTGCCTTTAGGACAAAATAAAAAGTGTCTTGGTGCAATCCTTAATTTTCCCCTCCCCGGAATCAAGGGAAAGATCTCCTTGATGGCGGACAACCCACTAAAGTCCATGTATATTGGTTTAATTACTAAGCCTTGCAGTAACATACTACTGGTAGTGTAAGGGGCCTTTGTTGTTAGATCTTCATGAAGTTGTATACCATGGTGACACTCTCCAGTATTTATTCCATGTACCAAGATGTCTTTGGGGTTTCCACCATGATCCATCATTGATGATCAGGTGTATCAGCGACCGGTGTTCACTTCTAACCTTGAAGCTTATGGGCTGAGTCTAAATGGTGCCACTGCTACGCTTAAGTATTTTAAGTGTTTCTGCAGGAAACTTAATGTACTCGTTGCATTCAACATGCAAACCTATTGGCAGTTTTTTTTTTTTTTTATTTTGATTGTGCTTTAAGTGAAAGTTTACGAATCAAGTCAGTCTCTTGTACAAAAACTTATATACACCTTGCTCTATACTCCTAAATGCTCTCCCCCTAATGAAACAGCACATTCCTTCCCCCTACTTTCTATTTTCGTGTCCATTCGGACAGCTTCTGACCCCTCATTGGCAGTTTTATAAACCAGTAGGGAATAAACGTTTTCGTAATCTTTTGAAATAAGTATGCATGTGTACTCATTACAGCTTACCATAAAATATTGCATCATTAAGGGACTTGTGGTTATGTCTGTAATTTTTCAAATTATATTTGTGAGTTGGAGTTGAGTTTTGATCTTCTAGCTATTTGTTCTCCTACTTAAAATTTAAAACAAAAATACTCACCCTAGAGATTGTATTTAAAGTCATAAGCAAAAATAGGTACAAAACTAAAGCCTCAATTAATCTAGATTGGCTTGCTTCACTGACTGAATTTGCCAAATAATTGTAACTTTCCACTTTGCTTTTTCTTTGAAGACACTTGGCATGGAAAAGACTTACTCATTCGTGGACTCTATGGAACGAGAGCAGCTTCAAAGGAAAAATCAGAAGGAGTCCTTTTGTTTCAGTTTCTTGGCTGTTGAATTGTGCTTGCTTATATATTTTTTTATGTGTTTCAAGCTTTATTCATTCAGGCTTGCTGGAGGAAGGCTAGTCCAAAGGACCAAGAAACCTACACTATGAATTATTTCAAGAGAAATAGAATATTTTTACTAGAACAATGTACCCATAGCTTAACCAATAAAGTCTTCCAAAATAGCTCTTAGAGAGATTGAATTACTGCTTGGATATGAATGATGATTTATATAGAGTTATTTAAAAATGAATTGCTTACACTATTAATTTGCTTTGGAAACCTGTCTTCATATATGGTGATAGAAAAATACCTTTCTGAACAGTTGGCATTATATTTAATTTTTAAGCGTTCCTCTCTTGGTATGCCCAAGCCATTGTTTAGACATGCACTTCTGCTTTGCTTAAGTTGTAAGGATTGGCTCTAATGTATAAGCTTCCTGTTTGTTAACGTGCACCAAAAATGGCACTGGGGTGCCATTTGTTTAATTATATTTAGAGTTCAAAGTTTTTACTGTGGCTGATTTATCAGATGTAATCTTTTAAGGGCATAAAATTAAATAATGGCCATAAAGGTAGAGGAGATTAACTTTGCCTAAATCATCAAGATTAATGGTCTTGTCTTCCATCAATATACTGGATGAATATATATATATATATATAAAATATATATATATAGGGCTTTGCTTTCCTGTGGTTGGATTATGTCAGCTCCAGATGGTTGAGTACAGGGAACATTTTGGCAACCTTGGATCATTATAAGTCACAGGAGCCTCCTGACCAATGTAATGGCTTCTGATGTTATAATGCTATAAAACTTAAGTAATTTCGTTCTTTTTATCTATGCCCGTTAAAAAATATTTAATGAAATCTGTACTAAGTGTGCCAAACAGGTACGATCCTTGCCTTTAGGAGGTTACAAGTGAATGAATGGGTCCACCAAAATCAAGGGAACAAAGCAAAGAAACACAATTATTACAAGTTGTTAAAAAAAAAAAAATCTGACAATGGAAGACCCAGTGTCCTGGGACGGGGAATAAGAGGAGTGTGAAGGAGTAGAGCTTTTGTTCCCTTATTTTCTTTATTGTTCCTTATCACCAATTTTAATTTTCTTTTAACCAAACAAAAAACTAGCAACTCATTAAGCAGCAGAGCCAAATCATTTATTTTCATTCAGTTAAAAGGTTATCTTTCTTGAATTAATAAAATGAATCATTCCATCGAAGTATGGTTATATAATCTAGGCTTTTAAAAAATCATTTTTATTGCTGTAGTTTACAGTTCTTAAACAATTCTTCTTAATTATGTGTGAGCAATTCAGAAAATGTGACAATCACAAAAAGATCAAAACAGATTTACCCATAATTCTATCGCTAAGAGGCAACCGGTGTTTACATTTTGGTGTATATCCTTCAAATCACTCTCTGGCATCTGTATAAATATTTCTACGTATATATTTTTAGAAGAAATTGAATCATACCGTACACACTATTTCAAGCCATTTTCTACTTTTGAGAATGAGTATTTTCCCATGGTGTTATATATTATTTTGCAGGGTAATAATTACACATGACTCATTACATTGCTGCATCTCAACGATGTGTATTTTCACTTTTATAAATAATACTTTGATGCCTATCTTTATTCATATTATTAATGATTTCCTCAGGTCACTCCCCCACCAAAAAAAAAAAAAAAAGCAGAATGGTTTGTTTAACATCCTGACGTTTTTAAGACTTAGGGTATATGATAAAAACATCTCGCCAAAAGACTGTAACAATATATACTTCTGCTGGCAAGAAACATGCCTACTCTCTCTATACCTCACTATCCCTGGGTGCTTGTTTCGATTTTTAACTTTTGTCATTTAGTCGACATACATAAAATGATTAGAAAGGCAGCGTTCTATAATTCATGTGAAATTTGAATATTTATTTAATGAAAGATTTTTAAAGTTGCTTTTAAAATACAACTAGAAACATTATCAAATTTAGAGGAAATGGGAACTTCTAGCAGATGGGCATTCTGAAGATAAAGTTCAAGTTGATGAAAAAAAAATCTGTTTAAAGAAAAACAGACTTAAAATCAGGATAGAGAATGCTTTGCTCTCAAGAACCAGAGGTGACTTTAACCTTTCATGCAAGTTCATTATTAGGTTCAGTTTTGGAAATAAGGCGTCAGAATTCCTTCGACCAGCCTCTTGAAAGAGATTATAGTGTAACAATTTGAGAAGTGTGAGTAGTCAAGAGGGATCGTATTCTAATAGAAATGGAAAATTAAAAATTTCAGGCTCTCCTGTAAAGATCTTGACCCATGACTGGTTGCTCTCAAAATTAAATAATCCTAAGAAAATTGAGGCGCTGTATTATGTACGGCAGCAGAATGTCGGAATTCAATGGGATTTGAAAGATGACCTAACCCATCTCTTCCCTTTACAGATGAAACAGAGGACTGCAGGAAGACAGTGACTTGCCCAAGGCGTCGCACCTGGTGAGTAAAGAAAGAAGCAACGAAAAAAAAAATCAAATAATAGATAAATATAAAAAAGGGGGCAAGTTCCCTGTAATCTAAATTCTTATATAGCCACAGTTTAGCATATGAACTTTGAAAATGTCTTTTTTTATATACATTGAAGGAAAAGTTCTTTCTTTTTTCTGAAAATGAAATTACACTATATCTAAAACTTATTTTGTGAATTGTTTTTACATATATCTTGAGTAGGTACAATACCTTATTTCTTCATAGCATACATGTAGATGGAATAGAGCAGAGGTGGGCAAACTTTTTCTATAAAGGGGCAGATAGTAAATATTTTATGCTTTGTGAACCATATGGTCTCTATTGTAACTGCTCAGCTCTGATGTTGTAACATAAATGCAGCCACAATTAATACATGAACAAACAGGCATGGCTATGTTCCAATAAAACTTTATTCATAAAAGCGGGCAGCAGACCATATTTGTACCTCAAGCCATAGTCTGTCAGTCCTGGAACAGGGAAGGAAAAGAAGGAAAGTTGTTTTAGAAACCCATAAGACTTGAGAAAGAAGCATGGTGTGTATATTCTGTGTGTAGATGCAGGGAGCTGGGTTTGGGTCTCCTTTATTAGCTGTGACCTTAGACAAGATAGGTGGCCCCACTGGCCTCAAGGGTGAAGTGTGGGTAATAATACCCAGATTGCAGAGTTATTCTGAAGATAAAATGAAATAATTTAAGTAACTCACCTCTTAGTAGGTGAGAAAATTCTCCTCCCTTTGAGAAGGGACTAAAAGCAGAAATTTATACTTGCATAAATGAATCTTTTGGGCAAAGACGAAATGGCTGATTTTACTGTTATCTCAGTGAACCCAAGACCTGTATCATGTAGATCCCCTTAAATGTCACATTTTCAAACTGCTGGCCAAAGCTTGGGTAAATGTGACCGTGCCACTATAGTCCTGAGACTTCCTGAGAAAGGAACTTTTGCAATAATGGAAGCACTATAGTTTAATCCGTACTGATTTAAGAAGATGAAATATTTTTTTGAGAGGGGAAATTTAATTACAGTGAAAATAAAATTTCATTTACCCATCATTTCCTTCATTATTCATTATTTCTTATAGGGAAGATAAGTATGAACAAAGACTAGCAAAGAAAAACATTAAAGTGTAGTGGAAAAACTAAGGATTTAATGTAATGCTGCTTAACTATAAATTTCTCATATTATAATCATATTTTTATTTAATCTTCAAGTGAACCTCTTGGATAAGTTCAATTGGTTATTTTACAACAGAATTTCTATAGCAGTTCCAAATTGCTTTACTGCTTTTTTCTAATTCATTTGGAATTTAATGTACTTTTTATGACTTGGTAACCTTGTTTTCTTCTCTGCTTGGTGTAGTTATACATTCATTTGAGTAGTTTAAGATTCGAGCACAGCTTCCTTTTTTTTTTTTTTTTTTTCAAAGCTAGCTTCTTTCATTCTAATTTAAATGTAAACTGGAATAATTTTATTCATCGTTACAGTTTTAACACCAATGTATTGGTTGCTTTAGTTTTAGATTCTGGAGAACAAAGCGTTTTATACTAGTTAACTATCACTAATCACGATGCTGACATAGAGTTTAGGGGAAAAACTTAAGACTGGAACTTGATATAATGGTCACTTTGGGGATGAGTATGTGAAAAAAAACAAACAAACGTATTTTTACCCAAATAACACGCACCGTCTACACTTGTTTGCCAATCACGCCATCCCCCCCGTAAGGTATTTTCATAAGTGTTACTGCACCAATTTCTTTTACAAGTTGCTGTAAGAAAAAAAAAAAAAAAGGTAGAATCAAGCTGAAGCATATTGATAGACCTGTGTGGTGCATATATAATGAAGACAAATCTATGAAAATAATATTAATAATTGTGAAAATTGGCAACTGATATGGACTGGATATTCCCAGAAGAAATATCAGTGGCCAATAAGCAAATGAAAAAAATGTTCAAATGTACTGATATTTAAATACATATAAAAAAAATAGTGTATTTTGTGATTTAGACTGTCTTTTGACTTTTAGATGGGAAAAATGAAAGCATGATAACATAGGAATTCTGTGCTTTCATTCATTGTACGTGGGGGTGTGATGTGAAACACCTTCTCTTGGAGTGTAATTAGGCCAATGTTCAATTAAAAGTACAATTACAAACATTCTATGACCCAGCTGCCTTACCACTTAGAAAATATTCTATGAAATTACTCAAGTTCGTAAGAGAGATATTGAAGATGTTCATTCTGTTTTGTTTGTAATAAAGAAAAAAAAAGTCTGGTTAAGTAAATTATGGAACCTCAATATAATGAAATAATCAGTAGGTTTTATTAAAATGCAGTAAATCTATGTCAAGTAACCTTGAAATATTTAATGGCGAGGTAGAAATACAAGGTATACGCATAACTATAATCTTTTGTCGAAAAGAAAAAAAAAAGCTGGTTTTAAAAGCACTTACTTCCGGGTATGTAATTGGAGAAAGTGAATAGGGTACTCATTTTATTCTTGAAAATTCTTAATACATGTTCTGATTATAAGTAGTTTTCACTTTTTCAAATAAAATAAGTATACATGTACATATGGAAAATAACAGAAGGTTGAAAGCAGGACAATAAAAATCACAGAAACGGGGGTCTGTTTTTTAGTGCTACCCACCTGCAAAGTTGTTTTGATATGTATAGCTTCAAAATGGAATTTTCATAAAAAATGCACCTCTTGGCTCGATTCCACTCCTAGGTATACAATATCCTCCAAAATGAGAACAAATCCACATAGAAGATCTACATGAACGCTATGGCAACTTTATTCATTATAGCCCCAAAATGGAAACAACCAATGTCCATCAACTGAACAGATACATAAATATGGTGTAGCCATATAATGGAATGTTACTCAGCCATAAAACAAAACCAAAGCACTGGTACATGTTATACCATAGGGGGGAAAAAAAACTTAAAAATGTGATGCTGAGTGAAAGATGCCAAGCACAAAAGGCCACATAGTGTACGATTCTATGTATGTGAAGTGTCCAAAATGGGCAAATCCACAGAGACAGAAAGTAGGTCAGTGGTTGCCTACGATTGGGGCAGGGAGGGGATGAGGTATGGGGACATGGGGTTTCTTTGTCGGGGGGGGGGTGGGGAGTGAAAATGTTCTAAAACTGACTGTGGGGGTTGTTACACAACTTTATGAATGCACTGAAGGCATTACATTTTACACTTGAAATGCATGGGTTTTATAGTCTAAGAATTATATCTCAATAAGGATGCTTAAAAAATACACATCTTCAAAGAAACGATGAGGAGGCATGCAACTCATGAAGTCCATGAAACTTCCCTTTGGATTTTCAGATAACCCCAGAGCTGTGTAAATCAGTATGACTTCTGAGATCCCTTCTTAGAGACAAGGAGTAATAAAAGTTATCAGTGCTTAGGAGTCCAGAGGAGAGTCTGGAAATGAAACCCACCCTTTTAATAGTCACAAATTTTCCCAGCCGATGGGATCTATAGTAGCAGTGGTATCAGAGATGATCGAAATCATTTTAAATCCTATCGTGAGAAAATTATTTTATACCCCTTTCAAATTCTCCTCCAAGACTTCTGCTTCCCTTAATAAGAAAATCTGTTCAGTGATAGTCCATCTTCAATAGCTCTTTAACAAAGAGAGACTGGTACTGAGGCTCAGAGCCTTCCTCAGACCATGCCACCTATCCAGGGCTCTACCACGTTGCTTTCTTTTCAACCTTTGCATTTTTATAACACCTTCTATTTGAGGTAAGTGAAGCTAATTTACTGTTTATGGGAATGTTATAAATTTTCCATCATACATGCATCTATTAAAGAAAAAAAAGTGTGCTGACCTAAATAAAATTAATAAGAGTGTAAGTTGCTTGCTTACAAGGCACAATTCATGCTAATGGCATCTGAATAACTGGAGTTGAAGGAACAGCTTAAAGAATATTTAAAAAAAAAAATTAAAAGTTGCCATTAAGTCGATTCTGCCTCATAGCTACCCTCCGTGTATCAAGAGTAGAACTGTGCCCTGGAGGGTTTTCAGTGACTGATTTTTCAGCAGTAGATTGCCAGGCCTTTCTTCCATGATGTCTCTGGGTGGACTGGAACCTCCAACCTTTTCAATTAACAGCCTAGCATGTTAACTGTTTGCTCTGCCCAGGGATACTTTCAAAGAGTATGTTGTTGTTAGTTGCTATCGAGTCAATTCGGACTCATTGCGGTCCTATGTGTGCAGAATAGAACGGCTTCATAGGGTTTTCAAGGCTATGACCTTTCAGAAGTAGATCTCCAGGTTGCCAGGCCTGTCTTCCAAGGCACTTCTGGGTGGTTTTGAATCATCGACCTTTTTAGCTAGTAGCCAAGTGCTTAATTGTTCGCACCACCCAAGGACATCTTGGAGTTCACAGGTGTCTGTAGACCATTTAGCTCAAGCCATTTCATTTACAGATGAGGAAGCAAAGACCCTAGGAGGCTAGGGCCTTGCACAAGGTTACAGTGGGTCACATTTTCACACTCAGCTTCAAGCTAAGAGAAGTGTCAGTAAACTCTTCTTGCTCCGTATCACAAAGAAGAGGTCTCAAAAGTTGTAGTCTGGAGGGAGCAGAAATAGAATTTACAATTCCTTTGTGATTTTTTAAGCAAGAGTCAGTTAGTGAAGACTCTGATTTCTAAATGGTTGCAGTTGGTGTTCTTGAGTCTTTGCAGCCAGGGGCAACGTTACAGCTACAGAAAGGAGGTTGAGAAAAGGGACAAGGGTGTAGAGCCAAGCTTGCCTTTTTGCAAATGTCAAAGCTGATTTCAGTGATCGCTTAGCAATTTATAACTATAACCAAGATTAAAGCAAGCAGGCATACATTTAGGATATGAGAGTTGGAATTTTAGATTTCATTATAAGATTGCAGTCTCAACAAAATAGTAATAAGATGGCAATGGATTTCCATTTTTTTCTCTATATCTGTTGAAATATTATCTCATAAATATACTTTGATACAAGAGATCTCTCAATTTCACAAGAGCTCTATTTTATCCTTACGCTGACTTATCCCAAAAATATCTTTTTGATGTACAGCTTCAATATTCTTGCTACTGCCATGACATCAGCAATCAAAAACAGCATTCTTTTTAGGTCTTTTTTTTTTTTTTTAACCTGTAGTTGTAGGTTATTCAAGCTTTTGAACTAGTCAAAGCAAGTCTCAAAAAAGAACCTCTGTTTAAAGGTCATTGAAACTTCCTTATAGTAGGATCCATGGACTTTTATGGCTCAAGTAGCTGATTGTTCAAGGGGAAAGAAGAAAAGAAAGAAAAAAGCCATCTGTAAAAGGAGGTGGCCTTACCCAGTCTCGTTCTTAAGTATAGAAAGGGAAGATAGGAAGAGAACTACCACATTTATATACTGACACTACATTTACTAGAAGAAAGTGTTGTTTTCCCAGATTATATCCCGGGAATAAGGTTCTGAGACCACACAGGCAGAAAGTGGCAGAGTTTTGCCTCTCACCATTCCACTACACTTGCAGCTCCAAAAATTGAGCCCTAGACCACATCCATATGGTTCCGTCTCTCTGGATCTCAGAAACGTTTCACCCACTGAGGCTTTTAGTTACAAAAATGTTGAACCAACGTCATGATCAATGAGATTCCTTTAGTTGGTGATCACAAGGAAAGAATACATTGGTTAAGTATACTTGATGTTAAGTACTATTCTAGAACTTCATTTTTCTTCTTTTCCAGTTTCTGGAGTCACTCCTCTAGTGGAATATTTTTGTTACTTATCAAACCCCTTGCAAAGAACCTGAGCTTACACTGGTGTGTATATACGGTAGTTCTCGACTTACAACAGGGTTTCATTCTGACGACTCCGTCATAAGTCAGTTCTGATGGAAGTCACATACCTCATTTTTTTTTTTTTTTTTTTTAGTTTTCATTATTAAAAACCAAAACCAAACCCAAACCCATTTCTGTTGAGTCAATTCTGACTCTTAGAGACCCTGTAGGACGGAGTAGAACTGCCCCATAAGTTTTCCAAGGAGCCTCTGGTGGATTTGAACTGTCAACCTTTTTGTTTAGCAGCCAAGCTCTTAACCACTGTGTCACTAGGACTCCTTTCATTATTACTGCCTTTTATGATCAATATCATTATAAATCCAGTCTTTGTCTTTGGGGATGGCCATGAGAATGATAACGTCAGCAAATTACATGCTGCAACATAGCATATAGTGCATATTACTAACAATAAGATGAACAACAAAAAAAAAGGGCCATCAGTTAAGTGTGGCTTGTCATAACTCGTCCTAAGTCGGGAGCTACCTGTAATTCCTTCCTACATCTAATAGTGCTTTAGTGAAATTCTAACTCTCTGAAATATAGGCATTAAATGACTAGTTACCAGGTTCATAAGTATGCTTTTCAAACCATACAAGCAGCACTAGCCATAAATAGTGCTAACGATGTTATACTAAGTCAAGCACTAAGATTTTCTATGGCTAGACTCATGATCATCCAACAACTATGACTAAGACATGAACATGACTTTGCCACTGAGCTGAGACTAAAAGTTGCTCAAATTGATGTGTCGTTAGGTGCTACTTGGTACCATATTTGAGCATCTAGGATGTGAATGGTCTACACTCACCCAACTCACATGGATCAAACATATAGAGACTGATGTCAAAGATCTGCCCCATGGATGAAAAGCAACAGTGGCCCTTGGCCCTGACCCCTGAAGGAGAAGGAAGCCCCTGTTACATGGCACATCTCATGGTCTCAGCACTTTAGTGGTCTCTGAGGTTGCTCT
This sequence comes from Elephas maximus indicus, assembly GCF_024166365.1. NCBI lineage: Eukaryota > Metazoa > Chordata > Mammalia > Proboscidea > Elephantidae > Elephas > Elephas maximus. The sequence continues at coordinate 14,535,660 of NC_064845.1, read as the reverse complement.
AGGAGTCGTAGGTGGTACAAACAGTTAAGCACTCAACCAATAACCAAAAGGTGGTAGTTTCACCCCACCCAGTAGTGCTTCGGAAGAAAGGCCTGGCAATCTGCCTTTGAAAGGTCACAGGCTTGGAAACTCTATGGAGTAATTATACTGTGCACCCATGGGGTGGTTATGAGTTGGAATCCACTAGATGCAACTGGTTGGTTTTGGTTTGGAGGTTGCCTTGTAGGATCACTTTCTTTTTACTAATAAAGGAAGAATTTTTTTTTTAACGTAGAAAAAGATACTGCTTTTCTACGTGATCCATGAACTGGTATAGATATGTCTTTTTTTTTCTCCCAGCACCTGTTTGTTTTTTCCCAGCTGAATGCAAAGGAGAGGAAGTCAGGCAGTAGCAATATGTAGAATAAACAGATTTTTTTTCTGAATGACCCCAGGTTCCCTTATTACTCTGATGTCTAAAGAGGAAGCTGCTTTTTTTTTTTTTTTAATGTGAGAGACATAATTTTCCTGTTGTTTTCCAAAGCTGCCAGATAATAAACAAATGGCCTTTGATAAAATAGACTTTCAATTTTTCCAATATAATATTCGTCTTTCATTTTCATAAGGAGTTGTTTATTTTGATGTCTTTGAATTGGTTGACTAGGATGTGGGTGTCTGGTGCTCATCAGTAGAGACTGTGGACTGCGTTAAAATTCAGGAGAGCGTATTTAACTATCAAATTTATTATCTGTAAATACTTTTCTGTTTTAAATACTTGAAAATCAGGAGTGACAGGCCATTTGAGTAAATGATTTCTCTCTACCCCGTTCCTCAATAAAAGTCATTTAGATACAAAGGCAGTTTGGACAACAAACCAATTTATTGAACAAAAATGTGTTCTAACTCCTGGAATTCTAACTCCTAGAATTCCTGCAAGTGGATAATTTTCCTCTTTTTCAATTTGATGTCCTGACTGGGTATGTGTGTAAATGTTCATATATATTTCCATTTTTTCTTGCACTATCACTTCATAGAACAGACCTAATAAAGAACTTTAATTTTTCTTAATCCCCAATTATAGAAATAGTGTACATACATTGTAGACAAGTATAATACAGAAAACCAGAATAAAAAATTAAAATTATCTGTTATATCCCATGTACATTCTTTTGTTCTCATGTTATTTAACATTTTCGTAGTTAAGAAGTTACCACCTAAAGAATTGTTTTATTAATTAACTGCCTTAGCTCAATTGTCTGGTCATGTGTTTACAGTGCTAAGTGACCTGACAGCCCAATATGTGGAATGACACTGTGTACTCTTCCCCTAAGCCTTGCCCCAATTTCAGTCATCAGTTGAACAAATGGTGAACATGCACCATACCCATGCATGGTGTCCCACATGCCAGACACCATGTTAAACACTGAAGACACACAGCTGAACACTGTACAGCTCCTGACTGGTGGATATAGATAGACACATACGCATTGAGAAGATGACCCTGGGGGTCATGGCTAACCTTAGTGGGCACCTGGGAGAAAGCACTATTCCCTACGGCTTGTAGAGGGAGAGGTCTTCCTGGAGAGATAATTCCAGTGTCTTTGGTATTAAAAGTAATTGAAGCCAGAGATTGAACACTATTGCCTAAGAAGAGCATACGGAGAAGAAAAGTGAGGACAGGTCCAAACCTTGGTGCAATCACAAAATTTAATGGCTGATGAGAGGAAATGAACTTGCATGGCCAGAGTAAACTAAAAAAAAAGAAAAAAAAAAAAAAAAACTAAACCCATTGCTGTCAAGTCAATTTCAACTCATAGTGACCCTATAGGACAGAGTAGAACTGCCCCATATGGTTTCCAAGGAGCACCTGGCAGATTCAAACTGCTGACCTTTTGGTTAGCAGCCGTAGCTCTCAACCACTGCACCACCAGGGTTTCCATGGTTAGAGTAGTGGCTGGAAAACCAAAGAATGTAATGTGCAGAAGTCTCAAGGGAATGTTTCAAGGTGGAGGAAATGGTCCATTGAATCAAATGCTATTTATTAATAATAAGGTCTGAAAGGTACCCACTGGGTTTGGCAATATAAATGTTATTGATGTCAGGGTCAAAAGATGGCTTATGATGTGATGTAGGAAGAAACCAGACAGGCCTTTTATCACATTTTAATGTAATTACTTGGTTTAAAGTTCTAATGTTTCCTTACTTAAAATACAGTTGTTTTTTTTTTTTTTATGTGTATTGGCTGTGTCTTATTTCTGATATACTTAGTCGTGGTACAGTACCTACCCTACAAAAGGTGTTCAATAAATATTTGAATGATAATAAATCATCTTTCACAAACTTCTTTCTCCTCCTATGCTTCCAGTCTTGATAGTGAGGCTGTCTGGTTATATCAATTTTTCTGCAAAATTTCTCTGTGTCAAAGTTTTGGGCTGTGAACAAGTTCCTCCAGCAAATTAATTTTTTTAGTATTCATTAAAGTTCAACATTTATAGAACATCAGGCCTTGCTCTCTCTCTGCCTGCCCCCCCTTTTACGCTTTCTACTTTTTTTGTAGAAATTCAAGTGCCATTTTTAACCCAGACATCTCAGTTTGTAGAACATACAAGCTTCATAAGTAAGGATCACTGATCACCACGCTTGTCCCATGAAAAGAGATTTGAAAGATAGTTTGAGGAGACAAAGATAGATTGAGATGTAATTGAAAGAACAAATATTAAAGGAGTGAAACCTGAGAAATACTTAGATTAAACAAAAAGTCCCAAATTACTAAATGAAGATTCTGGTGCCTACTAGTTAATGGCACCAAAGGAAAATGAACCCAAGCTATGAAACGGGGTAGGAGCTATTGCTTTCTTTGGCCCATCCATGATGATGTTTTAATCCTTAGACACCCATTAACTAAAAGGACGTGACTGAGTTTGTATGTCCTGTGGAGGATTCCCTCAGCACAGAGCACTACCTGGGCTGCTGAAGGATGAATCTGACTGAGGCAAGAAGCACCATCTATAATAGAGACGTCATCCATAATGGAGGCCCGCCTTTACCTCCTGTAATGCTCAGGGGAGGAGTGGCTTATCTTCAGGATGGCCAATTCTTTATGGTTAGGATCAGAAACGAGCCTATCAATCAGCCACATGAGGCCTTTAAAGGGGCATCAGGGCCATAAACTTTATGAAAAAGGCTAGAGATTGCACTCAGCCCTCAAGCAGATACACAATTACCCTAAACTCAGCTCAGGGCAGCGAGACTAAATCTTCTTTAAAAAAAAAAAAAAAAGGAATCCTCACCAAGCCAGGATTCCCACATTCATCAGGGCTTTTAGAAGCTAAGAAGTAGGAGACAGCAGTTGTCAGACAAATCTTTCCTGCTATAGCTATGCAAAGAGAAGAATAATAAGGAAAAGGGCAGAATGAGAGAGAGAGAAAACAAGCAAACAATTAGGCTGGCCTGGGGAGGGAAGAAAGAAGATGAAAGACTGGAGAGAGGACTTTTTTTTTTTTTTTTTTTTGAGTCTGTAAATACTTGCCTGCTTATGACATACACTCATTGATATTTAGGGGACTTGAAAAATCCCATTGATTTATTCACTGTAGGCAGAAGGGAGAGAAAATCTCATTTTCATGAGCTTTCTCTCCTATCACTCAGTTCCCTGGTGACACAGAAAGTAAACCTTTTCTAAGGGCTTCCCCAGACAGTTTGACATTTTGTTGAATTAGCTGGCATATATTGTACCAAATTTATATGCTGCATCTTTCCACCCAAGCAAGGACCGATTTCGTATTGAATGGAGTTCTTAGGGCACCATGAGAACTCTGGAAACTTCCCAGAGTGATCTTGCTTCCAAAGTCTGCCTGTCAGGCTCAAAAATCCCCCAATGTCTCACTGTCTACCTGCTTGGATATAAAAGGGGAGGGCATTGTAAATCTCGGTGGCATTGTACTGCGACATCCAAGATCTTGTCCCCTGAGGCTCCCTCTGTATGCACTGACTCTATGTTTTATCTGGCACATTTCAGGAACATCTGAAATATTTAGAAAAAGGGATGGATGGAGGGAGGGAGGGAGAAGGAGATGGGTGAGCCATCGTTTTGCTGGAACAACTGTGTCCATTATGACCCTTCAGTGGGAAATACTCTGTATACAAACATTGAGCCACAAAATGAACACTGCATTGTGTGGTACGGACTAAACTTAGGAAGCTTATCCAACGCAGCGACTGACATGAATGACTCAGTTAGGGTGAATTGTGACAGCAAGAAATAGCTCTCTGAGGTCTTAATTGAACACACTTGCTGATGTTTTTCTAATTTAGTTCAATAAGCACTGAACTAGAAATCACTGATATCAAGGACTGTGCTAGGTGCTGTTTGAGTTTTACAAGATGGTCAGAACATGACCCCCACCCTCCAGGTACTTATAGGTACTTTAATAGAACACGAAAAACAAAACAAAAAACTAACCTACTGCCACGGAGTCTCTTCTGACTCATAGCAACCCCACAGGGTCTCCAAGGCTGTAAATCTCTATGAAAGCAGATTGCCACATCTTTCTCCCTCGGAGCCACTGGTGGTTTCGAACCACTGAACTTTCAATTAGCAGTCTATCCCTTTAACCACTGCGGCACCAGGGATCATAGTACAACATGAGGTATCCCATTATTAACTCTTTCAGAGGTACAATTTTATAATATTTTTAGTATTTACAACGTGCCAGGCACAGGGGATACAGAAGTGATTAATATTAATCATAGCTAACATTACGTAGCACAAAAATCTTTCCCAGACACAATTCTAAGAGCTTTGCATTTCATTTAACCTTCACAACAACCCTGTGTGGTAAGTTCAAGTCAAGTAAAGCCCTCTTTGTATACAGCTGACATACTTGAAGTCTTTTTCAAAGAGATAAAAAGAACTCTCTGGTTGTTTTCTATTATGATACTCTCAGTGCATTAGTACTGTTGTCACTGTTGCCTTGGTGCTGTGGTTTGGGGAAGGTGCAGGCATCAAGGAGTGTTAGCATTTAAGATGAAGCCAAAGTGAGCTCTTTGATCAGATCTTGCCTTGTTCCGGGGGGCTGAGTGAACACTGACCTGACTGAGTCCATCGTATCTGTTCTAAGTCTCGAGTGCCACGGACAGGAAAACGCTTCACTAAAATTTAAAAATTTAGACCATTGGAATGTAGGCTCCATGCAAGCTATGGTTCTTATCTGTTCACTGTCATTTTTGTAGTGCCTAAAACAGTAGTTGGCCCATTAGCAGGTGCTCAATAAATACTTGTTGCATGAATGAATGACGAATTAGCAGACAATTCAGACCCAAAACTCAAATCATGCCACGGAAAACAGAGAATGTGACTAGCTTTTTTTTTTGTAGTCACAAACAATAGACTTTGGCTATAAAATAAAATAAAAATCTAAACAGAATACACTGATTCGAGGCTGCAGAACAAAGCCACAGTAGAGAGCCAAGCAAACTGCCTTCTCCTTCATGCCCACACTAATGCTTACTAACCCAAACGTCTTATCTGAACCTGAGTGGTTGGTTGGTGTATATGACATTTTTGTTTTAAGCTCCTTCTTGCCCAAGGAGGAAAACAAACAAGAAGTTCCCTCCTTTGCAAACTTAGTCCTTACTTCCTGGCCAAAGTATAAGAGCACATCCTTTTTGGTGACAATGTAATCATTTGACTTGGAAAGGGTAATAATGGTAAATTATGGGGTGCTGACATCCGATGTGATTAAGAAGGTAAAGTTGCAAATTGGATAGAGAAGAAAACACTAAAAAAAAAAAAAAAGGAGAGACATTTCTGAAATTCACCTATTAGTCCCAGGTAAAAAAGAATGGGACATTTTGGTTTAAAAAAAAAAAAAGCTTTCCAAAGATGCTTGGGTGTCATCAGCGCTGTGTCTAGAATTGTTCTGGAGTCTATCATTTTCAAGACAAATCATGCTGCCAATGACATACGCTGTTTGGAAAATACAAGTGGGCCATGGACAGAAAAAGCTGCCCATGAAAAGCTTACCTTTCCCCTGAAGGTGCTCCTGTCTTGAACAATTCCTGTTTCTAGAGTGGCCTTTCTTCACAGAAAGCTACATGACGATGACGTGCCAAGTGTACCTTGTGGCTTTTCTGATTGTTCCCAAAGTGCACCCATTACCTTAAAATTTAGCAAACTAAAATGTATTTAGTTTTAAAATTCAGGAATATGCGTGCTTTTCAGAGACTAAGATATTTGAAATGATAAAACTGGGCAATTTAGCATAACAACTCAGAAAAAATGTAATGTTGAAAATGGGAAATAAGGACCCATTCTAAAAGCCACTAGCTTCCTTATGAAGGCCATCTGCTGTGGACACCCAGGGCTATTTGTTAGTAAATGAGAGAGTTCAGTCTGGTGTCCATAGGACAGCAGAAGAGCCAGTTGGTGGGGTATGAGCCTAGAAAGATCTGAAACCTGAAATGAGTAGTGATCACCTTTTGAAATGAAGATCCTTTTCTGGGGAGCACAAGTGGACCCCTTCATGGTGACCGTGCTTTTTTAATACCCCACCCAAAATCCAAACACACTGTTATCAAGTGCATTCCAACTCTTGGTAACCATATAGGACGGAGTAGAACTGCCCCATAGGGTTTCCAAGGCTGTAAATCTTTAAGGAAACAGGCTGCCACATCTTTCTCCCGCGGAGCAATTGCAGGTTTAGAACCGCCAACCTTTTGGTTAGCAGCCGAATGCTTTAACCACTGTGCCACCAGGGCTCCTTTTTAATACCCCAAGCTCCCCGCAATATTTTAAGAGCTAATGAATTTGTACATATAAAGAATGCGAAGGACAAGCTGCTGATATAGGGCCCTCCCTACTGTTTTCTTGATGTCCAGCAGGTATAGAAATTGCACCTAATAGCTCAAAGAGGGGTTCATCGTATACTGACTTTTCCTTTCCCTATCTTTTGGATACTGATTGTACTTGCCTTTGAAAGGGTAAATAGAGACTGAAAAAAAAAAAAACCCCACTGCTGTCACGTCAATTCCAACTCATAGTGACCCTATAGGACAGAGTAGAACTGCCTCATAGGATTTCCAAGAAGAACCTGGGGAATTCGAACTGCTGACCTTTTGGTTAGCAGCTATAGGCCTTAGCCACTACACCAACGTGGTTTCCAGATAGAGATTGCTGAATGATTTAGATACTCTGGACTACAATTCAAAAATCAAATGTCTTCAGGAACTAGGGAAGTCATGAGCATGTCTGAAATGGTCTGGGAGTGATCCAAAGGGAATGTCAGAACCGCAATGAACCAGAGAACATATGTCATTTTAAAGGGGTTAGTGGAGCTGAAAGGAGTCCCTGAATGGTGCCAACATTAAGAGGTTTAACTCTACCCAGGGGTGCCTTGGAAGAAAGGTCTGACAATCCACTTCCAAAAGAGTAAAACCAGTGAATACCCTACAAAACCAAAGCACAGTTTTACTCAAACAAATGGGATCGCTATGAGTTGTAATTGACACCATGGCAGCTGGTTTGGTTTTTGGTAATAGGAATGATGTTAGTTGAGAATGTAGGCCTGGTATTGCCAGGCTTTGCTGACATTGGCCTCTCCCCACTCTTAATTTGTGTGATCATGCCAAATACGATGCAAGTCACCAGTTTGTCATCTCTATCTAAGGATGTTGTAACAAAACCAAGACCAAATCAAGTGCCGTTGAGTTGATTCCGACTCATAGCGACCCTATAGGACAGAGAAGAACTGCCCCATAGAGTTTCCAAGGAGAGCCTGACGGATTCGAACTGCCGACCCTTTGGTTAGCAGCTGTAGCACTTAATCACTACGCCAGCAGGGTTTCCGTTGTAACAAAGGAGCACCTCAGAACTCTTGTTCTGCAAGATAGTGAAAGCCATTCAGCATAGGTTCTATGATCATAGCCGTTTGAACAAACTGGGCTCAGCAGTTAATCAAGTTGCTTTATTGCAGGGCTTCTCAGAACCTTAAATATGTTACGATTAGAATCACCATGGATTCTAATGGTATGAGACATTTCTCAGACTCCCCTGACCCTTGGACCTCTCTCTGTGGCTTCTTCATCAAAGTACTTTGGAAGACCATGCATGCAGTAATTTACTTTGCAGTAAATAATGTGAGTGTAATTCCCGTAAGTGCAAATCCAAGGGGAACAGTAGATACCGAAAAACAAACAGCATGGCTACAATAAGGATGTTTGCCAGCGACCTTGGCAAGTTAGAAACCATCATTTCAATGTGTAGAGTAGAAGCTGAAAATACTCTGATTTGTTTTTCATCAGTAGCCCTGGTTGCTTGATGGTTAAGCACTCGGCTGCTAACTAAAGGTTGGTGGCTTGAACCTACCAGCCGCTCCTCAGGAGAAAGATGTGGCAGTCTGCTTCGGTAAAGATGACAGCTTTGGAAACCCTATGGGGCAGGTCTACCTTGCTAATTGACTTGCTCATTTATAGAGCATTTGGATTTTTGAGTTTCGTTGGGAGTGAATGTAGAGATAATAAGGCTAAGCCTGTTCCAGAAAATAATCTAGGCCCCAATATATGACCGAATCTCAACTTCTAGTACTTATTCATTTAGCAAATATTTCTCAAGCACTTACTGTGTGCCAGGCTATATGCCAGGCACTGAGTACCCACCAAACCAACCCCCCTGCCATCGAGTCAATTCTGACTCATAGTGACCCTACAGGACAAAGTAGAACTGGCCCACAGGGTTTCCAAGGCTGTAAATCTTTTTGGAAGTAGATTGCCACATCTTTCTCTCATGCAGCCGCTGGTGGGTTCCAACCACCAACCTATCAGTTAGCAGCCTAATGTTTAACCACTGCACCACCAGGGCTCCTTACGCTGAGTATAGTTTGGGATTAAATGACTGATCTACCTAATGCCTGGTCTACCTAAACCCAGGGATCAAATTAAAGTATATGTTTTCAATTTATAATTTATCACAATGGAAAGTAACACAAAAAAGGAATAGTGTTTCTATCCCCATGAAGGTTCTTCTGACATTTAGAAAAAGAATAGCTGGGCCTACAGCCATTTACCAAGTTCATAGTATGAGTTGACTCGGTGGTTTGCAGTCACGTAGGTGGCTACAGATAGCATTTTCTTTCCCATTAGATACTAGAAATCAGAATGACAGACGTGTTCATTTTGTCCTGGGTAATTGCTAAAGCAACAATTACTATTACCATGGTTGCTATTTCCTGTTATTACCTATGGGCCTGCCACTCTCCATTCATGCTGCTGTTCTTTGCTCTTCCCCACTGCTCCTTCTGAACATCCAAGTATTTATAGCCTTTGGGATCACATGTCACATCCTCTATGAAGTCATCATTGACATTCCAACTGGAAGTAAATGATTCACATTTGAGTCCCTCCACTCCCCTATCTTTCTTATGGCGTCGTTGGTTTCGCCCTTATGTAGACATATTAGTTCAATAAACATACACAGTCTGGACCAACCCTGTGTATTGTACGATGCCTATTGGAGATGAGCTGGAAACCAGGCAAACGTGATTCCTGCCAGCTTTACTCTAGTAACTTAGAATATACTGGAGGATGGCTTTTCTCTACTTCATCCTAAACTGTAGAATCGTCCAGGATCCTACCTTCTATATACACAGCACAGTGACTTGGACATATTTGCCAAATGATTTACTGTCGATGGACTTGGTTTTCCTCAAATCCCTCAATCTCGGTGTCCAGTTTTATAATTTGATGTTGCTTCAGTGGAGAAAGTTCATTACCCTGGAAGTAATTTTTCTGTTACATATTGAACTGTCGGTTCCTTCTCCTCTTGCTCTAAGTTCAAGTCCCTCTACGGGTAAAAACCTTTTGTGTGTTTAGCCGTTGGACACAGAATGGGTAACGCAGCCTAAGATGAAGACAGGGGTTCTTCCAAGAATTCAGCAGGTGCTTGTCACTTGACGAGGAAAATTACAACTCGATAAGAGTGTCTGTTTCTGTTTTGTCCATGAGTTTGCTAAGCCTGTTTCCCCATGCAGATCCAGCTCTGCCCCCCACCGCCATCTTTCTCTGTGGCTGAAGATTGTCCTTCAATCTCTGTTTATCCTTTTTGCCAACAAACTAGTTTCAGTGGCAGCATTATGGTTACAGCCCACAGAAACCTTTTCTGTGCAGTGATTTAGCTGTCAGCCTGGAAGTGCTAAAACAGCAGAAAGATGGATGCTGAGCCTGGGGCATGCCTGAGCCGATACACTGCGCCTCCCTATTGGGATGTGCACTTTTTATAGTAGATCGGAAAAATATTTTCCCCAGTTTCTCTTGGCCATTACTTGCAGTCTAGCTGGAGGGAAATATTCCTGCTAGAACTTTGCGAATTGCTAGTGACCGTCTTGTTATCTATGTAGAATGTGGGGATGACGGGGGAGGATCATTTAGTGAGGGAATTGTCCTCGAATAAAAACCATTGAAAAAGCAAATGACTATGACATTTGTTGCCGAATCCCCTGATATAATATTATATCAGCATGCTGTTTTGGTGTTATTCGGCAGCGGAGGGAAAGTGGGAGCTTGGGAGCTTTCTGTAAAAGAGCCCGTGTGCAAAATCATGATGATTTTAGGTACATCAGCTGGCTGATGAACACAGGCAATCAACAAATTGATGAATTACCTCCTTTGACACTTCGGTTTGTAGAACAGAATTTTTTTTTGTTTGATCCTGACTTCACACCGTACAAAAATTGATTTAGGTGAAAAAAAGAACTTTAAAGTAAAAGATAAAACCTTGAGCTTTTAGAAGATAACCCAGGAGAGTATCTATGGAACTTTGGGGTAAATAAGGATTTCTTAAAATACAGAAAGCAGTAACCATTGAAGAAAAATTTAATAAATTAGAGTTTATTAAACTTAAAAACTTTTGTTCATCCAAAGCAGAGTCAAGAAAATGACCAAGAAAGCAACCACTGAAAGTATGAAAGTATTACATACACACACACATATAATCAGACAAAGGATTTCTATCTAGAATATATAACAAAACTCTTCAATTCAGCCACAAAAAAATCAACCAATATACTGAAAAGTAAGCAGTAGAATCGTACAGAAGTTTTACAAAGGAGGAAATATGAACAAATGGTCCCATTCATTAGTCACCATGGTTTGGTTATTCAAATTAAAATCACAATGAGTTCAGTTTTGGGGCTTTTTAATTTAACTGAGGTTTAAATCCTTGCATTTATTATTGTTTCATCCTAATGAAGTTTATTGAGATTATGTTATTATAAATTGTATTTTTTTTTCAATTTTTGTTATTCCTAATATTTGGAAATAAATTGATTTTTATATATTGATTATATGCTCCAACCTTGCTAAATTCATTTATACTTTTTTATAGATCTCTTAGGATTTTCTGTGTGCACAATCATGATTGTGCTATCTGCAAATAAGGACAGTTTGCCCTTTCCTTCTCAAATTCTCTGTTTCTTATTTCTCGCCTTAATGTTTGGCTAGAACCACTAGTAGAATGCTGAATAGAAGGTTATGTTATGCCATAGGTCACTGAGCTTCTATTTATTTATTTATTTTTCAGTCTTTTATCTTCTTTCTGCCTTATTTTAGGTCATTTCTATTGACCTTTCTTCAAGTTCACCAATCTTTTCTTTTGCCATTTTCAATCTGCTGTTGATCTTGTCTAGTGAGTTTTTCATTTCAGGCATATTTTTCTAATTCTGGAATTTTTGGTTCGTTCTTTTTTTAGTTTCCATTTCTCTGCTGTGATTCACCATTTTTCACTCTTTGTGTCTTTTATCTAAATCATTGAACATATTTATAATAATTGTTTTGAAGTTCTCATTTACGAATTCTAACATCTATGTCATTTCTGCGTTTCTATGTTCTGTGTTCTGGTTGTATTTTGTTTTTGTCTCGGGCTAATTTATCTTGCTTTTACTGCCTAATAGTGTTTTGAGTGTATCATGGACGTGGTAAATGTGTTGTTGAGAAGAGTCCGGGTTATATTACCATCCTTTAAAGATGGCTGAATTTTGTTAGGTAGGTCGTTAATTATTTGGAAGTTCAGCTTGGTTTCAGGCTTTGTTGGACCACTTATAAAGTAGCTTTTACTATAGAACTAAAGTTGCTGTACTCCTAAGGCGTGACCGTTACGGAGTCTCAACTGGATGCTCTGGGTATTCATTAAGGTCTCTCCACTTTGGTGACAAATTAAATGTTTTTTGGTATTGTGTGACCTATGGAATCGTCATTCATGTCCCAGCCCCCCAGTAGGAATCACCTGCCAGACCTCATGGAGTCTCACCTTCTGCTTGGATATCATAGTATTTGACTTATGACCCAAGGGAGCCCTTATGATTTCTGAGGCTTCTTCTTTGTGTGTCTTCCTCATATTTGTTACTGTATTCCTCAAGTTTCAGCCAACTAAGCAGCTCCAAACTCCAGTCTCCTTTTTTTCTGTACAAAGAAATTGCAGCTTTCTGTTAGAGCTCGATTGCTCAGTGGCCCTGTCTGGAAAGTTCTCCCATGCAGAAATTGAACTCATTCATGTGTTTCCCTTCCCTCAAGGATCATAGTCATCTATTGTCCAATGCCTGAAAACAGTTGCTTCATATGTTTTATCCAGCTTCATGGTTGTGTTCCAAAACAAACCCATTGCCATCAATTCGATTTCAACTCATTGCGACCCAATACAACAGACTAGAATTGCTCCATAGGGTTTCTAAGGCTGTAATCTTTACAAAAGCAGAGTCCCACATCTTCCTCCTGCTGGCGGGTTCAAATAGCTGAACTTAGATTAGCAACCAAGCGCTCAACCACTGTGCCACCAGGGCTCCTTCAGTTGTGTATAGCAGAAGGTTAAATAATTTGATACTTGTTACTCTGTTGTGACTACTACCAGAAAGGATACAGAAATATATGATATATTTTTTGGCTATTAAATTTGTTACACAACTATGAAATTATTTCTCCTTGATGATTTTAATTAAATATTTAGACTACACTGAAAATGTGTTGATATCATCAGTGTTTATTTTATTCTTTTGTACATAATTTATCTTTCTGCATACAACAAACTGTTTTAGATGGTTTATGACTAGCAAATTATGGGCATTTGGGGAGGGGTCAATGCAATGTTATTTTAGAGACCAACGTATGAGCTCTTCTTTTGGAATTCATCAAAAAATGCAAGGAGAAATTTTTACTATTCTTCTGGCTTTTAATTATGTTACTCCTGCATTTTTTCTCCATTTTTTTAACATTTATCTGCAAATCTTCGAATTTTATTTCTATTTCTTAATATCTATATTTTAATCTAAATTTTAAATAGATTCTTAAAGTCAGTTCATTTTGAGTACATTTTTAAGAGTACTTATTTGCCAACTCTTACATACCTCACCATAGATCACCTTAATCCTCTACCCATGATTCTTAATTCCACTTTACTGGATGTTACAATTTTCACGCAAGAATCATGACAAACAAAATTACGTGTGTATTGTCCTTTCTACGTGAAATTATAAAGGAGAGTTTGTAGTTCTTTCAGTTGGATCAACTATAGATTACTAATGTTGTTGTTAGTGCCATTGTGTTGATTTCAATTCACGGTGACCCCATGTTGCTGTTGTTGTTAGATGCCATTGAGTCAGTTCCAATTCATAGCAACTCTATGTACAATAGAGCGAAACAGTGCTTGTTCCTGTGCCATTCTCACAATCTTTCCTATGTTCGAGCCTATTGTTGCAGCCACTGTGTCATTCCATCTTGTTGAGGCTCTTCTTCTTTTTTGCTGACCCTCTACTTTGCCAAGCCTGATGTCCTTCTCCACAGACTGGTGCCTCCTAATAACACGTCCAAAGTAAGTGAGATGAAGTCTTGCCATCCTGGCTTCCAAAGAGCACTCTGGCTGTACTTCTTCTAAAACAGATTTGTTAATTCTTCTGGCAGTCCACGATATAGTCAATATTCTTCACCAACACCATAAATTAAAGGCATCAATTCTTCTTCTCTCTTCTTTATTCATTGTCCAGCTTTCACATGATACAAGATGATTGTAAATATCATGGGTTGGGCCAGGCCCTCCTTAGTCCTCAAAGTGATATCTTTGCTTTTTAACACTTCTAAGAGGTCTTTTGAGGCAGATTTGCCCGATACAATACGTCATTTGATTCTCGACTGGTGCTTCCATGGATGTTGATTGTGGATCCAAGTAAAATGAAATCCTTGACAACGTCAATATTTTCTCCATTTATCACAGTGTTGCTTAGGATACATTATTTTGAAGATGGCACAACACATGCAGCATTCTAAAAGGAGAAAACAGCAAGAGGGGATGACTATAGATGTGTCACCTGAAGTTAAAAAAAAAAAGGATTGTTTTATCGGTTGAGATTTAATATTTGGCAGTCAATGGTATCACGTATTTGAAGTATGAACTTAATGCAGAATTTATTTAACAAGTGTAACACAAGCCACAGAAAACAGAATGACTAGATATCCAACTGAGAAGAGTGAGCTAATCACTCTCACATTAGTTAACTTGCTTGGGGGTTTTATATTTTTTTTTTAAATGAAACTATTTTATCTACCATTTTATGGAATGACAAAAATATGAATAATTTGCTCTCCAAGGCTTTCCTAGATTCAGATAACAAGCATATTTTGGGGGTTTATTGGTTCAATTTTTTTTTTTTTAGCACTATTTTGTATTTCTATCATCTCTGCTTTTTTCTCATATTTTTTTTGTTCTAGGCTCTCATTGTCTGTGCCATGCCAAATTTTCTTTATACCTTTAGTCATTCAGTTCATTTCCCTTTATTTAATCTTCCGTGAACACAACACCAAAGGTAAATACTGCCAGTAAAAAGGAAGGTCTTTCTTAAGCTCTTCTTGTGATGACTCAGAGATGCAGGCTGTTTCCATCTTGTGACTCAGCCAGTTCCTAGGCCCTTGATGAGTCAACATGGTTGAGAGATGTTCACCACTTCCAGGTCCATTGGTGGAAGAAGACAGAGAACATGAAGGAGGCTCACTCAACTTTTACTGGCCTGGGCCCAGATATGGCCCCCATCCTATCCACTCATGTTACTCTCCAGCTGTGGGAGTGGTGTATTCTGATTAGGCCTGAATCGTATCCTCATGCCTTAGATGACTTTCCACCGCAACAACACAACATGGGCTAGCCACAAGAAAGAGAATTTCTATGTTCAAGACAAGGAAAGGGGATGGTGGACAAGACTACTTCAGACATTCAGTACATCTTACAAGATTTCCCTTTCATATTTGTATGCTGTGGCATTTGATTCAATTCTCACAATAACTTGCCAAAGTGCTTGAGGGAAGTCAGGACGTTTTTCCTCAGGAAGATTGTGTTTACCTTATGAAGATTTTGAATTAAGTTTGAATGATTTAAGGAAGATTTGATTATTGTTTTCATTCTAAATGTCAGGTTAGGTGTAGTGGTTAAGGTCATAGGCTCAGAAAGCCATACATCTTGAATTCAAAGCCAGGATCTACCATGTTTTACTTGTGGAGCTTGTTAACCATGTAACCTTGGGCAACTTATTTATTGCCAATTTATGCCTCAGTTTCTTCTACCATAAAATGGATAAAATCATAGTAACTACATCATAGTGAGGAATAAACAAGATAATACACATAAATCATTTTGAAGAATACCTGGCACATAATAAATAATAAATGCCAGTTATTATAATAGTATTGACTGATATTATTGGTATATTTTCCATTCTTTCACTGAAATATGTACACGTTGTACAGGTATGAGCAAATTTTGGCTCTAAAAGAGAAAGTTTCTGATAAATGTTAGCTCTCAAGGTTAAAAAAAAAAAAATCACTAGATAAGTATACCACTATTTAATTCCATGCTTTCTCCCACTTGCTTTGCCTCCTGATGGTATTTCCATTTGTTTTTGCAAAAGTCAATATTTTCCTGTTTCTCCCTTTAAAATAGATTTTCATGTGGGGCGTGTAAACAGTATCTGAAACAAGTGAAATTGAATTCTCAACAAATAGGTAGGAAGGTAGGAACCTGAAACCATAGTTCACAGGAAGGTGGTAGAGGGTAGTCATCTGAATAGGAAAAAAAACAAAAATGAGAGAGAGAGTGAGACATGCATGTGCTTGGGGGAGATTGATAATTAGAGATTTCACGATAGGGTTCTCAGGCAAGGGGCCAAATTCATACAGAAAGAAATATTATTTAGCTAAACATTTTTTGTGATCAAGGAAAAGCTTCGTTTGGTTTCATATGAGCGTATTCACACTCCCTCTGGCTGTTTTCGCCATCAGTCCTCCAGGGACTTGATACACCATGTCTAATTCTTCATAAATCAGCTGAACTTTAGAGTGATATTGACAGTGGCTTTGCCAACTCCATTGTTTTCTGTCAAGAGTTTTATTCGGCCTGCAAACAATTTGCCGTGAACGCCCTTGTTTGCTTGCCACGCTGGTCTTTGTTTGGGCTGAAAACTTTGATTTATAACTGTATGTAATTGATGGCTGTGGGGTAGAGGGACTATAGCTCACGCTCCTCCTCTTTTAATCTAGCTTTGCCTAGAAATCCATGTAGTGGAGCATTCTCAAGGGAACCAGGCTGGGAAATTTTCCATATACCCAATGGGAGGCCATTAATCATGGTGAGGAGCGTGTTTGTGAAAGAAAACAAAAGTCCGACCACCTCAAGATGGCTTATGTAAAGAATAGATGTTGAAGGTAATGTATTCATTGTGGGGCATTTATAGAGAAAAGCTGAGCTATTGGGTGAACTAGATATATTTGCTGCTCCAAAAGCAAAATTTGACATTAGTTCTTCAAGTTATCAGTATTAAAAAGCTGCTTTCTGAGTCCCTGACAAGTTGTTAAGTCGTTGACTGGGGAGTAGTTGAAAGCTCTTTTTAAATGGCACAAGTCTCTTTTTTCTAATAATGAAAAAAATAGATTTTTTTTTTTTTG
Organism: Elephas maximus indicus; assembly: GCF_024166365.1. NCBI lineage: Eukaryota > Metazoa > Chordata > Mammalia > Proboscidea > Elephantidae > Elephas > Elephas maximus. The sequence continues at coordinate 14,518,713 of NC_064845.1, read as the reverse complement.
GCAGCTTCATCACAATGTAGCTTGCAGTACCTGTCATTCTGGTATTTGCTGAATTCAATGCGGTGTTCTCTCCCGACCTCACCCCCTTTTAGGTTTTGGTAATTCAAAAAGAATCCATGAAACTTTCTAAGTTGCACATTTCTTCAGGGTGCAAAGATTGATACTAAGTTTCTGAAAGTAATTAGAGATTCTTCTCAAGATTTAGAAAGAATAGAATGAATCTTTTTTTTTTTTAATCCTTTGTGAAGATATCAGCCTTTGTAATTTATTTTGGCGTATTTTGGTTTTCCTTCATAAAAACTACCTTGCCATTTAAACATATTTTATAATATTTCAACAGCTTGCTCAGGAAAAATATATATGTGGATATGTGTATAATTTGCCAATGAATGATCATGCCAGAACTGGAGTGATGTATCACTAAATACAGTAAATTTTTAATGGATTATTAACACAAAGTAGTTTAATGATCAATGATGTTAATCTGGCAGGGGTAAATAAAGGAAGTAACAAAGAAAATCAAAGAGAGTTATAAGCACCGATGGACCTGGATCTTATCCCATAAAAATATCCCAAATTACGAGAAAAGCTATGTTGAAACACTACTTAATATCAGTTCATTCTGTTTATTAAGTAAGCAGCTCTTGCCATTGAAATGCCACTTACAGAAGTCTGGGCGAGAATGTTCTAGGTTTTTTTTTTCTTTTTCCATGGACTTATTGAGGTAGGCATTACTGAGAGTTATTTGTTTTGTTTGCAGTGTTCTATCTCTCGGAGGCTCAGCAATAGTAAGCCTCTCCTTGGAACAGAAGCAAAGAACATTTTCAATTCATTTCCTCCCCTTTAAAGGAGGATGACCTGATAGTTTCCATATGACTGATGCTGAAGTCAAAATAGAAATAGTGTTTTTTATAGATTGTATTCCTAGTTAATTCAGAATCCTTTGAAATCAGGAGAAAAACAGTTCTCAGATACTGGTCCCTTAGCACTGGGAGTCCCCATTAATGACAGGAGAATCAATGGGCCTTGGAGAATGATCCTTTAACATTGACCTGACGGAGGCTGTAACTTCATTCCAGCCCTACTGATGTGACTTATCCGAAAAATATTCATTAACCAAATGACAGAAAGCAGTAATTAAAATCCATAGTTAATCTGAATGAAAGCACAAAATAACACAGCCATCAGACAAGTCTGGAGAATTAGCCACCTATTTCCTTGAAGAGGTGAGAGATAAGTGCCAAGGATCCAGCTTTCCTCTTGGCATATGATCCGCAAGAATTGAGCCCAAAACAAGCCCCCTCATGGAGATGAGAGGTATGCACACTAGTGTTTTCTTAGTTTTTTTTTGGAAAAACAAGTATTTGGGGAGAAATTCTAACAGGACATTTTCAAGCCTCTCTAAATTTCTGTTCATTCTTCGTTTCTTTGCTTTAACACCTTTGCATTTCAAAACCATTATTTAACATGTTTGCACAAATATTTTCATCTTAAGAACTGTTTTATTACCTCTGTTCAGTATGTGGAAACCCTGGTGGCATAGTGGTTAAGTGCTACAGCTGATAACCAAAAGGTCCAGCAGTTCGAATCCACCAGGCGCTCTTTGAAAACTCTGTGGGGCAGTTACACTCTGTCCTGTAGGGTCGCTATGAGTCAGAATCGACTCGACCACAGTGGGTTTTTTGTTGTTCAATATGTAGAGAGCCCTGGTGGTGCAGTGATTAAGGTGATCGACTGCTAACTGAAGGGTTGACAGTTAAAAAACCCCAGGGGCTCCTCCTAAGAGAGATGTGCTGGTCTGCTTCATTACAGATTTACAGGCTGGGAAATTCTTCGGGCTCACTCTGAGTTGGAGTTGACTGGAAGGTAGTGGGTTGGGTTCAATATCTGGAGCTCTGGTGGCACGGTGGTTAAGCGCTAGGCTACTAACCACAAAAGGTCGTCAGTTCGAATCCACCGGGTGCTCCTTGGAAACCTTATGGGGCAGTTCTACTCCGTCCTATAGGGTTGCTATGAGTCAGAACCGACTCAATGGCAGTGAGTTTGGTTTGTTTTTTTTTGGTTCAGTATGTAACTTCCCTACCTTAAAATAACCTAAACCAAACCCATTGCCATCGAGCTGATTCCAACTCATAGCGACCCCATAGGACAGAGTAGAACTGCCCTATAGGGTTTCCAGGAAGCACCTGGTGGATTCAAACTGCCACCCTTTTGGTTAGCAGCCATGGCTCTTAACCACTATGCTACCAGGGTTCCCAACTGTTCTTTTAATCACAATCACTTGTCTCATAATAAGGTAAAGTTTCAGAACAAAGTTATCACCCCGGACATTTTCCATTGAACACTTCCCTGTTGTCTGATGCTGTTGTATATAGTGTGGACGTCGCTGCCTTGGGGGACAAGATTTTGTATTAGACTTTTGGGATAAAAAAAGAAAAACAGCCCCTTAAATAAAGAGAGTGAGTCCTCTTTCATTTTTTTATCTGAACAGTTCAGATTAGATAAAAAATAAGATATTCGTGGAACTGAGGAGATAATACTGCCCCCATGCCAAATGAAGTCTAACCTTTTCACTGTAAGCAGAGAAGATCTCAGAAACTGCCAAGGTACACTTAAATGAACCATTACTGTATGGTATATTATAACAACTACCCCTTGTTCAAACCCGCACTCCATTTTTCTTGTAGAAGAAAGAGACGGTTTCCTTCAAGAAAGCTTTAAAATAATCCATGATCTCAAAACTACTACATGCATATTATTAAAGTAAGAGAAGGAGCTTCTTGGCCGTGTTCCAGAAAAGCTGAAGTAGGTTAAAGGACGCAATGAACAGCCATGGCTTTGCGTGCAATTCTTTAATTGGAGAATAGATTTTTCTATCACTGCCCCTCGCATCGCAGCCATTTGGTTCCGGGGCTTGGATTAAATGTTTCATCAGTGGTGCCTCTTTAAGGATCCATATGCAACAAGAAGTCAGGCCCCTGGGCAGACCCATGTCAGCTGCAATACAGAGATCCGCACAAGGGAGTGAGAGGTGTTTTCTTGCAGGATGTGCAGAGAGGTGAAGGTGCCCTGTGCTACTGGCATGCTTTCTGAGGTCTGAGTTGCCCTGTTTCCTGATGGCAAAGGTTGGCACCTGCATTCAGCCTGTCCAGAGGATTTTATGATTCCCTTTGGAAAAATGAATCCTCAAGCTACTGCCCTCTTTCTAAGCACAGGTGAGTCTTGGGCAAAAAGTAAAAATGCAGAGGAATTGTGACTTGCCTTTCTTTTCTAGGAAATAAAAAAAACAGAAAGAACAAAGCCCAGGTTTGCAAGGAGCACCTGGTGGATTCAAACTGCCAACTTTTGGTTAGCAGCCATAGCACTTAACCACTACGCCGCCAGGGTTTCCAACAGCTGCTTCCAAACCAAACCTCAAACTGGACACCTCCTAGCCCTGTCTTGCTTCGTGCCTGGTACAAAATCCACCATCTGTGTCATAGGCATAGATGTAAATTTTATAGACTGCACCATTAGGTTTCCGTTTGGTTAGGTCTTTTCCTACTTACTCTCTGAGTGGTCGTATACAGAAACGCTGCAGCTAAGTACGACTGGAATATTTGTGGAGTGGGCACTAAAAAGCATTTGTCACATTGAAACAGTTGGATGCATTTAAAAGCATCCTGAAGACTGAAAATTTGAACATCTGCATCAACCAAACAGCAAAAAGCCTAATGAGTTGTTGCTACGATCAATAGTCGTATAAAAAGGTTTCATCTGGGGTTTATTTTTCCCTCCGTGGTGCTCTGATACTACTGGTGGGGTCTGCATATTCTGCAAGTTATCTCAAAATTGATTAAAAAAAAAATACATCCTCTGACATGGTTGAATCAGAAGATGTTGTGGGGAGATTTATTTCCCGGATCTGGGGATGACGTGGGGGTATGGCATTTCACTTCAAATTAAGAAACCAATTGCCGTACAATGTTGTTTTATGGACTTTGAGTATTTGGGTAATTGAATGGCTAAGCTGTGCCTCACTACAGCTTAAGAGGCATCTTTTTCCAGATTGGGGAAAAGTGGAAACAAGTGCTTTTATAGCCGGGCTCCAGGAATCTGCTGACAAGGCGCTCAGCAGGGAAGAGGCGGTTCCCTGTCCCTGGCTTAGAAAAGTTCACAAAGTCTGTCCCATCTGTTAAGTGACAGAAAAAAAGTATCTAACCGAAAAGGTTGCAAACTTTTGTGATGTTTGAGCTCTTTTGAGAACAGGATAGCAAGGCAAATACTCCAAATGCCTTTTTTCTTTTAGTCCTTAAGGACTTTTTTGTTGGTTCAATTGTTTGCCCAAGGTCTTAAAAGGGGGAGGAGGAAAAAAAAAAAAAGTGAGACTGTTCTCGAAGTCAAAGTATCTCCTGCTAATTTGTAGGCAGGCATTCCTTCAGAATTTAGAAAAAGCTGAAGCAAAAACTAGTTGCCTCTAGCTTTTATTTTTGCAATGGCTTCTAATACTCTCTTTCCCAGGGGGCTGGTAAGGTATGCCATCTGTTATTCCCAGCCACCAAAGCAGGCTGCTACCTAGACATTTTTGTAATTGTTGACTGAAATTCCATACTTGCTCCTTCTTTTTTCCTCCCGTAAAAGAATGTAAAATAACATTTCATAATTGTGCCGAAGTTCTAAGAATGCCTGCCTGAGGATAAAATATGCCTCTGAAAAGTATGTTGTCTGGCTATGTACTTCCTGTTGGTCATCGGGACATTTTTTCCACTGAACAGATTCCCAGATAATCATGTCACCTGAGCATGAGTTCCAGGATTAAGGGAGGACATTTTGTGAAAAGTTCATTTTTCCTCGTGCGCTTATACAGTCCCTCATGTTAATTTAGGAAGTGAGGAGAAAGGACTGAACCTGTAACACAGATTAACTAAAGTATTTCGTATAGCATTACAGAGATTTGGGAGAAAAGAGATTTTAAATTTAAGTACCTCAGCTGCCATGTTCAACTCAGTGGGATTCCATCTCCACTTAGAGAACAAGTGTTGCTCACAATGACCTTGACTATGGATTTGTCTCCAGCCCCACTCACTCCTTGCTCTCATTCAGTTGGTAAGTCACAATTCTCTTGCTGGCAGTGAGCATGCTACTTTTCATAGTTTTTTACTATCTTCCCTGTGTGGCACAAACAGCTTCTGCTTGACTGCTAACCTAAAGGTTGGCAGTTTGAACCCACCCAGAAACTTCACGGAAGAAAGACCTGGTGACCTGTTTCTGGAAAGATTATAGCCAAGAAAACCCTATGGAGAAGTTTTACTCTATCAAACATGGAGTCACCATGAGTCAGAATCGACTTGATGGCAACAAGTTTGTTTTTGATTTTGGTTTCTCCACTGGGAGATTAGGCTTAGATGGCTGTTTCATTTTTTAGTTGTGTGATCTAACATTACTTAAAGCTCTGATTTTTCTCCTTTTATGCAAGTATCTAGACTGGGATAGATTTTTTTTAAAACCTTATTTTTACTACATGAGAAATAGGAGTGGTACTTCTCAGGACCTCCTATGAGCATGAAGCTTATAAGTTATCACCACTGTATTAAAAGACCAAAATACAGGACCCTTCCTATCATCAGCACTGTGCTGGAATTGAAACATGTTTGAGTACCTTCCTCTTTCTCACCACTGTGTGATGAATCAGCCATTCTCCCATTCATTTATCAAGCACCTACTATGTACTTCTGGTGAACAAGCAAAGATGTTTATGACAGCACTTCTCAAACTGTAATATGCATACAAATCACCTGGGGATCGTGTTAAAATGCAGATTCTCCTATAGGAGGTCTGGGATGGCGCCTGAGGTTCTTTAGTCCTAAAACTCACCCAAGCAATATCGATCGTGCTCGTCTGAGAGTAGCAAGGATATAGGGCACCCTTTGGCACAGTTGTTAAGAGATCAGCTGCTAACTAAAGAGTTGGCAGTTTGAATCTACCAGCCGCTCCTTGGAAACCATATGGGGCAGTTCTACTCTGTCCTTTAGGGTCACTATGAGGTGGAATCGACTTGACAGCAATGAGTTTAGTTTTTTGGTTTTTATGAACCTATATCATATCTGGTTATATATATGAACTTGCACACCTTAACCACAACTGTAAGGAGGGAGACTTTTAGTTAACATTGATCATCTACTGTGTGTAGGTCATGTGCTATGCTAAATGAATATGAGATGGCCCCTGACCTTTAAGAAGCCCTCCATTTGGCATGAGAGATGGGCATAAAAAAAAAAGGGCGTAGAACCCATTAATTGCATTAGAGCATGACAGAGCTCTGTTCCAGAGAAGACGGTGGCACCACGGGGAGGGAGCAGCTTTGCTTGGGTGGGTCAGTGGTACATCAGAGAAGGTGATGTCCTTCAGCTAGGTCTTGAGGGGTGAGTGAGAGGTTTCCAAGCTGATGTGGTAGGAAAGGACCTTTTCAAAGCTCAAGAGCCACAATGTAGCACAGAGTGTTTGAGAGAGCTCACAATTGCTGGGGCAACTATGATGGTTGACAGTATCGGGAAACGCAGTTCACAATCATAAAAATACTTGCCTGTCATATGCCAGGTGTTTTTCATTTATTAGTTCTAGCCTTACAATGAGCCTGAAAGGGAGATGATATTGTTCCCATTTTGCAGATGAAGAAACTGAGGTTCAGGGAGAATAAGGAATCTGCCAACAGATACACAAATTGTAAGAGATTGAACTGGTATTCAAGTCCAAATTCCTTTGACACTGAGGTCCTGCCTCTTGACCATCTCTCAAGCTTGGGGAAATCAGAATTCAGATCATAAAGAGTCTTGTATACCAGTCAAAGTGGTCCTTTGAGCAGTGGAAAACTCTGGAAGAGTTTTAAGCAGAGAGATAGGATTTGGAATCTTGAAAGATTATCAGGAAGATGTGTGGAGGGGAAATAAAATGGGGCCTTGTAGAGCTAGATGAGAAAGCAAGAAGTATTGAGCACCTAGAACTGTCAGCCCATGGGTACTCTAGCAACATATGGACCTCATTACATTCAAAGAATCTGGCTGGGGAAAAACACTTATACATTCACATAAGTGAGTGCCCCCAAGTTCAGAGTAAGGGACCAGTACATACAAAGTCCGAGAAGCAAACAAGGTTATTGTCCAGAGACAGGAGGAAGGGATGGTGGAACCCACCAGATCTAAGACCCTACTGGCATAAAACCCAGCCACTGAATTATTTTAAAAGGGTTGAATCTACATGTACCCACAATCCTATCAGAGGTCTATTTGTGGCTATTTCTCAGCCTTTCCACTATTAACATCACTAACCTCTGTTTGCATTTTTTCCCCAAAGAGATGACTTCTCCATATCAATGGGTGATGCCATATGCAGCGTATAATACACTTACCCAATATACCATCATAGTCATTTATTAAGCACCTACAATGTCCTGGGGAAATAACAACATTTTTCTGGAGGAATCCTATCATTCTCATTTCACAAAGGGAGGAAATTGCAATGCAGAGAAGTTACGTAACTTGCTCCAGGTCACAGAGCTTGTCATTGTCAGGGTCTGACCCAAGTCTTGTCGATGTCATAGTCTTTTCATTTACCCTCAGCAGCACTGCCTCCTTTTTTATACCTCATGTCTCTAGACTGCTTTTTAATTTTCAAAACCATTTTACTTGTTTGATATATCTTTGTTCTTACAAATGCTAGAGAGGGAGGTAAGGGGATAGTTACCCAATTACAGATGAGAAAAGAGACTAGAGAAGTAGTGGAATAATCCCAGGATCACAATTACTTGGTCTTTCTTCTTTTGAACTCTTGTCTAAAGCTTTTTGCTTATGACCTGAGGCCTCATCCCAAGGTTCACTGGTTCCCAGACTTGGCTGCACATTGCAATGACCTGGAGATCTTTGAAAAATACTGGTGCTTGACTTTCACCCCCAGACATTCTAATTTACTTGGTAGAGAGTGTCAGCTGGTGATCTAAGAGATTCATAAGAGAAAAAGTCAAGTGTGATGCAGGGGAAAAGTCAGAAAGGCCATGAAAATACCATATTTTTATGCAAATAATGCATGCCTTCTGCAGGCCCAAGGGGATTATCAAATAGAACCAAAAGGTGTTTACTTCAGAGCACCAGAGGGGGCCTGAAACTAAGACAAAGGACCTACTGTATGGGTTGGGACCTAGAGCCCATGCCCAAAAAGTTGTGGCATCAAAAATGATTTGAATGTTCAATGCAGCTGGGCACTGGAATTTCAAAGCTCTCCAGAGGATTTTGGAATCACTCCCAACCACTTTTGAGATAGTAGGTTTGGAACTGGATTAGAGTAGTGGTTCTCAAAGTATAGTCCCCAGACCAGAAGCATCAACACAACCTGGGAACTTACTAGAAAGGCAAATTCTTGGGTTCCACCCCAGACTTAGTGGAACTCAGCAACCTGTGATGTAGCCAACTGACTCTGCCACACGCCAACCCTCTTGGCCATTGTTGTTGTTAGGTGCCGTTGAGTTGGTTCTGACTCATAGCGACACTATGTACAATAGAACAAAACACTGTCCGTTCCCTTGGCCATACTTTCTCTCAAAAAGTTCATGGTGTGGGACATGGCGACCAGCTGTCTGCTCTTTTTACTGAGACCAGAACTCAGGAGAAATGTATTCAAACCCAAATGACAGTACAAGGCATTCAGATTTGTATTGAAATATGGGTTTCCTGGCAGCGTAGGCTGCCAACTACAAGAATGATAAGCCAAGGGAGGATTTTGGAATCCATCTGGAGGTGGGTAGAATATACTACACCATCAAAAGGAAAAAGGGAATAAATTGGTCTCTGGAGAAAATAAAGCACCAAGTATGGTCATCTGAATTCATTTTAATCATTTACGGTGCTTCCTTCCTGGGCTTTGAAGTCAATGGTGATGTTTTCTTAATGGGCATCTTTTGTGTTCTCTTGAAAATCTCAGTACCATTGAAATATGCATCTTCTGAAGAGTTTTGTGCTTATAGCAGAAAGCCAGTGTCGATCATCGCCTAAGAATGAAGGTTTGGGTTATGGATGGCAAAGCGACTTCCCCCTGCCTCTTTCCCATTACTGGGCTGCTTAATTGACATCATTTCCCTGGTACTGCAATTAGTTTTTTTCAACATTATAATTTTAAGTAACTCCGTATATTAGCTAATTTCCCTAATGCCCTTTGCCGTGTGTTCATTCAACGTGGCTGGTTTTCGTTCTATTTTTCAAGTATTCCCCACTGGACTTCACTCAGTAGCTGCTTAGGATAGGTATTTGTGGTCACCCTTTCTCTGTTCAAATGACCTATGGTTTGTGAAAGAAATGAGTCCAGGATATTTGGGGGAAGGAGGAAGTAAGGGTTAATAGAATATAATTGTTTAAACTGAGAACTTGCATGAAGCTCTGGGAGGGGAAGGACGGAAGGGAAATATTCATGCAAGGCTGGAGGCCTTTGGAGAGATTGTAAGAAGATTTGGGGGAAATGGTATCTAAATTTAATGCACAGATTCAAAAATCCAGCTGTTTGACGTCAGTCATTAATTGCCAATTCTAAGATGCTTTATATATATGCAAAATATCCCCCTATAATTTAGTAAATTGTTTATTATTTTTAGTCGTACCATTTTTTTTAAACCAATAACTGACTTTGACTTCACTTTTTTTTTTTTTTTTCCTGATTCCATCATGTAGCAATGAGATGGATTGACACAGTGGCTGCAACAATGGGCTCAAGCAAAGCAACGATTGTGAGGATGGCACAGGACTGGGCAGTGTTTCGTTCTATTGTAGATAGGATCACTATGAGTGGGAACCGACTTGACAGCAGCTAACGTGCTTAAAAATATAGTGAAAACACTGAGGAAAAGAGGCAAGAAAGGGTGGGAAGAGGACAGATTAGTCGCTTTTACCTGGTCTAGGTGGATGTGTTTCACCTCCTAGTGTCTCAAGATGATTAATCTGGGGGTGGATCCTGCATATTAATTATCTATCAGCTGAGGCTCCTGAGAAAGAGTAATCTGCTTGTAAATTCCATATCATCAGTAGAGAACAGACCCCTCAGTAGGAAAATGGCTTGGGAACCGCTTCATCAGCTAAGTATGAAATGACGTTCTATTTCAAATTCCCCCAAGCTTCTGTGGCAGAGTCTTTCCCCGTCTGTGGGGTTGAATAAGGAGTCACAGACAAACCTGTATTGCTGGCAGCCAGGAATGAAAGAGGTGTGTTTCAACACATCTCAGTAGCCTCGCTTTATGGGTGGTTTCATCTGTTTTTTTTTTTTTTTTTTTGGTACTGATTCAGCTAAAAGAGGGCAAGTGACTTGAAAAGTGGAGGAAGAGCAAACAAGCATCTATAAAATTACCTCACGGAGGGTACTGCCACAACGAGTGACAGTGGATGGCTGGGTATTTCCCCAAGCAAGTCCCCACACCAGCTGGGTACACCTCTTCACTGCTTTCATCTCTTTATGCTCAGCTGCACATCCATGTCTCAGACCCCATGGTTCCACTTCTAGGTGTACTTTTTGCCTCTTTTTTTATTTTATCCAAATTTTACTGTTAAAATCACACGTGAATTCTGAGCATAAACTCATGCCAACACTGAGTTAGATTTGGGATTGAGAGATAAAAAGGTAATCTTTGCCTTTCAGTTTCTTAGAATCCATTGAAGATTCAGACATGAAAATAGCCAGTAAGTACATAGCACCATGAGAGAAGTACTGGAGATTTTCTTACTATTTGCTGAAGTGTATATGCAGAAAAGTACACCCATCGTGCTGTGGGTTTTCACCAGGTGCAGTGGGAGCACTGTAGAAGGAGTTTCTGAGCATGCCTGAGAAATCCAAGGATGCTTCCCACAGGAGGTGAAGCTGGAGTTGAGACTGGAAGGGTGATTAGTTATTATCAGGCAGGCAAATGTAGGTGGCAGAAGGGAGGGTATGCATTCCAGGTCAGGAATTCTTCTTAGCCCACCTTTGCCGGAAATGGTTCCACAATTAAGCTCTCACTGGTCAACTTCTCTTAATCACAACTAGTTCGCCAAGTGTTAGCACACAACTTAGAAGTTAGAGACTTCCACCCTGCTGCATCATACATGCTTATTTTCTGCATGTTTCTCTTTATTCATCAACTAGATGAAGTCATGAACGTAAGACGAATTAGAGCAATTCCTACATTGTGTAACTTGGGTAAAGAATTTCACCAATACAAGGCTCCATTTCCTTATTTGTAAGAGATTGTTAGGAAAAGGTGAACCCAGATGACAGGTTGGAAAACTACAGTCCGTGGGTCAAATATGGCCCACCACCTGTTTTTGTAAATAAAGTTTTATTAGAACAAAAACTCATTCATTTATATATTTTCTAAGGCTACATTCATGCTACAGTGGAAAAGTTGAATATTTGCAACAGAGACCATCTGACCCAAAAAGCCTAAAATATTTGTTGTCTGGTCTTTTATAGAAAAAGTTTGCTGACTCCTCATCTTGATAAGGACCGTGAGAATACTCTGTAAGCTTTAAAATCCTGTGAGCATTTAGCATGTTTCTATTGCTGTTGTTAATCCTGGGTGAATCATAGCTATTAATGCCTTATGCTATTATCCCTTTTCCCAATAGCAACCCCACATACCCACATCCCACTTAAATTGTAAATGCTCTTCATTTTATTAGGCTTATGGTTAAAAGAATTTAAAAAATGTTTTCCTTGTCATCAATCTTCTCCAGTGGAGGAGCTTCGGAGCACGGGGACCGCAGGTCCATTGGGGACACTGTTCTCCTGACTCTTGTTTCTTGGTGACATGAGGTCCCCGTGTCTCTCTGCTCACCTCTCTCTTTTATATCTCAAAAGAGGTTGGCTTAAGGCACAACCTAGTCTTGTAGATTGAGTCCTGCCTGATTAACATAACTGCCACAAATTCCATCTCATTAACGTCATAGAGGATTTACAACACATAAGAAAATCACAAAATGGTGGACAACATCACACAATACTGGGAATCGTGGCCTAGCCAAATCGTTACATATGTTTTTGGGGGGCACAATGCAATCCAAAACACTGTGGTATCACTATCTTCAGCAGCTAGAGTGAGAACAAGGGCTTTGTTCCGTTCCATTTCCTGCTGCAAGCTCAGTGTTGGTTATGTGCCTAGCTCAGAAAGTGCATAAAAGAGGGACTTGGTAAAGGTGAAGGGATTAAATAGTCATAACCAGCGGTGGTAAGCATAAAAAGGAGGGATAGTAGTAGAACAGGTAGGTGCTCCCCAAACTGCTTGCCTTGGGAGCATCCTTTAAAAAAGGCAGTTCAGTTGTCCAGGGACCTATTGTGGACATGCATAGGGTTTCTTAGCAATGTGTAAAGGGAGGGCAAGATTGCCAAGACAAGCTTTCAAAGGAAAAATCTTAATGTAACAGAACGTGAGCTTTGAGAGTGAAGCATTTCATTTATACTGTCTTAGAAAAGAACGACTTACGAGGGAAAAAGTTCATCTGAAAAATACCACGATTAAGATGCATATGTATCAGTGAATCAAATTATCTCTCTTTAGATATTATTACACTATTAACATTTTCCCATTACTGTCAATTTTCCTCTAACATTCTCATGAGTATTTTCTGGATAAAAAAGCTTTCATTAGGCAGTAGATGATGCCTCAACATTTGTGTAAAGGCTTTGTTGATTAAGTCTGTCTGTGGAAGGCCATTGGAGCCTGCCGTTTTGGCCATTGTCATCTTTGTCTAGGTCCTTCAGTGCTCAGTAATCAGAGGCAGATCTGCACACAGGGTACCTCAGAAGTGCTTCTGGAAAGCTTGGCTTACCTCCGCCCTACATTGATTTTCCTCCATTTGGGAGTGCAGCCCCCTGACTCAAGTATGCGAGAAAGCTGTTGGAGGATGTTAGTGACTATTAGTAAATGCTTCCCTCTTCAGACTCATTGGCCTTTGGTCTTTATTCAGTTTAAGATATTACTTCCTTGTTTTACCAGATTCTTTTCCTACTGAACAAAAGCAAGGCCTGCTTTGCCTCAGTTACCACCAAGACATCTCCACCGACAACATTTCTGTTTTTGCAGCACTGACTTTCTGGGGCGTGAAGGATAAACCTCCAATAAATAATTGAAAAATAACAAGGGAATAGATGATGGTAAGTAAAATGTGCAGAATTTAAATGTGGCAGTGCTTGATTGGAGAGCAAATCTAGGTGCCATTTAAGCTGTGATCTAAATGAGAAGAAAAGAGCAGCCTTGTAAAGATGATGGGCAAGAGTGTTCTAGATATCAGATTTAGCTGAAGCCTAGACATGTACTTAAGTGAAGAAAAGTTTAAAAAGTAAATGGTTTAGGAAAAGCAGAGAAGACTTTAAACTCAGAATAACAAAATCTGAAGAGTAATCAGACATCTGATGCTTAAGGATATATGTCGTTGCCATAATCAACCAAATTGCTCTATTTTTTTTTTCTACTGGTCAGAGAAGCATGGTATTAAATGTGGTATATGTAATCTGTGAACTGACTCAACAGCACACAACAACATATGTGATCTGGCAATAAAGGGTAACTGCTATTTATTGCAGGAATGTTTAGAACAGAGTTACATCTTTCAAATGAATTTATGGAACCCATGGACAATTTTTTCCTGTGATTACTGTTGCATTTAAACTAGGAGATTCCCATCACCACTCAAAGTTTTAGACGGGACAACACACAGGTCATTATATTGTTGTTGTTGTTAGGAGCTGTCCAGTCGGTTCCAACTCACAGTGATCCTGTGCACAACAGAATGAAACACTGCCCGGTCCTGAGCCATTCTTATAATCATTGTTGTGCTTGAGCTCATTGTTTCAGCCACTGTGTCAATCCACCTCATTGACGGTCTTCCTCTTTTCCGCTGATCCTGTACTTTGCCAAGCATGATGTCCTTCTCCAGGGACTGATCCCTCCTGACAACACGTCCAAAGTATGTAAGACGCAGTCTCGCGATCCTTGCCTCTAAGAAGCATTCTGGCTGTACTTCTTCTAAGACAGATTCGTTCGTTCTTTTGGCAGTCCGTGGTATATTCAATATTCTTCGCCAACACCGCAATTCGAAGGCATCAATTCTTCTCTGGTCTTCCTTATTCGTTGTCCAGCTTTCACATGCATATGATGCGATTGAAAATACCATGGCTTGGGTCAGGTGCACCTTATCCTTCAAGGTGACATCTTTGCTCTTCAGCACTTTAAAGAGGCCCTTTGCAGCAGATTTGCCCAATGCAATGGATCTTTTGATTTCTTGACTGCTGCTTCCATGGCTGTTGATTGTGGATCCAAGTAAAATGAAATCCTTGACAATTTCAATCCTTTCTCCATTTATCCTGATGTTGCTCATTGGTCCAGTTGTGAGGATTTTTGTATTCTTTATGTTGAGGTGCAATCCATACTGAAGGCTGTGGTCTTTGATCTTCATTTGTAAGTGCTTCAAGTCCTCTTCACTTTCAGCAAGCAAGGTTGTGTCATCTGCATAACGCAGGTTGTTAATGAGTCTTCCTCCAATCCTGATGCTCCGTTCTTCTTCATATAGTCCAGCTTCTCGGATTATTTGCTCAGCATACAGATTGAATAGGTATGGTGAAAGAATACAACCCTGGCGTACACCTTTCCTGACTTTAAACCAATCAGTATCCCCTTGTTCTGTCCGAACAACTGCCTCTTGATCTATGTAAAGGTTTCTCATGAGCACAATTAAGTCATTATAGAGCAAGGTCTACACCATCACTCATATGCTAGGGAAGATTACGGGTTGGGGTGGGGAGACGTTGGAAGTGGAAGAACTTGGATCATCACACTCAGGTTGAGATTCAGGTCCATTTATCAATCAAAGTCTTCTACTGTTCTTAGCACCACATCCAGAGCTAAAGCAGAGAACATGCAATCAGGCTAGAAAGTTAAAAATATAGTTAACATGCCCCACACAGGTGACATTTAAGGGGCAGTTGGAGGTGATTATTGGATTTATTTGGCAGAAAGTCATGTCTGGAATCCCATGATGTCACTGACAGAGTTACTTGCTAGCACGGCAGGTGTTGGATCTCTCTTAAGGATCAGTGGAGGTCACGCTTAACCAGAAGGTAACCAAGGTCTTTGGTGGCTGGAGGTTTCTGCCTCATGGCACTTCTAGTCTGCAGAAAAGGTACTCTATGCCCTGTAGTGAAACTGAGCTTGTGAGAATCCTGAAAGCTCCTGGGAACCTATAATAATAGTAGAACATGCACAGGGGGAAGAAAAATAATAAACTTATACAATGAAAGGTGAAAGCCTTTCTCCCTTGTTCCCATCCCAACCATCACCACCTGACAATTATCCATAAAAATATGTGTAAAGGACACATTGTATTCTGACATATGAATATATCCTTTTAAATTGTAAACATAATACACTCTTACATATAACATTATATATATACTATATATACTATTTTTGTAAATGGCCTGTTTCACTTAAAGATATATCTTGAGGGCCTTTCCATACCAGGACATACAGATATGTTGACCTCATTTTTTGTGTAGATATACCAAAATTTGTATTAAAAAAAACAAACTCATTGCCATTGAGTGGGTTCCAACTCTTAGGACCCTATAGGACAGAGTAGAACTGCCCCATAGGGTTTCCAAGGAGCAACTGGTGGATTCAAACTGCCAACCTTTTGGTTAGCAGCTATAGTTCTTAACTACTACACCACCAGGGTTTCCAAAATTTGTATAGCTAGTCTTTTATTAATAAACTTTTACATCATTTTTCACTTATATTTCACTGCTGTTGTCAATATGGCCTACTTCTCTCTCCATGAAAATACTTTGCAATGAGATGACTGGCTCCAAGAATATATACATTTTAAATTCTCAAAGAAAATTGCAAATAGCCTTCGAAAAAGTTTGTACCAATATACATTCCCACCAACAGTATATAAGGGTTTCTACTTCCCCATATTCTCTTACACCCTGAGTACATTCAAATTTTTGTATTTTGCCTGGTCTACTAGGTGGAAACCTGTCTCTTTTTTTTTGATTTGCATCTCTTAGAAATAATTTTGATTTAAGAGTAAACACTCAAAGACCATAGGGATTGAGAGTAAGGTCTCTTGTAAGCCTGGTACAGGTCTATAATCGTTGAACCAACACTTAGGGCCAGATTTGTTTAAAAATTAAGAATGTTTCAGATTTTAAAAGATAATATGTACAGATGTCATCAATTATGTACCATTCCCAACCTGGTTTGGCCCAGTACTCCCTAGTCAAGCACATCAATATTCAGCAGCAAAATGTATAAATGTCCCCAAAAAGTGGGGAAGTAAAGATGGCAAGTACCCTCACATCAATTAAGGAAAAGGTTTTGCCACAAAAACTGAGTCCAGATCTGGTAAGGACTTACCTTCAAATGAATTGTGAAAAGAACTTTTGGTATGAGAGATAATTTGGTTTTCAAATTTGATGTTAAGATATTGTAAGCGCGTATAAAGAAGTGCTTCACAAATGGACAATGAAGGAGGGCTGTCTAGGATGGGTAGGAAGAACAGAGGTGGAATCTAACAAGCTCTGAGTTGCAGGGGTGGGAAGGCCGATCATCCCTGGAGCCACGCAAAGGTAGCTAAAAGCAGCTGCCAAGGGCATCCGCTGTTTCTGTTATTGTTTTCTTTGGACAGGAGCACCTTTGCACTGTTGGCCAGTAGTTGATCTCAGTGTTGGTCATGAAGCGGTTTGAGAGATGTGCTAACAGGGAGAGTCAATTAGTCCTTCATATAGCATATAGAAGGCGACCTGCATCATTGTGACAGGAAGATGACCTGGTTCCTTCTCATAATTCCATCATTGACCCCACCCTCCTCCTTTTTCATGATTAAAAAAAAAATTGCCATCTAGTGGATGACTTAAGTGGCTCAAATATCAGGAAAGACCTTATTCTCTTGATGACTCATTACCTAAACTCCTGCCATCTTTCAGGATTTTAAGAAACATACTAATTCAAGAACAGATGGATTAGCAGGAGTCTTAAAAGGCTGGTCCCCAGGAGAAAGAAAGCCATGCTTAAGCAAATAGAAGGAGAAAAGTACTGGAAACATGATAAGTCTCTGCATTAATCCTCACAATGAGCCTTTCTAGAGATGAACTAACTCAGCCAGTGTTGCTCAGTGAAGTGAGCATTGCGCTATGCAAGCATTGCCACTATAAAGCACGTCATACCCACTGTATAAAATCTGTATCATGAACACAGGAATCTTCTTTTCTGCCATGGTGAGAGGCATATGGAAAAATTGAACCCAGGGCAGTCTACCTTAGCCTTTTCCACTATACCTGCCTCTCTGCTTTTCATGAACTTCATCTGTTCCCTAAGATTTCTCTTATAAATT
Organism: Elephas maximus indicus; assembly: GCF_024166365.1. Taxonomy (NCBI): domain Eukaryota; kingdom Metazoa; phylum Chordata; class Mammalia; order Proboscidea; family Elephantidae; genus Elephas; species Elephas maximus. Next base: position 14,501,338 of record NC_064845.1, on the reverse strand, counting down.
TATTGCAATTGCTTGGAACTAACTGTGTAATGAATTGTGTTGGGAAAGATTCTGAAGGATAATCAAAGTCGGGGTAGATCAGCACTGTATTCCAAAGTATGGGCAGGTGTGATGTGAGAGTTGAGTGAGGGCAAATGTGCCATGTGCATGGTATCCTAGGACTGGGGTCATCTGAGAGACCCTTTACTGCCTGAAAAGCATGTAAAATGGACGTTCCTTTGAAATATTCCTTTCAAAAAGTCTCACCCAGTTTGACATCATTAATCAGCAGGGAAAAACAAATTAAAGCCTCAATGCGATTTTATCATATACTCAGCCAAACAACTAAAATGAAAAAGACAAACAATATTAACTTTCAGCTGGAATGTAGAGCAACCGGAATTCCCATACGCTGCTAGTGGGAGTATAAATTGGTGCAACCACTTTAGAAAACCATCAGTATCTACTAAAGCTAACCATGTGTGTATATTGTTATTGTTGTTAGTTGTGATGGAGTCACCTCTGACTCATGTCAACCTTGTGTATAACAGAGTGAAATGTTGCCCGGTCCTACACTACATCCATGATCACTGGGATGTCTGAGTCCGTTGTTGTGGTTATTGTGTTCTGTCTTCCAACTGAGGGATCATCTCTGAGCACTGTATTGGACAATATTTTGTTGTGATCCATAAAATTTTTATTAGCTAATTTATTTTTTTATTTATTAGCTAATTTATTTTTTAATTTATAGAAGTAGATTGCCAGACTTTTCTTCCTAGCCTGGCTCAGGCTGGAAGCTCTACTGAAACCTGTCCACAATGGGTGACCCTGCTGGTATTTGAAATAATACCACAGCTTCCAGCATCATAGCAACATACAAGGCACCACAGCACAACAAATGAACAGACCAGCAGTGGGCACGTATCTTATGACCCAGTAATTCCAGTCCTAAGTGTATAAACCTAACAAAAAGTGATAGCATATGTTCACCAAAAGACATACAAAAAGCTCATAGCAGTGCTATTCCTAATAACTCCAAGCTGGAAAATACCTAAATGTCCATTGATATTAGAATAGATGAGTATGTTGAGTAAATCCACACAGTAGAATATTATATAGCAGTGTGAATGAGTAAAGTACAACTACATACAACACATGAATGAAACTTACATATATGATACAGTCACAAAATAGTAATGGTATATACTATTTGATTCTAGCATATATACACATATGCAAAACTAATCTCCAGTGTTAGAAGTCAGAGGAATGGTTACCCTGTGGGTATGTAGGGAGTGACTGCCACAATTTCTGGTTGCTGGTCATGTTCTATTTCTTAATCTGGGTGGTGGTTAAATGGGGATTCAGTTGGTTAAAATTCATTGAGTTGTATGCTTACAATTTGTGTACCTTTCTGTAAGTATGCATAAATTTTCACCAACTCATCTGTCAGTTTGTCCTTCTGTGGTAGCTTGCATGTTACTGTGAAGCTGGAAGCTATGCCACTGGAATTTCAAATACCAGCAGGGTCACCCATTGTGGATAGGTTTCAGTGGAGCCTCAAGGTTAAGATGGACCAGGAAGAATGATCTGGAAACCTACTTCTAAAAAAATTGACCAGTGAAAACCTTATAAATAGCAGCAGAACCTTATCTGATATAGTGCCAGAAGATGAGCCCCTTCAGGGTTGGAAGGCACTCAAAATATGACTGGGGAAGAGCTGTCTTCTCAAAGTAAAGTCGACTTTAATGATGTGGGTGGAGTAACGCTTTCAGAACCTACATTTGCTGATGTAGCCTGACCCAAACTGAGAAGAAACAGCTACAAACATCCGTTAATAATTGGAATGTGGAATGTGCAAAGTACGAATCTAGGAAAATAGGAAGTCAAAAATGAAATGGAATGCATAAAGATCAATATCCTAGGCATTAGTGAGCTGAAATGGACTGGTATTGGCCATTTTGAATTGGACAATCATATGGTCTTCTATGCCAGGAGTGACAAATTGAAGAAGAATGACATTGCATTCATCATCAAAAAGAACATTTCAAGATCTATCCTGAAGTACAGTGCTGTCAGTGATAAGATAATATTCATATGCCTACAAGGAAGACCAGTTCATTGGACTATTATGCAAATTTACATACCAAAGATGAAGAAATTGAAGATTTTTACCAACCTCTGCAGTCTGAAATTGATCGAAATGCATTGATAAGTACTGGTCATTGGAATGCAAAAGTTGGAAACAAAGAAGGATCAGTAGTTGGAAGTAGAAACAATGCTGGAAATCGCATGAGAGAATTTTGCAAGACCAGGGAATTATTCATTGCAAATACCTTTTTTCAACAATACAAACAGCAGCTATACATGTCGACCTTGCCAGATGGAATACACAGGAACCAAATTGACTACATCTGTCGAAAGAAACAGTGGAGAAGCTCAATATCATCAGTCAGAACAAGGTCACCGGCTGACTGTGGAACAAACTGTCAATTGCTCATATGCAACTTCAAGTTGAATCTGAAGATAATTAAACAAGTCCATGAGAGCCAAAGTACAACCTTGAGTATACCAACCTGAATTTAGAAATCATCTCAAGAATAGACTTGTTGCATCGAACACTAATGATCAAAGACCAGACGAGTTGTGGGATAACATCAAGGACATCATGCTTAAAGAAAGCAAAAGGTCATTAAACAGACAGGAAAGAAAGAAAAGACCAAAATGGATGTCAGAAGAGACTCTGAAACTTGCACGTGAACATTGAGTGGCTAAAGTAAAAAGAAATGGCAAAGTTAAAATAGCTGAACAGAAGGTTTCAAAGGGCAGCTTGAAAAGATGAAGTATTATAACGAAATGTGCAAAGACCCGGCATTAGAAAACCGAAAGGGAAGGACACGCTCCTCATTTCTCAAGCTGAAAGAACTGAAGAAAAAATTCAAGCCTTGAGTTGCAATACTGAAAAATTCTATGGGCAAAATATTGAAGGACGCAGGAAGCATCAAAAGAAGATGGAGGGAATACACAGTCGCTGTATCAAAAAGAATTAGTTGATGTTCAACCATTTCAGGAGGTAGCATATGATCAAGAACCAGTGGCACTGGAGGAAGAAGTTCAAGCTGCACTGAAGCCATTGGCAAAAAACAAGGCTCCAGGAATTGGTGGAATACCAGCTGAGACATTTCAACAAACAGGTCAAACAATGGAAGTCTACGCCAAGAAATTTGGAAGACATCTACCTGGCAAACCGATTGGAAACACAATCCATATTTGTGCCCATTCCAAAAAAAAAGGTGATTCGATAGAATGTGGATATTATTGAATGATGTCATTAATATCACATGCATGTATAATTTTGCTGAAGATAATACAAAAATTGTTTCGGTAATACATGGACAGAGAACTGCCAGAAACTCAAGCCGGATTTAGAAGAGGACATGGGACGAGAGCTATCATTGCTAATGTCAGATGGACCTTGGCTGAAGTCAGAGAGGACCAGAAAGCTACTAACCTGTGTTTTATTGACTTGGTGAAGGCATTTGACTGTGTGGATCATAACAAATTATGAATAACGTTGTGAAGAATGGAAATTCCAGAACACTTCATTGTGCTCATGGGGAACGTGTACATAGACCAAGAGGCAGTTATTCAAACAGAACAAGCAGATACTGCGTGGTTTAAAATCAAGAAAGGTGTGTGTCAGGGTTGTATCCTGTCACCATAACTTATCCAATCTGTATGCTGGACAAATAATCCGAGAGGCTGGACTGTATGAGGAAGAACAGGCCATGAGGATTGGAAGAAGACTCATTAACAACCTGCTATGTACAGATGACGCAACCTTGCTTGCTGAAAGTGAAGAGGACTTGAAGTGCTTACTGATGAAGCTCACAGACTATAGCCTTCAGGATGCATTATACCTCAACATAAATAAAACAAAAATCCTCACAACTGGACCAATAAGCCACATCGTGATAAACAGAAAAAAGACACGTAAGTTTAACAAAAACTTAAAGAATATATAAAAAAAATTCTTAATGATGAAGAAAAACAGGAAACCATCACTCTAATTCAAGCATTTTTACTCTGAAGGTAAAATATTTTAGTAATTGCATTATTTTTAGTGTTAAGGTATTTTTATTTTGGGTCCTTACAGTTTATACCACATACAAATATCCCGAATCACCACAGAGAATTCACACTCGGCTGGACTTTATTCCTGCCCTACATAATGAGGTTTCAGATATGCTTCCAGGCTTCTCTGGGACCTACTGTTAAAGGGTAAAAAGACAATAAAAGATAGTAAAACAAGTGCTTTGATAGCACTTTTTAAAAATTCATAACGGGTATAAAAAAGGTGACAGCTGTTTAGTGTATACATGTGCAAAAAAACCAAAAAACAGAAAGATTTGTGGTGCCATAAAAGGGCATCAGTCATGTGTTTTGCCAAGTAAGACTCACCGCTTCTGATATAATAGTCTTAGTTCTTTCCTTGGCCTTTATCTTGTGAATAATGGATTTGCCTGTTTATAGGTCTCGGTGCCTTTGGAGGAGGGGGTTGGAAGAATGTGAGCACCAAATTTGCTCTTTCCTGAAATTTCTTTGGTATGTAGGTGGAAGTAGTTTCCTTTATCTGCCCTGTAGTTGGGAATATTTCCCATTCCTGGTGGTGTTTTTACTTGCCAGTCTCGTTTTTCCACAGGCCGGCTGGTCTAAATCATAAATATACCTTTGGTGATATAAGCATTACCACCATAACGCATAGCATGTCCAGTTTATAACGTCAGTCTTATGAACAGGTATCTTCGTTTCGATGCATTATCAATTTTAACATAAGAGGAAAATTAAAGCATGAGTTTTCCAAGGATAGAAAGTAAATGTAATCTAAATGCAACCCCCAGTCATATTTGGTAGAATGGCTATCACTAATCCCAGTAGGAAGGCAACACAAATCAGTTATACCCTTCACAGTGTATGCCCCAGAATGGCAGCAGTGGAAAGATAAGCAACAAATAAGAATGTGAGCCTAGGCAGCAACTTGTAAGAATGGGCGCCGAGGTTCCAACCGGATTCACATCAGCTAAAGACGTTTGTTTACAAAGCATTTCCCATAAAATAGGAATGCATTAAAAAAAGGAGACTATTTCTAACATCTAGTATTTTGTCAAATCTAATAAACCCCATCTGAGATGCCTACAGGATTCATATTTGCCATGTTTCAAAGGGTTGTTTCTCAGATAAACAAATTCCGAGTTTAGCAATTTAACAATTTGCCGTTTAGCAATTTGCTATTCCATGTTAAGTAAATTTTCCAGCTAACTAAAGCCCATCCCTTAGGCAGCAGGATTTTTTTTTCCAGTTTTGACCACGTAATTTGGAAAATATTCACAGGCAAATTGTAACACTTTCCTGCTTTCTTAAACAGAGCTTAAGGAACATGATTTAACTTTTTGATAACTTAGTCATCTTCATAAGTATCAGTTTATTAAAAGGAGCAATTATACTGTGATTCCCTCAAAGCCGTATGGGTTCATGGTGCTATGGCTCTGTACCAAATGGTTGCAGATGGCATGCTTTCTCCTAATATAGTTTGGGTGTTCCTTCTTTCTTTTTCTTTGCCATAAAGCTATCAGCTAGATGTTCTTGCTTCTAAGAGTGATCTTATTTATAGATGAATCTTTTCTCTTTCTTTTTTGCTTTTTTCCCTCTGATTTGAATTCTAAAAAGATCTAACTAGGCTTATTTATACTGCATGCAAAGAAAAGAGAGATTCTGAGTGAGGGCCTGGCAAGGCCTTTCATAAATAAGTGCATGTAATATGCTTAGCCTGGTTCCTAACCCTTAAGTAAAAGCTTAATAAATATTACATGCCATTGTTAATTTAGTGATATTAATACACATGGGATCACCATGAGTCAGAGTCAACTCAATGGCAACCTGGTTGTTTACCGGTTATTAATATAATTACTGAAATTCACTTGTGTATTAGCTAAGCTTAAATTAAGTAGGAGAAACAAATACACTCAAGCATGTAATGGCTGAGTCATTACAGAAGTTTGTCAGATGCAGGGTTGCCCAGGGTAGAGGTTGAGGTCAGCAGGTGGTATTTTTAAATGTGATTCTGGTATCCAGGCTTCTTTCAGCTGGGGTCTCATTTACCCCCTGATGTCATCTGCATGCATCCAGAGGAAGGGGAAAGAGATGAAGAAATGATAGTGGAAGGCTTTATGGGCCAGGCCAGAAAGTGCCACATTTCACTCCTACATGCTAGGGCTCAGTCACATGGCCACACTTAACTACAAGGGAGCCTGGGAATGCTACCTAATTCAGTTCCCAGGAAGAAAGGGAGAATGGATTTTGGTGGACAGACATCAGTTGCTGCTACAGTGTGCTTTTCTGTATGGCTTTTGTGACATTCATTTTGACAATTCTGAAGCCCTTTTCTCTTCTCTGTAGTTTTTAACTACAGTGAAAACTGCGAGAGCTGGAACTCAACAGGACTGCCTTGTTTTTCCGGGTCTCACAGGTTTTTCCACCTTGGACAGGGTGCAGCTTACCACTTCTCTGTTGTTCTTTATTAGGGGAAAATATTTGAGTTTTCCTTCTGACACATTTTTGCCTTACACAGTAAGTTTTACTGTATTTTCAAATTGTAAAAAGTGTGAAGCTTAAAACTACTTCTGAAATAACTTAAAATACATTTTTACCATTAAGTTTCATTTTTAAATTTACTTTGCTAAGACTGACAACCGCTTAAAAATTATCCTTACTGTGTCAGAGCAGTATTTCTGCATCTCTGTGTTTCTGCAGATATTCTCTGCCAGGTTCTAAGTGGGCCACCCCATATGAATTAAATCTTAATATAGAAATAGTGGCAGATAGAACAAAGAGCTTGGGCTTCAGAGTCAGCCGGAACCAAATTGTGTTCCTGCATTGCCACACGCCACTGGACATGACATTTAGCCTTTTGAAGATGCCACTTCTTCAGTAAAATGAGAATAATAATGTCTCTGAGAGGTATTAAATTAACAACGATATGACCTATATAAATCACCTAGTTCAGTGTTTGCCTAAGCATTCAAATGGTAGATTCCAACTCATGGCAACCCCATGTGTGTCAGAGTAGAACTGGGCTCCATAGGGTTTTCAATGGCTGAAGTTTTGGATTGCTGGGCTTTTCTTCTGAGGTGCTTCTGGGTGAACTTGAATCTCCAACCTTCTGGTTAGCAGTTGAGCGCATTAACTGTGTATACCACTTAGGAATTCCATAGTTACCCAATAATATTATTACCCAATAAAATAATATAATAGATTATATTATGGGAATAAATATATGTAAATATGTAAGTAATATCGTAATGCTGATATTTTTGTGAGCATTTTTTGAGTTGTAACACCCGATAAAGGGTGGGTGCTTCTGATTTTCTGCTTTGTTTCCTGAGAAGCATAAAACATTTGAAGCATGGTCCACAGTGTCCTCAGAAGAACCACTGGCATTTGGAACTGTGACCCAGAGGATCGAATTCAAATGTGATGTCTTAATCATCCAGTGCTCCCATAACAGAAATACCACAAGCGGATAGCTTTGACAAAGAAATTTATTCCCTCACAGCCTGGTAGGCTACAAGTCCAAATTCAGGGGTTCAGCTCCAGGGGAAGGTTTTTTTTTTTTTTTTCTCTGTCCACTCTGGAGGAAGGTCCTTGTCATCAATTTTCTCCTGGACTAGGAACTTCTCAGCTCAGGGACCCTAGGTCCAAAGGACAGGCTATTCTCCTGGATCTTGTTTCTTGGTGGTATGAGGTCCCCAAGTCTCTCTTCTTGTACCTTCCTTTTATATCTCAAAAGAGATTGGCTTAAGACACAATCTTATAGACTGAGTCCTGCCTCATTAACATAACTGCCACTAATCTCATCTTTTTAACATCACAGAGATAAGGTTTACAACTCACAGGAAAATTACACCAGATGACAAAATGGTGGGCAATTCACACAATACTGGGAATCATGGCCTGGTTAAGTTGACAGATATTTTGGGAGAACGCAATTCAATCTATGACGTGTGGTAATAGAGGATGGTAGTACCTGTGGTTAATTTGTGAGTGTGTCAACACCAAAATTAAAATCCTTCTTAAAACAGTCTTGGAAAGCAAATATAGGTGAAAGCTGGGTATGCCGGTTAAGATAGTGTTCTTCAGATTCAAATCACCTGTCCACTCTGCTTTGAGATATGCTGGGACTGAAACTTGGCAAACCACGTTTTGTCATTTCCAGCTGGCTCCCTGTTTGGCTTTGCCAGTAGGGGGACATAGAGTGCCTGCGAGGTAGAGCAAGGAAAGCGGAAACCCATTTCCTTCCTTTCCTGTGAGCTTCACCTCAGCCACACTCCTTCACCCTGGTAGTGACAGTTTATTTCAGTAGCAGTAATTGATTCTAGTTTGTAGTTTTTCCAGCACTCCCAGAACCTGCTTCAGACACCAGCACCTGCCAGTTGGAGTCCTCTCAGTGAGCTGGATCCCATCCCCACAGGGTCCCTCCTTCAAGCTCCTAAACTGTAGCAGTTCCTACCTCTTCCCTTTGTCGCTCTGGCCTATGAGTGGGGAGCGGCTTTCTGCAATTATTACTTTATGAGAGTTTAGTTTTCTCCTTTTGCCTTTTCAGTTCTTCAATATCCAGCTTACAATTCTGGACGCTAAATTCTATTTGTTAAAATACCTGGTGGTGTTTCTGTCTCCTGACTGAGAAATCGGTACTAGGAGTGGTTCCAGGAAACAAGCCCTTAAAAACCGGATGTGGAGTTTGCTATGTTCATAAATTGCCAGTTGACCATAGCGGGGCTAAATATGTCAGCAAGTCTTACTTTATGGTGGTTGTTATGGCTGCTGTTTTGGGCTAAAATAATGTAAACTAATATATTTATAGGATTGTGTTTTTCATAGGAAATTCATATGCATTATCTTATTTAATCCTTTCTTGGTCTCTGAGGAACTTTACAAATGAGGAAGCATGGTAAGTAGAGGAGCCAAGGACTCCATTTCGGGTTTTTAACTCAATGCTTTTTCAACTACACCACAGCTACCTTTCAGAAACGTTTTAAAAGTACCAGTTGTTTCATTTAGAGTAAATTTTGTTTTAAATATTAAGACTTCATCCAATGAGAGTGTGACGTGCCAGTTGACAGAGTCAAGGGGAGAGATAATCCCATAAATTTGCTTAATTTTGTCATCTAGCCGAAGCCTCAAAAGGCTATAATTATGTTTTACTCTGGAAAAGAAATAATTTTTGGCTGTTCAATTTTAAAAGATATTAAATTCCGAAATCTCTGGGAGAAGGAGTATTTTGTGTATTGTAACTTAGTCTAAGCTGATCATGCATTAGTAAGAAGCTGTTCTTAATTACCCAACTCAAATTGAATAATCTCAGCATTGCCCCAGGTATCAAAATATCTCATCCTCCTTTCTCAGGGAAACAATGAGCTACAGTATGGGAAAGACATGCAAATCTCCAAATTGAAGTTTACTTTGACATAGAGTGTACTTTTACAAATGTGTATGGATGGCATACATTTTGATGAGTTTGACAGAAAGGAGAAGAGTGGGAACGGGGAGCTATTTCCAGCATCTTGGCTCTTTTTCAGCCTCTCAAGTCTCTCTAAGGGTTGGCAGGATTATTTTCATATCAGTTAAATACTTACGAGGCCATAGCAGCAAGGGAACTCAGAATCCATATCAAATCCATCTTGTTTTTTCAGAGGCAAGTAATCAATCCTAATACTGTTTTGATTTCATTTTTGAGATACATATTTTTTATACATCTTTTGGAGAAAATTTGTGGTGTAGTTTTAGGAAGCGTTTCAATTATGTTTGAAAGTCAAAACTATGTTTTATTTCAGGAGTTAAATATCAGCAGCTGTTCTTAAATCCTCTACCCTTTTGACTACTATCAGTGAATGTCTGTTTTAACCGTCAAGAATATTGTCGACACCTGTAGCTGTAGCTGTTGTGCACTTGGAAATACTCTCTCCTCAGCAGTCCAGCAAAATGATTTTTCATCATTTCTGAAATGCCAACTCTTCCATGAAGTCTTCCTGGATTGACCAGGTGAACAGTGAGCAAAACTGACTGCCATTGAGTGATTCTGACTTGTAGCAACCCTATAGGACAGGGTTTCCAAGGCCGTAACCTTTACAGAAGCTGACTGCCACATCTTTCTCCCCAGGAGTGGCTAGTGGGTTCCAACTGCCAACTTTTTGGCTAGCAGCTAAGTGCTTTAACCACTGTGCCGCCAGGACTCCTTGAGAAAACTGACAGCTCTAAAACGTATTTCAGTTTAAGCTTTCTAAGATAATTGATCTCAATTTGTGCCAAATTATATATTCATGACTCTTCCCTTTTACACCTAAAACAAACTCAACCTTGATTTGGATTTGGTTTGAAGATATACATCAGCCTTGGTGTTGCTATTCTGCTTTGGAATGTCATATGCACACTGACATCAAGGTTTTGTGTTAGATTATGAGCTCTTAGAGTGTTCCCTTTACAACCTAAACTGTCACCCCCACAGATTTAAAACAAACCAAAAACAAACTCATTGCCATCTATTCCAACTCATAGCGACTTTATAGGACAGAGTAGAACTGCCCCATAAGGTTTCCAAGGAGCGGCTGGTGGATTCGAACTGTCAACCTTTGGGTTAGCAGCCTGAGCTCTTAACCACTGTACCACCAGGGTTCCTAAAACAAAGTTACTCCCGAGCCGATCTTGACTCGTGGTGACTCCATGTGTGTCAGAGTAGAACTGTGCTCCACAGGATTTTCAAGACCTCATTTTTCAGAAAGTAGATTGCCAAACCTTTCTTCTGAGGAACCACTGGGTGGATTCGAACTCCAGTCTCAATTAGCGTTGAGTGTATTAGCCATTTACATGACCCAGGAAATCTACCTCATAGAGATTGGGCAGCTATGTAGCCATTCCGATTATGATGATGATTTTAAATAAAAGGAAGAGCAGGCTTTTGGGGAGGGTAAGCATGGTTTGGACACGCTAACCTCAAACCACGATGAGGTTCACGTTATTGACGTGGTCCTGAGCTGGAAGCTCTTCATCTTGCCAGTCTACATTCCTCTGGCGAGAGACACCACCGAAGAATAGAGCATGGCAATGTGGCAAGGCTTGCTACTCAAACTGTGGGCCACAGAGCAGCAGCGCTGGCATCTCCCGGAAGCTTGCTAAAAATGCAGAGTCTCAGGTCCCGTTTTAGATATACTGAGTCCAACCCTGCATTTACAGGTGAATTTTATAACTTTACTAAGTGTGACAGGGCAGTGTTTTGTTTTGTTGTACATAGGGCTGCTGTGGGTCGGAACCTTCTTGACAGCACCTAATAACAACAACAACAAAGTTTGAGAAAACCTGATGTGGAAGATACAGTGGACTGCAAGCACTTTAATAATATTTATCAATGTGTTGGAATCGACTCAATGGCAGTGGGTTTTTTTAATACTAGCATCAAGTAACTGTCATATTTTTAAACATAATCTGCTTGAATTGTTAAGCTACGGCAATAACAAAATTTCTCAAAATCTTATAAGATCATTCAAATCTTCATTTAAAATTGGATATAAAAATTAGAGAAATTTCCTTGTATTATATACTAGTTTTCCTAACTACATTATGGGAAATTAAATAATAACATTTCCTTATTTAAAAAAAAAAAGAAAAACTAATGGATTTCTCTACCCGGGTATATAGGAAATTGATATTCAATATTCCGTTTGTTAGGCCAAGTCATGCCAGCCTAATGGTATAAAAAATACGTGGTCTGTAAGTTTTCTGTGTTGTTTTTTTAGATATATTCTTAGATTTTTTTCGAATATTGGAATCTTTTTATCAAGAAAATATCTGCTTTTGCGGTATTCTTAATAAAAGAAATACTGTGCATCACTGAAAGTCGGTTTATTTTCCCGTGGTTTTGCCTTGACCTGCAGTGTATTTTAAAAAGCATTACATTATAAAGCGATCTGTCATTTGGCTTATTTTTGTTCTGATCTTTTTCTTCTCGTTCTCATTTCCCACTGACAATTTCTTTGCCTTTTTACCCCTTTGTATCAGTATTATCTGAACTGACACAGCCTGGTACCAATTGTTTCAATGAACAATTAGCTTCTCTTCTGCATCTTCGTCAGGAATTTTCCTTGGACTTGGACACATTCTGTTCCCATTTTCTCTTGGGAGAAACTGATAAAGAAATTAAATTACCACTGGGTACAATACATTTGAGCATTGCTGTACATTTCCTAAAAGTTTCAATTTTTTTTTTCATATCTGGTTTATTTGGACAGTCCTAAAACCAAACCTTTCTTGAGAATAAGTGGTCAGTGGAAATCTTTTTGGTTCATTGGTGTTCTGATTCGGGGAATGAAATAGCCTTCCAAGAGCAAGGCCTAAAAAAAAGCAATGGCTGCTTTATTTAGTCAAAAAAAGAAGTAATTTACAGTATTATTTTCAGTACAGCCTCCTGATAATAATTCAGTTTGGTTAAATTCTCGTAATTTCTGCCAAGTGCTAGTTCCAGATCCCTTAGAATCTCCTCAGCTAGAGACTGTGCCAGGGTTTCTGCTACCCAGCTAAGATGCACCAGCTAATGTGCAGACAATGGGTTTAGGAAAGGATCTTGAGTGGAACGGTGATAGGTGAGAAAAATAGTTGTTGTTGATTCAACCACACACCCAGTTAACTAGTTTGCTTCTTGAGTGTTTTAAAATAAAGCAAAAGGCATCATCGTCATCATTCTTAGGGCTTTAGAGGGGAGGTAAGGCAAAGATGTGTCTAACATCTGTTCTTTTCTACCCACTACCCCATCTCTGTGAGTCTGGAAGAAGTAGAAAGTATTACCCTTCTTGAAACGTCTGCCTCCTTGGGATCAGCGCCACTTACCCTAAAGTTGCTTTTACTGGAGAAGAACCACGTCATACCCAAATCAGCCAGATGGAGTAGTTGCAAGTTTGCATTGATTATTCTACGGCTTATTACTCTACTTGCAAGTAGCAGAGTTTTAACTCATTTAGAAATGCTCTAAAAATACCCTTGAGTTAAAATGCTGGTTTTAGCAGAAACAAAAATGATCAAGCTCGTCTTGTTTGGATTTTAGTTTGTGTTCTGTTGTGTCTGTAACATGGAATTTCATTGATTCTAAGATGTACTCCCTCCCTCCGCTCCCTCCCTCCCCTACACACTGTAACCCTTTGCTGTGGAGCTAATTCTGACGCATAGTGGCCCTATAGGACAGAGTAGAACTACTCTATAGGGTTTCCAAGGCTATAACCTTTATGGAAGAGCTCTGGTGGCACAGTGGCTAAAAGCTCAGCTGCTAACCAAAACATAGGCAGTTCAAATCCACCAGTAGCTTTTTGGAAATCCTATGGGGCAGCTCTACTCTGTCCTACAGGGTCACTGTGAGTCAGAATCAACTTGATGGCGACGGGGCAGGTGGGGACAATCTTTTTGGAAGCAGACTGCCACATCTTTCTTCTGTGGAGCAGCTGGTGAGTTGGAAGCTCTGACCTTTCTTTTAGCAACAGAGCGCTTAACCGCTGCACCAACAGGGCTCCTGCACACACTTTAGTATCTCTAAAATCAGGATTCAGCTTACAGTTTATGGCATCTTGCAAGTGTTGTTGGCAGCAACCATGACATAGTCGCCATTCTTTGCGTGCATAAGCCTTCTTCTTATTCCTGTGGCATGAATGTTGTTGTTAGGTGCTATTGAATCAATTCCAAGTCATAGCGACCCTATAGGACAGAGTAGAACTGTTCCACAGGGTTTTCAAAGGGCAGCTGGTAGATTTGAACTGCCAACCTTTTGGTTAGCAGTCAAGCTCTTAACCACTGTGCCACCAGGGCTCCATGGCATGGCTAGACAACTGTAACTTCTTGGTATTAACAACCATTTGAGGACCATTTGAGGAAGGAATGGTAAGTTGTTTCTCAAACACCTTCTGGTGAGATCAAAAAGGTTTTAGCATAAAAATTTGCCAAGTGGTGATTGGCAGCACAGAAACAATGGTGGAACATTCTTTTAAGAAATACTGTGTCATCATGGCTCTTGATGTCATGGAGGATGATACTGTGTAGAAAAATACAGACGTCAACTGAGTTGAAAAGTGATTTAGAAAAGTTGAACTAAGAGTACAAAGAAGTTTTAGGAGTATCTTAATCAGTGCATTTTGCTCAATTCTTTTCTTTTTAGGCTTAAGAGTTAATATGTCTTCCTAAAACTAAAAGAGCCCTTTGAAGAAATATAAAATTAAAACAATAAGCGAAAAAAAGAAGGAAGATAAGAAAGAATGGCATCGCCACTTGGCAGTGTTTTTGTGTCTTGGTGGTGGTTGTTGTTAGGTGCTGTCAAGTCAGTTCCAACTCGTAGTGACTATGTACAACAGAACGAAAGACTGCCCATGTCTTGGTAGTACATAAAATAGTGTGCTTTACTATTAATGGCATTTTAAACTCTATAAAATTCAGTATTTAAAAAGGAGATAATTAAATGGGTGAGTGTGTGTGTGTGTGTGTATGTGTGTGTGTAAAAGCTGGCTATTTAATTGAGCTGAATCTGAATATAGCAGAAGTCAGCCTTTCTAATTATGGTTAGTACTCTTCAGTTTTTATTTTTGAAGATAATTTTCATTTCCCTTTAAGGAGAGCCCTGATGATTCTCTCCCATATACAGAAATTTAAGACATGATTCTCTTTACTTTCTCAGTAACAAACTGTATGTCTCTTCACCCAGATGTTTGCTAGTTTATTGACTGAGTACTACTAGCAGTGCTAGTTCAGATTCTCTTGGTTGCAAGTAACAGAAACCACTATAGAAGAGCACAGGGCATCTCACAGAACCCAGGGATGGGAATGTAGCTGAATTTTGAAGTCTCAGAAATCAAGTACCATGACAACCCAGAAGTTCTTTCTCCATTTACAAGTATCTGAAAATCTTAACTGGCTTGGAAATGCCCTGTAAACATCCTTGAGTTAAAAGGTTTGTTTTAGCAGAAGCTCGGTTTGTATGTTATGGAGGTCACGACCTAAGTGGTTCCCATTTGTAACAAGTAGGAAAGCCTCATTAGAGTTTAGAAACAAGAAAGGGTTGAGAATGCAGGAAATAAAGGAAGTGAAGTCTAGGTACCTGTTAACCCATCCTAGGTCCACTTACATACTTTTATCCCAAGCATAAACCTGTTGCTGTCAAGTCAATTATAGTGACCCTAATATTGTCTGGCTTTGAAGTATGTAAAGAAAGTTAACAGTATTTTATCAACAAGGAAAAGATGGTAACCATTGATGTCAAGAGTAGGTTCCACTGTACTGGCTAGGCAAGGGGATTAAGGCTACTAGTGGCTTTGCCAAGTAAATGATATCTGTAAATTACTTGGTGTAGTTTTATCTTTTCTCTGCTTTCTCCCACACAGACACCTATAGACTTGCGGTAAGTCTAAATAACTGGGGACAGCTCTGGATAAGAGGAAATTTCTCTGAAGATGGATTTTCTCTTCCATTATTA
The DNA here is from genome assembly GCF_024166365.1 of Elephas maximus indicus. Classification (NCBI taxonomy): domain Eukaryota; kingdom Metazoa; phylum Chordata; class Mammalia; order Proboscidea; family Elephantidae; genus Elephas; species Elephas maximus. Next base: position 14,485,806 of record NC_064845.1, on the reverse strand, counting down.
TGTTTACTTTGATGATTTATGGCATCTGAATATGGAATCGGATTAGGAATCGTATGTATGCATAAATTACCCTCTTGTCTATTTAAATGTGAAAATATTAGAAGATAAAAAAGAAGTGAGCTTAGTAGTGATTCTTTTTAACTTAAGTAAGAAGAAATTTACAAGTTGTTTCATTAAATCTGGGGGTCCACAAAAGATTATTCAGCCAGGAGTCTTTCTTCTTCTTTTCTTCTTCTGGTGTTTTAATGGTGAAGAATCACATTCAATCAACCAACCAACAGTTACCGAGCACCTGTGGTACGCCAGGCACCATGCTTAGCAATGGGGACAGAGTAGTGAACAAGAGAGATGTGGTCCCTGTTCTGCAGTGTCGCAGAGAAAGCAGACTGTCCAATAAGTAATTGCAATCAAATACAATAATCCCCAAGTAATCATCGCTCCTGGAGCCATGTAACAGAAATATGTAAACAAATCTAACTGGCCAGGAAAGTCTCCCCAAAAAGAAACATTTATATTGAGAACTGCAAACTCAGTTTTCAAAAAAAAAAAAAAAGTTAGCCAGGAGTGTGGAATAAGAGTGTTCCAGGCACAGGCAACAGCATGGGCAAATATCTAGGGCAGGAGGGAGCACTGTACTTTGAGGAAAGTGAGATTTCCAGGGGCTAGATCAGTTCTCATCCTAGATTTTCCAGTGTTCGTAAGGTCTGCCAAGGATTTAGACTATATCCCATGGCCAAAGTGAAACCAGTGTAGACTTTGAGGCATGGCAAAGCTTAGAGAATAGGTTGGATGGTGAGGTAGATGAGCCATAAGGGAGTAAGAGCAGTTAAGTTACTGCAGTGGCCCAGGAAAGAGACGCTGATGCCTTGGACTAAGGTAGTGGTAGCGGAGATTACAAGTGGTTAAATTTGAATCAGAATCAACTGTGAGCATGAGAGAAAAGGAAGAGTTAAGGATGGCTTTTAGGGCTTTAGTGGGAGCAACTGGATCATTGGGGGAACCAGTTACTAGAAGAAAAAAAAATTGTTTATTTCCACCCTACTTTGTTCCAAAAATCTGTTCAGTGTAGCAAGAGAAAATAAAATAAATAGATGGAGGATAAAGAAGGTTATGATCGAAGGACAGGATAGAGTCAGGAGTAGGACCAGCACATCACTGAAGTCTCACTTCCTTGTTAGAGGAGAGCCACACGTTTGATGCTGACCTTTTCAGCAACCCAAGACAGGAGGCAGAGATGATTCACAACGTTCATAAGTGAAATGAAACCAGTTGCTTGGAGAAGCTTCGTTTCGCCTAATATTGAAACCAAAGAGAAATTTCTCCAATAAGTCTTTAGAGAGGACACTGTATAATGTCATGAACAGCATCCTCATAAATACAGCCTCTATCAGCTCTTTTCTATACATTCCCTCAGTATGGACCAGTGCATCTTCCAAGACAAAATTATTGGAAAATAAATCTTGTGGAAATAATGGTGTGTTTTTTACCAGATTTTATATGACATGGTTTAGATTAGTCTCTTTCTGATGATTTGGTATCAATCCCGAGGTGAACTATAGAGTATCTTTTTCTTATGTTGGGTCTGTGAGGTTTCTGGACTTGTATAAAGTGAATATATGCATATTTAGCGTATGTTTTTGGACATCAAGATAGGAAAAAACCAGGTTCCCTCGGTAGCACAAATGTTTTGCACTTTACTACTAACTGAAAGTTTGGTGGTTCAAAGTCATGCAGTGGCACTGTGGAAGAAAGGCCTGGCAATCCCCTTCTAAAAGATTACAGCCATTGACAACCCTATGGAGAAGAGTTCTGCTTTGACATACATGGGGTTGTGGTGAACTGGAATCAGTTCTATGGCAACAGGTTTATTGAGTATAATAGCTCAAAATAAAAATCTAAACAATATTAATCTTCAAAATGAGAATTAATGAAGAAAACAGGAAAGAACCACTGATTCTGAGGAATAAGTGTATCTTTGAGGGGATGGAAATCTTCCATAAGTACGTTTTTCCAAGCAAAGTTTTGGACAGGTATTGCTGGATCGGTAATGAGTTTAAGGTTATATTCCTTGAGAAGGACATGGAGCTACTCTCTTTTGTCAAGAAGCGCTAAACCCTTCCTGTGCTTTTCCAGCCAAGCTAGGGGTGGAATTAATATCTTCTTGTGAAAGTTAGGGTGCTTAACAAGGAAGTATGTTTCGGTAGGAGGATACCTAATTTTGCTTAGCAATGAGCTATGGGAGTAGTCCCAGGGAGCCCAAGAACCTCCTTAGAATGTCATTTGGGTTCCATTATAGCACAGACAGATGGGATATGGCAGTTCCATAGGTCTCTGTTTTAAAGCGTGATTTTAATCTTTACCTCAGAAAATTTTTAAAGCAGCAGTAACCTAATACCCACTTCAGTCATGAAATATTAAAATCTCAGTAAATTAAGTATCCAGAGAACATAGAGCTTTGAGTCATGTCATTCCCAATGTAGGCTTAAAAAGTATAATGCAATTTTTTAGCTTCCCTTAAAATTCATACCACTATCCCAAGCTGTTTCAACCTAGGCACAGTAAAATCTCAGTTTTGTTGTTGTTGTTGTTGTTGTTACTAAACAAGATAGTCAAGAATAATGGGTAGTATTGGGATGTGGTATTGTTACATTAGATTTCTGTTTGATAGCTCGATTAGTAGACTGCTAGCAATACCTTGGATTTGAACTTGTTTGGACAAAAGTGTTGGTCAGCTGTATGGTCATCTACTGACAACAAGAAGGCTGGGCAGAGATAGGAGAACATGTTTCGAAATTGTGTTTCCTGGATTCAAATCCCTTCTTCTCCATTTGACCTTGGCAAAGTAACTTTTAGTGCCACAGTGTCCTCAGCAATAAATGAAGATAGCAATAGCATATACCCCATGGATGTATTGTAAAGATTAAAAAAAAAAATAACCTATGTAAGAAATCTTAAAGTAGTCTTGGGTACAAACAGTGTTCAATAAATTTGGCTGCTGCATACCCTGGAGCAATCCATCCATCCCGTAAAGGCAGGTCTCAGGACACAAGGGGAACCAATGAATGGGTGTAAATCAGACCAACCGAAGAAGCGATCACAAGGACATGAGCTCCCCTACCAGAAGTGAAGACGCCATCTTCATTTCCAGCCACTGTGTCAGTCCATCTTGTTGAGGGTCTTCCTCTTTTTTGCTGACGCTCTACTTTACCAAGCAAAATGTCCTTCTCCAGGGACTGGTCTCTTCTGATAACATGTCCAAAGTATGTGAGACAAAATCTCTCCTTCCTTGCTCCTAAGGAGCATTCTGGCTGTACTTCTTCCAGAGCAGATTTGTTCGTTCTTTTGGCATTCATGGTATATTCAATATTCTTCGCCAATACCACAACTCAAAGGTGTGAATTCTTCAGTCTTCTTATTCATTGTCCAGCTTTCCCATGCACGTGAGGCGATTGAAAGCACCATGGCTTGGGTCAGGCGCACCTTAGTCTTTAAAGTGACATCTTTGCTTTTTAACACTTTAAAGAGGTCTTTTGCGGCAGATTTACCCAATGCAATGTGTCATCTGATTTCTTGACTGCTGCTTCTGTGGGTGTTGATTGTGGAACCAAGTAAAATGAAATCCTTGATGACTTCAACATTTCCCCATTTATCATGATGTTGCTTACTCGTCTGGCTGTGAGGATTTTTGTTCTCTTTATGTTGAGGTGGAATTCACACTGAAGGCTATAGTTGTTGGTCTTCATCAGTAAGTGCTTCAGGTCCTCTGCAGTTTCAGCAAGCAAGGTTGTGTCATCTGTATAATCAGGTTGTTAATGAGTCTTCCTCCAATCCTGATGCCCGATTCTCCTTCATATAGTCCAGCTTGTCAGATTATTTGCTCAATATACAGGCTAAATAAGTGTGGTGAAAGGATACAACCCTGATGCACACCTTTCCTGACTTTAAACCACACAGCATCCAGTTGTTCTGTTCAAAGGTCTGCCTCTTGATCTATGTGTAAGTACCTCATGTTCACAATTAAGTGTTCTGAAATTCCCATTGTTTGCAATGTTATCCATAATTTGTTATGATCCACATGGTCGAATGTCTTTGCATAGTCAATAAACCACAGGTAAACCATCTTCTGATATTCTCTGCTTTCAGCCAGGATTCATCTGACATCAGCAGTGATACCCCTGGTTCCACGTCCTTTTCTGAATCCAGCCTGAATATCTGGTAGCTCCTTGTGGATGTACTGCTGCAGCCATTTCTGAATGATCTTCAGCAAAATTTTACTTACACGTGATAGTAATGATATTGTTTGATAATTTCCTCATTCGGTTGGATCCCTTTCTTTGGAATAGGCATAGATATGAATTTCTTCCAGTCAGTTGGCCAGGTAGCTATCTTCCAATATCTTGACTTAGAGGAGCGAGCACTTCCAGTGCTGCATCTGTTGAAACATCTCAGTTGGTATTCCATCCATTCCTGGAGCCTTGTTTTTTGCCAATGCCTTCAGCGCATCTTGCACTTATTCCTTCATTACCATTGGTTCTTGATCATATGCAGCCTTCTGAAATGATTGAACATCAACAAATTGTTTTTAGTACAGTGACTCTGTGTATTCTTTCCATCTTCTTTTGATGCTTCCTGTGTCATTCAGTATTTTGCCCATAGAATCCTTCACTGTTGCAACTTGAGGCTTGGATTTTTTTCTTCAGTTCTTTCAGCTTGAGAAATACCAAGTGTGTTCTTCGGTTTTGGTTTTCTAACTCCAAGTCTTTGCATGTGTCATTATAGTACTTTACTTTGCCTTCTCAAGCCACACTTTGAACTCTTGTGTTCAGATATTCGTCATTTCTTCATTTTGCTTCAGCTACTTGGCATTTGAGAGCAAGTTTCAGAGTCTCTTCTGACATCCATTTTGGTTTTTTTCTTTTTTTTCCTGTCTTTTTTAATGACCTCTTACTTTCTTCTTGTGTGATGTCCTTGATGTCATTCCACAACTCATCTGGTCTTCAATCAGTGTTCAATGCATCAAATCTATTCTTGAGATGGTCTCTAAATTCAGATGAGATATACTCAAAGTCACCCTTTGGCTCTCGTGGACTTGTTAATTTTCTTAAGCTTCAGCTTGAAACTTGCGTTTCAGGAATTGATGGTCTGTTCCACAGTTGGAACCTGGCCTTGTTCTGACTGATGATATTGAGTTTTTCCCTCATTTGTTTCCACAGATATAGTCCATTTGATTCCTGTGTATTCCTTCTGGTGAGATCCATGTGTCTAGTCGCCATTTATGTTGTTGAAAAAGGTGTTTGCAATGAAGAAATTATTGGTCTTGCAAAATTCTGTCACATGATTTTCAGTGTCATCTCTATCACCAAGGCCATATATTCCAACTACTGATCCTTCTTCTTTGTTTCCAGCTTTCACATTCCAATCACCAGTAATTTTCAATGCATCTTGATAGCACATTCAATTTTTACAGAACCGAGAAGGTAGATCCTTGTCCAGCATGCTCAGACTTGCCAATTTTCTGGGCACTGGTCTTTGAGGTAAAGAACTTTATTGGAATTCACACAGCAAGGAGATGGGAGGAAGTTCCTCAAATCCATCTCTCTGAGTTTTGGGAAAGCAGGCCTTATATGTGATTTGGGCAACATGATGGTGGCTACATAGATGTACTGTGGAGGGAAAATTCTAGAAGGCCGCCGGGAAACAGGAGGTGACATGGTTCTTTTGGACCTCTATCTTCTGAATAGGGTCTGAGTGATGATTTTCCTTCTGATTTGTTCCATCTGTTGCTTTGTCCTCTTTTGAGGTCAATTAGCAGTCGTAGCTGGCCCTTCTGTACATGCAGGGTGGGGTGAATCTGATTTGGGCTAGCTTAAGGACTATGCAAATTTACTAGCATTAAAACAAAAACCAAACCCAGTGCCGTCGAGTCAATTCCTACTCATAGCGACCCTATAGGACAGAGTAGAACTGCCCCACAGAGTTTCCAAGGAGCGCCTGGCAGATTCAAACTCTCTAGTTAGCAGCCGTAGCACTTAACCACTACACCACCAGGGTTTCCAACTAACATTAGTGGGGTCATTTTGCACAATCAATTTCAGACTGCAGAAATTGGTAAAAAACAAACAAAAAAAACCTTATTTTCTTCATCTCTGGCCTTAATGGCTGGTGCATAAACTTGAATAACTGTTGTATTAACTGGTCTTTCTTGTCTGTATATGGATATTTTCCTATCACTGACAGTGTTGCACTTCAGGATAGATCTTGAAATGTTCTTTTTGATGATGAATGCAACACCATTCCTCTTCAATTCTTCATTCCTGGCATAGTAACCATATAATTGTCTGATTTAAAATGGCCAGTAATAGCCCATTTCAGCTCACTAATGCCTAGGATATCAATGTTTACGCATTCCATTTCATTTTTGATGATTTCCGATTTTTCTAGATTCGTACTTCGTACATTCCATGTTCCTATTATTAAGGGATGTTTGTGGCTGTTTCTCCTCATTTTGAGTCATGCCACATCAGCAAATGAAGGTTCCCAAAGCTTGACTCCATCCATGCCATTAAGGTCAACTCTACTTTGAGGAGGCAGCTCTTCCCCAGTCATCTTCTGAGTGCCTTGCACTATATTTGACAATATCCACTGCCATTCATAAGGTTTTCACTGGCTAATTTTTTTCAGAAGGAGACCACCAGGTCCTTCTTCCTAGTCTGTCTTAGTCTGAAAGCTCAGCTGAAACCTGTCTGCCACAGTTGACCCTGCTGGCGTGTGAATACTGGTGGCATATCTTCCAGCACCACAGCAACACACAAGCTCCCACAGTATGACAAACTGACAGACTATCTAACAGAGCTTAAAATACTCGTGAGCTGGTCCCCATAATTTATCATTAAAAATTAAATGATCATGTGGATTTTCGTTAAAGAAAAATCTAATAAGTATATTAAATAACATGTGAGACTGTGGACAATGAGAAAGTGGAACCAGCGCCTGAGGAAAGGAGAAGTGATAGTTTCATTAGAGCCATAAGAGGATTGTGGGTTCTTCCCAGCTTCAAGACATGAAATTACAAAGTTCTTGAACAACAGAAACTCGTATGCCTATCCTGAGTGTGTAGGAAAGGAATAAAATATGAATAGGTGCAAGAAAAGGAATTCTTAATGCCTGTCTCAAGAGTTGGAGCCCTAGTGGTACAGTGATTAAGAGTTTGGCTGCCAACCAAAAGGTTAGCACTTTGAATCTACCAATTGCTCCTTGGAAACTGTATGGAGCAGTTCTTCTGTCCCATAGAGCCGCTATGAGTTGGAATGGACTCAAGGGCAACAGGTTTGGTTTTTTTCTTTTTTTTGGTATATCAAGCATTGCTAACCCAAATGGCCACGATAACTAGACAGGTAATATAATTAAAGAAGTTGGATAGATGTGAGGTGATAAATGGCAACTGATACTCAGATTCAGTATTGGAGAGACAACAGAGAGTACTGATGACCTCAGAAAACTGGAAATGACACTCTCCTTTTAAAGGAGATATTTGCTACTCAGATCTAACGACTTTCACCATAAGAGAAGGTAGACCCAGTATACTCAGGCCTCCCAAGTTGTCAGGAAAAGCAGGAAATACAGCGTTTTTGAAATTTGAATATCTCTATTTTAAAATATTAACAACCAATTGAAATATACAGCACTGCACAGGTCAACACTGTAGGCCGAAGGAACCATCTGTATAGCCAGTCAAGTGTGATTTCTTAAACTTGTAGTTTCCACTTGCATGGGATGTGAGTTGTATACTGTTAACTAAAGTCCTTTCCAAAAAATTTCAGTCAGAAAATAGGTTCTGTTGTTCAGAGATCCCCATAGAATTTTGGGAAAGGGGTTAAGGAGATACAGCACATTCCATGAAGATAAATAATGTAGGGAGACTTCATGAGCAATATGGGGCTTCCTGTCTTCAAGATTTAGATCAGAGGTCTACACACTGTTGCCCTTTGGCCAGATCTGCCCTAAAGCCAAACTTTTACTAAAACACAGCCACAGCTAATCATTTACATATCGTCTATGGCTGCTTTATTATTACAACGGCTATTAGTAGTTGTGACCAAGACTCTAAGACTTACAAAGACTTAAAGCATCAACTGTCTTATCCTTTACAGAAAAAGTTGGCCAACCTCTAGATAAACAAATCATCCAAAAATGATTAAATTGTTTGAAAAGCGTAACAACAGAAGTATACTGTTGTAGCAAGCACATATATATGAATTCATGTCCTTGTGTTTAAAGTGCTTGGAGAGCCTGAAGGAGGGAGGGATCCCTACTTCTGGGAGTTGGTTAGGAAGGCTACCATGAGAAGGTAGTGTTTGACTTAAAGCTTGATGGCAGGGCAGAGTTCCCCAAGTGGCGAAGGGAGGAAGATGTGTTCTTGGCTTGCTATGTTTGAGTCACAGCTAATGATTTAAGCTTATCAGGAGGAGCCAAAAGAGAACTTAAGACTCCCAGAAATAAATCAGGGAAGCAATAAAGACGATTGCTCATCTTCCTTTCAGCTCTCAGAATCTCTAGGTTCATGTTTCATTTTATTTAAAGAGTAGCTCCTTTGACTCAACTTTAATATTGAAAAATAATAAAACAGCACAGCTAATCAATGTGTTAACAATCACCATAAGCAGACAAAGAACATGGTCCATAAGAATGTCTAATCTAATAAAATCTAATATTTTTTCTCAGGGGATGGTGACAAAAACAGTGAACACTTGATTTTTACCTTAGTGATACGTTGGAACCCAGTTTCTCAAGGGCATGTGGATTTATTCTTCCTAAGACCAGTTTACCAAGAATAACAATTGAGTATTCTACATGGAGTGTTACTGTGTATTTTATTATTTATCTTTGTATCTAGCAGTAATTTATTATACATAATGTGTACTTAGTAAATACTTGCAGAATTATCAGATAAGTGATTCAAAAGAGTTCATATTTATTTAATTCCTACTCATTCCTCAAGATGGAACATTCTGGGAGGATAGCAATCCAGGTATTTGGAGGCCATTTGGAGGTTCAACATGCTCTTTACAGAGTTACATCCTAGAGAGTACCTATCACGTTGTTCCTTGTTCATCTTAGTACAGCCCTAGTAAGGAGATGGCGTGCCAGCTAGATTCATGCCACATTCTGGTCTAACACGATATTTTTGTATGGTTCTTTGAAGTCCATCCAAGAGTTTAGTCCACGTATTATTTAGGCTAATGTTAATTGTTGCAAGAAAGTAAGCCATAATGCAAATGAAGTGGATCAACTTCAACATCAGATCACACTGCATTTCTTTTGATGATGTCATCTCTTTGCAAAGCTGTTTTTCCAGCAATTGGCTGTGGTAAAAGGAAGAAATACTGTCTGAAAATCAGCATGGGATAGGAGATGAGGCTGGTGGCGTTTGAAAAGTTGTATGATGCTCAACAAATGCCTAAATCTCACTAGTAAGTAATCATGCTTATTTAAGAATAAAATAAAAATATTTCTGTGTTTATTACTTTTTAAAGGCTTACAAAATCGCTAGGACATAAATATTTAAATGTTTGGGACCTAACCACTTTGAAATGGAGTTGTCAGATATTTCTTTTGGCCTAAGAGAACCATGAAAAAAAATTATGTAGACAAAGGCATCATGAAGTAAGGGAGTTTGGGTACCTCTGCCCTGGGGTGTTCTTGTGTGCAGAATGCATGATCAGAACTGCCTTTCAAGTGTGTCCATTCTCAGTCTGTGGGAAGGCAAAGGAGAGTAAGATGAAGTCAGGCCCATTTTCTTGAAGGTTCCCACCTAATGCTTTCATATCCCTTTGATTGTGTTGGTGAAATCTTAAATGGTCATGTGCAATGGCAAAGGATACTGAGAAATATAATATGACTGGCTGATCATGTCCCAGACAATGACCCTAATACTACGGAAGATGAGAGTATGGATTTTGGTAGACAGCTAAGTCTCTGCTACAGTCCACCCATCAAGTCACTGAACCTCTGTGAATACCCTTCTTCCCACATAATGAATGCTCCCTTTCCCAAATGGAGACAACCAAAAGTCTCCCATCCAGTTACCTAAATCCTGGATCTGTGGCAATACTCACTTGTTTCCACCAGGTCTGGAGCAGGGCTTCAAACCAATTCAGTCCAGTGGGAACCCCTCCTAAGAATTTGCATTTCTAACAGGTTCCTTGCTGAGAACTTGCATTTCCACCCCAGATATACTGAATCAGAATCTACATTTTAACAAGATCCCCAGGTTCTTATGGATAACTTCTTGGGAACTTGTTGGAAATGCAAATCCTCAGCAGGGGTTTGAACCAGAATGAACAGATTAGAAGCCCTGGTCTGGAGGTAGCTCCTCGTGGTCTGGACATCTATATGAAGAAAGACAAGTTATCTAGTCACCTTCTCTCCAACATACACATGCGAATACCTGATATACAATGGTAACATAAGGGCAGTGTAACTATATCTTTAAAATGTCAGTCAGATAAAGGAAAAACGGTTAGCAATGATGAAATTCTCTTACACAGACATTGGGAATACTTTTTGACTTGACAGTGGGCTGTTGGGGTTCCTTAATTAGCCTGATTCTGTTCTCCGAGTAAAGCTCCCCTGCCCCCTATTTTCTGTGGCCACTGGCTCTATCTTTTGGCAGTGCCTTGCTTGCGCATTTTCTGCAATGGCTTCATCTGAGGTAGACATTGAAGTGTGTGTTTTGCAATCTGGTTTCTGCTGATGTCATTCTGGGCAGACAGAATGTCAGTTTTAGGGCTCGAATAGTCAGACTTTTGCAAGCCACTCCTATGGTGTCTTTGACAATACAGTTTCCTCAAAATCATAGTAGGCTTCTCACCTATTTGTGTCCAGTCACTTCCTTGTGCCAGTAACTAAACCCAACGTTCTTTGTTAGACACAGTTCTACTTTCTTCATATCTTTGTTTCCTTGCGCTACACGTCTCTCATGCTGATGCTGGCTATACTGAGACTACTTAAAACATTAGACTTCAGAGGGAAAGTAACAGCCTTACTGCCTTTTCCAATCATGTTAAAAAAAAAAAAAAAAAACCCAAAATCAAACCCAATGCCATCGAGTTGATTCTAACTCTTAGCAACCCTACAGGATATAGTAGAACTGCCCCATAGGGCTTCTAAGGAGTGGCTGGTGGATTTGAACTGCCAACCTTTTTGTTAGTAGCTGTCGCCCTTAACCACTGTACCACCAAAGCTCCTAAGAAAGATCCAATTGCTAGACTACCTTCATTCCCTTCTATCTCTGCTTGCAAACCAGAAACTTCTTGTCTGAAGTCATCTCTTTCCTGTGATAGCTGTGAAAAGCAGCAAGGAGTAGCCAACACCCACTAATATCCTGGCTGTTTATCATCTACTCCACTTCTAGCTATAGGTGTCGTGTTTGTAGATCCATTTATTCAACTGCGTCATTAAGGACTTAGGGTTTCTTTTGTTGTTTTTGTTTTACTTTGTCTTTTTTTTTTATCTTTTCATCTGCCATCTATAATGTTAATGTTGGTTTAGTTTTAAGGTTGGTTCTTCATATGCCTATGGGAGAGGCTAATTTCCTGTGGCTTTCTCTAGAACTTTCCAAGAAGTCTCTAGCAAACATCTTATGTCTTCCTGGCCAGAATATATCAGCCCTGAACCAATCAGTGCCATGGATCACTTTTGAAGAATCTGGCATACCCCTTTAGTAGAGGTAAGTTCTTCAAACCGTATTGTCAGTACTCAGAGAGGAGTGGAATGGATGTTAAGAAGTCCATGTTATGGGTTGAATTGTTTCCCACAAATACGTAAGTTGAAGTTCTAACACCCAGTAATGATGACTATGAGCTTGTTTAGAAATAGCCTTTGAAGAGGTTATCAATTAACATGAGGTCATACTGGAGTAGAGAAGGTCCTAATCCAATATGAGTGGAGTCCTTGTAGAAGAGAAGAAGAGAAAAGAAAGACACACAGAAGGAAGATGACCAAGTGAAAAGGGAGGCAGAGAAGGAGTTACGCTGCAGCCACAGGCCAGGGGATATCTGGGACTACCAGAAGCAGGGAGGGTTGAGAAGGATCTTCTCCTAGAGCCTTCAGAGAGGGCATGGCCCCTGATGACACTCTGACTCCTGGACTCCTAGCCTCCAGAACAGTGAAACAACAAATATCTGTTCTTATAAGCCACCCCACCTAGTGGTACTTTGGAAACTAATAATGGTCTATTACAACATCAACTACAAATGAGGCTTGAGAGAGTTGGAACACTTCAAGCTTTGTCAGTATGATTGGATAAATGGCCTTACAAAGTCTCATCCGGTTCCAGAATTCTGATTATTTAGCAATCGAATTTGTGGAAAGTTAGAAAATATATGTACTATAAATTAAGCTTTTCTTTTCATCCTGGATGCGTTCTCTTCCTCCCTTGCAAAATACAAGCACTAGGATCCTTCTCATAATCTTGGCAAATAAGTATATGAAATCATTGACTAGAAGACAAAATACATTTTGCTGCCTGTTTTTACTATCATCAGTTAATCTGTGACCTCTGGTTATGTTTGAGATTATGGGTGGTGCCCTTTATTTCCTAAATTGTCTTTAATGGGTTTATTATATTTGTAATGAAAAAATACATTTAGCAGATTAGTGGGGATTTGATACTGTGCTGGGAATTTTATGGAATGTACGTGAATGTCTCCTCACATCCTTTACAGGCATAATAGATTTGGAAATTTAAATTGATGATTATAGAATTTTTTCCCCCTGAAATAAAATGGACTGATTCAGAAATTTTTCTAAATATTTTTCCAAACTTCTGTTTGGCCACTCGTGAACCTGTTAAACTTATACACTGAAATGTAACTTTAAGGTTTGACCTGGAGAGTTTACTTTTTTTTTTTTTAATTGTACTTTAGATGAAGGTTTACAGAACAAACTAATTTCTCATTAAACAGTTGGTATATATATTGTTTTATAACATTGGTTAACAGCCCCATGACATGTCAACACTCTCCTTCTCGGCCTTGAGTTCCCTATTGCCAGCTTTCCTGTCTCCTCCTGCCTTCTAGTCCTTCCTTGCCTCAGGGCTGGCGTGCCCCTTTAGTTTTGTTTTGTTTTATGGACCTGTCCGATCTTTGGCTGAAGGGTGAACCTCAGGAGTGACTTCATTACTGAGCTGAAAGGGTGTCTGGGGGCCATACTCTCAGGGTTTCTCCAGTCTGTCAGGCCAGCAAGTCTGGTCTTTCTTTTTGATTGAGTTATTTGCTTTCTCTTTCTGTTTGATTTATTTTCATTATTTGTGGCATATTGGTTTTCTTTGCCTCATATTTGGGGGCAGTCCAGCTGGAGCTGTACTGTGGTCTCCTTACAAATCAGGCACAATTCCATTGCCTCACCTTTCTCTACGTTCCTTATGCATTTTCTACATAGTTAAGTCTTTTCAGATTTCTCCTCTGAAATATATGTTTGATTAATAAAGTAGAAAGGGGATGATTTTAACGGGAAGTTCGTTCATTTGGTAATGTCGTTCGTTGCTGTAGAGTCCATTCTAACTCATGGCAACCCATGTGTAACAGAATGAAAAGTTGCCCCATCTTGCACCATCTTCATGATTGTTGGTATGTTTGAGTTTATTGTTGAGACTGTTGTGTCAATCCATCGCACTGAGGGTTTCTCTCATTTTCACTGACCTTCTGTTTTACCAACCATGATGTTCTTTTCTAACAATTGGTCTTTCTGATGACATGTAAAAAGTAAACGAGCCAAAATCTTCCCATCCTTGCTTCTAAGAAGCATTCTTGTTTGTTAATATGTATATGTATCCATTCAACAAATACTTATTGTTTGCCTAGGAGGGCGCTCTGCTAGCCAGATGGTGTTCAGGGAAGAGAAATGAGAACTGATCTAATGGGGAAGACAGAGCTCAAACAAGTAAAGACACACAAAATAAAATTATAACATGTATTAAGTCTCATAAAAAGAAAGAACTAGGTTATATGAGAAAGAATAATGAGAAAAAATCAACTTGCAGTTGAGTGATTAGGGAAGACCCCTCTGAGGAAAAAAAAAAAAAAAACTGAGGAGGGGGCATTTAAACAGTGCCACTAGGTTTAGACATTTGAAAGCAAGGGAAAAAGAAGACCCAATACACTTAATACTCAAAAAATATGACTAAGGCTTGGTAGTCGTAAGCATTTAAGTTTTGAGGCAAGTTTACTCCTTTTGTCTTGAAAATTGACAATGGGAGACCTCTCAATCAGCAGCTTTCATTAGGTCTATTTGCACATAACTCAAAGAAGCCTAAATACTATCCGTTCAATAAATACTTGTTCAATAAATACTTGTTGACGTGAATTGAACTTTAGATCTCTGCAACCTTTGATTAATAACCCTGTGTAAGCCAATACGGTGATATCAGCACCACCGCTCTGGCAAGCATCTTGATTTCATTTTTAAACATGGCTTTTGTATTCAGTTTTTAGGTGACATTTCCAGGAAGGAAACCCAGATTTGGGGGGGAAGTGCCCTTCTCAGTGAGGTTCCCCTGAAGGCAAGTAAGAAATTATACATACACACACACGTGTGTGTGTGTGTGTGTGTGTGTGTGTATGGAGCCCTGGTGGCACAGTGGTAAAAAGCTCGGCTGCTAACCAAAAGGCTGGGAGTTCAAATTCCCCAGCCACTCCTTGGAAACCTGGGAGAAGTTCTACTCTGTCTGTTAGGGTTACTGTGAGTCAGGATCTACTCAACGGCAACAGCTTTGGTTGTTTTATATATGTATATGTATATGTATATGTATATGTATATGTATATGTATATGTATATGTATATGTATATGTATATGTATATGTATATGTATATGTATATGTATATGTATATGTATATGTATATGTATATGTATATGTATATGTATATGTATATGTATATGTATATGTATATGTATATGTATATGTATATGTATATGTATATGTATATATACACACACATATATATGTATATATATATACACACACACACACATGCACACACATATATGTACGTACATGTATATATGTATACCATATTTTTACACAAGCATGCTATGCTTTTTGTCTTTTTACAGCATCATATAAAAAAAAATTGGCATAGTGGAGCTTATGAAATACCTCACGGGGGGGGCATGATTGGGAAACAAAAGTAGAAGGCATGCATTATTTGCATAAAAATATAGTATAAGTATATTTAAATATATATGTAAGTGTGTACGTATATATGCGTGTGTATATGTATATGTGTGTGTATATATGCATATGTAAATACATATATAAATGGTTCCATTCTCAATAGATTCACTGCCAGTTGAAAATGAAGTTGAGTACATAGATTTTTATTATAATCTTTTGCTGCTCTGGTGTGTGTGATATATTGAAGCGTTGGCTCCTTTGCCTTTTTTTCATTAAAAACATCATAAAACATTTAGGGGTCTGTGCAGAAATTGCTGTGACCTCTATTTATAATTGAAGAAAGTAATGTTTCCTTTAAAATATTACTGGAGCACAGTATTCCTGACCACAAGCCCCTGAGCTTGCTAACCAGATTTGTGCGGATTTCCATTCTCTAGTGTGCAATTACGGAAATAACAGGGAAAGCAAGACCACTGGAAAGGGGAAGAAATCTGGGAAGTAGGGTGATTTGAAGCTAGGTTCGAGGAGCTAGGTTTATTGGTTTGGTTTTAGCATTTATTTTTGTTGTACCAGGGAAAGTCGTCTCTACTTTTAAGGCCATTAAACAAGCATGGTGCCTTTGCCTATTTCTCAAAACAAAGGACTTGGTCTCTAATTATTTGGAAACTCTTTTACGGCTGCATCTCAAAGCTTAGAGTGCACATGGATCACATGGGAAACTTGGTACAACGCAGATTTGGATTCAGTGGGTATGGAACAGCAGAGATTCTGCGTTCCCAACCAGGCGATAGAGGGCTGCTGGTCCCCAGACCACACTTGAAGTAGCAAGGCTGTAGTGACAACTTTCCTTTCCTGGAAGATGGACGCCATCATTGGTCATTAGAACTCTAGCTTCTTGTTAACAATCTGGGTAGTTTTCTCCATGTCCTGCAACAGTTCCTTTTAAATAATCTGCTCTTACCTTAACCAGGATCTCTCAGTTGAGTTACTTAGCAGTTGCTTCTTTCAGCTGAGAATTAGCTATAAGGGCAACTAAAAAGAATGACAAAACCTTCTGCTATCCTTGATAGTTCCCTCTCCCTCACACACCGTATCCAATCAGCTGTACTTTCAAAGTACACTCCGTATTCATCCTGTTCACCCCGTCCCTAAGGCTACCACTGTCCTTGGATCCATTATCATCTCTCTCCTGGGCTCTTAAAGATACTCCTACCTCATCTCCCACCTTCTACTCTTGCCCTACAATGTCATGTAAAAACAAATGGGCCTAGTGGTGCTTAGTGATCTGTGAAGAATATAAATCAAACTATGTTACTTCCTATTTAAAATCCTCCAGTAGCTTCCCAGGTACTCACATTCAAACTCAAACCCAGGGCCATGGCATACAAGACTAGCTGCTATAACCCCGCAAGTCTTGCTGACTTCATCCCAGGCCCCTGTCCCCATTGCTGCCATGCTTCAGCTCACCATTCCTCTATCTACTCATTGAACGAAATTAGCCAAGCCAGTTGGAACTGACTCAAGGGCCATGTGTTTGATGTTTTCTTCCTGCCTCAGAGCTGAGCCGTGGCTTTTCTTTCTGGAAGGAAGGCTTTTGCTGTGACTTGTTGCAGGACAGATGCCTTTCGTCTTTCAGATCACTTCCTCTGAGTAGCAACTTCTCTGTTTAAATTAACCTGATGTATTTCCTTTTAACCCTTATCACTGTCTGAAAAGTACCTTTTTTATACTAATTTTTTAAAATTTTCTGGCTCCTAACTGCCACACTAGATGGCAAGCTCTTTGAGAACCTGGCACTTAGTAGGTAAAATTTGAGAGGGATGGGTGGGGATGAAGATGAGAGAGGGAGGAAGGAAGGAAGGAAGGGAGTCAGTCCAGCTATCTTTGACCCAAACCCGTACCATTTTTCAGTTCGATACTGAGTGCTATTGGAAATATTCCGCTGTCGTGTTCTAGGGAAAACAGAAACTGAAATTACCCTGTATAATCTAAAGGCTTAAAAATACATATTTTTTTTAAAGAGTAGTTCTTTTCTGCCCTGAGTTTTAATAACACCATTAAATTTTATTTCCAGAAACTCAGTGAGTTGAAAAAGGCAGCACTGGGGGATATTTACATAGGAATGACACTCCTAATGAAGTTTTCCCACTCTGCATGATGGATTTGTGCTGATGGAGCTCTAAGCCCACTGTGTAGGGACAAAGAGCAAACATTTGCTAAATGGTCAACCAGGGCTGAGGTGGCCTGTGGCCGTGGGACAGAATGAAGTGCTCTGGCTCACTTGGGTATTGAATCCCTGCCCTTGGCTTTCTTAGCAGGGTGTTCTAACCTGCCAACCACCCTAGGCCAAGAGACCAGAAAGCAACCCTAATAAATGGGTCCATTGTGGTCTGGTGGAAAGAACATGTATTTCGGAGTCTATCAAGCTAGCTTTCAAATCTTGGCTCATTACTTACTGACCAATACATCTCTGATAAAGTACCTGAATCTTTCAGAGCCTCCTTATTCTCACCAAAAAAAAAAAAAAAAAAAAAAACCCACCAAACCCATTGCCGTTGAGTCAATCTTGACTCATAACAACCCTATAGGACAGAGTACAGCTGCCCCATAGGGTTTCCAAGGAGCACCTGGTAGATTTGAATTGCTGACCTTTTGGTTAGCAGCCATAGCACTTAACCACTACACCACCAAGGCTTCCTTATCTCACCTGTGACATAAAAGTAAGAGTCTACCATGGAAATGTATGACTTGAAATCATACATATACAGTGCCTAAGCTTATTTTTCTGGGGAAACAAGGTCCTACACAGGTCTAGGAGGCAACTTTTATTTTTCTGCCCCATGCAAATATCATGACCATTTACATTTTAATTTATGTTAATGGCTCCGCCTAAAAAACCCATTGCCATTTAGTCAGTTCCTACTCATAGCAACCCTATAGGACAGAGTAGAACTGGCCCATAGAGTTTCCAAAGAGCACCTAGTGGATTCAAACTGCCAAACTTTTGGTTAGCAGCCATAGCTCTTAACCACTACGCCACCAGGGTTTCCAAATGGTGATCAGGAGCACCAATTCAGGGGATATAATTTGACATGGAATATGATATAAATGGCACCTCAGAGTTATACAAGAAGGCAGGCCATGGTGATCTAGATACCCAGAACAGTTCTCTCAGTAAAAGCAACTAAACATGCTGGGAGAATTCAGAAGTAAATCACTAAATAAAGAGTACAGGATTGCAAAAATTTTAGGAAAGATATTTAGAGGAAAAAGTACTAAACTGAAAATTACAATAATTGAAAATAAAAATTAATGAGTGAAGTAATCAGATTAAAATCTGTTGAAGGGAGAAATAGTTAACTAGAGGCTGGATATGAAGAAGTTACATAATTACCCTAGAGAGGCAAAATGATGGAGTACACAAATGAGAAATTAAAAGACCTAGATGCTGTGATGAAAAGGTCCAACATAAGTTCTAATGAGGAAGAGGCAATATTTGAAAAAATGGTGTTTAACCTATTACCGAAATTCAGAAAATTAGAATTTTGGGTTTTACTAAGGGTCTTAGTTATCTAGTGCTGTAACAGAAATACCACAAACAGATGGCTTTAACAAAGAGAAATTTATTGTCTCACAGTCTAGTAGGTTACAAGTCCAAATTCAGGGCGTGAGCTCCAGGGGAAGACTTTCTTTCTCTCTAGGCACTGGAGGAAGGTCCTTGTCATCAATCTTGCCCTGGTCAAGAAGCTTCTCAGCTCAGAGACCCCGGGTCCAAAGGATGCACTCTGCTTCTGGCACTGCTTTCTTGGTGGTATGAGGTCCCCTTGTCTCTCTGATCACTTCTCCCTTTTATATCTCAAAAGAGATTGTCTGTCTTAAGACTCAATCTAATCTTGTAGATCTGATCAACGTAACTGCCGCTAATCCATTTCATTAACATCATAGTGATAGGGTTTACAACACATAGGAAAATCACACCAGATGACAAAATGGTGGACAGTCACATAATACCGGGAATCATGGACTAGCCAAATTGACATACATATTTTGGGGGGACACAATTCAATCCATGACAGTAATTTTTGCCTCGTTTTAATATTGCATTAGATGTGTTTCTTACTGTTTTACTGGCTGTGGGGAATAAACTATTAAAGCAGCAGATAAGTTTACTATAAAAGAATTATACTTACTATTCTACATTTGGAAACCCTGGTGGCGTAGTGGTTAAGTGCTACGGCTGCTAACCAAAGAGTCAGCAGTTCAAATCCACCAGGCGCTCCTTGGAAATTCTATGGGGCAGTTCTACTCTGTCCTATGGGGTCACTATGAGTCGGAATTGACTCGACAGCACTGGGTTTGGTTTCTGGTATTCTACATTTTTATCAAATTATTCCAATGTGCACATATTAGAACCCATGGTTTTTATTTCTGCGTTTTCACACCAAGGCGAATTTTTGCTTATCATCCTCAGTATATATTTTATGACATCAATTTGAGTGTGCCCTTTTGTGATAGAATGATTTCAGGTTTCCTGAGAATCCATTTTCAATCTGGAGCATAAATGTATTGCAGACACATTTAGAATCAGATTACGTAAATTAAATTTGTACTGAAGTAACTAATCTCAAAACCAACTTGAGATAGATACAATTGTCCTAGACTTTGTATTTAAACTCTCACTTTAACCCTTCAATTTGTTAAGGTTACAGACCAGAATTGTAAATGAGCATAAAGGATCAGAGCTGCCAGTTCTTAACATATAGTTGGTACCTAACACTTTCATTATTGAATGATTTTATGTTTGTAATTTTTTTTGGTGATGTAATGTTTTTTCACTAATGGGATGCATGCTGAGTCATTACGCGTTGGCAATTTTTTGTTATGTATGATGGATTTTTATAAATGTTATGTCATACACATATGTACCAGTGTACTCTGGAGGTAGGATAGATGGAACGAGGCAGGGAAAAATCATTTTATTTTAGCAATTTTTTTTCCAAACTCTTGCTGCCCTGTGATTACATCTTCCATTAAGCCTTAACATGTTAAAAAGAAAAGGAGAGGAGAAGGGTATCTGCCTTTTCTGCTTGAAATCAACACTGATCATTGGCCGTTATTATAGTTACTGTGAACAAATGTCTTGACTTTGTTACAGTAAGTCCTACGAGGCCAGAGCTTATCTCATTAATCTTGTTATCTCCTACAGTCCTGTTCTTGCATATAGAAACTACTTGATAGATAAATTTTGAATAAATGAATTGCCCATTCTTGCTTCAACTTCATAAAACATATCAGTGTGTCCACACAGACTTGAAAATATTTATCATTGATTCTTCCAAAACACTGCTTATTTCTGCGATATTGGCTTCTTTGTCTTCTGAAACACAAGCCTAAAGGAAAAGCCAACTAAGGTCTTAGAACATGCCCAGAAATAAAACCCAGAAGTTATGCAAGGTGAGGTGCCTACAGAAGGAGCCAAATTTGGAGAAAATTTCAAAGTTCACAAGCTAAGAGCCAAGGACAACAAGACCCCGTGAAGGCCTACTGCCTTCTCCCTGAGCTCCTAATCATTGTGTGTTTAGCTTGAGTCATCGAGCTCCTCAGTGACTTGGCTCTTTCTGCAGATATCGCACTATAAATGATGGACTCTGGAAAATAATCTTGGCACAGCCTTGTTTCTTTTTAAACATTTTTTGATCAGATGTAGGGTTTTATAGTCATATTGTTTGCAAAATGCCTTTTCTGTACATCTCTATCATGGCTGTGTTTATGTTGCATGTCTAATTAGCTTCAACATACCAGATGAGTTGTTTAAACCCGTCTGGCATGCTATAATTTTTCAAAGTTCCTCATCTGCTAAGAAAAATATATTTGTGAAGGTTTTAGATTTCAGGAACCAGAAGTCTATGATGGATCCTTTTCACCATGGGAAGTATTTCAAGGGGGGTGCGGGGGACAGAGGGTAGGATAATTTGCCAGGCTGGCCGGTGGGAGAGGAAACAAGGCCTAAATCACTTTTACAACTCTTATTTGAGAGTTAATGGCAAAATCAATAGTTCTTCTTCCATCCTACTCCCAACCCCTCCCGAAAATTAAGGGAAACAAAATACCAAACTGAAAGGTTTCTCACCATTGCCAGAACTAAAAATATTTGGAACAGAGAAAGGTCTTAGAAATTGTAGTTCTGGGAAGAAAGGGTAGAGATGAAATTAGGGGTGTAAAAGTTGATGAGGTTATAGAAGAGGAAAAGTTGAGGCCAAGAAAATAAAAATCAAGGGTCTGAAGAGTGTAGCCACCACCCATCTGTCAGTTGATTGTACTACAGGGGCTTGCGTGTTGCTATGATGCTGGAGGCTCTGGCACCAGCATTTCAGATACCAGCAGGGTAAACCATGGTGGGACAGGCTTCAGTGGAGCTTCCAGACTAATACAGAAAAGAAAGAAAAGCCTGGAGATTTACTCCTGGAAACTAGCCAATGAAAACCCTATGGATGGCAACAGAATATTGTCCAGTACAGTGCTGGAAGATGAGCCCTCTGGGTTGGAAGGCACTCAAAATACACAGCGGCGGCAAAAATGGACTTGAACACACTAAGGCTAGCGAAGATGGCACAGGACCAGGCAAGGTTTTGTTCTGTTGTACATGCGGTTGCTATGAGTCTGAGCTGATTCAGTGGCAACTAACAGCAGTAACAAGGGTTGCAGTTTCTTCAAGAGCCAAGTCTTCGCCTGCTAGACATTCCTCTGTCTCGACACATTCCACCATCTTGACACATTCTACATCTTGATATTCAATTTCAGAAAATCTTACAAATAGAAGAGACCTTAGAGTTGACGTAATCCCCGTTTCTCCCACTGCTCAAGAAGGGCTTAAATGACTTCTTTCAACTTCTGCCTGAACCCAGATAATAAACTTTTTCTTCACCTAGGTACTTATGACCATGAGAGGCAGCATCCATGTTGTTTAATAGCACCAACTACTGCTATAATTGCAAATCATAATGGCATATTTTGTAGCAGCTGATCAATTCATCTTTCATGATTATTGTATTTGAACACCAAAACACCCCTATGATATCAGGCAGGAAATGTTAAACCCAACTTGACAGTTAAGAACACTCAGTCTCCAAGAATTTTGAAGCTTGCCCATACAGGAAAACTGTATAAGGCAGAAATCTGTCAGAGAAGGAAGAGTCAAATATTTTCCACTAATAGGGAGCAATAGAAAAGAGATAAACCGCACCCTGTCGAATGTGGAAAACTTTCGAAACCTGGTAAAACAAGGCAGTCCTGTCGAGTTCCAGCTCTCACAGGTTTCGCTGTACGAGTAGCAGGAGCTAACATTTATAGCGTCCTTTCTGTGTGCTAGGCATTATGCTAAGGTACGTTACCTGCGTTGTTCCATTTAATACTCAAAAAAACACTATGATAGGTTCTTTGACATCATCATTTATAAATAAGATGAGGAAATTATAATTCAGGGATGTAAGGTAATTTGTCCAGTGATTCACAGGTAATAAGAAATAGAAAATTCAGGGCTTATCTGAGGTTTGTCTGACTATATTCTAAGCCACTGTGTTACTGTGGAGCCCTGGTGGTGCGGTGGTTAAGAGCTTGGCTGCTAACCAAAAGGTCGGCAGTTCGAATCCACCAGCTGCTCTTTGGAAACCCTATGGGGCAGTTCTACTCTGTCCTAGAGGGTTGATATGAGTCGGACTCAACTCAAAAGCAACAGGTTTATGTTACTGTACTTATCAAATTTTAAGATGGTATCACTTGTAACATAGACCATTATTTTATGTTCTCTAAGAAAGAAAAAATGCTGCCAAATAAACTATGACAGAATGCTTTGTTATCACTTAGAATATTTACTTTTGTTGAAAGAGTTCTTATATATCGCTCATAACCTTATGTAAAAGGGAAAGTATAAGTGAAATAAACTGGTTAAGATGTTTCTAAACTTCTCCACATTGAGAGTTTGTCTCTTCTCCGTTACTTTGAACTCAGAATCACCGATTGTTTTCCCGAGAATATCTTCCTTTGTCAAGAGAGTATTGGTGATATACCAGTTGCCGTCTAGTGGATTCCAAGTAATAATTTTAAATAATTGCCCCGCTTTTTTTGCCAGGATTACTTTTTCCCAAGTCTCTAGTATTCACTTTAAGGAGCCCTGGTGGCACGGTGGCTAAAGTGCTCGGCTGCTAACCGGAAGGTGGGCAGCTGGAACCCACCAGCTGTTCTGCTGGAGAAGGATGTGGCAGTCTGCTTCTGTACAGATTTACAGCCTCGGAAACTCTACGGGGCAGCTCTACTCCGTCATAGAGAGTTGCCATGAGTCAGAATTGACTTGATGGCAGTGGGTTTTTTTTGGTTTAGTTCTCACTCTCCAAGTTTTGAGGTACAGACATAGGCAGTGACAACCACATCATAGCAGTACCCCAGAAGATGGGAATTGTAAGCAGAGATATTGAAAGGGGAGCAGTATGTGGTTCACAATCAATGAAACGTGCCTTACTGCCTCTTTAGTTTGAGGTAGAGCTGAGAATAAATCCCATGTCTCTATGATGCCTCTTAAGTCATCTAGAAAATTCACTCTAATTATTAAATTCAGCCTTTCTTTTTCAACTTACACATAATTTTTAGTTTCTGTAGCTACACATAATACAAGTTCCTTTTCTATACAGAAGAAAAATTCAAAGACAAGCATCGTGAAAATATGATAAGCAGTCACTGTGAGTCAGAGTTGGCTCGATGGCAAGGGTTTGGTTTTTTACTGACAAAGATGTACACACACATATACACACTCCCAAGGAAAAAATGGTTAATTGGCATTGATGCAAACGATTTATGTGTGTGAGAATGAGGGAGGGAGGAGGGCTGGCAGGAAGATTATTCACACTGCACTGAAACGTTTAAGAAAAATAAGTATAAAATGTCATAAATATGTTAATCCAGCTGTGAAGTTAATTAAATATTACAGTCCTGGCTGAAGAAAAACAGAAAGAGAGATTTCCTGAGGAGTACAACTTTTGTTTAAAAAAAAAAAGTAGTATTTTGCCATGACTAAAAAGAACATTCCTTTCCTTGAAGCAAATCCTTCCAACTTTTTGTTTTTGTATTTTCTGCCTATTTGCAAAAGTAGGAGAGTAAACCAGTTACCTAGCATGTTGTTAACCAAATTTCTGGATTAACCAGCATTTTACAAATTGTTACTTTAGTGAAAACTGTTGTACATAATAAAAATCAGAAAATCTTGCAACAGTGACCAAGAACTGTTTTCTGAGCACAGGAAGAAATATTAAATGATGCCCGATAGAGTTTTAGAGTTGTGTATGATACAATCTTTTTAACTGGTCAAAAATTCAAAAACCCATAAATGCATATGGGACCTCTCTAGCTCTCATCGCCGTTGAGTCATCTGGCTCAGAGCAACCCCATAGGACAGCATAGAACTGCCCCATCGGGTTTCCAAAAAGCAGCTGGAGGATTCAAATTGCCGACCTTTTGGCTAGCTAAATGCTTAGCCACTCGCACCACCAGGGCTCCTACGTGGGACATAACACACCGGAATGGTAAAGATGCAAGTTCAAGAGCCAGCTCGCCTAGGTTTCAGTCCGGGTTTTGTGGCTTATTAAGTGTGTTACTTGCTTTAGTTCTTCACCCTTACAGAAAAAGTGCCTCTGTTTCTCATCTGCAAAATAAAAATAAGGAAAGTTAAATGTACGTTTCTAACAGGGTTGTTGTGAGGATCAAATGAGCCCCAACCCACATAAAATGCTGGCACACAGTGTTAGCTAGCATTATAGTATGATAATATGACATATGGCTATTCTCTATTAACGAAAACATTTATTTCCCTGAAAACTTGATTCTCTGGTCTTCCAGATAACAGAATGTTCTACTCTAGGGGTGAGTCAACAGCCAGCCTATCTCAAATCTGTTCTGATGCTAACTGTAAAAGCAGTACTTCTTCCTCTGACCCTAACCACCAGAGCTAGGTCAAACTCACAAGTTAAAGAGCTCAGTCCTCCAGGCCGCCAAGTCTTTCCAAGACTTCAGAGGCCAGCCACAAGGTTGGGGGTCCTTACAAAACCCTCACTTCTAACCTACTGGCTACAAATTCAGAGGGTTTCTCTACCTTCTCAGGATGCCAGCTGTAAGCCTGGAAATCCCCAGGGCCCCCTTCCCTTCTGACTTACTTGCTGCCACCACTTCCTTTGGTTCAATAAAGCAGTAGAATGACTCATAGAACTCAGCTAAGTGCTATACTCATGAATGCAGCTTTATTATAGCAAAAAGGATATAAATGAAGAGCCACATAGGACAAGGTCTGGGAGGGTTCCCAACAGAAGCTTCCATGTCCCAAAGGATGTACTACCCTCCCTAGTGCATCCGTGTCTGTCACCAACCAGGAAGCCCATAGAGCTTCTGCAGAGCCTATTTGGGGGCCTCAGTACATAGGCATGATTGATTGAATTAGTGCTCACATGGTTGAACTCAATCTCCAGCCCCTCTCAGAAGCTGGCTGATAATCATGTGGTTGGTATCACACAGTGGGTCTTTCTGGCATGGCCAGCCTCCACACCGCTGAGTAACCTCACTAGCATAATCTATTAGGTGTGGTCTGAGTTCCTCATCAAAGATACTTCAATCACTGGGGAAATTCCAAGGCTTTAAAGACTATCTCTCAGGAACCAACAACAAAGACCATATTCTTTGGGAAAAGATCATTGTAAACACACCCAAGGGACAAGGAAAATGGCTATGGGATCCAGATGAATTAGAATGGCGTATTCTTTTTATATTAGATTTATGTTCTGTTTTGCTTTTTCCAGTCATTATATCCATTATAAAGCATCATAATATATCTCGGAATGGGTTTCAGTAGCCATCACTGCCTCACCCTGAATCAGAATCATGAAATCAGCATCCCATCTGAAGCCTGCTGGCTGTTACACAGACATTTTCCCAAAAAGTAGATTTTTGTTCTATGAACTTCTAAGTTACCAATATACTATGTCAAGATTGAATTTTGTGATGTCATTGCTTAAAAATAAGGTAGTGAGAACTTGGGACAGACATAAAAAGGTCCTTCAGAGCCCATATTTTTCTTTTTTTTTTTTTTTCCCTAATCTGAGTTTATTTAGTTCTGGAAAGATGTTTCTCCTACTCTTCTAAAGCTGCACTGTCCAGGAAAACTTTCTGTGATAGTGGAAATATCTTCTGTGCCATCTGATACAGTAGCTACCAGCCATATTTGGCTATTGAGCACTAGAAATATACTTAGTGGGAGTGGGGAACTGAATTTTATATTTAAGTAGATACATGCATCTTAAAGACCAAAAACCAAATCTGTTGCCATTGAGTCAATTCCAACTCATAACGACTCTATAGGACAGAGTAGAACTGCCCCATGGGGTTTCCAAGGAGCGGCTTAGTGGACTTGAACTCCCAGCCTTTTGGTTAGCAGCCGAGCTCTTAACCACTATGTCACCAGGGCTCCATATGTGTCTTGTTGTTGTTAGGTGCCATCGAGTTGATTCTGATTCATAGCCACCCTATGTACAACAGAACAAAACGCTGCCCAGTCCTGCACCATCTTCATGATCATTGTTATGTTTGAGCCCATTGCTGAAGACACTGTGTCAGTCCATCCCATTGAGGGTCTTCCTCTTTTTCGTTGACCGTCTACTTTACCAAGCATGATGTCCTTCTCTAGGAACTGGTCCCTCCTGATAACATGTCCAAACTATGTGAAACAAAGTCTTGCCATTCCCACTTCCGTGGAGCATTGTGGCTTAGTGGTTACCATATTCAACAACAATCTAAAGCATTCTTGTTCGTATTATGCTCATTTTCTTGTAGATCGTAGAAATAACCCCACTTATTCAGATACCTGAGTTTTCTGAAATGTAAGCATCCAACCACTCGCTGAAAAACACGAGACGAGTAGGAAAAGCCTCAGAATAGCAAATATTAAGCCCGTGCTACAGATGAATTTTGGGAATGTCAAAGTATTGTACTCCACAGGACAGGTTAAGCCACGCTGGGACTCTCAGCTAGACAATGTGCATGAAATAAGACCACCAGGGAGGCCAGAAACACATTGATGTCAGTGAGAAGATAGAGCTAAATGGTAGAAAGAAGAAAGAAAAGACTTTTTTAAAAGCAAATAGTGCATTAATTCATTTCTTGAGACAGGCAGTGTATGAAGCACAAATAAAAATGAAATAAAATGGGGAAAGTAGACAGTAGAACTATAAGGACATATCAGTCTGGAGCAATTCACCAAGGGGAAAAGCTCAATTCAGGGAACTCCAGAGAGCACATAGCATCCTGATAACCATTTGTAATCTTGAAACTAAATCATCAAGCCAAAACTGAAATTATCTTGGAAAAATTCCTTTTATAAATACAGTGAGGTATACAATTTTAAATGTTTTATAAAAAATGTTTAAAGAAGAAAAATTTTGGCATTTGGAGAGGGATGAGCAACATTTATATGGAGCCACTGTCTCGTCTGATCCAGTCATCTTGTGTTCATCAGCCTTCATTTCTGTCTCCTTTTAGAGTACAAGAGTAACGTGCAGTCTAAAAACCAGAATAGAAAGTATATATTGGAACATTGGTCCCTCAGCATGTCAGGAGAATAGACTGAACCTTGACAGGCCCATGTCATGATAGGAAGCGTTATCCAAAGGGCACATTGAAGGCTCCATTGAAGACAGAATGTACAGGTTGAATGGCATGATTAATACATTGCAAAAACTAGACCCAGGACACCTATGGATTAACTGCTTGTCTTTATTTCTGCTTTTATTAAAAAAAAAAAAAAAAAAGTTATCTATCTTCAACTCAGAGGTAGCTCTATAAAAATTCATAATAAGTTCCCTCTTTTTATGGGTTTAGGGCTTATTATGACAAATTTGCTTTTTTTTTTTTAACCTTCAGTCATTATTTTATATTTTTTGATAAATATAACCCATAAAGCATGTTGGATTCTTCTGTTTTATAAATGATAAGATTTCTAGATTGCTAATTGCATGAAAATGATACATGACCAGCAATGATTGAAATGGCCAAAAAAGACCGCAAATGAAGAAACAGCACAGAGCTGAATATAATACATGCCATATACCTCCAGTTAATACCACATGTAGTAGGCAGTGTATTAAACTGGGAAGGGAAAGTGTTTTAATAGATGTGGTTCAGTTGGATTTCAACACTGAAGGGTAGGAAGAGTTTGGGGAGGAAAAGGAAGGGCCTTGGAAGAACTATTGTTGGCTTAGAAATTGGGTTCAGAGAGTGTACAGGGAGGGGTTGGTGGTTTCCATAGCAGATAGTTCAATAAGGAACTAGAACAGCAAAGAACGAAACCCGTTTGCCGTCCAGTCGATTCCAACTCATAGCAACCCTATAAGACAGAGTAGAACTGCCCCATAGACTTTCCAAGGAGTGCCTGGTAGATTCGAAATACTTACTCTTTGGTTAGCAGCCATTGCATTTAACTGCTACACCACCAGGGTTTCTAAGGAAGTAGAGGGATATAAATTTGGAGAATTAAGTTAGACTGAGATTGTTAACAAGCATCAGATGCCACTAGACTTGCTGGGAGCTTAAAAGGGTCAAATATTTGGTTGACCTAAATTGTTGGAAAAGGAAATTGTTAAGCAAGGAGCAGCAGGTGTATTTTCACACTGTGTAATCACTGAGATGCTCAAACATTGTCTTCAGATATTGAAGGCATATTATTGTTGTTGCTGAGTGCGCTGGAGTCAATTCAGTCTCATACCAACCCTATAGGACAGAGTAGAACTGACCCAAAGGATTTCCTAGATTGTAGTCTTTATGGGAGCAGATTGCCAGGTCTACTGTCCCACAGAGTGGCTGGTGGATTTGAACTTCTGACCTTTTGGTTAGCGGCCAACCACTTAACCATTATGCCCCCAAACTAACCAAATCAAGCCCACTGCCTTTGAGTTGATTCCAATTCATAGAGACCCCATAGGACAGAGTAGAACTGCCCCATAGAGTTTCCAGGGAGCGCCTGGCAGATTCGAACTGCTGACCTCTTGGTTAGCAGCCATAGCACTTAACCACTACATCACCAGGGTTTCCATTGTGCCCCCAGGGCTCCTTAAAGTACAATAGTCTCAGGCTACTTAACATAGACCAAAATCTCTATTTTCTTTAAACATTGAATATTTCTACCATTAAAAACAATATTTTTCTCTGTGACTGGGTTGTATTTAAAAGAAAACAAGCTTTAGGAACTTAAAATACAAGGAATTTTTAATGCAGCTGGAATGCTTATAATTTCTCATTTCTCACGTGGGACATAGTTTGATATTATAAGATGTATTTTTTTATTTGACAGTGAAACGGATCTTCTTTAAAGGATATGATTTCTGACCCCTTCTCTTTAGTTTTAAAAAGCTTGTTAATATTGAAATTCAGTAATACTGGGTGATGCATACAGTGACTAACAGGAAAAAAAGAAAACAAAAAAACAACGAAATCCATTTAGTCAGATATGAAGAAAACGAAAGGCTCTTGGTTTCACAGGAAATTTTATTTTCCATGTGGACGCTGAAGTTTAGAAAGCTTTGTAAACTATCAACATCATCTTGTTGAATTTGACACTGAGTCTATATTTCCAGCAGAAATTTGTATCTTTGAGCAAGATTTATCTGAACTATGAGTTCCTCTTAGCTGCAGCTTTGTTTATTGCCATCTAAGTAACTCTGTAGTAAGAAGTCGTATTCTCAGGTTGAGGTCCCACTGGCATTTTATAAACAACATTGGCCAAAGAATTCTCCCTTCTAATTCCCAATTACCTGTCTTTTTAGCCATCAGCTGTGACTGAGAGGCGGATCATTTTGTAAGACCCAAAGGCAAGGGTTAGTTGAATTGAAAAGAAGTTTCTGGTTTTGAAAGAATAGAACCCTTTGAAGAGCCATTGTCTATGCGGCAGTAAAGGTACCCAAAACATCTTTCTACCTAAGATCCAATTTGAGATTGCATTCAGGGGCATGCATGGCCAGGCAGCTAAAGAGATAAAAGACTCTAGCAGAACAAGCCCAGAAGGCTTTGTTGTAACTTCAGATGATATACCTTGGGGTTACTGGGAATTCCGGTCTTCAGGGAGCAACAAGCCTGCCTTTCAAGCAATTCCCCAACATCTGGCATGGCCGCAGAGTCAGGAGCCGATTGGAGACTGTTGGGGAAAGCTCAAATTACAGTTGTGCGTAGATGAAAGCAGACATATCCATGAAGAAATGACTTAAAGTTAGCTGTTTATATCTTGCCCCCAGGTTATGGTACTTCCTCTTAAAAGCAACACCCTAACTGAGACAGAAAAGAGAAGGCAAAGGATAATTCTGCCAGCGTTTCTAGGTTGAACATTAGTTCACTTAAGACCCCTCATCCAGCCCTACCCTTGGTTTGTTGTACCAACATGTACAGGACAATGTAAAACAGACCAAATATTCAACTTGCATTTACCCCTTGCCGTTTCTACTTAAGCTTTAAACTCAGCCATCTAATTAATGATATTTAAGTCCACATTCCTGGTAGATTTGAGCATGCGTGGGCATTTTAGAAGCAGTATTTGTCTCTAAGAAAAGAAAGGCGGATGTTTGATATTACTTTATATTTATTACAGTTATCCATTATCCAGAGGGATGATCAATTTCTGTAGAAATATTATCTATAGAAATATTTCTGCACAGATAAGTGTTTTCAGTTGAGGCAGCATATAAGCAAAAAGTTGAGCCATTAGCATCAAACTTAATTTCACTAAAATTACAGTAAAAACTGTGTCAGATGGAAACCTGTCAGAAAAGGAAAATGCAAATATTTTTCACTGAAAGGAGTGATAGAAATAATGGCAGGACTATACCCTGTCAAAGGCAGAAAACTGGTGAGACTCAAAAAAAACAAGGCAATCCGGGCAAGTTCTGGCAGGTTTCACTGTAGTATTTGAGTTAACAATAAGAATTCTATATTTAAATATATATTTTATCATATGACCCTGTGTAAGATAATGGTTCATTAAGAGATGGTTCAAAAACACTGGAATAAACATTATAGTATCAAGAAACAAATGTTCTCAAAAGATCTTCTTTGTCTGGCTAACTTCATGACACTGACAAACATACATTCGGCCAGTATCTGAATTCAATATACTGGATGTATAAAAATGGTACAAAATACAATCATCTCTGGCTTTCTTTGGCTTGGTTTTCACTTAACTTTAGACCTCTGGTGGTTTTTGAAGAAGCTCTTCCTGACCTATTTGTACTGACCCAATTCACTCACCTCCCAGGTGGCCACCGATAGCTGGAATGATCCACCCACTTCAGGGCTCTTTGGAGGAGCAGCTTTCATTGAAACGTTGCTGCCCCTTGTCTGGGAGTAGCTAAAAGCCTTAGGACCGTGACAGATTTAGCCATTCAAAAAGAGAGTGTAACAGGGCTGTCATTTCAATCCTGTGGTGTTAACTCCTTTCCGCCATTTCCCAGCTTAGGTGTTTCCCGGTTTAGGTGTTTCCCAGTTTAATCATGAATGCTTTCCTGTGCTTTTGTATTTAAATTAGAACTTAAAAAAAATAAATTGTATATTCCTGGTAGGAGAGAGCTCTACTTCTAGGAATCTTCAAGTGAGGTCTTTTTCAAAAGATATAAATTAGGGTGATAAATCCATATTGTTATAAAGTGAAGTTGCTTTTATGATAAATGGAATATACTCCTCCCCATCTACAGGCAGTATAATGGCATGAAAACTGGGCAAGTGGAATGTATGTGTATGATGGATTCAAGGGCTGTAAGGTTGGCGTTGGAAATGCTAACGCTACTGATGGCATTCATGCAACAAGTCACCTTACAGCCTCACTGCTCTGAGTGTGGCTTCAGGACCAGCAGCAGCAGCATCACCTGGGAGCAGGTTGGAAATGCAGAAGCTCAGGCCCCACTCCAGACCTACTGAATAGGAATCTGCATTTTAACAATACATCCAAGTGGCTAGCACACACATTAGAGTTTGAGAAGCCTTGCCCTATGGCTTTATCAATGGTGCCCTATGCTAGCACATTTATCCCTCACAATAATCCTGTGAGGCCGAGCTATGAGCTGCGTCTCTTTCCCCTTTCCCCATGAGCATTCTCTTCCGATGCAGCAATTACCGCCAGTAATTTTTTCTTTTTTTAATATTCCATCAATGGCATGTCTGAGAACATGGCCATTTGCCATTATCATTAGCTTTGTGGGAATGGTAACTTTAGGTTAACAGGTGATTGGTATTTTCCACCTACTTAAGGGTAGAAACATTTCAAGATCTATCCTGAAGTACAGTGCTGTCAGTAGTAGGATAACATCCATATGCCTACAAGGAAGACCAGTTAATACAACTATTATTCAAATTTATGCACCAACCGCTAAAGCCAAAGATGAAGAAATAGAAGATTTTTGTCAGCTGCTGCAGTCTGAAATTGATCAAACATGCAATCAGGATGCATTGATAATTACTGGCTATTAGAATGCGAAAGTTGGAAATGAAGAAGGATCAGTAGTTGGGAAATATGGCTTTGGTGATAGAAACAATGCCAGAGATCGAATGATAGAATTTTGCAAGACCAACAACTTCATTGCAAATACCTTCTTTCACCAATATAAACGGCAACTATACACATGGACCTTACTGGATAGAACACACAGGAATCAAATGGACTACATCTAGGCAAATAGACAATGGAAAAGCTCAATATCATCAGTCAGAACAAGGCCAGGGGCCAAATATGAAACAGACCATCAATTGCTCATGTGCAAGTACAAGCTGAAACTGAAGAAAATCAGAGCAAGTCCACGAGAGCCAAAATATGACCTTGAGTGTATCCCACCTGAATTTAGAGACCATCTCGAGAATAGATTTGACACATCAAACACTAGTGACTGAAGACCAGACGAGTTCTGGAATGACATCAAAGACATCATACATGAAGAAAGCAAGAGGTCATTGAAAAGACAGGAAAGAAAGAAAAGACCAAGATGGATGTCAAAGGAGACTCTCGAACTTGCTCTTGAATGTCGAGCAGCTAAAGCAAAAGGAAGAAATGATGAAATAAAAGAACTGAACAGAAGATTTCAAGGGGCAGCTCGAGAAGACAAAGTATTATAATGACACGTGCAAAGAGCTGGAGATGGAAAACCAAAAGGGAAGAACATGCTCGATGTTTCTCAGGCTGAAAGAACTGAGGAAAAAACTCAAGCCTCAAGTCGCAATAGTGAAGGATTCTATGGGGAAAATATTAAATGACGCAGGAACCATCAAAAGAAGGTGGAAGGAATACACAGAGTCACTATACCAAAAAGAATTAGTCGATGTTCAGGCATTTCAAGAGGAGGCATATGATCAGGAACCGATGGTACTGAAGGAAGAAGTCCAAGCTGCTCTGAAGGCATTGGCGAAAAACAAGGCTCCAGGAATTAATGGAATATCAATTGAGATGTTTCAACAAACAGATGCAGCACTGGAGGTGCTCACTCGTCTATGCCAAGAAATATGGAAGACAGCTCCCTGGCCAACTGACTGGAAGAGATCCATATTTATGCCTATTCCCAAGAAAGGTGATCCAACCAAATGTGGAAATTATAGAACAATACCACATGCAAGCAAAATTTTGCTGAAGATCATTCAAAAATGGCTGCAGCAGTATATCAACAGGGAACTGCCAGAAATTCAGGCCGGTTTCAGAAGAGGACGTGGAACCAGGGATATCATTGCTGATGTCAGATGGATCCTGGCTGAAAGCAGAGAATACCAGAAGGTTGTTTACCTGTGTTTTATTAACTATGGAAAGGCATTCGACTGTGTGGGTCATAACAAATTATGGATAACATTGCGAAGAATGGGAATTCCAGAATGTTTAATTGTGCTCATGAGGAACCTGTACATAGATCAAGAGGCAGTTGTTCGGACAGAACAAGGCGATACTGACTGGTTTAAAGTCAGGAAAGGTGTACGTCAGTGTTGTATCCTTTCACCATACCTATTCAATGTGTATGCTGAGCAAATAATCCAAGAAGCCAGACTATGTAAAGAAGAACGGGGCACCAGGATTGGAGGAAGACTCATTAACAACCTGTGTTATGCAGATGACACAACCTTGCTTGCTGCAAATGAAAAGGACTTGAAGAGCTTACTAATGAAGATCAGAGACCACAGCCTTCAGTATGGATTGTACCTCAACATAAACAAAACAAAAGTCCCCACAACTGGGCCAATAAGCAACATCATGATAAACGGAGAAAAGATTGAAGTTGTCAAGAATTTCATTTTACTTGGATCCACGATCAACAGCCATGGAAGCGGCAGTCAAGAAATCAAAAGACGCCTTGCATTGGGTAAACCTGCTGCAAAGAACCTTTTGAAAGTGTTGAAAAACAAAGATGTCACCTTGAAGACTAAGGTGTGCCTAACCCAAGCCATGGTATTTTCAATTACATCATATGCATATGAAAGCTGGACAATGAATAAGGAAGACCAAAGAAGACCTGACACCTTTGAATTGTGGTGTTGGTATAGAGTATTGACTATACCATGGACTGCCAAAAGAATGAACAAATCTATCTTAGAAGAAGTGCAACCAGAATGCTCCTTAGAAGCAAGGATGGTGAGACTGCATCTTACATACTTTGGACATGTTGTCAGGAGGGATCAGTCCCTGGAGAAGGACATCATGCTTGGCAGAGTACAGGGTCAGTGGAAAAGAGAAAGACCCTCAATGAGGTGGATTGACATAGTGGCTGCAGCAATGAGCTCAAGAATAACTATTGTAAGGATGGCGCAGGACCAGGCAGTGTTTCACTCTGTTGTGCATGGGGTTGCTATGAGTCAGAAGCAACTCAACGGCACCTAACAACAACAACAAGGGTAGAAACCCTGGTGGCGTAATGGCTAAGTTTTCAGCTGCTAATCAAAAGGTCAGTAGTTCAAATCCACTAGGAGATCCTTAGAAACCCTATGGAGAATTCTACTCTGTCCTATAGGGTCGCTATGAGTTGGAATTGACTCAATGGCAGTGGGTTTGGATTGGCTTATGGTTGAATGCTTCCTCCCAGGAGGCCTATAGCACCCAAGACGAGAGTGCGCCAGGAGACAGGCCACAAGTCTCCATACGCTGGTAAAGACGAGAGAGAAAAACGGGCCAGCGAGGAATTGTAGTGACTTGGTAAACAGAACCGGACCTGTCTCCTCCATGTTCTGTGTCTTTGTTGGATGGGTGGTTCCATCCTCAGAAGCAATGATATATACTCTATTTTTATGCAAATAATGTGTACCTTCTGTGTTTGGCGGCCATACCCTCCCCCCACAAGGCACCCTCACAAGCACCGCTGTGGCAATCCTCTTCCTTACGTTGCTGTTAAAAAAAAAAAAAAAAAAGTAGCATAATGCAATTATGAAAATAGCTCGCAGTAAGGGCGAGTGCTATGGGCAAAAAAAAAAACAAAAACCCATAGAACACTCACGTTATTTGTGTAAATATGGTACATGAAATATAAATGACTGTGTTTTAAATGTGATGGCAGTGATATGAATCTTCTCAATTGTTTTTGAAGGAGGAATTGAATGCTGGACAAGCAGAAAAGTTGAGCTTTTAGCTGAGGGGCATTTATTCTGAGCAGAAGTTAGCCTGAAATACCCACTGATATTAGAAATCATCTCTTGCCAATGAATTCTTTGCTTGCTTTGCCACTCTGGAGTCTGTACTTAGAAACTCTCTCCCAGCTCACCTAGCAGCCTCTTAGAGGTTCTAATTTAGCTAGCAGCTGCTAACGCATTGAGACACATTGAAAGAGGCAGCTACTAAGCTTCTCTGACAGTTGTAGGATGAGGAGGGAAGGTGAGTAGCTGAGGCACTGAGCATTGGATTTCCTGTGTAAATCCCAACTAGATTTACCATTTGTCTGCATTTTTAAAAATATTTCTAAAGCCTTTCGAGTATGCAAGTTAGCCAAGCTGTGTAATGTAGTTTAGCTAGTCTTTAGGTTTAGATCGATGTCACCTGATTGAATCCATGATAATTCAGCATCCGTAGGGAGTGATCCCAAAGGTGTGTTACACGAGCGTAGATTAGAGTTGGGTTACCTGGCCATTTTGCCATCCTTAAGCCTCATCCTTAACCCAGATGGTAACCCACACAATGCCTTGTTAGTGTCTGTAGGTCTTCACCTTTGTTCCATCATAACATTAAACCTGTGTGCCCCAGAACTGTACTACCTTCAGGCCTAGAAGGAAGAATGGCTCAGTGAATGGGTAGATGCACTTGGGAATCAGACTGCCTTGATTCATATGCTGCCCTGGCTCTTGGAATTACGTGACTTTAAGCATATAGCTTCCGATAGCTTAGCTTCCTCAGGGCCTCAATTTTCTTTCTTCCTTTTTTTTTTTTATTGTGCTTTAGATGAAAGTTTACAGCTCAAGTTAATTTCTCATTGAAGAATTTATGCACATATTGTTTTGCGACATTAGTTGTGACAATGCACTCCCCCTTTTGACCCCGGGTCCCCTGTGTCCATTCAACCAGTTCCTGTGCCTTCCTGCCTTCTCATCCTGCTTTTGGACAAAGAGCTGACCATTTGTTCTCATATATCTGGATGAACTAAGAAGCAAATCCCTCACATTTATTATTTTTTGTTTTATAGTCCTGTCTAATCTTTGTCTGGGAAACCCTGGTGGTATAGTGGTTAAGAGCTATGGCTGCTAACCAAAAGGTCAGCAGTTTGAACCCACCAGATGCTCCTTGGAAACCTATAGGGCATTTGATTCTGTTGTCGTAGGGTCACTATGGGTCAGAATCAACTCAGTGGAAATGGGTAATCTTTATCTGAAAAGTGGGCTTCAGGAATGGTTTCAGTTCTGGGTTGACAGTGTACCCAGGGGCCATAGTTTTGGGGGTACCTCCAATCTCTATCAGACCATTAAGTCTGGTCGTGTTACATGAATTTGAGTTCTAGTGTACATTTTTCTCCTGCTCTGTCCGGGACTCTCTGTTGAGTTCCCTGTCAGAACTGTCATTGATAGTAGCTGGGCACTATCTAGTTCTTCTGGCGTCAGGATGCTGGAGTGTCTCGTTCATTTGGTCCTTCAGTTCTTTGGGCTAGTATTTTGTTTATGTCCAGTTTTCTTCATTCTTTGCTACAAGTGGTATGGAACCAATTGATGTATCTTAGATGGCCAGTTGCAAGCTTTTAAGACCCCAGAAGCCGGTCACCAAAGTGGGATGTAGAATATTTTCTTTTTCAACTGTGTTATACCAGTTGACCTAGATGTCCCTTGAAATTATGGCCCTCAGGACCCAGCCCAAGCTACTTGGTCCGTCCAAGTTTTTGGATGTATCCAGGAAATTTCTTTGCTTTTGCTTTAGTCCAGTTGTACTGACTGCCCCTGTATTGTGTGTTGCCCTTTCCTTCACCAAAGTTGATCCTTACCTACTATATAATTAATGATTTCTCCTCCCTCTCTCTCCCCACCCTTGTAACCATCAAAGAACGCTTTCTTCTGTGCATAAACCTTTTCTTGAGTTCTTATAATAGTGGTCTCACATAATATTTATCCTTTTGTGACTGACTTATTTCACCCAGCATAATGCCCTCCAGATTCATCCATGTTGTGAGATGTTTCGTCTATTCGTCATTGTTCTTTATCGTTGCATAGTATTTCATTGTGTGTATGTACCTAATTTGTTTAACCATTCATCTGTTTTTGGGCATTTAGGTTGTTTTCATCTTGTTGGTATTGTGAATAGTGCTGCAATGAACATGGGTGTGCATATGTCTATTCATGTGACAGCTCTTATTTCTCTCAGGTATATTCCTAGGAGTGGGATTGCTGGATAGTGTGATTTTTCTATTTCTATCTTTTTAAGGAAGCACCATAGGGCCTCTATTTTCTGATCAATAAAATGGAAATAATAGGGCTTTTCGCATAGGGCTCTTGTGGAAGTTAAGTGAGATACTGCATATAAAGTGCCTGGCACATAGTCCTGCACTAGTGGGAAAAAGTGAGCAGATGCCTGAAGCCTAGCAGCCAATATAGAAATACTCATTTCGTCTCCCTCCAGTTCTAAATAGGAGAAGTCACCCTAGCTCACCTTCTACGAAAGATTCTCATCGCCTTACAGCAGCAAAAGGTCCCAGAACAGACAGTTCTATCGTAGAAACAAATCTGCCTTCCTCTTTAACTGTCTACCTAGGTAGGATCACCTGTCACTGATGGCTTTCAGTTTATACATTCAGCAAAATTTGTTGAGCGACTACTTATAGTTTCTAGCCTCAAGGATTTTACATTCTCGCAGGGACAATTTAACATAAATACCCGAATCACTAATACAATGCAGAGTATGGTAGGTGACTTAAAAATGGTACGGACCCAGTACAGTGAGGATTGAGAATCAGTAAAAGGCATCTTGAAGGAAGTGGTATTTGAGCTGGGAATTGAATAATGGATTAGGATTTTAACCAGCAGAAATTTGGAACCCTGTTCCAGATGAAAGAACTCAGGCAGGCTAGGTTCAAGAGGCAGAAAGGAAAAGGAAGATGTTTGGTTTCTCCATTTGACTGGGAAAGGGAGTTTGCCGGATATAAAGCAAGACTCACATGCCTCCTTGGAAGAAGGGACAATCTTCTGCTTTGGTTCTTTGCCTTTCTGGGACTCTGTGGTGCTGTGAGAAATGGCAAGCCAATTCTTGGGACCTCCCATTCCCTCTCCCTCCAGCCTCCTTCATGGTCCAAATCTGGACTTTCTGGATTGTATGTCAGCTCTAAAGTCTTGGGTCCCTGGGTATTCATCTACACTAGTGGCCTCACTTGGAGACCGTTCATATGAATGATGGCTCCTCCCTTGGAATGTAGAAGTGTGGTTGCCTGTCTCTGAGTGAAGAGAGACCAACAACAGTACTTTCCTGCATTTCTGAAATGGAGAAACATTGCCGGAGAGGTTTTGGAGTGGGGCTAGAGGTAGGTACTGCAAGGAAAGTGTTCCCAAAGTGCCAGATGGTGAGGGAGGAAGAGGACAAAGTCAACAACACATCTGAGACCACAGTTCTCTGCTTAAAGAATTCAGATCAAATCTGCATAATTCAAAATTTAAAAAAAGAAAAACTGGTGGCGTGATGTAGCAATGCCCAAAAAAGAAGACTTTGACCGACTAAATTGTACACTCTTCAAATAATACCTCGGTACCTAGCATAGTGCTGCATGCTTAACAGGACTGGCTTAACTGATGGTAGCATTAGGTAAACCTAGCTCAACTCTCTCACGGTTAAGTGACACCATTGCCAGCCTTACCAATGGCCACGTATTTAAATATTTGGTATGCATTGGTAATGAATAAAGCTAGAATGTGGTTCTTGACCAATATGAGCGGGTGGCCAGGCATCTTAAGGCTGCACACAGGCCAGCGAACAACAAATTAAATCAGTAAAGGAATTTTGGTGGGGTGGTATGACTTGGGACTCTATCTGCTCTTCATTTGCCTTTTTTGGATTATCACATAGGCATACAGCATACCTAGCTTATAACAAATTTTGGAATACAAATTGATTAGAGAAACATACAGACCTTTTGTGGCTTTTGTCCTTGCACCAGAGATGATGTGGGTTTCATTGTTAGTGGGAGATGATCCAGGAAGGTACTCGCCAGGCCCTTTGGGGGTCTGAGTTACCTCTATGTTTTATTTTTATCTTTCAATTGCTTTATTGGCTCCCAGCCAAGCAAAATATTGACAATAAAATTGCTATTTTTGTCTCACAAGCCACTGCATAGTCCTTGTCCCTCTGCATTTAATGGCTGCGTGTTCTTCTCTTTAGCTGGCTGGCTGTTCCCTTGACAAAGAGCCACAGCGAACAGGGACTCCAGAGTAACGTCTGTAATCTTTACCAGCAAACTGTCTATCCTGCTGACCCTGTGGAAACCTAGGAACATATTGAATATATCATGGAACAAATTAAGGGTGTAAGGCTTAACGGAGCCAAGGAAGTGATCATAATGCTGTATGGCTGGGGCCTTGAGTGATTCTTAAAACTCCAGCTTATAGAGTTAGTCATATTGACCATGGTGAATTTCCAAAACAGAAAAAGAAATTGTATAGTTTCGCA
Organism: Elephas maximus indicus; assembly: GCF_024166365.1. Taxonomy (NCBI): domain Eukaryota; kingdom Metazoa; phylum Chordata; class Mammalia; order Proboscidea; family Elephantidae; genus Elephas; species Elephas maximus. Next base: position 14,445,480 of record NC_064845.1, on the reverse strand, counting down.
CTCACCATTTTTCAAGTTTGATGAAAGAACGAATCCTTTTCAATCTCACTGCTCTAGTGGGCATCGTGCACAAAGAAAAAGACCAAGTGATGGTTGACATTGTTCAGATGTCTGTATGTCCTCTTGACTCATCACAGGCTAGAAAATTAGAAGGATAGCGATCTTCTTACACCTTCTCACAGAATTCACGCTGAAGAGACATACTGATCACGCTAGAATATGTATTTAGGTCCTGGAATCAGACAGCCTGCATTGGAATGCTGGCCTTGCACTTTACTAGCTCTATGACCTTAGACAAGTTTCTTGACCTCTCTGATCTTCAGTTTCCTTATTGGTAAAATGAGGATTAAGGAGTTAACAGATGGAAACACTCAGACCATATCTTACATGTGATTGATGCTGATTATTATTATTAATAACTCAAGCCATGGTATTTTCAATCACTTCATATGCATGAGAAGGCTGGACAATGAATAAGGAAGACCAAACAAGAATTGATGCCTTTAAATTATGGTGTTGGCAAAGAATATTGAATATACCGTGAACTGCCAGAAGAACGAACAAATCGGTCTCGGAAGAAGTACAGCCAGGATGCTCCTTAGAAATGAGGATGGCAAGACTTGTCTCACTACTTTGGACATGTTGTTAGGAGGGACCAGTCCCTGGAGAAGGACATCATGCTTGGTAAAGCAGAAGGTCAGTGAAAAAGAGGAAGATCCTCAATGAGGTAGATTGGCACAGTGGCTGCAACAACGAGTTCAAAGATAGCAACAATTGTGAGGATGGTGCAGGACCAGGCAGTGTTTTGTTCTGTTATACATAGGGTCACTATGAATCAGAATCAACAGTGATATTATTTTTAATATTATCATTTAACTACTCCTGATCCGGATGTCAATTAGTTCAGCAGTTGGTAATCTTACCCTGGAAAGGCCAGATAATAAATAATTTGGGCTTTATTGGCTATATATGGTCTGTTTCGCAACTACTCAGCTATGCCATTGTAAGGCAGAAAGCAGCCATAGACAATATGGAGACTAATGGACATGGCTGTGCTGTGTTCAATAAACTTTTATTTACAAAAGCAGGTGGGCTGGCAGGTTTGGACTGTATGCCACGCTTTGCTGACCCCTGAGTTAGTCACTTCGGTTGCTTCAGTTCTTCCCCTGAACTGTGGAATTGTATATGGGCTTCCCCACCAAAGACTGTGCCTTTGACCTAGTGCTGGTACTGTCAAACCTGCCCAGGAAAACTGCCACAGTTACTTTTAAAAGTACCTATGTCTGGGCTGCATGCTCTGATATTTTAGTTTAGGGTGGGGCTCCAACCATTTGGTGGTTTTTCCTTTTTTATACTTTATTCATTTTTGGTGCAAATATATACAACCAAACATACATCCATTCACAATTTCTACATAAGCAGTTCAGTCACGTTGATTACATACTTCACATTGTATTACCATTTTCCCTGTCTCTACCCGTATTATTTTATCACCATTAATTTAGGCTCTCTTCTTTGGTGTTTCATACAGTCTCTCTGGATGTTTCTAATGAGCAGCCAGAACTGAGAAGCGCTGCTAGTATTTCGCAAAGTCACCTGATGATGGAAGCCACTGGAACACCTTGTTTAAAAAAAAAAAGATTTCCAAATCTCCACCCTGAAAATTCTAATTCAGTTCTAGGTTTGGGGCTCAAGAATCTGTATTTTATTTTTTATTGTACTTTAGATGAAGGTTTACAGAACAAACTAGTTTCTCATTAAATAGTACACATTGTTTTATGACATTGGTTAACGATACGTCAGTACTCTGCCTTCTCAACCTTGGGTTCCCTATTACCAGCTTTCCTGTCCCCTCTTGCCTTTTAGTTCTTGTCCCTGGGCTGGTGTGCCCCTTTAGTCTCGTTTTGTTTCGTGGGCCTGTCCGATCTTTGGGTGAAGGGTGAACCTCAGAAGTGACTTCGTTACTGAGCTGAAAGGGTGTCTGGGGGCCATACTCTCAGAGTTTCTCCAGTCTCTGTCAGGTCAGCAAGTGTGGTGTTTCTTTTTGAGTTAGAATTTTGTTCTACATTTTTCTCCAGCTCTGTCCAGGGCCCTGTATTGTGATCTCTGTCAGAGCAGTCAGTGGTTGTAGCCGGGCACCATCTAGTTGTGTTGGTCTCAGTCTGGTGGAGGCCAAGAGTCTATATTTTAAACAAGCATTCTGGTTGTTTCTTATCTTTGGGAAACTTGCCCTCCCTTCCCTTTTTTCTTTGTTACTTGTCCTGCAGATTCTTCCCAACACCTCCTCTAGGAGACCCTTGCTACTCCTGTTAGTCCATCTATGCCAGGGCAGCCCATTGTTCTAATGGGCCATAACTGGTTTCTGGGGATGTTACATACTGGCCAAAGGACTTACTTCCAGAGTAGAAATTTTGAGGATTGTTCCAGTCTAGACAGCACGGTCACCATGTGATGTGGACTTTCCTGGGTGATGAAGGTAAAGATCTGTGCCTCATTTTCAGAATGAGAGTCCATGTAAGAAAAGTAGTTACATGCTGGTTGGGAGATGGCCTGGGGCCAGAAAGTCTTTCTATTATGTCTTGTGTATGAAGGATAAACAGAAATTATACAAGACCTAATACTGGTTTATAAGTGGTAGTAACTAGAAGCTGGTGTAAGGAATAGTCAGGCATTTTATGAGTGGCAAGGGAAGGTGCTGGAAAGCACAGTCAGTATGAGATTAGTGTTTGTTTGGTTATATCTTGCTTCTCATCCAAATTAAAAAATTATAAAGAGTATAGGTGGGACTTGTATCAGGCTTTCATTTTTTTTTTCTTGTACCATAGAAATATAGAAGGTAATATATATATTGAAATTTGGTACCAAAATAATGTTGTTGCATTAACTGTCTGAAACAAAATCCTTTTTCAGTCAGTACATGAGTGAGGCAGGTTCTGTGGATTTCCAATAGCTGTTACCAACTCTCTTTTCCCATATTGCTTTCCACTAAGAGACTGAAAAAGCTGCTCAGTTTTCCAGCTTCCCTGTACCAAGGGGCGGCCACGTGGTATTGTTCTGGCCAATAAGACTAAGCAGACATCTGTAGGGCCCTTTTGAGAAAGCTTTGATTTTTCCCAGGAATCAAAGACACATGCCCTTTTACACTATATTCTCCTCCTTCTTGCCTTGTAGGTACAAGCCAACTTGTGAGCACAAGGCAGAAAGGCAACACGTTAGTGAAGACAGAAAAAAAAAGTGATCCTGGGGTTTTGATGATTTTGTTGAACCTCTAGTCCTTTTCTAGTCTGCCTTGTCTCTAGACTACTGTTTATGTGACATAGTCAAACATTTTTACTGCTTAAGCCACTCAGAAATGCTGTTACTTGAAGCCAAAAGATTCCCAACTGAGGAATGTTAGCTGCATCTCTCTTGTTCCAGAAGTTACAGTGGTTAAGAGAAATTAACACCTTAATGCATTGAATGAATGAGTCAGCCAAGAGGGCACTTTGCTGGTGGGCTTTAAAAGCGAACTGTTTGGTCCAAGGACCAGAGGCAAGATTGCACCCATTAATAATGGGCAGAAATCTTAAAAGAAATAGTCTTGTCAGCTAACATGGCAGCTGCTTTCCAAACGACAATCTTGATACGTTACAACATCATTGGCTCAACGGATCCAGTTGAATCAGCAAGGTTGGATCGCTGAGCCGTGACTCTTGCCAAGACTCTTACGGCTCTCTGCACTGGACCTTCTTTTAGTTTGATTTGCAGAGACCATTCCTACAACATTTGCTGAGTTGATCACTACCAAGTAATCACTACAGCTGTTCTTTTATGAAAGTAGCAGTTGTAGTGAAAAATGCAGATTCAGACCATGCTCAAAAGCTTTCTACCTCTAGCACTTGAGCGTGTTACCTGATTTCTCTGCACCTCGGCTTCCTCAGGTATAAAAATGTGGATAATAATTCATTGCCTCTCGGTGTTAGTGAGAGGATTGAGCAAAATTATGTATGCAGAAATGCCAGTCACAGAACTCTAAACCTTGTCAGTAGTTGTCACACATTCCCCCGCCCCTTTTAAAGCCACAGCTTGCATGTCCACCCTCGTACAGCTCAGTCTGAAAGTAAGACACTACGAGTGGTTTCCTCTGTCTTTTTCCATGTTATCTCCCTCTTCTTGACTCACCTTCAAGCATTCCTGTCTGGATCTGGTCTACCTTCAGTGTCTCAGAGCAGGAGAAGGACACAGATAAGAGTAGTCTCACTCTGATACACCATGGAGATGGACTGGAAAACATCTACCAATATATCCATCCCATCACCCTTCCCTGAACTTCATCCAGAAATAACACACTTTAGTAAGGAAGGAAAATTAATTACCACCTGTGTACATTTGGGAGACGGTAGGAAGATGAATGGAGGGAGGAGGACTTTAAGCTGTGGGAAATATATACAGTGGAGACGTGGCGAATCTTCCACAGGAATGGGTTTTAAAATCTGTGAAGAAAGAAACATTGAGTATTATCAAAATTACCCTTAAAACCTTTAACCCGTTGCCATCGAGTCTCTTCCAACATACAGTGACCCTATAGGACAAAGTAGAACTACCCCACAGAGTTTCCAAGGAGTGCCTAGTGGATTAGAACTGCTGTCCTTTTGGTTAGCAGCCATAGCACTTAACCACTATACCACCGGAGTTTCCAAAACTACCCTAAACAAATCAAATCAGTCAGAGGGAGGATCATTCATGTGTGGCTTAGCACTGATAATCTTTATAGTAATATATGCATGTAAGTGTTTAGCCTCTAGAATAATTGTTGTTGTTCGTTGCCACTGACTTGGCTCTGATTCAGGGCGACCTTCTGTGTAACAGAATGAAATGTTGCCCAGGCCCGTGCCATCTTCCTGATCTTTGATGTGTTTGAGCCCATTGTTGCAGCTATTCTGTCCATATGTCTCACTGAGGTTTTCTCTCATTTTCACTGACGCCAAACCATGTTATTAGTCGTCAAGTCAATTCCGACTCATAGCAACCCCATGTGTACAAATTAGAACGTTCCGTAGGGTTTTCAAGGCTGTGATCTTTTGGAAGCAGATCACCAAGCCTGTCTTCTGAGGTGTCTCTGGGTGGGTTTGAACCGCCAGCCTTCTCGCTAATAGCTGACCGCCTGTTTGTGCCACCCAGGGACCCCCTCAGATGATGGTATGTAAGAAAAGGGCCTATTTTTGCCTAGCACAGTTTTGTCAGAGAATGTGATATGTGCAGTGTGATTGTGCCCTCTCTGAGCCATTTCTGTTAGTCACTAAGGGGAACCCTGCACACACATACATACACACACACACACACACACACACACACACCATGAGAGCTGCGTGGGGAAAGAGGTCAATAAAAGACATTCCACGTGCAAGGCCCCTATTTCATGCTTGTGCTGAAACACAAAACTCAGTAAGTGGGAAGACAGAATCACCCACTGTTATTTAAACTGTTTCTTTCTGCCTCCCACCCACCTCCCACAGCCCATACAGTTTAAGGTGCGTTAATTAAATGCGTGTAGGATGCAATCTCGCTCTCCTCCCCTCCCCTCCCCTCCCTGCTCCTGTCATCTCCTGCCATCCCCCTCCTCTCTCTGCCTGTTAAATGAACAAAGTCTCCATTTGTCTATGCTATTCTTTGACCACAACTCTGTCATGCTCCTAAAAATGAGTGGGTCAACAGAATTCTCTTTGTAAGCTCAGTGACATTTTAACAGCTTTGCCCACGTATATGAGCATCAATTTGCAAGAAATCTCAAACTTGAGACCTGGGAAGTTGGATACACAGCATGACGAAAGGAAGTGAGAGCTTGAGGGAGAGACTGGTTCACCTGACAAGAAGTAATGCTAGTCTAGAGTGGGCTCGGGAGAAGAGGGGGCTCCCAGGGGAGAACAAGCCCATGTTCACAGCCATTGCCACTGCCTTCCATCACTGTCGCTGGAGCCTAGAACTGACACCACTCAGCCAGTTCTCTGGGCTCTCGAGCCAGTGAAAATGCCAGTTCTTTGGTTTCTCTCCTTTCAAATGCTCTTAGAGAGGGGATTTTGTACAGACTCCTGGACATTCACAATGACAAATGAAAAAGGGATCGTGTCTCTCCTGACTTGTCATAAACTACGGATAATCAAGGAGTTTTCTGCCTTGCCCTCCTATAAAATCCAGCCCAGTTTCCTTACATACAGAGTAAAATGTTTTGAGAGAACAGTCTCTGGTTATACATTCATGCGCTGGTTTCACATTCAAAATGTTCTTTTTAAAAAGAATTCCATGATATCAGGAAAGAATGTCTCTGACTTTCAAGGGAGTGGAACAGTGTGTTATGAAAACATCTGAAGTGCTTATAAATTCAGAGAGAACCAATCCTTCTTGAGTTTAGGAGTAACACGAGGCAAGAGCCCGGTGGTCATTCTGTCTAAGAAAGATACCAAGACAATTGTTGACATGTATACAAGTAATGTACAAATCAAACACCGACTACCTGAAAGGCATTCTCTTTAAACAAGGGGGAGGGCAGATATATGCTCTGCCTTGGGTGGGGATGGAACTGAGGGACTGAGCTACATAATATTTTTCCATTTGCAGACAGTTAACAATTGGCTCAGTGGCTATATGTATATACTCAGATCTCCTTTGATGAGATTACTGTGGAAAAAACATTTTGCATTCTCTCTTTTATGGTGATACAGCTGGTCACACAGCCCATTTTGCCCTGTGGCTTCCAATTTGGCAGCCACTAAATGCAGGTGCCACATCTGAATTAAAGCGCTGCATTGGGTTGGTGGGAGAAGGATGGTGCCTCCTGAAAATGTTTAGAGGTACAGTTTGAGGGGCGTCTTTCTGGCCTGCGTGATTATCTGGTTTCACTGTCTTTACATTTTCCTGAGGTAAATGACAAGAGCACCTTTAGTACTGAGCCTCCTTTGGAAATTTTTTCTGCCTTTAATCATTCACAAAGAAGAAAGTCCCCTGATGCCAGGGCGGGAAAGGAAAGGAAGGTCACTTCACCAAAAAAGAAATCTTCCAACATCTTGTAATGCTTTTCCTTTCAGGGCGTCATTTCTTCCTCTCCAGATGCCTTCATCTCCTTGATACATAAGGGTACACTAAGTTGAATCTATAAACAGAACCCACTAATTAAGAGTAATTGCTTGGGAGATTGGTACTGACTATTCAGCATTATATGCGTGTTCTTCTCAGATAACCATTAGCGGCTAATAAGATACTACAGATGTGCCAGTCTGTTTCCTGTTTCCGTCTATTGTACCTTTATTGCCATATATGGACCAATCGGATGGGCGGAACAATAAGTGGATGTCCTTTTGCTCCCTGAACAGGTCTCCAAGGAACGTTTGTTATTAGATTGCTTTTTCTGTTCAGCTTCACATCAGTATGTTAGCAGAGAAAACATAACACCGAGGAAGTTTTGGGTTGCTTTTCTTTCACTTCTGTGACAGTAACTGGTTTCTTGTTTAATTAAATCTCTTTGCATAGATTTTTTTTTTTTCCCTTTCTTGTGAAGTACATAATGCAAGTCTGCAGGGGCAACGTGAGCGGAGGGAAAATGACATTCTTCCTCCCGCTGTCTTGAAAAGAAAAAGTTTCCATCTCCATGTTTAAGTACTTAAAAATTCAGCATGAATATCAGGTTGCTATATTTGACTGATTTACACTGGAGGCTTGGTAAAAAGCCTATGAATTATTCATTCCCAAGTGATTCTATAAGCCAGAACACCAGAAATCATATCCCCCAGTTGAAGTTTATAAAGTTAAATAGTTTAAATACTCTCTAGACATGTGACTGTCTGTAGAGTTGGCTTTCTTTTCTGATTTTGAGTTGCTCTGCTCCAAACCCACTTAGTTTTTCTCATAGAACTACTTAGCAAAAGATCTCACCCTTTCCTCCACTAAAACTAGTTAACATATTTTTTTTTAAGTTGGTGCGAAATATTGTGTTATAAGACAGTAATTGGTACCTTTGGCTCGTGTCAGGTTCAAAGACGTTTTATTTTGTTACAAAGATGAGACAACTGAGGAGAAAATGATGACTGGCTTTGTCTTTTTAATTTACTTACATGAGAACTAAAACAGAAAATAATCTACAGGTTATTAAGCACCATACCAAGGGAAGGACATAAATATGTTATTCTGTGAAATCACATACACACATACACACATGCACAGTAATGCCAACCAGCCTGGCACATGAAAACTACTCATAACATTAAGATTCTCCCTAGTTCCTATATTCTGGAGTCCACAAGTGTGAGTCTTGGCAGCTAAATTTTATGGGAGTATATTAAAATAATTTAAAATGCTACTTAGAGCGGTAATGCTTTGACCTATGTGCTCATCAGGATTCATAAACTAAACAAGGTCGGCTAGGTTACTAGCTGGATGACACTTCCCAAGAAAATCCAAAGCTTCTAAAAATATGGGCTGCAGTGATAGATAGGAGCTTTCTCTGCATGTTATTTCCAGTGGAACCACGACAAACGCTTTGAGGGAAGAGCAGGAGTGGAATTTCTCAGGGGAGGAGTAAGAAACGAATTTTCAATCTATTGATGGCCACCATGCATTATTACTTCCATGGAATTCTTTGTTGCTTGTTCAATATTCATATTCTAAATAATCCCAATAGTAGAGACTATTCACTAGGAAACATGGAGCCCTGGTGGCACAGTGGTTAAGAGCTCAGCTGCTAACCAAAAGGTCAACACTTTGAATCCACCAGCCTCTCTTTGGAAACCCTATGGGGCAGTTCTACCCTGTCCTGTAGGGTCGCTATGAGTCGGAATTAACCCGACAGCACTGGGTTTGAGGTTTTTTTTTGGAAATGTGCACAACAATTATATGCACACCGAAGTACAAGCACAGGGAAGAGCCTCTGTGCACCTTATTCTCAGGTATTTAACAAGTGGAAACTCTATGGGGCAGTTCTACTCTGTCCTATAGGGTCTCTATGAGTTGGAATCAATTCGACGGCACTGGATTTTTCTGGGTTTGGTTTCTAAATCAAATTAGTCATCAAAATATCACTAAGAAGCTTTCTGTCTTCTAAAACATAGGTCAAGATTTCATGCCCTACTGAGAACATGCAGAGATAATTTCCTCATTGAGTTATTGATGTACAGTACCCTGATTCAAGTCCATTTATAAAACTTCTGATGTTACCAAAGGACTGATCAGAAGCTGACAATTCAATGAAGTTAGGGTTGAGAAATTATGCCTCGAATTTTTGTGGGCATTGAGTTTACATAAAACAATAAGAATAAAAAAGAAAATATAGCTGTAATTAGACAATTGGAATGCCTTATTTTGTTTAATAACTAATTTGCTGTTCTAGTTGTTAGGAATCTTTTTTTTTTTTTTATAATACTCAGCAAATGTATGTTAAGAACCTTCTGTCATCCTGGTTGGGGCATTGGTGGTTCAGTGGTAGAATTCTCGCCTTCCGTGAGGGAGACCTGGGTTCAATTCCTGACCAGTGCACCTTATACACAGTGACTACCAGTGAAGACTTGCATCTATGATGTTGAACACGTTTCAGCAGACCTCCTACACTAAGACAGACTAGTAAGAAGGGCCTGGTGATCTACTTCTGAAAATCTGCCAATGAAAACTCTATGAATCACGATGGCCTGATCCACAACCAGTCGGGATGATGCAGGACTGGGCAACATTTTGTTCCACTGTGCATGTGGTCACCATGAGTCAAGGGCAAGTCAATGACAGCTTATAGCAACAGCATTGGTCAGGCACTGGCCTAGGCACAAGACATACATCAGTGGACATGCTGGTAAGGATTCCTATCCCCATGGAGCTTAGGGGCCTAGTGCAGAAGTCAACAATCTCCGATCTTTTTGTTGGGTTCTGAAATACATAGACCTGTTGGGCGATGGAGGGAAGAAATGGTCCTAATAGAAATCAAAATATATACTTACGTTAAATTGAAAATTACCCTAAGAAGAAGCAAAATATAAAGTCTGAGCTTATTAATAACATCAGAGCTCTTTCTGTCATCTTTCTTCTGGTAATTCACTGTAGAGAATTTGTGCTAAAGGAAACCTCAAATTGTAGCTGTTTGTTAAATTGTTTTGAGGCCATGACAGAGACATTGAGTAATACAGGTATTAGAGTAATTTAGGGAGGAATACCCAACAGTCTGCTTTTCAGGGAAAGAAAGTCAGAGTTTTGCCTTGTTGATCCCAAGTTGTTTGTCTGCTTCATCAGAGTTATGGATAACCCTTCCTGAGCTGGGGCAAGAATGAGGAAGTGAGGTACTTGCTCAGGCACAAAATTTAAGGGGCCACTGAAAAATTCAGCTATCAAGATAAATTTTAGTACAAAATTTTAAAAAATCAAAATTAATACAAAAAACATCCATGTTGACAACAAATCGAAATTTTAAACAAGAGCCAGATCAGTATCGTACACTTTGACTTCAGTTGGTGCCCAACTTTCTCTAAACTCCCGAAACACTTTGTTCACCTCTCATCTTCCAGCAGATTTCGTTTGTGTTTCAGTCATTTACATTCATGGCCTGTCAACCACATGACTACATCTTGGCGTTGGGGACGAGGTCTTGTCCATTCTGATGTTCTTCATTTTGCCCAGGAACAGTATATTGTACATAGCAGCTGCTCAACAAGTGCTTAATATACAAAAGGATCAAGCAAATTGGAGCTCAGAACCTGTTGGCATTTACTGAGACTTCTGAAGGCCTCTGTAGAGAGAGGTATATAAAAGAATTCAGAGAAGCCACACTACATAAAAGCCTTTTGCGTTTGAGACTTTACCTCTGTATGCTTCTCATTTTTAGTATAAAACTAACAACAAAACCTGCTGCTGTCAAGTCAATTCCAACTCATGGAGGCACTATGGGACAGAGTAGAACCACCCCATAGGATTTCCAAGGAAACCCTATGGTGGGTTCAAACTGCCAACCTCTTAGTTAGCAGCCAAACTCTTAACCACTGTACTGCCAGAGCTCCCACTTCTCTCCTATGATCATGTTGATTTTTTAAGGAGCCAGCTATGTTTGGGGTATACGATTACAAATATATTTTCCCCTATTTCTATGATTTTACTTGTTTTAACCTTAACTTGTGCTAATAGACACCTCACAAAAAGAAACATACACATAAAACAATAATCCTCACAACTGGACCAATAAGTAACATTATGATAAGTGGAGAAAATACTGAAGTTGTCAAGGATTTCATTTTACTCAGATCCACAATCAATGCCCATGGAAGCAGCAGTCAAGAAATCAAATGCTGCATTGCATTGGGCAAATCTGCTGCAAAAGACCTCTTGAAAGTATTAAAAAGCCAGGATGTCACTTTGAGGACTAAGGTGTGCCTGACTCAAGCCATGGCATTGATGATCGCCTCATATGCATATGAAAGCTGAACAGTGAATAAGGAAGACCAAAGAAGAATTGATACCTTTGAATTATGGTGTTGGTGAAGAATATTGAATATACCACAGACTGCCAGAAGAATGACCAAGTCTGTTTTGGAGGAAGTACAGCCAGAATGTTCCTTAGAAGCAAGGATGGCGAGACTTCATCTTATGTACTTTGGACATGTTATCAGGAGGGACCAGTCCCTGGAGAAGGACACCATACTTGGTAAAGTAAAGGGTCAGCAAAAGGGAAGAAAACCCTCAACAAGATGGCTTGGCACAGTGGCTGCAGCAATGGGCTTGAACATGGCAATGATTGTGAAGATGGTACGGGATCAGGCAACATTTCATTCTGTTGTACATGGGATCGCTATGAGTTGGAACCAACTCAATGACATCTAGCGATAATACAATAGACACCTCTATTAGTATATGCTCCATGAGCATGTCAAATTAACTCATTTAAACTGTATTTGTTCTTCCTTGACACCTGTTGCTCCTTCTGTGTCCCCTATCTTAAAGAGGAACTCTGTCATTAACTTTGTTTCTAAAACCGGAATTCCAGGCATTAGCCTTGATTCTTTAGTATGGGATTTAATGGGAAATTTTTTTTTTTCTTTAAACCTCAGTGTTCAATCCCTGCCTTTTTTTAATGCATGCTACCTTATTAATGCCCTTTTGATTCATCATGACTATGGACCATAGTCTTGAGCCCTCTCAGCTGAACCACTGCAATAGTCTTTGGTTGCCCAGCCTGCAATCAGAAATCCTTGCCACCATCCAATCCATTCTACGTAGCTGTCAAAGTTGTCTTTGTAAAATGCAAATCATAATGTCACCCCTCGCCACCGATTTCAAACCAGCTAATGGTTCTCCAAAACCCTGTGTAGTGCAAATGGTTTTTGTACTCAGCTACTAACTGAAAGGCTGGAAGTTCAAGTCTACCCAGAGGCCCCTTGGAAGTAAGACCTGGCCATCTACTTCTGGAAAATTAACCATTGCAAACTCTATTGAGCACAGTTCTACTTTGACACACATGATGTTGCCACGTGTCACAGTCAACACAACCCATATGTTTCCAACAGCAACTGGAAAATGTTTTACCAGCTATTACCTTCAGAACAGTCTAGTCTCCATAACAATGCGTCCCAGGGTCCTTTTTCATCTAGTTCCTTCCATTCCTATGTATTCCTCACTACACTCTGGCTGATACCCTGAATTTTCTCTGTTCTGTTTAGAACACCCTTCCCTAGCTCAAATGTCCCTCTCACCCACTTGTTTTTTGTTGACTTTAGGTGTCCACCATCTGCTTTCATAATACCATGTGCCTACCTCTAATACAGCATGGGGCAAACTTGAAAATAATGAGTTATCTTCCCCCCACCAACTGTGAGCTACTAGGGGGCCATGAGATGCCTTTTATTTTCATGTCTCCAGCAAACATCTAATGCGTCAGTATACTTGTTGAGTGAATGAAAGTTGCCAGGTGCAATCAGTCGCTTGTTAAATTGTATTATTCTCCACTCCATCCTCCTCCTATGTATTCTCATTGCCATCCTCTAGTTCGAATTTCTGTGACTTGGTTCTCTTGTTTATGTGTCTCATATTTCATCCGAAGTGGACTATTGCCACACCCCAATTATATCTGTCCTCCTGTATCTCCACCTGCTGAAGTCTTTTTCTTTCAGTAGTCATCTTCCATGCTCTCTTTTCCATCAAGTCTTTTATGTTTTCCTACAAATGGAAGTGATTCCTCTCTCTGGACATTTCTCCCTCTTCCCATGTCAACACACATACTTTATTGGCTTCACATTGCTATAATTTGTGTAGTGGTCAATATTCCCTTGTTAGGTTGTGGGCAGGAACTGTTCCTGCCTTGCTGTGTTCCCCCACAGGTCTAGCTCAGTGCTTTGGTCATAGAAGGGCCTGAGAATTGAATTGGAACTGAACTGAATTGAATAAACTATCCATTTATGAAATAATTTGCTTTAGAGTTGCCAGAATTAAATGGCCGCTCCAGTGGCAATATTACTCTAACTCAGTAATATCATTTGACCCACTGAGGAGCTAGTTAATTAAGTAGGTGGATTAAAAATATAATCTTCTGGGGGAAGAATGTTTTGGCTAGGACCCATTCACTTTTTTTTAAGCATTATGATCTCTCAACTGTAATTCCTCTTGCTTTCCACCCCAAACAGCAATAGGACTTTTTCCACATGACTGTTGATGGCTGGTTTAGGAATACAAGGCTGTACACCTGTGTACCAGATGTGCTCTGCAGCCTCTGTGCTACCCCAGCCCATCTGCAAAGGATACGCCATGCTGGGTCCTTCCTATAGCAAAGGGGCACTGGTCCCCAGCCTTCTTACGACATGCTAGGTTCCCTGGTGCTTGCCTGTTTTCTTTAACTTAAAATCCTCTTCCTTGAATTTCAATGTCTTGGGTGACTTTTGCCCACACAGGGAGGTCTTAGTCCATTTGCTTATCTGTGAGTCTGCTTTTTCTCTGACTGTTTGATTTTTGCCTGGCAATTTTTTGACCTGTATCACCACTTGCGAGAGTGCTTTCTTGGTCTCTTGGAGCGAAACCAGCCACATTAGCATCAATGGTAGTTAATAGCTGATGAAATCCTCAGGACTTCCTTGCAGAGCCTGAGGAGCGTCATCTGATATTGAAAGTAGCTTTTGCAAAAATGACTGGGATTTGGCAACAAAAGGGTCTGGCATCCATGGGCACCAGGGACAAGATAGCTTTGTTGACTTTTTTGTTTCTGTAAGAATGTCTCTGCAGCCCAATCCAGCCCATCTCTGTGCCAATGTGCTAACAGTTGTGGGATCTCATTCATCTCAATGGAGGCCAGTTAGTCCGAGCATCCCACCTGTTGTAGTGGATGGAGTCAAGTGCCATGGAAATGTGGCCATTCGTTCACATCACCAGCGAGAGCGCTCTCGCTATTAGTTTCCCTTCGTTTTAAGCAACTCTAATTGCACAAAGTCTTGCAGCAGTGACAAAACAAATGGCATTCGGAGTTTTCGCTTAACTTTTATATAATTTGTAAGTGCTTTTTCCCAAAAGAAGAACCAAAGAGTTATTAAAAATATGCATACACATTAATGGAAATGCCCTCATCCCTGCAAGGGATTAAAAAAAAAAAAAAAACTCAGCCAGATTTTTCTAGTCCTTCTTAGCATAAGATGCCCCAGGCTGTGTTTTAGCCCAGAGGAATTTTGAGGCAGAAAACAGAGTTTAAGCAATAGAGAAACAGGCTGAGTCTTAACTAGAACAGTGCTAAAAGGGTTGCTATTTCTTACAGGTTGCTGGAGTGACACAATAGTTGAGAATGTGGCAGGCCTTCCAGCTAAAGTCGTAGCTGGCCAACTGAAATGCTGGGACCAGGCCCGGCTAGAGACTGTAGCGGGTGCCTGGATAATTGCAGTCAGTGGAAAATAATAACTGTTTTCATACATTGTCATTTCCTTAAGAAATCTCCTAAATGGATTTTTAAGTATAAAAAAAAAAGTGAAAAAGAATGTGTGTATTTAAACATACATCTGATATAAATAGATGAATGGGTAAATACAGACAGTACACCAGACAATATAGTATTTGTTAAAAATTAATATGGGGAACAAGTGTTTTGTTCTGTTTCCAGCTATGCGTGAGCGTAAGCTGGCTTAATCAATCAATCAAATATGCTTCAAGATATCAGGCATTTTCATGGACTTGACAATATTAAGAATAACATAGACATCTAGCTTCCTCCGTGCCATATACATTTCTAAGTGCTTTACACATGTTAACTCATTTGGTCCTTGTCTTAGTTATCTAGTACTGCTCTAACAGAAATACCACAAGTGGATGGCTTTAACAAAGAGAAATTTATTTTCTTACAGTCTAGTAGGTTACAAGTCCAAATTCATGGTGTCGGCTCTAGAGGAAGCCATTCTCTTTCTGTCGGTTCTGGAGGAGGGTCCTTTTCTTCAATCTTCCCTTGGTCGAGGAGCTTCTCAGGCACAGGGACCCCATGTCCAAAGGATGCGCTCTGTTCCCGGTGCTGCTTTCTTGGTGGTATGAGGTCCCCTACTCTCTGCTTGCTTCCCTTTCCATTTATCTCTTGAGAAATAAAAGGTGGTACAGGACACACCCCTGGAAACCCTGGTGGCATAGTGGTTAAGTGCTACGGCTGCTAACCAAAGGGTCAGCAGTTCAAATCCAACAGACGCTCCTTGGAAATCTATGGGGCGGTTCTACTCTGTCCTAGAGGGTTGCTGTGAGTCAGAATCGACTCAATGGCACTGGGTTTGGTTTTGGTTTAGTAGGACACACCCCAGGGAAACTCCCTTTGCCTTGGATCAGGGAGGTGATCTGAGTGAGGGTGGTGTTACAATCCCACCCTAATCCTCTCAACATAAAATTACAATCACAAAATGGAGGACAACCAAACAATCCTGGGAATCACGGCCTAACCAAGTTGATACACACATTCTTGGGGGGACATAACTCAATCCATGATGGTCTTTATCACACACTTGTAACCTAAGTACTATTATCATCCCCATTTTATAAATCAGGAAACTGGGACTCAATGAAATTGAGACTTTACCGTTTGCCTCAAACAAGAACTTACTGTTCTTGCTGGTTTCCTAGAATAAGATTCACCTTATCCAGAGTGTCTATAAGGTAGCACGTTCTGGATTGATGACTTTTCCAAAATGTGGATATCATGACTTTGAAAAGAATGCAACAATTGATAAACAGTATTTTACCCCATACTGTATTTGCACAACCGAAGTTAAAGACTTCATACATAATTTCTTGCCCAAACACATAAACAACAAAGAAACATTACAGCTGATCTGTTACCAGCCATGTCGTCAAGATAATTCTGCTGTATTTCTTTACACTCTTCCCTTCTCCTGTCTTTTTCCTGGGGACTGGACTCCCATCATTTTACCTGGGAGATCATGCCACACACAAAACCAAATCATGCTTCAATTGTTGGAATGCTGTGGTTATTGAAATGGTAATCATTTCAAAATATTATTTTATAATAATTCCATGACTTTAATTCTTATTATGTTACAATCACTCATCAGCAAACTCTTCTGTGTATTTAAATGAGTGTTTTTGGTTTCAAAGATGAACTTTGGAGAAGCTGTAAACTTATTTCAGTGGTACTACTAAGGATCGGGAAACCCTGGTGGTGTAGTGGTTAAGTGCTATGGCTACTAACAAAGAGGTCTGCAGTTCGAATCCGCCAGGGGCTCCTTGGAAACTCTGTGGGGCAGTTCTACTCTGTCCTATAGGGTCACTGTGAGTTGGAATCGACTTGATGGCAGTGGGCGGGTTTACTAAGGATCAAACCATCTTTGGGATTCCTCTTTTTGTCACCAGCCTCCGTTTATTTGGAAAGGCAGCAGATCTTCATCCTTGAGGAAAGATTTGCTTAAAAAATAATAATTTCAGAAGAAAGTCTAGTCAATAGAAGTGGAGGAGATTTGGGGATCAGAAATTGCAGTGCCAGTATAAATTCATGAAGTGATTATTCTTATATATTCAATAACTTTATTAGTTAGTCCAGCTGTAACAAACACCCCCAAATTTCTGAGGCTTAATGCCGTGGAGGTTTTATTTATCACTAATGCCACAATCTGTAGCAGATCACACAGCCATTCAGGGACCCAGACTCTTTCCACATTGTGGCTCTGCTGTCTCCTAGATCCTCAGGGTTCTGTACTCTGAACTCAGCAGGCAAGGGAAGTGAAACAGCATGGGGGATTGCACAGGAGGTTTAGGGAACTAGACCTTAGATGGTGCACATCACACCCATCCACATCCCACTGGCCAGAACTCAGCTTCATGGTCCCACCGAATTGTAGGAAAACTTGGGAAATATTGTTTGGCTGCGCCACTAGAAGGAAAAAGCGATGAAATTTGATGAGGACGTAACAATGTCTCTGCCATATTGCCTCTAGTGATATTTCTCCCTCCCCAAAAAAAGTGTTCCAGAAGTGTCTTGAGTAATAGCAGCATAATTGGGATAAAGTATTGAGCCACTTGCTATGAATGCCTTCAAAGACAAATGCCATTTTGAAGTACATTCTGGTATATTTCTCTTAACTTTACATTTGATCCACATTACCTAGATAGTTCCTTTTCAGATAAGTAAGCAAAGCAGCGTCCATATCTGTCTTCTTTGATCAATCAACCATCCCTTAGGGATCTTTCTGACGGAGAAGCAGAGGGGAGATTTCTACGATGGGATAGAGGGTCCAGGCACAAAACTGACGACCTTAGGGAGAAGAAAGCGTGGAGATGGCTCGAAAAGAAAATAAGCCATTCCCTCATGTGGGGGAGCAAAATTTACTGTTCAAGTAAGGTTAAATTTTTATTCTAGGTACTATCATTTTTTTTTTCCCCTTGAAGAGAATAAAAGGAAATATTTCAGACACATTTTAATTTGGGGGAAGGGATCACCATCCTTTCTTTTTGCTACTCTCAAGTCTATTGAGAACCATGTGGTTGTTGTTACCTGTCATTGAACCAACCCCGACTCATGGCAATCCCATGCACAACAGAATGAAATTGTGCCCAGCCCTGTGCCATCCCTATGATTTGTCGTAGATAGGAGCATTGTGATTTATACAGTTTTCATTGGCTGATTTTCTGAAGTAGCTCACCGAGCCTTTCTTCCTAGACTGCCTTAGTCTAGAAGCTCTGCTGAAACCTGTTCAGCATCAGGTTAAAAAAAAAAAAAGTCCAAAAGCCACTTAAATTTTCTGTTTTTGTTCCATACTTTCTCTGTAGACACACACATGCACACATGAACCCTCTCACTCTTTTTCTTAGCTGCCTTCATCCTATCCTATTCAGATTAAACAGCTCTATCATATTTCCCTGGTACAGTAGTTAAGGGGTACAGCTGCTAACCAAAAGATCGGCAGTTCAAATCTACCAGCTACTCCTTGGAAACCCTATGGTGTGGTTCTATTCTGTCCTATAGGATAGCTATGAGTTGGAATAGACTTGACGGCAATGGGTTTGGGTTGGTATCATATATGCCTAGGCTCTGGCAATTTTCAGAGAGGCTTTTGCATAATTTCCATATGGCATAGTAGAAAAGCAAAAGAGTCAAATAAACCTTTTAAACACTCGTTCAGGAATGGTTTTACATTCCCAGTGAAGGTGTCATACTCTTTCCTCTGTCCCAAACTTCATTTTCACCCCTTTTCCTCTTCTAGAGTCCAAGTCTTCTATAGAACTGGCACAGAATCTTTCTGTTTCAGGGTTGTAGAAAATTTGAGTAGCCAGTCATGAGTGTTGTCCAGTTACCATGACTGACCAAACCACACAGTGGTCTTTCCCTCCAGGAAACAGAAAAAAAGAAATATGAGCTGGTGGAACCTGGCACTGGCCTCAGGGTAAACAAAGTGTCAGTGTTTGTGGCTCCAGTGCTTGGCTAAGTCCTTTAAGGCTCAGCGTAGGCTGATGCATAAGTTTCCCATTGCTGCTGTAACAAATGACCACCAAAGTAGTGGCTTAAAACAACAAAAGTTAATTGTTTTAATAAATCCAGAACTATTCAAGTTGTGGATGTCAGAAGCCTAGAATCTGTTTCGCTAGTCTAAACTTAAGGTAGGGCTAGCCCCTTCTGGAGGCTCTGAGAGGAGACTATGTGTCCATGTTATTTTTAATTTCTACAGGTACTACAGCTACCTGTATTTCTTGGCCTATGGCCCCTTCCATCATCTTCAAAGCATATCGCTCCAATCTCTGCTCTTGTCATCATATTGCCTTCTTCTCTTTTGTAGTCAAATCTCCCCCTGCTGCATGGTAATAGTTCCAGACTGCCTGTCTAGATTGAAATAATCACAGAGTTGACACCTGCAGGCATGGAGAATTCCCAGCCACCGAGGAAATGGCGAGTGGCAAGAGCTGAAGTGTCTTGACCTTACCCAGAAGGCACTGGGGAGTGAGGGGAATTGGTCAAGTAACAAGGATCCTGTCCTAACTGGGAAACTGATGGAAGTGAGTTCTCCTGTGAGTATCTGTAGCACACTGGATACTGGGCAGAATAATTCTAGACTCCCTGTGCCATCGCAAGAAACTCCTAACGTGCCCTTAACCTGGTCCATGTAGGTGTGGAGACTACTTTAGTGTAAGAACCCGAGTAGATGTGGGTCACCCCAGTGTGCAGTGCCCAGCACTTCTGTAGCTGCTCTGACAGTCCCAGATCCTTTTTAAGGTGGAAAGTAATACGATCATCTCATTTATTTCACCAACCCAAATATATGGAAAATACTTACAATATAATGTCATCATGGTAAAAGCTATCCCGTTGTCGTCAACTCATTCCGACTGGTAGCAACTCTATAGGACAGAGTAGAACTGCCCCATAGGGTTTTTAAGGAGCAGCTGATGGATTTGAACTGCTGACCTTTTGGTTAGCAGCTGTAGCACTTAACCACTATGCCACCTATGTGTTGAGAATTCTTGCTCTTGTCTTGTCTTGACTTGGTAAATGCAAGTGTAAAAAAAATTTTTTTTTAATTTTCTGCTAGACTTCACTTCCCATATATCCCCCAAAAGTTATAAGCATGTTGTAATATTTAAGTATTGAATTAACATTAAATAATATTTAAATTCACTACTTTGGGGGATTCTGTTAGACTCCTAGTTTATGAATTCTCCTTTTTATAAAATGAAGAAAGGAATATGCTATGAATTTACTTTCAAATAAAAATGGATATGCATACTTAGAGAATTTGACTATAAGAGATATAATATGTCTGTTTCTGTACTGTCCATATTAGAAGATAAAACTGCAAGGTTCCAGGGGTCTCGAATGTATCTTTCTTTAGCTCTTTTCCAGCACTGTGACATTCATAAATGCACACTTACAAGTTCAGTATACCTGATAACATTACTTCAGTTTTAATCTCAACATGCAAGTTCACAGTGGCCTATAATTTCACACAATCATCTGAAGACTGGTCACTTCGCGCTTCCAAAAGGAGCAGGAGTTGAGTCCATGGTAGTAAGGTTCTGCTGGGATCTCAGGTATACAGGTACAATTTGGGAGTTTGGTGTAAAAAAAAAAAAAAAAAACAGTTTGAACAGTTGAAGACTTAGGCTTCACAAAATCCTGACTGCTGTTCTTAATACTAAAACCAACCATAGAACCACAGTTGGAGCTATTGTGACTCATCTTATCTCTGCTTTTGCCAGGTACCTTGGTTTTGTGTTCTCTCTGTCTCATGTATCTTGCTCACTGTAGATTTTCTAGCCTCATGGCTTCTGCTAACTTATTTGTATATCTTTCCAATTCTATGCCAGTCTTTTCTACGTTTTCTTGGTGTGTCGAGCATTCAAAACCACTTAATAGCAAGGTGCTGATGGGATAGGTGGGCCACCATCCAAGATACAGACTTCCATCGGACAGAGGTCTTCTTCTAGGCCACTAACCAGCCTATAGATAGCTGACTTTGCCTTGAGTACCAAACTCCAGCCCAGACATTCGGGTTGACTTGGCAGTATTCCATGGTATAAAACATGGAAACCTTTGCATATGGAGTTGCCTGCACTCACTTTTGTCAAAAACAAGCAATGGTACCAGCAGATATTTGATCCAATACTTACTGCATACCTTATGTTTTAGAATCTATGTGAAAAGGCTTTAAGTGAAAGTTGACTCTCTAGGAGGTGTGCACAGTGCCAGTATATGTAGCAACTTTGAGTTTAGAGTTGACCCCTTAATAACCCACATTTGCACTACTGCTCCCATAATTTACGAAACTAAAACCTTGGCATTTTAGACCTTCTAAGCATATGTATTTCCACTCGTGATGTTACTGAAAGTCATTTTTTTTTCAGTTTGGATCTCTTAATAGATGGAATCTTATAAAAAGATAGCCAAAAAGGAAATATAGAGGCATTTTGTGTACACTTTTAGAAATAGGTCTTTAACATGTCAAATGACCTCCTCCTGACGCAGCGGAAGCAATTCAGATTTTACTCTCTGTTCACTTGACAGTCTAAGGGACTCCTTTGACTGTATTATCCCTCCAAATGACCCTCTTCTATCTCCTTCATTGTCAATTTAAATTAAAACAAGGAGGGAAAAAAAAAAAAAACTCTTTTTTGGCCAGATTCAAATCTCTCATTGTGGCTTCCCTTGGTTTAAGTTGAACATAATTTTATCAGCACTCTTTTTGATGAAAATGCTGAATATAAGAAAGGCTGCAAAACCACTGGGCGTGCAAAACTGACTTCTTTACAGCCATGTTTCTTTTCTATCAAGAACAGCAAAAGCAACTGAGAGGACTTGTGCTGAGCTTGGCATTTTTGCTGAAAACAGGTATTTGGCTGAATGCATCTGAGAATTTTTAAGTGGCATTACCTGGAACCAAAGCCTTAAATAGAGGTATTTGGGCTTCAATGTATTGGGAAAGGAGGCAGTATGCATGCAGTGTCTGTCAAAGGAAAGATTTCCCCACAACCAATTCTATGTTGGCCAAGGAAATACAGCGGCATTTGCTGAGTTTCATAAGAAGACATTTGGAAAAAAAAAAAAACCTATCTTTTGTTCACTTCTGTTTATTTTTTGTTAGCTACATCAGCCATGACGCCATTAAATGGCAGTAGGAAGAAATGGATACAGAGTTTTCTACAAAAATCTTGTCCATTTGTTGCTTGGGCTATACTTGAAGGCAATAGAGTATGAAACTAACACGCTCTTTCCACATTAAAATGCCTGTCTCCTGTGTCTCAAAGCGCAATGTTTTCTAGCAAGGGTCCTCTCTCTCAGCTGAAGTCTTTAAGGAAGCCCGTATCAAGTCATCAATACATTAAATGGCATTGTCCAACATGCCTGCCGCGCACGGCCAAGGCAGGTCAGATCTCTTTATTTTATCTGTGGAAGCATTTGACACAGCCCCACAGCCTGCGTGCCTGCGATGGCAGTTCAAATCTCACTTATTTTGTTCCGTTTCAGACTGGGGCTGTTGCTGTCTTTTTCTTACCACTCAGGGTAACAATTTAGACGTTGATGGAATTAGGCTTATCTAGCTTGGGTCTTGAGTGAGACGTTTCCTTGTAGTTAGAGTATTCTTTAACTCCCTTTTTCATAGAAGCAGTTTAGAGGCTGGAACAGATTTGGACACAGATCACTTTATTAAATTTGACGAATTCCCAGCAAAATGTGATAGATTAAAAACATGTACTTTTTCCTGTTGCTTCCCAAATCCTCACCAAAATGATAGCAAGAGAATGTAAAAACTATAAATCATCAAAGATAACAAGAACACACTAACACAGTGATGCTGGTTGCAGACAAGAGATGTCAACAACTTTTTTTGAAGATGGGAAGTGAAGGCAGCGATGAATGAATTAGCAGAGAGCAGGAGATGCCTAAGAAGGATGCCAACTAGAGGCAAGGACACCGAAGTTGTAGAATCTTGGACAGTCAGAGATTAACTATGATCATATTGAGAGTAAGGGGTAGTTTTGCATATGTAGGCAATAGCCGAAGAGACATATTTATTGTTGAAACCAATAGATAATGAACAAAAAATTTTACAAAATTATGGAAAACTACTTTAAGTGTGTTATCTATAAAAATAGATACAAATAACAAAATAAATAAATAAAACCAGCTAAAACGATTTCAAGTGATTGTCTCTAGGTTGTGGGACTTAGAAATGGGGAGAAGTGGAGGAGGAGATAACACCATTTTTCTTCATTAGTTTAGAGCAGAGGTCAGCAAACTGTGGCCCACGGGCCAGATTTGGCAGGCTGCCTGTTTGTGCAAATAGAACGGTCTGCCCATCTGTATGAGTATCGTCTGTGGTGGCTTTTGTGCCACACGTACTTGTTACAACAACCACATTGAGTAGTTGCAACTGGGACTGTGTGGTCCATAATTTGAAATATTTCTTTTCTGGCTTTTTACAGAAAAGTTGGCCGACCTCATGTCTAGAACAGTGGTTCTCAAGCATTAGCACGCATCAGAATTACCCAGCCCAGTGCCGTTGAGTCGATTCCGACTCATAGTGACCCTATAGGACAGAGTAGAACTGCCCCATAGAGTTTCCAAGGAGCTCCTGGTGGATTCAAACTGCCAACCTTTTGGTTAGCAGTCATAGCACTTAACCAGTACGCCACCTGGTTAAAACCCAGATGGCTGTGCCCCAGCCCCCAGAGTTTCTGATACGGGAAGTCTGGGGCGGGTCCTGAGAACCTGCATTTCTAACAAGTGTCCCCATGAGATTGCTGCTGCAGGACCAGGAACTCCACTTGGAGAATCACTGTCTAGAGGAACCATTTGATTTTTTGAAAAGTATAAGTATGATATTTATAATATATATTTTTTAAATGTTTAGAAGTGCAAGCCTTGGAGCTCACACACAAATCTGGGCTAGGATATATATAGAAACCACCTCTTGGTGAGTGAAATGCAGTAAGAAATGATCAATTTAATTTTTTAACTTGTAAAAGAACAAAATGGTAAAAAATTAAGTTATAGAAAATATACCGTATGTTATTAATAATAAAATATCACAGAGACAGGCATAAATTATAAGATTTGTTAAGATTACAGGGTCCCCTTCACTGAATGGGTACGAATCATCCCAAGGGTTAGTAGGCAGACTCACCATGCTGCTTCCTGTCGTTCTCCATCATGGCATCCTATTTAGCCAAGGCAGGTTATCATATATCAACATCAGCTGTGCAAATACCAAATGACCAAACCAGTTGCCATGGAGTTGAGTCCAACTCATAGCTATAGAACAGAGTAGAACTACCCCATAGGGTTTCTAAGGCTGTACATCTTTATGAAAGCAGAATGCCACATCTTCCCCCCCTCTCCCCCGCAGAGTGGCTGTGGGTTCAAGCCATCCACCTTTTGATTAGCAGCTGAACACTTACTCACTGTACTACCAGGGCTCCTTAACTATGCAAGTAGCTCTTTAAAATCCATTCTTTTTTGTTTCCCTCTAAAATGTTTTCAGCTTTTTTTCTTTGTCAAGGAACATTTAGCGTCTTGTAAAAACACTAGTTTTCTGGACAACAGGGTTTGAAAAACTTGATTTTAAACCTACTCCTCTTTGCTTGACCCCTTTTACAGATGGTGAAACTGATACCCAGGGATCTCATGGGTAGTAAGTGATAGCTCCGTAACCTCCTGACCCGCCCCCCACTTCCTTTCCTTCTTGCACCCAGCTCCTGTTTTCTTTGCCTCAGGTGGTGAAGGAAAGAACCCCGAGTGAGCCCAAACTCAAATCAGGCATGAAGGAAAAAAAAAAAAAAGCGCTGCTAATACCGGTGACCATATTTTTTCTAAAAGCCTGAAACAAAGGAAATTCTCTGCTTCCAGGAATAGCGTTAATCAGTCACATATGTGAGCAGAGACCCAGTCACTGTTTAGACAATTTTCCACCAACACAACAGGATTTTCCCGACACATTGATTTCTTTTGCTTTTGCCTGTTATTAGTGTAAGATTTTTTTTTCCCCCTAAAGATCTCAGGCCTGATACCAGACCTTTTCAACCAGGCAGGCAAAGAGGCCAAAAATCTGCAGTGTTTGAAAGCGAAGAGGAATGAAGGATTATTGAGGGTAGAAATAGTCCCTGGTTGGTAAAAACAAACAAACAGCTTTAAAAATCCACCAATTGTGCCCTGCGGGGAAATGGGTTTGGTGAACTGTCAGCTCCACCAGTTAATGAGGCCCTTTGTCTAATGGAGAGAAGAAAGACCATTTATAACAATGCTGGGCTTTGTGTGTGATGTAAAAATCAAATTGAGTGGAAATGCACCAAATACTAAACGGCATTGTTCGTTTTCTAATTAATTTGCTACCTGCTACAACATCAAAGTATTAAATATATGGTGTGTGAGCTTAAGAAGAGAAAGCACAGAAAACATTCACCTCAGAGATTAAAATGGATGCATACTCCATTTGCTTTCCTGTCATTGGAGAGACGAAATGTGGTTTGAAGTTTGAAAAGGACATTGATATTTTGGGTGGGTGGTCATCTTTGGAGTTAGTGTCTTAGGTCAAACGACTGGGCATGCTGAGACCTGTGCGAGATTCACTGATGTTCTCGGGCGCCTGGGACCGTATAGTCTCACTGTGGCTGATGTTCATTTTTAGTATTAAAAGGTCAGGGATTCAAGACCCTGGGGGAATGTCATCTGAATGAGGGCAGGCACTCACATCACGACTGCTTATGGAGTTTTATCTTTATAGGGTACAACTGGAAACCCTGGTGGCGTAGTGGTTAAGCACTACAGCTGCTAACCAAGAGGTCAGCAGTTTGAATCCACCAGGCGCTCCTTGGAAATTCTATTGGGCAGTTCTACTCTGTCCCATTGGGTCACTATGAGTCGAAATCAACTCGACGGCAGTGGGTTTGGTTTTTTTGGTTTAGGGTACAACCAGGACAACGTAGGTAGGAGAAGAAGGAGTAGGCGTGCTAGAACCAGCCAGACTTGGGCTCGGATCCTGGCTTCGCCACAGGCTGTCTGTGCAGCATCAGGGGCAAATCATTTCTACTCACTAAAAAAAATCACTAGGCCTTAATTTTTCACTAGTAAAATAAGGACAATAAGAACTACCTTATGTGACTGCTGTAGATACTAAAGCTGATGTACATCAAGGGCTTGACACATGGTGAATGAGAAACAGAAGTTTTTCTTGATTAGAGCATTTTAGGGTTTAAAAAAATTTTAGTTTGTTGTTGTTGAGAATATTATATACAGCAAAACATACACCAATCCAACAGTTCCAACGCGTACCATTCAGTGACCTTGGTTACGTTCTTCGAGTTGTACAAACATTCTCTTCCTCCTTTTTGAGGTGTTCCTCACCCATTAACATAAAATCACTGCCTCCTGAGGTTCCTGTGTAATCTTTCCAGTTGCTGTTGCCAATATGATCCCATATAGATATTTCTTAAAAGAGCATAATGCTCAAGGCAGACATTTTTTTCTAGGTAAGCTAAACCATTGCTTGATTTTAAGAAGACTTCAGGGGCTATTTATGGTGTCAGGTTTAAAGATTATCTCAGGGCAATAGTTTCTGGGGTTCATCTAGTCTCCATGGTTCCAGAAAGTCTGGATTCAATGAGAATTTGAAATTCTGTCCTGCATTTTCCCACTTTTCGTCAGGATTTGAGGGTTTTTAATAAGCAAACTATCTCATTTCACAAACTGAGAAATCAGTAAGTTTTGCTGGGTCTTTGTTCTTAACTTTACCCAAGTCTTAGTGTTTTTTTCTTTACTTTCAGGACATAAATTCTAATAGATTTTTCCTGGGACTACTGTTCGCCTCTCACCACTCTCCCCAGAGCCTATTGTCTGTTCTAACAAGCTTATTCTCAGAAACATATTGTGTGATGGTACAACACACATATCAATAGGAAACTCTTATCTAGCACATACTTCAAACCAGGCACCGTCCCATACTCCTCACTTGCCTTTCTGTAAGCCTCACAACAACTCTCTGAAGTAATTGTTATTATTGTCCTCACTTTACAAAGGAAACTGAGATGAGGTAATTACTCAAGGGGCAGAGCCAGAATTTGAACTCAGGCAGCCTGGCTCCAGAATCATGCTCTTAACAACTACTCTATGCTGTTCTTGTGATATGACTCTCATTTCATGTTGCGTGGGTATAAATTCAGGGCCTGACATTCATTGAGCTCCAGAGTTTTTGGAGCTTCTGTTGGTCATCAGTGCCAGGGTTAACCTGTGAAGTCTATAGTCAGCCAATCCTCAGATCTGTATGTCAGGCTTCTTCCATTCCCCAACTCAAAGAATACTGTGATTCTTTGAGACTCCATAATGAGTATCCCTGGAATGCCCTTTAAGGAGTGGGGATGACTTAGCTCTCTTTAACTCAATCAGGAGTTAAGATTAGATACTCTATGAAGACAGGAATCACATCAATGTAATTGTACCCTGGCTATCTCTGGTGCCTACATCAGCACCTGGCATATAATGGTAGATGAAGATTGGCTTCATGAATGGTTAATTGGACAGATGGAAGAATGGATTGCTGATGGTTGGATGGGCCAGTTGATAGATGGATGAATGGGTAGATGTATAGACAATATTCTAACAAGAAAGGAGTATTTTGTGACAGTGAAGAACTGTTATAAAATATTTTACTGATCTTTGATGTCTATGTTTCTTTATCTTTCAGTAAGTTGTAGTTTTCTCCCACAATTATATTTATCTTTCTGAGTATTTCACTCCAAATGTCTGTGTTAAAATTCACAGTTGTTCGTATAAAACATGTAGAAGCTTGGAAGCACATGAAGTAGAGTTAACATCAAACAACAGATTTCTCTGAAAGAAGCGAGAAACAAATTTTTCTTTCATTCATTCCTTTTTTCATTTGACAAATATTTATTGAGCATCTATTGTTTGTCTGGTGCTCTTATGGGAGCTTGAAACATAGCTGTTATCAAAACAAAACAAAAAATTCTGCTCTCCAGGTGGTTACATTCCAGTGGGGGAAGTAGACAAAAGCAAACGCTCCTACATGCACTGTATCAAGTAGTTTAAGTGCCCTGGAGAAGAATCAAGCAGGGTGAGCGATATAGGAGTGATGGGTTTGGCTGTTTGATACAGGGTGAACCCGTTGCTTTCGAGTCAATTCTGACTCACGGCGACATATGTCACAGGGTAGAACTGTGCTCCGTGGGGTTTTCTTGTCTGAAATCTCTATGGAAGCAGATTATCAGGCCTCCCTTCTGTGCTACCACTGGGTAGGTTTGAACCGCCAATCTCTAGATTAGCAGCCAATCACACGCTGCTCGTGCCAGCCAGCGACCCCTTCAATATGGGATATAGCTCCGTCTATATAAAAAAAAAAAAAAAATTTTTTTTTTTTTATATGAGAACATGAAAGTTTAAGATACTTCATGAGGTAGTGAGTGTAGGGGAACATTGGGGAATTAAAAGACCTAGATTAATAATAGAGAGTTTTATTTTTTTACATAATTACTTGATATAGGCAGAAATGTTTTTTACTTTTAAGGTATGTATGTGTGTGTGTATATATACATATATATATTTGTTTTTTCTTACAGGATTAACACCTCTGGACTTCGAAGGTGATCATGTGTCCCTAGCCTTAAGCTGAGAAGCTGCATAAAACAAGCATCCTTCCTGTAAAATCAGCATAGCAAGATGAGAGGCGGAAAAAGCATGCTAGGAAGAAGCAAAGTTCGCTGTTGAACTGTCTTGCTTTTGGCCAGAACACAGCTCAGCTTCAAATTCTGCCTCTGCATTTCCCTTCCCAACTTTGGTTCAAGGCCTGGAGTGATGCCCTCCCAGCCCAGGGCACCTTTCATTTTGTGACACCTGAAACATGACCAGCAGTAGCCACACATGTCCAGCCCCAGCAGTGAATGGCCACATGACTCACTATCCGGCTGCACCCTACCCTTTACTCTTTCCGCCAGTCATCGGAGGACTTTCTTTGCCTTCCCTCCATGGTCTTCACGGCCACCCCCCTCTGAGTGGGTGCAGCACCCCATCACCTGCAAGTAAGTGCCGCTGGATTTTGTTCTCTTTTCTCTTGGTTGATTGACTTAACGGACCTGAGAAAACAGGATGGTTGGTATCCAGGGTGAGTTCTCATTTTCTTGTGTGTTGCTCTCTTTTGGTCTAGAATCCTACTTTTGTGGGTAGAAGTGCACTTAGAAGCCAGGGAAATGGTGAATTTTAGAATTTGACCTTTGGTATTTTGCTGTATTTTATACAATGCAAACACAAAAAGTAATCACATCTGGCCAATAAACTGGAAAGAATTGATCACTCGGTAAATAATACGAGTAATGAATTAGGAGATGATACCATAAACCATAAAAATCACTAAGTATAATCCCTGAGTTAAAATCAATTTTGGGTGTGAGGTCTCCTATAAGTTTTTTACTCATCTCCTGTGTACAAGTGCTGTCTGTAATTGTTCTCAACTTCCCAAGGTCCTAATGCTACCAATTCATATCATATATCCTTTTTTAATATCCTTGACCACTTTTGACTCTGTGTCAAGTTATTTATTTTTTTAACCTTAGTTCTTCTCTAAAATGTTGGGTGTAAAGTACTATATAATAAAAGTAGAGTAAAAATTCTTCAAGCGTAAGGTGATTTACTCATAGAAAGCATCTATGTTATGTGAAAAAGTTTAAGGAAAGACTATGGAAGCTAATGAGCTCTTCTAGTTTTTTAGAAGCAATTTGCCCAGTTTGGCATCTGGAGGTAAAAAAGGCATATTAATTCAACTGTGATGCATCAGGTGTCCAGAATAGATCCTCCAAGTTCTTCCTTGCTTATAGCCCAACAGGAGTCCTTTATAGTTCTTCCTGGTGTTAATTTCACATTCTGCTACTTCTTAAGGAGTTCCTCCGAATATGTTCTTGGTATTTAGAAGTTTTTCTTTTGAAATACTGTCTTAATTTTTCTGGATTGTGGTCTCTGTGCCTTAACTTCTGCTTCCTCCTAGGTCCTTAGCTCACTGGGAATAGGGAACCCATTCTATTTTAAGTAGTCTGTCTTAGCTCCCGGCTCAGTGCCTTCAAAATAGTAAGGGATGGATGGATAGTTGTTTGGATGGTTCGATGGGTAGACGGACAGCTGGTTGGATGGACCGTTGGACAGACTTTCACTGCAGGGTTGTTGATTGAAATAATAGTATTGTCATACCTGATAAATACAGACATGTTTTCCTTGTTGGAATACCTGACTATAACCCTTCTCTTTTTGTGTTTTGGACTTCTGGCTAGTGAGTGTGGCTAATAAAGACTTACTGAATTGCTAGTAACAACTTCCCATGCTTCTGAAGTTCAAATGGAAAGTAGATATGGTTTCTTGGTTACCAAAAGAGATGGAAAAGAGCCCCTGTATTCAACAGACCTTGCTTACTCAGGTGCCAATTCAAACCATGTCCACCCAACATGCAAATGATACAGTGAAGTTACTTTCAGCTAGTACATGTGGGATTGTGATTAGATGATGATTAAATCCATTAAGATTTTATGCAAGAGCCTTTGTGTCAAATTCTCTTGCTCATCCAACCAGAGGGGTACCACATTCTAATAGGTTCCTGTTCTCAGATCTGAAGTGTATTTCGTAAATGCAGTCAAGAAGTCAAGCAGGAGTAGAATTGCCATCCTGACTAACCTGCATCCCCTAGACCCTAATAAATGAGGGCTTCTTTGGCTACTGTTTTTAAAGAAAACGCAAAGCATAGTATGGAGGAGTGAGAGGGACCTTTTTGCCAGATTAACATCCTTGAATCCACTTTCAATATACAAATCTCTCACCATTGCTTACAGATATTTTTAAGAATTCTAAAGAGCAGTAGTCAGCAAATGATGGCCCTTGGACCAAACCCAACCCACCAACTGTTCCTGTAATTAAAAATTGGAGGGAGCATGGCCAGACTCATTTGCTTACATATTGCTTATGGCTGCTTTTACACTGCAGTGGTAGAAATGAGTAGTAGTGGTGGTAGAAATTGTATACCCCTCCTCCCCAAATCTTAAAACTTTACTATCTGGTTCTTTACAGAAAAAGTTTGGTGACCAGTTCTATGAAGAGCATTGGGATAGGAGTTAAATCATCCCAAATCCAATCCAGACTCTGCTTCTAATGAGTAAATTTAGCTCTTCTAATTCCTTCCGCTAATCCTAATCTTGGTGGCTCTGCCTCTATCCTGAATGAGCTGGGCTACATCGTATCTAAAGATGCTTTCACATCTAAAAAGCCAGGCTATTTGTTTCATTTCACAGTTACTAATTAAGCATGAGGTCCAGTCACTAGTAGGTTGAACCATATGAAACTGCTGTTTCTCTAGATAGAAATTGGTCAAGTATTGGCAATTGGATATGATTCAACCTATAAAAAAAGAGAGTTTGAAGTTAAAAAAAAAAAACGGTAAATAACTGATAACAGCTCTTTTCTGAGGGTCTTGTGTGGAAGGTGCTGAGTAACTGCACTTTGAAAGGTGTCTGGACAAAGAGCAGGAAAAAGGGCTAGGTACAGAAATTTCAGGCTGGAAACTTGAAAGTTAGCTTACTCCATACCCTGACTAATGACTTTTTTTGTTTTTTTGGTTCCTACACCCAAAGCACATGACAGCTGCTCAGATGAAAATCTTCAAAAGAAGCCAGTATTAATATATAGTCTGAAAGTTGGCCCTTGAAGAGGGAGTTGTCTTTGTTAGAGTTGTCTTTGCCTGTGGTTTAGAAAGACCTTGGAACAAGGACAAGGTCTTGAGAGTTGCATACCATTAAAAAATCATTTTAAAAGTATATTCATGTACCAAGATTAGTTAGAGAGGTAGCCAAATTCTTTAAAGTCCCAACAGCTAAGGGAATACATACTTCGGAGGAAAAGCCGACTAACCTGGAATCAAAAGGAACCACAGATGGGAACAAGTATGTGGGAAGACCATGCCATTGAACTATGAGATTTGCTGATGTTGCTTTCAAAATCTGCACTCGTCTAGATTCTGTAGCTTAGCTGGAAAGGATACATTCTCCTGCCCGTGTAATAAAGGTCTGTCTGCACCAGGTAATTGTATAAGGCTCAAGAACCTTCTAGCTCAAAAATGAATGAGAGTAATTTCCATACCAGCTATTGATGCTACACCCTCCTTTTACTCTTCCCTCCATTCAGCCCGATGTTAATGGTCATCCTGCTCTCCTAGATCAGAACTAGAACTCTGAGTTTTTAACCTCTCTCAGTCTATAGTGTGTGTCTCTATTCCCACATAAAGATGTCCTTGACCTTACTTCTAGTTTCCAAGTGACCTTAGACAAGTCACTTAACCTTTCTGAATTTCAGTTCCATAAACTATAAAATGGTTTTATTTATAGGGTCATATTTTATAGTAATCACATTCAAATGTCTTCATGAATGATGATGGTGTACAAATTAGAATTAAAACTTATACTGTAAAAGGGTTGAAACAGGATAATCTCCAAGGCCTTTTCAACTCTAACAAGCAATGATTCTTTATAATTCAGATTTTCTGTTGGGCCCCATGCAATTCACAGACAATCCGAGAAGTGGGAGAGTCCATCTCTTCTTTGCTCGTCCTGGTGGTGAACGCTGATCTTCTCCAACATGGAGTACTTGGCTATTGGTATGACCATTGATGACCACTCACAATTCAGAGTAAATGATGTGGCCACTTTTCAGACAGTCTGCTCTCCAGAAAATTTTACCCTAAAGAAAAAATGTATCTGTAGGAGAGAAGTGAATTTGAAGCATCTTCTACGTGTGTCTGTCCTGTCTTTGTGCTCTGAATTACTTCTTACCATGACACAGTCTCTAAGCTTAGAAGAGAGGAGACGTGAGAAAAGGGAGTTGAAAGAAGTAAAAGGAGAGACTGCCATGCGTTGAACACCTTCTGGGAAGGCCCCTGAGCATTAAATGTAGGCCAGTCTATACATTTTCAATTGCCTTCTAACTTTTTTGCCAGACCATTAGCAGTAGTCCCATTTTACATGTGAAGACCATCAGATTTAGGGTAAAGAACTTACATGAGATTATGTAACTAGTTAATGTTGGAGCCAAATTGCAAACCCAGCTCGTGAAGCCCCAAAGTGCATGCTTTTCCCATGTACTTTGTTCCAGGTAATCAGTTCAGCTTATCCCCTTGGATAATCCTATAGCTTGGCTACGGACATCTCTTTCTCATGATGCTTCAGGGACTCCTTGGAGGTAATAGACTTTTAAAGGACCTCAACCTCTGTAGTTTCACCAACCACTGTGGAAGCAGCTATCATTATCATTTTCATCAGATTGGGAAGTTGAGGGTAGAACCCATAGTCAGGAAGGCTCCCAGATGCCCCTGCTCAGCTTTACCCTGTAGACAGAGAGCTTGTCGCCTCCAGGTAAGCGTGACTTCCAACAGGAGGAGAGCCAGATACGCTCTGCCTGGGAGCACTCAACGTTTTATGTCCCGGGCTCTTTGTGAAAGTTGGACAACTGTCCGTCTGTCTCTTTATGTTCCTTTCATGGCTGCTTGTTCTGTTTTATTGCTGCACATGTGCTATTTTATAGGTTGTTGTAAGCTGGAAAATATTGTTAAGCATTTGGCTTCAGAGCCTCTCTCAAAATGATCTCAGTTTAACGCCAGCATCTTAAAATGAGAGTTCTTTTCCCTCGGTTCTTTAATGATCAGAAAGTGCTCTCCTGTCAAAATTACAAAATAGGGTATTGTGCTTAAAAAACCCAAACCTTCTGGAGAGACAGGCTGTGTAGTCTCAGAATTTCCAGTGACAGGACATAAGACTACTCTTACTTCTATTTTTTTTGTCTTAATCTAAGAGGAGTCTTGTTCCCCAGCTTGTCTATAGCAGGGTGTGTAGCCAGACTGGAATTCCTTACTACTTGTTAAGGACAATTGGCCAGAAATGTTGGTCCTGTTTTAAATACACACAGATTGATGGCAACTAAAGCCAAGTTGTTAATTCCTAGTATCCATCATTCGTTGCTCTGCAGTCTTGTTTTCTTTCTACTCTAAGTTATATTTGTCCTCAATCTTATACAATGGCCCCGCTGGACAGGGACCACATCTAATTTTAAAATATCTGGGACCTAGTTTATTGGTGGTATTTAGTGAATGTCAAACACAATAGCATTGTCCGTATCTTATATCCTTTACATATTTAAGCCAAATAAAAATACTACTTAAAAAAGTTGTTGCCAAGTCAGTTCCAACTCATAGAGTCCCCATGTGTGTCAGAGTAGAACTGTGATCATGGGGTTTTCAGTGGCTGCTTTTTCTGATGTAAATCATCAGGTCTTTCTTCTGAGGTGCCCGTGGGTGGACTCGAACTGCCAGCCTTTCACTTAGTAGCCAAGCACATTCATTGCTTGTACCACCCGGAGACTCCAAAAATAAGATAAAAGACACGTCTTAGGAATTTGAGTACACTCAGCTAAAACTATTTGTCCATCTTACCTGCCTTTGGTCATTGAGTATCTCTGAAGCTGTGACACTTGGGGAGGTCAAAGGCTTTACCTGAATGTTTGAGAGAGAAAATAGTTTTTATATTTTCAGCATGGTGGAATGATTCAGAGGTCCTGCGTAGGACTGGAGCCACATGTGTATCATGTCAGATCCCATTCCTTAAAGGGGGACAGGAATTGATTACTTCGGTGTCCCTCTTCCCCAAATGTAAAGGAATCTTTGTGTTTTCTTCTTGATGTCTCTACAATTCCCCCAGACTCTGATTAAGTGCAACCTGTAATCTTTAGAACAGTTCTAATGGAAAGCTGGGCTCATTCTGTATTGAAATTTACCCCAAAGGGATCAAGAATATGTGAACATTAATTAGAAACAAAAAGATTATTGTTCAATTTCATCAAATTAACTACAGTTCCCAAAGGAGGTTCTTAACTCTGGAAGTGTGTTCTTAAATAAAAATAGCCTTTCAGTTATGGATGCTATCATAATAACAGTAATGGATTTACCTCCAAGTTACTCCTGCCATTGGTTTTTTCTCTAGGGAAAGCGTGTTTAGAAGTTATTGAAGTTAAAACTATAAAGTTCCTGGAAGATAACATAGGAACAAAGCTAGGGTTCCTAATTGTTGGCATAAATACACTATCAAACACTACTAAAAGAATGCACGAACAACAGAAAAACTAGATAACTGGGGCCTTCTAAAACTTAAATACTTAGTGCTCATCGAAACACTTTACCAACAGAGTAAAAACACAGCTTACAGACTGGGGAAAAAAAATTGGCAACAACATATCTGACAAGGGTCTAATCTCTAAAATATATGGAAAACTTCAACAACTCAACAACAAAAAGCAAACAATCCAATCAAAAAATGAGCAAACGATACAAACAGACACTTCACCAAAGAGGACATTCAGGAGACTAACAAACACATGAAGAGATGCTCATGATCATTAGTCATTAACCTGTTGCCATCGAGTCAATTCCGACTCATAGTGACCCCATAGGATAGAACAGAACTGCCCCATAGGATTTCCATGGACTGCCTGGTGGATTTGGACTGCCGATGTTTTGGTTAGCAGCTGTAGCACTTAACCACTATGCCACGGAGAAGCAAACAAAAACTAATGAGAATAGCATCTCACCCCAGCAAAAATGGCACTGATCCAGAAAACAAAACAAATGCTAGTGAGGTTGTGGGGAGATTGGAACTCTTTACACTGCTGATGAGATTGTAAAATGGTACAACCACTGTGGAAAACACTATGTGCTTTCTCAATAAGCTAGAAATAGAAATATCTTATGATCCAGTAATTCTACTCCTAGATATATATTCTAGAGACATAAGAGCAGTGATGTGAATAGACATATGCACACCCATGTTCACTACAGCGCTATTCCCAATAGCAAAAAATGGAAACAACCTAAATGTCCATCGACAGGTGAATGGATAAACAAATTGTGGTACACACATACAGTGGAATACTATACAATAATAAAGAATAACGATGAGTCCGTGAAACATCTTATAACATGGATGAATCTGGAAGACATTATGCTCATGAAATAAGTCGAACACAAAATGACAAATATGGTATGGTACCACTTTTATAAAAAGTCACGAATAGGTATATACACAGAAAGCAGTGTTCTTTGATGGTTACTGGGGAAGGGAAGGGAAATCACTTGATAGGAGACACCTGTTAATTCTGGTGATGGGAAAGGCAATACACAATATGACGGAAGTCAGCACAACCCGACCAAGGGAAATAAAGACGCTGAGAGATACGAAAGAATAAGGGACAACTGCGGTAAATGCTGTAAAATATACAATTTTGCAGCAACAGTAATAACAGACAAAAAATATGTGAGTGGTTACATAGGCAGATATGTATGTTATATGGGTATGGAAGGGCATATGGGAGTACATGCGTGTACATGTGTAGGTATATTTGTGGGCATATGTATATACATATTTATGCTGAATATATACAATAAAGCACATCAAAACCTGATGCTGTCCAGTCAATTCCGACTCATAGCAACCCTATAGGACAGAGTAGAACTGCCCTATAGGTCTTCCAAGGAGTGGCTGGTGGATTTGAACTGCCAACCTTTTGGTTAGCAGCCAAGCTCTTAACCACTGCACCACCAGGGCTCCATAAATCACATAGAAGGCACAATTATTGATACTTTCTAGACATATCATAGGATCAATCTACTGTGTTTGAAGGCTCAGGACCATAGTCTTGTAGGACAACCAGGTCAGTTGTCATAATTTAGTTCATAAAGATAATGTTCTACATCTCAGTTTAGTGTATAGTGTCTAGGATCTTAAAAGCTTGTGAGCCACTATCTAAGATACAACTATTGGGTCTCTTCCCATCTGGAGTAAAAGCGAGTGAAGGAAACCAAAGACTCAAGGAAGGAAACTAGTCCACAGGACTAATGGCTCACTGGAACCACAGCTTCCTCTAGCCTGAGACCGGAAGAACTAGATGGTGCCTGGCTACCACTACCAACTGTTGTGATCAGGGACACAATAGAACGTCCTGGTTAGAATGGGAAAAAAACATAGGAAAAAAACTCAAGCTCATAAAAAAGACTAGATTTACCGGACTGATAGAGACTATAGGAATCCCAGAGACTATTGCCCTAAGGTACCTTTTAACCTGGAACTGAAGCCACTGCCAGAGGTCACGCTTCAGCCAAATAATGGTTTGGACTATAAGATAAACAATGACACCCATGAGGAATGTGCTCCTTTAAACAATCAACTACATGAGACCAGTCAACATTTAACCAAAGGCAAAGATGAGAAGTCAAGGAGGGTCAGGGAAAATGGATGGATGGAAACAGGGCAAGCAGGGTAGAAATGGTGAGAGTGCTGACATACTATGGGGACTGTAACCAATGTTACAGAACAATTTGTATATGAATTGTTGAATGGGAATCTAATTTGCTGTGTAAATTTTCACCTAAAACACAATAAAATATTTTTAAACAGACTATTTTT
Source organism: Elephas maximus indicus (assembly GCF_024166365.1). Classification (NCBI taxonomy): domain Eukaryota; kingdom Metazoa; phylum Chordata; class Mammalia; order Proboscidea; family Elephantidae; genus Elephas; species Elephas maximus. The sequence goes on along the minus strand of NC_064845.1, from coordinate 14,408,052 downwards.
GATTTTTGATATGAAAACTAAAATCAACATAATGGTTCTGAGTTAGCTGAGGTGGTATGAGATATGAGACCTCTTGTGTTTTCTAAATTTCTGTCTTGATGATATTACCAATCTACCGAATTTTTATGCAAATAACACATGCCTTGTTTGTTTGTTGGCTGTGCCTTCCCCTCCAGAGGTATTTTTGTAAACGTGGTATGCTAATTTTTCTTTTTTTTTTTTTTAATAGCAACATGTGGAAGATGATTGGCATGGCAGCACTTGTGAGAGTGCCTCATGGTGGGGGGGAGGGTGTGGCCAGAAAACAAACCCAGAAGGCGTGTGTTATTTGTGTAAAAATGCAGTATAGCTTGTATATGTTTCAGATGGGCTATATTGATCCTGGTGGAGTAGTGGTTAAGTGCTACAGCTGCTAACCAAGAGGTCGGCAGTTCAAATCCGCCAGGCGCTCCTTGGAAACTCTATGGGGCAGCTCTACTCTGTCCTGTAGGGTCGCTATGAGTCAGAATCGACTCGATGGCAGTGGGTTTGATTTTTGGGTTATACTGATCCTAAAGATGAGAGACCTATTTATAGGATCTGAAGTGATGGGAGGTAAACCTACATACAGGTGACATGAGGTCAAGTGGAATTGCCACCAGGTGACTTATCTCTAGGCCATCTTCAGGGTGTATCTCTGATGATTCATATTCTTGATTAAAGTGATGAAGTTCCCTCTTCTATCTCTGCTTTTCTGTTTTTCTACTCCTGCTCTTTCTGGCATTTCAATGATTCTTATTTAAACTGTAAAGAGACAGAGAATCTATTTGGCCCTATTATTTGAGCTCTGGGCTCTAAGAACATAAGGCCACCAGACCAAACAATGGCCAAATGGTACCATTATCTCTCTTGCAATTTTTATTTTCCCATGAAAGTAATTATTGAAAATAGCTAATATTTGAGGGTTAGAAACTGGCAAAATTGTCACGAAAGGATAGACTGGAAGGGCTGACTTATCAGGGGGAGAGTAAGTGGCAGTATGGAGTAAGGTGTATATAAGCTTATGTGTGACAGACTGACTCGATTTGTAAACGTTCACTTAAAGCTCAATAAAAATTATTAAAAAAAAAAGCTAACATTTATTGAGCATGTTATGTATATTGTCTCTATCTGCCAACTGGAAAAGGGTGAGAGAGAAACTAAGATCCAGATAGCCAACTTTCCTAAGTTCCAAACCAAAAAATACCAAACCTGTCGCTGTTGAGTCAATTCCAACTCATTGCAACTCTATAGGGCAGAGTAAAACTGTCCCATAGGGTTTCTAAGGCTGTTGTCTTTAAGGAAGCTGACTGCCGCGTTTCTCTCTTGCAGAACAGCTGGTGGGTTTGAACTGCTGACCTTTCAGTTAGCAGCCAAGCCCTTAACCACTGTACTACCAGAGCTCCTTCTCCTAACGTCACTCAGACGAAAATGATGAACAATGTTTGGCTCTGCTTGCTCTGTTTCCAATCCCAGTTTTCTTTCCATGCTTCCCCATGTTCGCTGTGGATATTGAAAGGAGGCAAAGACTTTTAAAACACAGTATCTGTCTTCAAGGGTCTTGTGTTCCTATTGGGAAGTTATGATCACCTAAAACCATTTAGATCTAAAACCCTGATTGCTCTGTATCTTTCAAGGCTTATATTTTGCAGAGCTTGGAGTATTCTCTCCCTCCCTGGCAGAACAATGGTGTTCTCACGCGAGCACACACTGTGCATGTCCTAGTCTGCTGTTGTTTTCATAACTTTTCCTCGCCTGTCAGTCTATTACCAGGATGCCTGGCATGTAATGGAAACTCATGTAATGTTTGCAGACTGGCTCAATCAATGGTCTCGATGGTGGGAGGAATTTGGAAGTCAGTGGATGTGTTTTTGGATGTCACAGTGACTGGGAGTACAACAGGCATTTAGTGGACAGAGGCCAAGATGGCTGAATGTCTTGCAATGGGTGCAAGCTGTGAACAATAAAGAATTGCCCCACGTTCCTGATGACTTTCCAGTGTCCCACCAGACATTCTGTGTTAAGAACCAAAAAAAAAAAAAAAAATTAACTGAACCTAAAACATAGCTCCATCTTACAGAAAAAAGCAAAATGTTGAATGCTTTTATGGTGCCATGAAATTATTTCAGACAGTAATTACTGTGTAAATTAAGAGTAGGCCGGTCTTTGTTTTATTTGGAAATTTTTTTTAAGAGTGATTCACCATTTCAGAGAATCTTGTCACTGATGGCACTGCTTTTCTTGGTATTTCAATCACCAATGCCACACGCTTTTATTAATTTGCATTTGTAGCTAACACATTCACTGTAATTTTGCATCTAGGCGCAAGCGTCTTTCTGCTTCTTAATGCCTGAGTATTTACACATTGAAATAGCTATTATTTTATTCCAAATTACATTATTTCATCCTTGATATAGCAGTCAGGGTACTATATTAACATCTTTGAAATAATATATGCAGGGGCTGTATTTCTGTGACTTTCAGTTTGAGAGAGTAAAGCAGGTACTGTAATATATGTTTGAAAAAGACATGGATCCAAAGAGTTAAGGATTACCATAATGAATAAGGGAATGGATGAATCTGTGAACAAATGAGTGAAACATAGTTAATAGCACCAAATAAGCTGTCTAGAAAATAAATGCTCTAGCATTGAGAGGGGAAGTGAGGAGTTATTGAGTGGAAGAAGTCAGGGAAAGGTTTGAAAAACCAAATCCAGTGACCATGCCAAGGATGGAGCCATTGGTATGGGACTAAGGAAAGCCACAGACAGAAGACTCACAGAAAGTAGATAAGTGCTTTAAATTTTCCATCTTGGATGGCATGTGGGATTGGGAAGGCACCAGCTGGTTCCTGCCTCCATTTCTGCATGTATAACCAGTGTCTCCAAAGTGTACAGAAGAGAATCAAATGTATTACCATTCATTGCTGAACTCTACTAATAGTTGCTTAACGCACATGTGTTGGGGATTGTGATAAGCACCTTAGAGTCACTTTGAGGGTTGCTGGGTAATTCCATCAGAGTTATCTGTTCTTTCTTGTGTTCCGTGTCAGATTCTGCCTCCAATGAGATGTCATCCCAGGCTTTACCAGGAGAAATTATGAGACTATAACTTGCTACCACTCAAATAGGTACGCTATAGGAAAAAACTATACTTTTTACCTTTTTCCACTCTGAAAATATGTATTATTTTCTTATAATTTTATCCTCATAGTGATTTTCTTTTCCCACTTTAGGTAGCTTCATTGGCTTGAACTAATGAAAGATGCTTGAGAGAAGTTGTTTTTTCTTTTTTTGTTCACAGCAGATTTCTCTTGATTTTGGCAGCTGCAAGTCCATGGTTGTGATTCACAATCTTCACATTTTTCTTCTTTTTAATGAATTTTTCTCTAGCTCTCTGGCTTTCTTTTTGTCTTATACTTGAATGTTCAACTCCCACCCTACTTTTGACCCCCGTATATCCTCCTTCATACCCATTTTATTCTTCATTTTAAAGTCTTTGCCTCAAAACTCTGCAGGCTTAGCCATCACTGTCATATTGGAGTCTGTGAGATTCTCCAGAAGAGTCCTTCACTTTACAAGTTCATATTTCAAGTTCCAGTCCCTGAGGGATTATTGGGGGCAGTGATCTTATCATTATAATTGTCAATTCTTTATTATCTTGAACATCACTTTAATGGTTTATCTCGAAATCTCTCTTAGGGGGTTGTGAGCTATAAATTTAGTTGACTTTGTCTAACCTTCTAGTCTAGAATTCTCAGTGGCTTCTTGCCATTTTTGAACAAGCAGATTTGAATGACTCCCCTGACCAGCCCCTGATGTCCCCCATTCAATAATAGGCCATGTCTCCTTCATACTTAGAGCTAATTTTCTTACATAATCAATTCTCTATTCTATTTCTGTCCTAATCTTTACATTTGTCCCTATTAGTCCTCCAGCCCGGTTCTAGGATTTTGAGTTCCTTATGGCCAAAAGCCTATTTAAGTTTTTGTTTTTGTTTGATTTCGAGCCCCACCTAGGGTCGTACCGTATGTTAACTTTACTTAAGGATTCTGGGACTAACTAAACCCTTCTTGGTTTAACTTTACCCTCAGTGAAGTGGAGACCTTAGGCCACTGTCTTTTGATGTCATATGATTAGACAAATTTAATTAAAATTTTTTTTTTATATATAGCATTAATTTTTTATTTCAGTTTATTGCTTTTTTTTCAGTTGATTTAATGGAAGTAACCACTTTCCAATGAGAACACGTATTTTTAGTTTAATGCTGAGATACATTGCCAAATGCTCATGTCTTTGAAAACATAAAGACAAAATAAAAAAGTTTTAGGGCATTTTTTGCAAACAAGGACAGTGGTTGTATGTGGTCCTCTGGGCACTGATGGCTGCAACAAGTTATGTAGCTAATATTGCACGGTGAATCACATACAGTGCTGAGAGAGGTACTGTCCAAAGACTGCCCCCAACCTCTAGAAGCTTACAGTCTAACACAGAAGTACACGTTAAGAAAGGCTCGTCTTATTGAACCAAAAATGGAATTAACACGTATAGTTTGGAGGGGTGTTGCAAGGCTGGAGGTTGTGAGTGGGACAAGAGAGATTTCTATTTCCAGGCCAGATCTGTGTCCTTGAACATGTTTTTTTACCACTCTGTGTTTCAGCTTCCTCACCTGTGAAATAAGAATAGTAATGGTACCCTCAGTGGGTTACTATGCACTTTTCATTAATTAATACCTGTAAACCACTTCCAACAGTGCTTGCCACTTAGAACTCAATAAATAATAGCAATCATTATTATTCTTATACTCAACATATTGTTGGAACCTGTCCACTCAAAGGCAAAGGCTGTGTTGTCACGGGACTGTCGTTTCTTCAATTGTTCTAACATTTGCTTCCAAAATACCATGGTCTTCTACAGGCATGTGTACTTTTCCATTTTTTTTTTTTTAATAAGTCTATATAAGACACATGGAAATATGCACTTCACAGTGTTTATACCCTGCCAAGATTTTTGTTTAAATTGCAAAATTCTCCAGGGGGAAGAACTTGAACTTAGATATTGGAAAGGACCCTTTTCCATGAGTAACTGTGGTCTGCTGAATAATTTTCTAGTTTCCACGAAGAGTTCACATCCAAGAAATACATATATATTTGAGATTGTCTTTCACAACTGAGCTTTCCTTAGAATCTGAGAAATTAGTCAAAGGCCAAATACCCATCTTTCCTAAGGCCTGCAGGGTTTCCAGGTTACTTTGTCTCTATAAAGACTCGATAAAGTCTCTAGTAACACTTGATTTAATTTCAGTGGTGTTGATATGCACTTCCGTTTCTCAAATATTATGGTTTTGCAAGATGCTGTAATGTTGTGACTGCTATCTCCCTGTCTGGCAGTCTGCAAGATGGTTATGAACTTAGCTAATCAAAAAAAAAAGGTAGATAAAGAAAAAAAATTAATGTTGACACTTCACACAAGCAAAGAGCACTTTTATAACGACCACATGGTTAAAGGAAAGCTACCCTGAAGCACGTGTAGTGAATTTCTTTTATCAGAATGACTTGATCTGATATTTGACCAAACAGGGATTCCCATGAGTCCTGATGGAAACCTCCGAGACATGAAACGATTTTCACAGGATTGTTGACTTCTGCACTGACCTCCTATAGACAGTTTAAGACTTGTCTTCCGTTTCTTCCACGGGAAATCTTATTCCAGAACTCAACTCAAGCCAGATAATAAACCAAAAGAAACATGTGCTACTATTAATAATAGAGTATGGAATTGAAAATGTTTTGTTTAATTCTGAATCCGCAAACACGCTTAATTCTAGGTTTTTACATATACACACATAGAAATTATGTTGCAAAAATAACATTTTATTTAATACTAGCCACAATTGTTCCATCGCCACTTTGAGAACAGAAAACAGAGGTGTATGCCCGGTACTGGGCAGACAGAGAAGTGCTATGGAGTAATAGGAAAAGACCAAGACATGACACCAGGAATCCCAGCACTCAATGGCAAGCACCTTCCTGTTCTTTAGCCTCAATTTCTTTCATTTGCAAAATGCAGATAATAATAAACACTCCCTTATTTGTTGGTGGCAAAGTGGTTAAGTGCTCGGCTGCTAACCAAAAGGTTGGCAGTTCAAACCCACCAGCTGCTCTGTGGGAGAAAGATGTGGCAGTCTGCTTCCATAAAGATTACAGCCTTGGAAGTCCTATGGGGCCAATCGACTGTGTTCTATAGGGTCGCTACGAGTTGGAATTGACTTGATGGCAATGAGTTTGGTTTTTTTTTTTGTTCGGGTATTGGTAGATTCCAATTAAATAATTCATGAGAAGGTTATGGGGTAAAAGACCTAGTTTCACCCTAAATAAGGTGTTCCTTGTCCTTGAGTTTGGAGAAATGATCACTGGAACATTGGGGTGCCTTGGTCTAGGACTTCCAGGCCACATCTGAGAATTTGTGCCAATGGATTGGGGCTGGCCAGATGAGAAAAGACTCACTTGGTAAGCCCATATCAACTAGCCTCAGGAGCATGATTTAGCCTATCATGTAAGACTGGCTAATAAAAGCCTGGAACCTAAGGCTCAAGGAGCTTCCTGGTTGACAGCTTGGAGGTTTACAAGAAGATTAGCTCTCAAGAGACTAATGAGTCCCTTGGGACGTGGAAGCTCTATGCTGGGAATACTCCCAGACCTTGCCCTATGCATCTCTTCATTTGTACTCTTTTTGGCTGTAATTAATCTGTAACTGAAAGTATGGTATGTTGTTTTTAGGTGCTGTCAAGTTGATTTTAACTCATAATGATCCTATTATATACAACAGAACGAAACACTGCTCTGTCCTGTTCCATCCTCACAATCATTGCTATGTTTCAGTCCATTGTTGCAGCCTCTGTGTCAATCCATCTTGTTGACGGTCTTCCTCTTTTTCTATTACCCTGGATTTTACCAAGCATGATATCCTTCTCCAGGGATTGGTACCTCCTGATAACATGGCCAAAGCATGTAATATAAAATCTCACCATCCTTACTTCTAAGGACCATTCTGCCTGCATACCAAAAAAAAAAAAAAAAAAAAAACCCATTGCCATCAAGCTGATTCCAACTCATAGTGACTCTATATGACAGAGTAGAACTATCCCATACGGTTTCCAAGGAGTGCCTGGTGGATTCGAACTGCTGACCTTTTGGTTGGCAGCCATAGCTTTAACCACTACACCACCAGGGTTTCCTCTGTTTGTAAACGCTCCATGAATTCTGTGAGTCATTCCAGCAAATTACTGAACACAAAGGGGCAATAGAAATAAAGGTGCTGTGTGGAATCCCAACTTAGCAGCTGACATCCTGAAAAAGTAGTGGGAGACCAGCCCCAAATTTGTGGCAAGCAGGTCAGAACGTTGGGGCGTAGTGTGGACTCCTCAAACTTGTGGCTGATGTCTACCTACTCGGCAATCTGAAGGACACTGTCCTTTTATTATTATTTTAAATTTTACTGCGAAAATATACATAAGAAAACATGCTAATTCAATAATATTTACATATACAATTCAGTAGGATTGATCACATTCTTTAAGCTGTGCAACCGTTCTCACTATCCTTTTCCAAATCATTCCACCACCTTTAACATAAACTCAATGCACTCTAAGCAAAATTTCCCCTTTTCTCTCTTCCTCCCACCCCCGGAAACCACTAACCATCTTTGATTTCTATATATTTACTTATTTCCAGTAAGTAATATAGTATTTGTCCTTTGCAGCTGACTTATCACACTCAGCATGATGTTTTCAATGTTCATCGATGTTGTGGTATGCATCAGGACTTTATTTCTCTTTATAGTTGAGTAGTATTCCATTGTATGTATACACCACATTTTGTTTATCCATTCATCTGCTGATGGACATTTCAGTTGTTTCTACCTTTTGACTATTGTGAAAAGTGCTGCAGTGAACATTGGGGTACAGATTTCTGTTTGCATTCCTGTCCTCACTTCTTCTGGGTATACCTAAGATTGGGATTGCTAGGTCATGTGGTAGCTCTGTGTTTAACTTTTTGAGGCACTGCCAAACTGTTTTCCACCCTGGCTGTACCACTGCATACTCCCACCAGCAATGAATGTGGGTTCCAATTTCCTCACAACCTCACCAACACCTATTGTTTTCTGTTTTTAATCGTTGGCATTCTAATAGGGGTGAGATGGTATCTCATTGTGATTTATATCTTTCTAATAACTAATAACATGGAGCATCTTTTCTTGTACTTGTTGGCCATTTAAATATCCTCTTTTGTGAAATGTCTGTTCAAGTCCTTTGCCTTTTTTTAAATTCGTTCATTTTTCTTTTGGTTAAGCTGTAGATTTTTTTTTTTAACTTATTTGGATATTAGACTCTCATTGGATATATGGTTCCCAAAATTTTTCTCTCCGTCTGTAGGTTGTCTTTTCACTGTTTTGATAAAGTCATTTGATGAAGGACAGTATTTAATTTTTATGATGTTCCATGTATCTATTTTGTCTTTTGCTGCTTGTACTTTTGCTGTCACAGCTGATAATCCATTAAAAACTAGGTCTTGCATGTACACCCTTGTATTTTCTTCTAAGAATTTTACGATTTTAGTTTTTATATTTAGGTCCTTGAATTATTTTGAATGGGTTTTTGTATGTGGTGTGAGGCATGGATTGAAGGATGGTGATCTTTTAACTTGTGAGCTCTGACCTAGTTCTAGTTAGTGGGGGGTGCTGGTGATGAGAATGGAAAAGTAGGAATGTGAGGATTGGATCAGTCTCCCCATAATGGGGATTGGATTCATGCTGATCCTGACTGTGCAAGCATATAGCATATTTTAGTTGAAAATTGCCTTTTAGGCAATAAAATTTCTAATTATTAAGCTAAATTGTACAAACATCTCAGTAATATGAATCATTATCTTAATATTATGGCTGAATAACAATACTATAGTGTGATATCCTTGAGAGAAAAAACTGTACTTTATTAATTGCAATATTCTGATTTCTCCATTCCTGACACAATATCTGGTGCTTATTGGCCAATCAATATTTGACGGAAGGATAGATGGATAAAACCAAAAAAACCCGGTGCCGTTGAGTCGATTCCGACTCATAGTGACCCTATAGGACAGAGTGGAACTGCCCCATACAGTTTCTTGGCGGATTTGAACTGCCGACCCTTTGGTTAGCAGCCGTGGCACTTTACCACTATGCAGCCAGGGTTTCCAATAGATGGATAAATGTATGCGTATGTGTATGCAATATAGTACTGTGGAACAAACAATCCCAAGATCTGTGTCTTAGAACAACCACAGAAAATGTGACTCTGTGGATATTGTTTATTAATACTTGGCCATTTCTACCCCCTTCTGTGCTCTCTTGTCTATCACAGAGAATAGAAGCCTGAGAACTACCTTTCCCAGAGTCCCTTGTCAAAAGCATCCTGGATATGGCTTCGGTTCTGTCAAAAGATACATTAGCATGAGATTTGTATGAGCGAATTAGAATCCGTTCTTCCTCCAGCAAGATGACAGCAGAGATAGATGGGCTTTAAAAAATGTGAACTTTTGCATTGACCTGAATTCCATCACCAGTCACCAAACTGAGGTTTCTGGGGTGTTATAGGATGTGGTTGCAATTAAAACAACTATATTGTTTTAGCGCATTAAAAATAAATTTTAGTGATTTTCAAGTCAAAGTTATTCTTTGTGGAAATATACTGTATTTTTATGCAGATAACATGCACCTTCTACGTTTATTTGCTGGCCGCACCCTCCCCTCGTGAGGTATTTTTGTAAGTGTGCTGCTATGCTTATTTTATTTATTTCTTTTACAGCAACATGTGGAAATGGGTTGACATGACAGCATTTGTGAGGGTGTCTCGTGGGGGGGCTGGGAGGGGACAGGGCCAGCAAACACGCAAAAAACTCATAGTGTTTGCATAAAAAAAGGTAGTTCAGTTTAGTTGTTCTTTCAATGATTCAGTTACTGTTTCAGCTCAACCTGTATTGACATAGTAGACTGAACAAATACTCATATCAGCCCATTTAATTAAATATTTTAGTGGGATTATTTTTTTCCCAAGGAGAAAGTTAATCTATCTGTATTAAAAAAAATACTCAATTGTATATAAATTAAATATTCAGTTAAACTAATTCTCAAAAAAAAAAATGTAACATAAGAATGATGGTTTCAAAAAGATACTTTTTATTCTGAATTGTTGATATTTTCAGGCTTTCCTAATCTCTGGATTCTCCAAAATATGTCCAGTTATGAATTCCCCCTTATAAACAAGACATGGCTAAAGTAGCATTGTCTAACTTTGAAAGAGAGGTGATAATAAAGACAGGTATTTAACATCCCTTCCAATCACTATAAAAAAAAAAATTGAATTTTTTTTTTTTTTTTTTTTTTTTTAAATAGTGATAGGAAGGGATGTTAAATGTACCATCTTATCCTCTGGTCCCAAGTTTCTAATACCCTCAAAACCTGCTTGTTAGCTCCATTCAGGGTTGTCTTTTCTCTCTAGAGAATTACCCATGTTTTCACTTTACAACTCTATTACTGTTTTTCACACTTACTACTCTATTACCATGATGTCAGTTATTGATTAGGAGGAAGGTGTTGTGCATTGGTCAGTCAATAATGCTGCGGAACAAAGGAAATTTCAAAAACCATCATACATACCAAATTCTCTTGTCACAATGCTATTAAGTTAAAAATCAATGAAAATATATGTTTAAAAAATTACCACATGTTTGAAAGTTTTAAGTCTTCTAAGTAACTCATTGGACAAAAAAAGAAATCTCAATAGAAATTAGATACCACATGGAACTAAATGGCAATAAAAATGCTATATACAAAACTTTGTGGGATCTGGATAATCTAAAACTCTGGGAAAAAGTTACATACTTAGATGCTTATTTTATTAAAAAATGCTGCAACAGAAGAAAAGTTAAGCAAAAGAATTTAGTTTAAAAGATAAAAACCAAAAAAACTAGGAAGCAAGGATTTTAAAGAAATAAAAAGCAAAAATAAAACAGAGATCAATAAAGCCAAAATTTGGTTTATTGAAAAGATAAAAGAAGTGAAAACTTCATTGAAACTGATGGGGAGAGAGTATACACAACCTATTCAGAAAGAAATGAGGGTCTAAACCACAGATACTTCAGAGATTACAAATACAGAGAACAACTTTATGTTCATGTGGCTGTTTAATTTTATGAACAACTTTATATCAATTAATTTGAAAAAGCAGAGGAAATAGATACGTTTTCTTAAAAATCGTTGTTCCTTGTTGTTGAGTCAATTCTGATTCATGGCAACCAAAGTGTGTACAGAGTAGAATTACCCCATAGGGTTTTCAAGGCTGTGACCTTTCAGAAGCATGTCGCCATACCTCTTAAAAATATAATGTATCAAAACTAATTCAAGAAAAAAATAGAAAGCTTGATTTGTCCTGAGCTATTTACAAAATTGTATCAGTTATTATAAATTTTTTTCCACAAAGTAAGCACCAGGCCTACATGATTTTACAGATTAATTTTTCTAGTTTCAGTGACTCATTCAAGTCTTATGCATAGCTATTTCAGAAAAGAAGAAATATCATCGAGTACCTTCTATGAGAGAATTAAAAATTTTTCTAAACTTAGACAAGGACATAAAAGAAGGGAAAAGACAAGTCTAACTCAGAAACATGGATGTAAAAAGCTTAAATAAAAATAGTTTTTTATATCCAGTTGCTGTCTAGTTAGCAAACCTAAATCTAACAATAAATAAAACATGATCTATCATGACCAAGTTGGGTTTGCCCCAGGAATGTCAGGGTGGAATGTATTAGAAAATCTAAGGATATAATTTCCAATATCATCTGACGAAAGAAGAAAAAAATCTGAGATTCAGAAAATGACTTTAAGTCAACACCCATTACTGATGACTTATTAAAAGGAAAAGAAAAACAATTCTTATCAAATTGAGCGAGAGATTCAGTGGAATTTCAAAATCAAACAGATTTAAATGGAATTTGACTAAAATCCCATTTTAAACTGTTTCTAAATTTATTTGGAAGAACAAAGAGCCAAGCCCAGCTAAGACATTCTAAAAACGAGAATGAGGTTGGGGTGTGGGGATTTGCTGTACCATATACCAATAATAAAACTGTTATATTGCTTTAAACTCATTGTTGTCCAGTCAATTATGACTCTTAGAGACCCTGTAGGATAGAGTAGAACCGCCCCATAGAGTTTTCAAGGAGCAGCTGGTAGATTTTAACTGCTGACCTTTTGGTTAGCAGCCAAGATCTTAACCACTGTACCATCAGGACTCCTGTATTGCTGTAAACCAAAGCTTGTTGCCTTCAGTTGATTCTGACTCATAGTGACCCTATAGGACAGAGTAGAACTACCCCATAGGGTTTCTAAATAGCCTGGTGGATTCGAACTGCTGACCTTTTGGTTAGCAGCCATAGCTCTTAACCACTATGTCACCAGTGTTTCCACCTGTATTGCTATAGAGATAAGCAAATAGAAAAATGGGAAGCCCAAAATAGACACACACATTGTGGACACTCAGTGTACGACAGATGGTATAGCAGATCATTAGCAAAGGCAAGGATTATTCAATATGTATTAGGAGGATAAGCCAACTTGGAAAAAAAATTAAGTAGGACTCTATCTAACCCCATACACAAAAATCTCTTTCCTAAATCCATAAAGAGTCCTGGTGGCACAGTGGTTAAACACTCAGCTGCTAACCAAACGTTCAGCGATTCAAACCCAACCCACCCAGCAGCTCCATGGGAGAAAGATCTGCTGATCTGCTCCCATAAAGATTGCAGCCTAGGAAACTCCATGGGGCAGTTCTGATGGGTCACATGGAGTCACTATCAGAATCGACTTGACAACACCCGACAACAGTAAGTCCATAAAGATTCAAATGTTAAGGAAAAAAAATTTAAACTTAAATTTGGAACTGTATTTGTGAAGCATAAAAATGTATTGAAGAAGACTTGAAAATCACTAAGCACAAAAGAAAGCTTGATAAATTTGACTGTATTGAATTTGAAAATAATAACTTCCCTTCGTAAAAACTGCAGAGAAGTGAAAATATCTCAAAGCAAACATTTGCAGCACATACAACTCAAAGAGATTGTTATCCAGAAAATATATAGCACTTGTACAAATCAGAAGAAAAACAAAATAACTCAAACCAAAAATAGACGAAAGATTAATTTCACTAAAAATGAATTTGAATTTGCTATACTTCATACTAGTAGTTCAGGGATTGTAAATCAAGGCTACCACACAATGCCATTTTATGTCCATTAAAGTAGTAAAAAATGTTTTAAAAAGTGTGACAATACCAAATGTTTGAAAGGATGTGCATCAATAGATACTCCAAGATATACTAGATGTAGATCAACAGATATACTGCTAGTGAGAGTCTAAATTGGTACCGTTATTTTGGAAATGACTAGTACTGTCCTATAAAAATGAATGTTCAGATTTCCTGTGTCTTAGGCTGGGTTCTCAAGAGAAGCAAAACCAGTAAAGTATATAAATATGTACAGAGAGGGATTTATACCAAGGAAACAGCTCATGCGATTGTAGAGGCAGGAACGTCCCAAGTCCGTGGATCAGAATAGATGCTTCTTCTGATTCCCATAGTTTCAGGGGCTGGTGAGCCCAAGATTGGCAGGTCAGAGATCAGGGCCCTTGCTCAGAGGCTGTGAAGATCCACGAATCCCAAGATCAGCAGATGAGCTGATAGTTAACAGGTTTTTTTAAGAACCAAAGTCTGACGAAAAGGAGCCAGCTGCAGGATCCAGAGCAGGCAAAAGCCAGAACGTCCACTTATGTTTGGATGCAGGCCACACGCCTAAGGAAACTCCCTTTCAACTGATTGGCTACTCACAGCAGATCCCATCATGGGAGCGATCATATATAAACACTGAGAATCATAGCCCAGCCGAGCTGACACACAATCTTAACTGTCATACCCTGTGACCAGGCAATTTGACTTGTATGTGTTACCCTAGGTAAACTCCAATGTGAATACTAGAATTCACGTTTAGGAAAGTTCATAGTTGCGCTGTTCTTAAAAAGTCGAAAAAGAAAAAAATTGGATACCATCCAAATATCTATGAGCAGATAAATGCAAAATTAAATAGTGACATATTCATTAAATTGAATAGTATTTATCAGTGAAAATGAAGTTACAGGCATCAACATGGATGGATCATAGAAATATGATGTCAAGCAAAAAAATAAATTCTGTAGGACTACATACAAGAAGCTAACTAAACACTATGAGTCGGAATCGACTCGATGGCACTGGGTTGGGTTAAAAGAAATGTTTAGAAAACTATATGAGTAACCTCACTATGTATTTGTGAAAATCAGGGGAATAGACACTGAATTTAAGGTAACAGCATTTGGGAGTACAGAGGGATAGGCAAGTGGGTAGGATAGAGGATAGGGAAGGAGCACATGAATGGATACAGCAGTGATGGAAAGTGATAACTTTCTAATGTCTAAGTATTCATTTCACTAACATGCTATATAACATATAAGCAAAAAAAAAAAAAAAACAAAACTCTTTGCCATCAAGTCGATTCTGACTCATAGTGACCCTATAGAACAGAGTAGAACTGCCCCACAGAGTTTCCAAGGAGCACTTGGTAGATTCGAACTGCTGACCTTTTGGTTAGCAGCCAGAGCACTTAACCACTGTACCACTAGGATTTCCTTATAAAATAAAAAAAGAATTTTAAAAAATTTTTTATATACATGTATATATTACATTTATTCATTTGTATTTATTGAATTTATGCTAAAGAGGTAAAGAAAAAGAATGATTCTATCCTTCATGTGTTAGAAAGAGGAGAAAAAGAAAAACAATGGCAATAGACTTAAACAAAAAATTCATACATTTAAAAAAAGGCAGACGACCAATAAAATTATTTGTTTCAGTCTTAAAAGTAACTGTACCAATGCAAATATTAAATGTAAATTGAGATTTTTATTCCTAATGAGGAGGCAAAGATCTAAAAGATAATTTACAGCGCCACTCAGGCTGCAGAGAAACCAACACTTGAATACAGCCTTGCGGTGAGAATGAAAATTGATGTATCCTTTCTGTGGATCAAGCCCGCAGCCAGGAACAAGGAATTTAACCCTTATGTGACACAATTATTTTTCTGTTTGAGATTTTTTGTTGATACCGTGTGTTTTCCTTAACAGAAGCACGCAAAATCATTGTGTGTCTGAATTTTTGATAGGTAGTATGGATTTTTATTTTCTTGCCCCCCTCCCACAAGCCTACCCTAAGTGTTTGGGGTTATGAAGTACCACTAATTATACCCCAGAGCCCCCAATAAACACACACAGACAAACATACTGTGGAGGCTTACATGTTGCTATGATGCTGGAAGCTATGCCACTGGTATTTCATATACTGGCAGGGTCAGTACGGCAATGAGTTTTAACACAGCTTCCAGATTAAAAGACTAGGAAGGCAGGTCTAGCAGTCCACTTCCAAAAATTAACCATTGAAAACCCTGTGCATAAGTGTAAGTTCCAGAATAGTACACTTAATATTCTTCTATTTTCTTCGCAGGTATATATTCTGTGTGTTTGTGTATGTGTTTATGTCAGTTTAGGACAAAGCCTAGGGAGCATATCATTAGTATTGATTTATTTCTGGGTAATGGGATTCTCTGTAATTTTTTTTTTTGTCTGTCTTTATCCAGGGTCCCTGACTATCTTGCTCATCATTGTATCCTCACTGCTTAGTGCTTAGCAAATAGTAGGTACTCTCTATATACTGCTGTATTAATGAATGAATGAAACAATTACTTGTAGAATGAAAATAAAAGAAAACCTTTAATTAAGCTAATCCAGTTGCATTCAGATGATTTCATTGCCAAGTAATTAATCCTTCAGAGAAACATTTGTGTTTTGAAATACAAGCACTTTTAAGCTAAGGTCCTCACTCTCCAGTGGTAGAATTTCCCAGGAGATGTTTTGGAGACGGAGAAGTATTCTTTCAGCTCTTCAAAAATTGTACCCCATTGGAATCCATTTACTCCATCCATGCCTAAAGCCTCTTCTGTTTTAATAGGCTCCAGGTAGACTATGAATGTTGTTACCATTACTGTCTACCAAAACCAAAACCAAACCCATGGCTGTCTGGTTGATTCCGACTCCTAGTGACCCTATAGGACAGAGTAGAACTGCCCCATAGAGTTTCCAAGGCTGCAACCTCTGTGGAAGCAGACTGCCACATCTTTCTCCTGCAGCAAAGCTGGTGGGTTTGAACCTCCAATCTTTCGGTTAGCGACCAAGCATTTAACCACTGTGCCACCAGGGCTCCTTTACTTTTTTTACTGTCCACAGTAATCATAATCACCACTTATATGAGAAACTACATACCTTATCTCATTTTATTTTCACAACAAATATATGAGATATTTCTTGAATTAACATATTTGTTGATGCCCTATTTAAAAAAAAAAAGATTTTTATGGCACCTTACAAACAATTTATATGGACAATTGTAAAGATTGTGAATGAATACCTTTGGGGAAAGAGAAAATAAGTATGAGAGACGTGGGTTGAAACCAATTTGAGGCTGGTACATAAAATGCATCCTATGAGGTAGACAATAGGTGTTGTTCAAACGACCTAAGAACCTACTCTAAGAAGAAGATCCACCCGGTCATATGGTTGATAGCCACCCAGAGAAGCACCAATGACTATATCGCGAATCACATCCTAACTATATATTTATAGTAAACACGACTGTGTACATTGGTGCTTTTATAATATCCCTCAATGTAAGCCAGATTAATCATTGCAAAGCTCAGTCAACAACAGCCTGTCCCTGAGGAGGCCCAAAACAATGTCTCCAGGTACACAACTCTGGCAATCTGAACTTAATCCAAAAAATAAATATTAGAGTGTCAAGAAAAAATAAATGATCTCTATAGAGATTAGGCAGTACTCCATAAATATTATTTTCCTCAGCCAAGCAGTTTTGCAAGCATCGAGAAGCCATGAATTTGAGGTTATACACCCTTGACAAGGACCTCAGATGCTGAAGCCCTGCTTCACACCTATGAATGGTATAAACAGAAAGGCCAAAATTTTCTCTCACAGAACAATTTTGAATTGGCCTCAACAGACGAGAGGTAATGGAAAACATAGAGCTACGTGTTTAAAAGACCTTGGAAGTAGACAAACTTTGGTTTGTGGTCCAGGAGTGTGAACTTGGATAAGCTCCCTCACCTCTCACTTTCTTCTTGGGTTGTCATGCCCATTTTCTCCATCTCACAGTAGGGCCAATTTTAGGACTGAATGAACAAAATAATATGGGAGGTAATTTGCATAGAGCAGTGCCTCAGTGAGACAATCAGTGAGGCTCAACTGCTAACTGAAAGATTGGGGTTTCAAACTCACCCAGAGGAACCTTGGAAGAAAGGCCTGGCGATCTGCTGCCCCAAAAATCACAGGCTTGAAAGCCCTATAGAGTGCAGGGTATCACCATGAGTCAGACAATTCTTGACAGCAATTTTTTTTTATTTACTTTGCATAGAGCCTCTTGTCATTGTTGTTGTGTGCTGTTGAGTTGATCCTGACATATAGCGACCCTATAGTTCACAGAAGGCATGCCCCATAGGGTTTCCAAGGCTAGTGGGTTCGAACAGTCAGCCTTTCAGGTTAGCAATTGTTTAACCACTGGGTCATCAGGTCTGCTTGCATAGAGCCTCTATTAGGCCCAATTTCTCCCTTAGCATCCAAAAAAAAAAAAAAAACCAAACCCAGTACCGTCGAGTCGATTCCGACTCTTAGCAACCCTATAGGACAGAGTAGAACTGCCCTATAGAGTTTCCAAGGAGCTCCTGGCGGATTCCAACTGCCGACCTCTTGGTTAGCAGTCGTAGCACTTAACCACTATGCCACCAGGATTTCCGTCCCTTAGCATAGATCAGTTTTTTTATTGGGAGGCAAAGGGTTAGAGGGAAGAGGAAGAATATAAAGAACTTGATGATAAAGTAGAAATGGAAAATAATGATATCAAGAACTAAGAATCTTTTTCACAAAAGGGAAACTACCTGAACTGAAGAAAATAACTCAGGATTGTCCATTTTCCTCAACTGGCCTAGTTCTCTTTGGTCACAGGCAGAAATAGTCCATGAGTTTACCCCATCCCCTCTTGCCTCTGTTCCTAATCCTGTCCCCCAGACATACACATTCAACAAAGACAGTAATGGGTGGAAATGGTTTAGTGCTTCCAAATGATACCTGTAATCTGTCCACGTGGCCATTAAGGTACTCATATGTCAACCAAACCAAACCTATTGCCATCGAGTCAATTCTGACTCATCGCAACCCTATAAGATGGAATAGAACTGCCTCATGGGGTTCCCAAGGAGCACCTGGTGGACTTAAACTGCTGTCAATGATTATTTATTTATTCGTTGGAGGGGAAATATAAGTATTTCCGAATCTTATTGTAAACCCATTGCCATCTAGTCGATTCTGGCTCGTAGTGACCTTAAATGACAGAGTAGAACTGCCCCATAGTGCTTCCAAGGAGAACCTGGTAGATTCGAACTGCCATCCTTTTGGCTGGCAGCCACAGCACTTAATGACTACACCACCAGGGTTTCATTATAACATATAACCCAGTGCCCTCGAGTCGATTCCAACTCATAGCGAGCCTGTTGGACAGAGCAGAACTGCCCCATAGAGTTTCCAAGGAGCGTCTGGCGGATTCGAACTGCCGACCCTTTGGTTAGCAGCCGTAGCACTTAACCACTATGCCACCAGGGTTTCCTTATAACATATACGTATATATATTACATTTATCATTTGTATGTATTGAATGTATGCTAAAGATGTAAAGAAAAAGAACGCAGGGGTTAAGAGTTCTGCTGCTAACCAAAAGGTCAGCAGTTTGAATCTACCAGTCTACCAGTAGCTCCCTGGAAATCCTGTGGGGCAGTTCTACTCTGTACTATAAGGTTGCTGTAACTTGGAATCGACTCAACAGCAATGAGTTGTTGTTGTTGTTGTCATCTTATGGTGGATCTTGAATTACAGAGTACAACAGGAGATGCTAGACTGGCAAGTTCTGTCTGAGGTCACAACGTGCCACATTTTTTTCTTGGAAAGCTTAAACTGCTCAACTAAGGAATGCATTTCTTTATCAAGCAAATGAAAAAGAGACTGCCAGGTGATTCCTTGAGGTATACTTAATTAATTCCAGTCTATTAATGATAGCAGTTTTCTAGTTTCAGATGATAAATGGCAGGCCTTTCTAAAAGGCATCACAAAGAGAAAGGACCTTCTCCTCTAAGCCTGGATTGTGTTCTTTGTCCTTGGCTACTTCTGTTCCTAGCTGCTCAGAATGAGCTCACATCAGTAATATTCATCAATGATTTACAAATGCAATTCCTGTCTACTCCCTCGGGAGTTGAAGTTTTTATGATGTTGCCAGATGTGCCATCAAAAAAAATCATCCGGTTCAAAAACTTGTGATAAATCGAGTCAGAGTCGATTAATTCCGTAAAGGCAACTGACTGGCTTGCGTGGATTTGTGTTGGGAGCCTGGCTCATTTTCTCCCTCTTCCACTTGCCTCCATATTCCAACACCTAGAAGACAAAAAGGCTTCTACAAATACAAAGTTGTCTGGAGGTTGTCAACATGTATTAGAGATCCTGTCCATGTTTATTTTATGTGTAAGGAGGATATTATAGTCCAACGAAGGGTTCAGAGGGGGAAGTCTGAAAAGCCCCAGACAATCATATGTCTCATATAGACTCCATCACTAACAGTACCAAAGGCCAGCATTGCATAAATACTCAGATATTGCTTGTTGGATAATAATCTGCCTTTTTGAATGAAAGTTCCCCATCAGAATTTATTTTTGCTTCTTCTGGACCCACAATGTGTGAATTTTATATCTCTGTTTGAGAATTTTGCTTATCCCACCTTATAATGTGGTCAGCGGTTTAAACATTTATCCTTCCCGTGAAATTGTCAGCTTCTGAAGACAAATACCACATTATCTCCAGTTTTTCTGAGGATGATACCATTCACCAGGGGATTCTCACTAATTTTGTTGAATCAATGAAAGAATCCAAGAATGGGTGACAATGAGTTTTCATTCCAAAGTACCAGACAAGAAAACCAAACCCCTTGCTGTTAGGTCAAATAAACTCATAGTGACCCTATAGGACAGAGTAGAACTGCCCCAAAAGCATTTCCAAGAAGCAGCTGGTGGATTCAAACTGCCGACCTTTTGGTTAGCAGCCTGAGCTCTTAACCACTATGCCACCAGGACTCCTTCCAAAGTACATGGAGGAATAAATGAAAAGATCCATATTGGGCTTTTAAGCCAGTTTGCTGGATTGCACTACAGTACCTAAGCTGAGCAAGTTGCATTGGGGGAAAACTTTAACTCAGTTTATAGACTCATAGCAACCCTATAGGGAAAAGATACGACAGCCCCGTAAGGTTTCCAAGGCTATAATCTTTATGGAAGCAGACTGTCACATCTTTCTCCCATGGAGCAGCTGGTGGTTTCGAACTACCAACCTTTAGGTTAGCAGCTGAGCGCTTAACCATTGCACCACCAGGCCCTTATACCATCTGTGCAAGGACTTGATATGGCACCTCCCAAGCCAGGTATTCTGTATTCCTAAATGAGGTATTCTGTGTTCCTAAATCACAGTCCCTCGGTAGAGATTAAAATATCTCTGATCCAGTGTAACAAGGCACAGTAGTGTCCTTCGATGACAAATGAAATCTTGGGGGAAAGAGTTCGCCACGTTGTCTCTGATTACATAGTCAAGGCATCCTGTGAATTTGCTGATGTGTGAGTTTTGCCTTTAATGTGAAGCAGGCAGGGAAGGGGGGCGGGTGGAGAAAGGAGTCTCTTAGGGGAAGAGTCTGAGTGTTGACACAATACAGAGTCACAGCCGTTATCCTGGAAGTGCTTAAGCAGCTTCGCAGAAGTGTCACGATGACTGAAAGCTTTAAATGTTCAAAATCTAATATTTATGTAATTTTTCATCTTTGGGTGTTATAGGCCATAAAGGGAGTATCTTTGCCCAATGACTTTGTAAATATCAGAGTAGGAATCAGAAACCTCTTTGGTGTGATTCTTTAAGTATAACTCGACAATCTCTCATAGTTAAATAATTTATAGATTGGAGGAAAGCACTGTAGCCCCTTGGGGTCCCTCACAAGCCACTTGCTTTCCACATTTCCTGTCATGCTTTTAAAAGATTTTGATTTGTAAAAATCAATGTCATTGTTTTAAAACTACTAGTTGGTCGGTTTGTGGAGTTAGCTATGTTTTCAGAGGCTGAATTTACAGTAAAGATAGTTGGACACTGGCTACTACAACTTAGATTACTTTCTTATGTTTGTTACTGGACAGCACAGCCTGTGATTTCTTTTAATGCGTGCATTTGCTAAATAGGAGTGGCTTCTAAATCTCCCAATATTTCAGATATCAGAGTATAGGAATGAGTAAGTGAGCTCAAATAGAACTCCAAAAAATTATACTTATTTTCCTCACTTTTTTATTGGCTTTGGCCCATAAAAAAATTTTATGTAACTGCAGTCAGAAGGCAAAGCCTATTTTTAATTAGGATTTTTTTACTTAACTATTAATATATGCAAGTTGTTGCCTGTTGCTGTGTTGGACGGTGTCAAGGATATCCATCATATTCCTCAGTGTTCTCACGATGACTCGTCATAGAGGGAACATATTGTCTGATATCTACAGTAAAAATAATCGTGTGTCTAAAGAAGAACAAAATACAGTTTTTATCCTACGGCCAGGGAGACTCATTTGGCTGATCGCTTCTCTCTTTTTGCGTTGATTCCCAGAACATTTTAGAGTCACGTTGTAGTGCGTTTTCGATACACGATTTATGGTGAGCACTTTCTGTACTAACCTCTCTCCATGTATCACATTCTCTTTCCCTCACCCAATTCTGTTTTCTTCAACCAATTTTCCATTTTCTCTCAACTCATTGTATGTATGTTATATCCAAAAAAAAAAAAAAAAAAACCAAACCTGTTGCCAGTGAGTTGATTCCAACTCACAGCGACCCTACAGGACAGAGCAGAACTGCCCATGGGGTTTCCAAGGCTGTAAATCTTTAGGGAAGCAGACTGCCACGTCTTTCTCTCTTGGAGTGGCTGATGGGTTCTAACTGCAAAACTTTCCGTTAGCAGCTGAGCGTTTAATCACTGCACCACCAGGGCTTATTTTTTTGTGTAAATACTTAAAATTCTTTCTGGAAAAAAAAAAACCTCATTTACTACAGTAACATTCAGAGTGCTGGTGGCACAGTGGTTAAGTACTTGGCTGCTAACCAAAAGGTCAGCAGTTTAAACCCACCAGCCACTGTGGGGGTTTCTCACAGGAACTTTATGAAGAAAATGGAAATTTCATGTCCCAGTTTGATCAGTGACTGTATTACTTCTATGCAGAGCTCTCAAGGGGTTGCCATGAATCGGAATCGACTCAGTGACAACTGACAACAACATGCAGAGTTAGGAGTCCCTGGGCGATGCCAGCGGCTCATGTGCTTGGCTGCTAACTGAAAGGTTGGAGTCTACCCAGACACACCTCAGAAGAAAAGCCTGGTGATCTAATGCCATTGAAAACCCTTTGGAGCACAGTTCTACTCTGACATCTATGGGGTCACCATGAGTTGGCATCAGCTCAACGGCATCTTTTTCTTTTAAGTGCAGGATTAGGCCCAAATGAATCTGGGTTTCCAAAGTCTGAAAACGGTGTAAATATCCTCACTGACTAATAAAACTCAAATCATTGGGAGAAATATAATACATCTCTCCAACAGAATACTACATACACTAAAAGTGAACTTTCAATATGTATGTAATAAGTCTTTGCATTATAGCAAACGTATCATGCTGTTTAATAACGTAGCATTTAGTAAGTCTCTGCCCACCTGTGCTTGCCATCAGTGGCTCTCAACTGGGAGTGAAACTGCACCCCCTAGAAAGCGTTTGGAAGCATGTAGGAGTTTGGAGTTTTTGAGGCCTGCTCCTGATAACCAGTGGGTGGTAACCAAGGAACCTTGGTTGCACAGTGCTTAACGCACTTGGCTGCTAACCACTTGGCGAACCCACCAGCCACGCCATAGGATAAAGATGTGGTAGTCTGCTTCCATAAAGATTCATAGCTTTGGAAACTCTATGGGCAGTTCTATTCTGTCCAACAGGATTGCTCTGAGCAGAACTGACTCAACTGCAGTGGGTTCGAATTTTCGTTTTTGACCCAAGAATGCTCAACACATCTGCACTGCATAAGACAGTCCTGCACTGCACACAAACACACACACACACGAAAAAAACATTGTTCCATTAAGAATGCCAGTAGCACCCACTGAGAAATTCAAGTGTCTTTAGACTTGGTCTTACTGACCCCTGAAAGTAGATGCTTGGCACAGTGCCTAGTCCACTGTAGGCAGATAAACAGTGAACATCTATTGTGCGCTAGCCACTTTTCTAGACAGTAGGATATGTACCTGAGAATGGAACAGGCACAGAGCCAGTCAGTCCTGCATTGAGCTCACATTCTAGGAAAAGGCCTTTGATAAATGTCGCTTCAGGACATGTAGGTGAAAAAGACAAGATACACTATTTTTATTGGCCATATAACCAAATTGCAAAGGGTCATAGGGATGGGAACCTCAGATGCTGCATAGAAAACCATTTCATCACTGTTCCGTCAAACCCTTTTTGATCTCGACCCTTTCTGGCTTAATCATATGTCCCCTTCCCCACTGATCCCAACTTCTTCCAACCCCTTGATTTTACATTCTTCCTAACCCAGAGGAAAATTAACTTTTAATGGAACTGAAGCGGACCCTCAATGGATGCTTAGATATCTCAAAGATTATTTCAATATAGAAAGAATTCTTTAAAAAACTTAATTTTAAAACAAACAAAAAAAATCTGTATTAGAGTAAAAAGGAATAGTAAAACATTAAATCCCTACCTAAAAAGTTTAGAAATCACTTCTCTAAGTAAGATCTGTTCCATCATACCTGTGGTCTGATTGTGCCGCTTCTTATTTTATATATTTCAATTAAGTTAATTGTAATCGCTTGTCAGCACCTCATTCTAAGCAATAAATTTGTCATAAAAAAAGTAGAAATGGCCAAATTTCATTGTTTATCATTTTAGTGTTTGTTGCCTTTATCTGCTCCTCCTACTTTGGGATAGTTTCTTTCACTAGCAGCTGTTATGATATGTTTTATAGAGTGCTATTTTAACAATTTCCTTGCTAATTTTCTTTAAGCTATGTATATAGGTTATTGTTTTTCAGAGTAAGAAAGAAAATGATCATATGGGAGAGGAAAAAGAACATGGAAGGAATTATATAAACATTTTATATTATGTATATGACATATACGTAAATGCATACCCTATACTTAAACTCAGTTTCAAAATATATACCAATAAATATCTTAATTATTTATATAATTAACCAGTTAATAAAATTATTCTTTAGCTACACAACTTAGAGTTAACAGTTGTATATTAAGATTACAGTGTGGAACATTATTGATACTTGTGAACTCCAGGAGCCCTGGTGGTGCAGTGGTTAAGAGCTCAGGCTGCTAACCAAAAGGTCAGCAGTTCAAATCCACCAGCCGCTCCTTGGAAACCCTATGGGCCAGTTGTACTCTCTTCTGTAAGGTTGCCGTGAGTCAAAATCAACTTGACAGCATACAACAACAGCACAAACCCCAGTAACATGTTATGATGGTTACGCTGGTCTGGGCCCCTTTGAGCATTCAGTGGTGCTCTCCTCTTTTCATGGCTTTCCTAGCTTCTTCTTGTCAAAGCACGCTCCAATGAATGTGGTAGAAAAGGGCAGTAATTTTGGCTAAAGGGTAAATGGCTGATATAGCTTCCTATCTTATGTCTCCCATGGATATTATATTTTAGCAGAAATAAAATGAGATTTTTAACCATAAGGATTAAACTGTGACTCTAAAAATGAGTGTTCAACATTATGGAGTCACTGGAAGGCAAGGGATAATTCTTGGTACAAAAGGCCTTCTCAGTACCGCTGAATTCACGGCACACAAGTAGTTGCATCTTCTCCCTGTAGGCCTTGGTATGAGAATTTCTCTTCTAGTTTCACCTGAAGATACTTATCTACTGGGAGCCTGCTAATTCGTCATCAACTCAGGCCTTATACCTGAAACCAGATCACTTAAAAACATGTATTGTCTCATAAGATCAATTTCTGACACTATAATTTATAAAAAAAAAAAAACTTTCTTATAGTTATTCATGGGATAAGGAAATAGATTTTTAAAGTCATTGGATTTGGTTGGTAGATTTCAGTAGTATCATGCTAAGGTAATATTTCTTAAAACGATTCAAACATTCAAAAAAACTACTTGTGATAGTTGCTTGGTTATCCCCAATATCATAGTCAACGTGTGAATTTATTCCAGATAGATCCATTAAATCTCATTCCTATTACTATTCTCTCCGTCTTTACCTAATCCCCAATCATTTTCTTAGCACCTGACAAAGTTCAAACAGTTTAAAATACTTCTTATGGAACACAGGTGTGTTGAAATTTAGCTAATAGTGGATTTCAGTAGAGGGGATTCTATCTTACTGTTGACGCACTGTGAAATTATGGTTTCATTCCTGGAATGAAAAAAAAAAAGACATTAAGTCTAAATTAAAATTATATTTAGAAATTCTGTTCATTTTTAATCAGATATTTAAAGGAAAAATCATAATCTTTGATTAAGCATTGGTAGTGACAGAATAACAAAATATAAACAACTTCTGTAAAATACCCGAAGTTATATGTATGTGTGTGTGTGTACGAAGTATATGGAATCTGCTCATTTTCTAGAATCAGTGTTTGTGGCTTTATTTTAAGTCAATTATTTGGTTAGTGATCTAATGCGAATAAAGCTCTGTGAGGTTTTGTGAGGATATTTGATCTGTTCTTTTGTTTGCTTCAAGCCGTTTTCAAACCCTTCATCATGCCAACATCTCATAGAGTGAGTTATCAGGTATAACATTAATGGACTAAATTCCAGCTTGAATCTGTAGATGAATATTTCTGCATAGTTTTTACCTTTTAAGTGGAACATTCTTATAGATTGCTATTATATCACTCAAGGGGAGCTATTATAGGCCAGTAAAAAAATAAGCATTCCAGATATATCTGTTTCTTAGTTTGGATTCCCCTTGAAACAGACTCTGAGACAAAGATTCAATTGCAAGCAGTTACAGTAGGAGGTACAGGAAACTACTGTAGGAAAGTGGAGTGGTGAGAAAGTGTCTCAATTGTCTGCTGTCATTAGGTTCTGACTCATAGCAACCCTACAGGTAGAACTGCCCTGTAGGGTTTGCAAGGAGTGGCTAGTGGATTCGAGCTGCTAAACTTTTGGTTAGCAAGCAAGTTTTTAACCACTGCACCATACCACAAATGAGTGAGTTTAACAAACAGAAATTTATTTTCTCACTGTTTAAGAGGCTAGAAGTCCAAATTCAAGGCACCGGCTCTAGGGGAAGGTTTTCTCTGTCACCTCTAGGGAAAGGTCTCTGTTTCTTTTCAGCTTCCGTTCCTCAGTTCCTTGACAATCTTCACGTGGCGTGGCATCTATCTTCCGCCATCTTTGTTGCTTCTCTGTGCCTAATTTGCTCTTTTTATATCTCCAGAGTGATTTGGTTTAGGACATACCATATACTGATAATGGTCTAATTAACATAACAAAGAAAACCATATTCCCAAATGGAATTACATTCACAAGTATAGGGGTTAGGATGTACAACATATATTTTGGGGAGATACAATTCAATCCATAACAGGAAGGAAGCCAATAAAGTGTGTCTTGTCATACAAGTTACCATGTAAGCAACTGGTGTTTAATCCCACAGGGGAACTCTGGGAGACAGTGTAGAATATGTGTCTTATAGTTATTCCACCCAAGAGGGAAGGAGCTTCAGTATTTATCCAACAATCCAATGACTGAGATTCTGGGGTAGGAAGGGATATTAGTTTCCCAGCACTTCCGTGCAGCCACACCCACAGGCTAAATGGGCTTGGGTGGCCAGAGAAGCCACTGGGCAAAGAGATGCAGGTGCCTGCAGTTGGTTTGCACTGAGATGACCAGTGCCAAGGTTGGTTTTCCACAGCAATGGCAACAGCTAACGGTAGTTAAGTAATTAATGGCCTCATAGTCTTCTGATCATCAGAGAAGTATCACAGTGACAAGAATATTTTTAAAACAGATAACACCTGCCCTCACAGGCCTTTTCTAGTGTATCTAATTGCCTAAATATCAATACAACACAGATAGTCATATTATAGCTAAGAGTTTGTCCAACTCCAATTTATCAGTATTGGAAGTATTCTATCTCAGGTGTCTCCCTCCCAGGAAAACCTCCCTCTTGAATTTGAATTGCTAGTCTCCTTTCTTTTTGGTGGTGCTTGGCTACTAATCAAAAGGTTGGCAGTTCGAATCCACCAGCTGCTCCTTGGAAGCTCTATGGGGCAGTTCTACTCTGTGCTATAGGGTCACTGTGTCAGAATCGACTCAGTGGCAACAGGTTTGGTTTTTCTTTTTTAAATTAATGTTTTTAAGGCTTCTCCAAGTGAAATTTTTAATTCTAAAGAAGAGACCTCTATTGCTCACTTAATTTTGTATTCCTAAATCATTCAGCTCACATTTTAGCATTCAGATAAAAATGTATAAATTGCTTATGCTTTAAGTTGGAATTTTTGCTAGTTGGTCAGGGAAGAATAATGGGGTCATTTGCCTGAGGGTATAATTCCAGCCTAGGTCTACTAAGTCTGTTTTCACTTTGAGCCTTAACCGAAGCAATCTCTAGAAGTCACCCCCCACCCCACGCACCATGCTCACTACCCAATCCAGATCTCATTTCTCTAAGCTTCATATATGCTTGAGAAACCATTTAAAGACAAGTAGATAGTACTAAGTTAATAAAATTTGGATGCAGCATAATAGCTCAACGAGATACACAAAAATTATGTTGGGATGCAGTTTGGAGAGAAGTACCCTAGAACTAAGGGCATTGGTGGTTCAGTGGTAAAATTTTCACCTTCCATGTGGGAGACTCAGGTTTGACTCCCAGTCAGTGCACATCATTTATAGCCAACCTCCCATCTGCCAGTGGAGGCTTACATGTTGCTGTGATCCTGAACAGGTTTCAGCAGAGCGTCCAGACTAAGTTGGACTAGAAAGAAAGGCCTGGTGATCTGCTCCCTTAAGTCAGCCTGTGAAAAGCCTGTGAATCACACTGGTCCAATCGTGTGATCACAAATGGCCATGGGAATGGTGCAGGATTGAACAGCGTTTTGTTCTCATGTGCATGGCGTTGCCATGAGCCAAGGACCTACTCCATGGTAGTGAACAACAACGACAACACCCTAGAACTACATGAATTATTATGTCTAGAAAAAAAAAATATGTGATGGGGTGAGTACTGTCACAGTGGTAGTGTACTATGGATGCTAAAGCATACCTATCAGATTCCAGGAAATTGCCCGAACCATGGCTAGACTTCTCCCCACCCATGTTTACCACTCACGCCTAGACCAAGTGTGTGACTCTGAGTGCTGGAGTCGTTAGTGCTATTACAGTAGTCAGTCCCAAGCATGTGGCAAGGAACAATTCTTGAACCCATAGCTACTGAACCATGTGCCAGTGGATTATGAAGATTTTCAGGAAAATAAGGAATTGGCAGGATTTCCCCTGAAACCTTTCTTTTCATAGTTGTTTGCTTCTCTCTGAATTAAGGTGATGGCTCAGTCTTAGAATCATAGAATCGTGATGTTAAAACAAGAAGGAATCTTAGAAGTAAATTATCAAGTTCAATGTCCTTATCTTAAATATGAGGAAAGTGAGACAGAGAGAGGTCATGCGTTTTGCCTGAGGAAACAGCCTGAGATAGGCATTCCTGTCTCGTCTTGCCTAGTTTGATGTTCTTGCTGTATATTCTGAATGACACCGAGCAAGGTACACTGCCAAACCCTTAGAAAAGTCAACCTATTCCTTCTTGACACTGACGATTACTATTAAAATCACAAAACAAAGCTAAGTAAATAAAAATACCTGTGTTCCCCTTTACCCTGGCATTATTTTGTCTATACTATGTTAAACCTTTCAATATACCAAACCATTTACTTATTTTTCTGTCTTTCCCACTAGAATGAAAGCTCCATAAGGGTAAGGATTTTTGTCCGTCGTACTCATTGATGTATGTATTCTAAGCACTCAGAACAGCATCTGACAAATGGTAGGTGTTCAGTAAACATTTGTTGAATGAATGAGTGCAATCGGGACTCTGAATGAAAATTACATATTTTGTGGTTTTGAATTAGATCCTAAGATTCAAATTTCTATCAGAGGAAGCTAGTTTTTTTCATTTATTCCGATATTCTGAAAACTTGGATTATCAGAAGACCAGAATGAACTCTCTTTGGAGCTCGTGATTCATCAAAAGGCTTATTCACTTACTGGCAGTAAAATGGTACCTGCTCACCAGCGATTCTGTCGGATTTCTCCTGTTGAGTTTTCAAGCAAGTCATTTGCTCTTATTTTGCATTTTTTTCCTATATTTAAAAATTATACTGCTAAGGTACATTTTAGGAGTTGTCCTCCCTTAATCTAGAATATAGCCTTGGCCTAAACATCAGTGTGATTCTGCATTAAAATATGACATTATTTCCCCCCTACTCTTTGTTTATTATTGCTCTTTTTTCTTAGAAAAGAGAGACAAAATGTCCCACTGTGGCATGCATTTGGCCTGGCCCTCTGACCTGACATTCTTAATCATCTTTTCCTTGTTTGTTTAGAGAAGATGTGTATTTCCTTTCTTACACAAACCAACGGGATCATGCTGAGCCCCTCGGATTTTGGCTGCCACCTCCCCAAGTTGCTAAAATTGTACTTTCCCTTAACCATCAAGGGGAGGTGACCTGGACACAGGGCCAGTCATATTCCTGGGAAGTCCTTGACTACTTCATTATCCTTTGAGTTTATGAAAAGGCCTTCCCTTTTGTAAAGAAACTCTTCACCTAATGAAGTGCACCACACAGAATCTATCAGCAGTGAAGTACCCTGGGTTCAATCCAGTGTCTGAAAATGAGCATGAATCATGGCTCCGTGTGTTGAGATGAGGTCTTTTAAGGTAAAGGAGAAACAGAACGCTGAGGAAGTATTACCTGTTCTGTCATTGTGACGAGTAGCCACAAATATATGTGAGTCTGCAGCCCAGTTTAGTCAGAAACTTGGCTTTCCATTTCTATGTATCCTGGCCGCTTGACCCCTTTATCAGTCAGTGGGAGCTCCATTTTGCGGGCAATAGGGTCAGGTTAATGATGTAAAATGGCTCTGGAGACCATAGTAAGTTGCTAACGTCTCCCTTTCATTTGGAGCCTTGGTGATGCAGTGTTTAAGAGCTCGGCTGCCAACCAAAAGGTTGGCAGTTCAAATCCACCAGCCGTTTCCTTAGAAACCCTGTGGGGCAGTTCTACTGTGTCCTATAGGGTCGCTATGAGTTGGAATTGACTCAATGGCAACAGATCTCTCTCCCCTTAATAGCTTCTGCTTTACTATTACTCCATTTAATGTCTTTGTTTGGAAGCATGTACACTTTCTTAAGTTAAAGTCACATAGTCATTTCTTAGGTGGGTGTTGAAGACACTTTGAAGTTTATTCCCCTCTTATAGATGCATACACAGATGCAATGATATACTCATATGGGCTAGAATGAGATCATTCTCCTTGTCCATGCAGTCACAATTAACGAATATTTTCCCAAAGCCAGTGTTTTAGAGGGCTACAGATAAACCATAAGGTACCTTTGTGAAAATAGAAAAAGGAACCACCCTGGAGGGAGGCAGATGTGGAGAATAGATTTCAGCCTCTCTACCCCATCCTCAGCAGACCCCCTTCTGCTGGGCTTGACCTCCAGTTATGCAGAGTGAACCTAGGTTTTTAGTCCTCTCTCTAACACATCACTTTGAAAATCTATGACTGATAGAGTTCCCTGATTTATAGTGCAATCTTATTAAAAGCAAACTAAAAATACCCTGAAAACATCTTTCTCTCTTATGTTGGAAGAAATTTAGTTGGTCTCCAGAATGCATATTGGACCTTATGCCACCCATCTGTTCTGCCCTGTGATGCGACTTTGAAAAATACTGACAGGAAGCTCTCCTTCGCCATGTTCCAATATTCAACTTTGACTTTGAAGTTAAAAACAAAAACTCTACAACAAATAAATATAAATTTGATAATCCCATTTATGACACATTATTATAGCCAATATTCTACTTAATTGATCCACAAGTCTCAATATCTTTACCCACATTTTCCTCAAGGGCTGACTCTACTTTCTGGAGTTGATGTTTCTAAATAGGTTCCATAGCTTATGTTATCAGTTTGAGCCAGATAATAATTAAGAATTAGATGTTAGCTAGCAGATAAGATTGGGAAGTGAGAAGGCTGGTGATAGATCCTCCATTACAGTCTGCTGTTAGTTGCCTCCAGAGGCAAATTATTCTCACTCCTTTCCTCATTGCAAGCCAACACATTCAGTACAGTGCTAGGCCTGTAGAATAATAAAATGTTTAGATTAGTAGGGTCATCTAGACCAGAGGTTGGCAGATTACAACTGCAGGCTAAATCCAGTCCACAGCCCATTTTTGTAAATAAAGTTTTGTTGGAACACATCCAAACCCATTCACTCATATCTTGTCTGTGGCTGCTTTCTTATAACAAGGTCAGAAGTTGCAAACAGACCTCGTATGGCTCACAAAGGCTAAAATATTTACTACCTAGCCCTTTATGGAAAAACTTTGTTAATTCTTGCATGTAAACGTCCACGCAATAAACACTATTTTTAAATATTGACACTAATTCAGTTTCTGGCCCAGACACTACCTATGTAAAAAAAATTACTACCTATGTGACTTCCGTTCAATTGAGAGAGAAGAGAGCCACTAAATTACTTGGGGTAAATTCCCACATCTAGTTAAAATGGAGATAACAACGGTGCCTAACTGATAGAGTTCTAAGCATTAACTTAGTTAAGAAATGTAAAGCACTCAGAACAATGCCTGGGACACAGCACTCAGCAAGCGTTTGGTCTTAGTCACAACAGATCAATTGATTTTATTGGTCCTGAGGATGTGGTCCTATTGCCAGCCACCAAGACATGTTCAAGGCCCTTGATTGTATGATTTTTTTTTTCAAATTGGCAGGAACATGAAAAGGGATCCTAAATCTGCTTGACAATAGAGTGAGTGCTGAACAAAAGGAAGGAATTTTTTAGAAATCTTAGTTAGCATAGATTTGAGTAATTTCTACAAAGACATGGCAAAACAGATTTTCTGAACATATATCATCTTCAAAAGGGGGGAAAAAAAACACCAAAACCCAGGATGGATTCTGACTCATGGCAACCCTATAGGACAGAGTGGAACTGCCCCATAGGGTTTCCAAGGAGCAGCTGGTGAATTCAAACTGCCAGCCTTTTGGTCAGCAGCCTAGCACTTAACCACTGTGCCACCAGAGCTCCTCATAGGACCTAGTGCCCTGTAAAAATATATAGTATATTTTGCAATATATTGCAGAAGCCATTATGGTTGTGTAGAAATTTATTAATAATTATCAATACCACAAAGGAAATTGTATATGGATTTTCCCATAGCATGAGGGCTCAAGCATCAAGGCATAGAGTAGCTGTCCTGTTCAAATCCCTAAGGTTCAGATCTGAAATTTGAAATCTAAATGTAAATTTTGTCTTTTAAACTATGTCGGCAATTTTTTTCTTTTTCTTTTTTTTTCCTGTGAAGGGCAGATATTAAATATTTTTGACATTCAGGGTCATACAGTCTCTGTTGCAACTATTCAACTCTGCTGTTGTGGCACAAAAGCTGCTATATGTAAATGAATGAGCATGACTATGTTGCAATAAAACTTTATTTATAAAGACAGATGGTAGGCCAGATTTGGCTCATGGGCTATAATTTGCAGGCCCATGATTTCAATTATTACAAATCATGTTTTCTTTTTTCTTTCTCTTTTCTGTTTATCATTCTCCCATTCTTGTGTGTATACACCTTATTTCCTCACTTAAAAAAAATAGTCCCATTTGCCAAGAACATAAGGTCTTACTTAACAAAAAGAGATGTGTCATGCTATCTAAATTTCAATTTATTTTGTCAAGTATTTTTGTGTAGTTGGATCAGGGATGGGGTGCTATGTCATTTTCTAATAAATTGAAGTGAAATTATCAAAGACAAATAGACAAAGAAACTAATAATGGAACTGAGATTAGAAGTTTACATAAACTTCATCACTTATTCTCCTTGTTTTTAGAAGGAAAATGGAAAAATTTTCTAATAAGCCCAATGCAGTAATTAACTTAGCAATATAGAGAGTGTATGCATCAATAATTCTAACAACTGGTTATTTTTTAACATTGCCTATATTATTTAAACGCAAGTATATCTTGTTAAATGTGGGGGCGTTTGCTACTGAGAATGTATTTACTAAATCTTCATATTAGCTATCAGATTATATCTTACTCTGGTGTTATTTCCATGAATGTGTCGATTATCTTATTTCCCTTTTTTTTTTGTGAATGTGTAAGAAAAAACACTTCCGATATTAGCTGAAAGTACATATCCCCATGAACTGAAAAAACAAAGCAATTTAACTAAGAAAACCCCAGGTAAAGCTACATGTAATAAAACCTTAATTATCAGAGGTCATTTCCTTGGGAACCTGGACTAGAGCACAGAAGGATCTAGAAGATGTCTCTGAGCACCGTCATGATTAATACTCTTGTACTTTCCTCATAACAGACCTTCTCAGGCTTTCTTCAGAGTCCGTATAGTCTTAATTTAAATACAATTCATTATTTTTTTCCTTGCCCACCACAAGTTTTTTTTTAAACTTTTTATTGAAGTGTGCTAAACATAGAGAAAAATACATATATTGTAAATATATAGTTCAGTGGATTCCCCCATATAACCAGTATTCAGGTCCATAAAGAGAACGTTACAGGCACCCCAGAATCCCCTTCTATCACTACCCTCCAAGAGTAACCACTAACCTGATTTCTAGCAGCATAGATTTGTTTGTCGTGTTCTTCACATACTGAAATCCCACAGTCTGTGCTCTTTTGTATCTGGCGTCTTTCATTTAACATTATGTTTGTGAGATTCGTCCATACTGTTGCATGTGGCTATAGCTTGTTTTTTTTTTCATTTCCAAGTGGTATTTTTTATTATGACTCTACCACATTTTATTTATTGTTTTTGATGGGTGCTTGCAAATTTTCCAAGTTTGGACTACTATAAATACAACTGCTATAAGCTTTTAGGCCCATGCCTTTGGTAACCATACGTGCACATACCATTGAGTATCTATCTAGAAGTGAAATTGCTGAATCGTGGGATATGCGTATGTTCAACTTTAATGGTTTTTGCCAAACAGTATTCTGGAGCCCACAGAGTTTCTAAACAACAAATCAGAAATCAGTCCTGCTGAAGGCAGGCATGCCAATGGCAACAGCAGTGAGAGCTGGAATATCATCTAGGAGCTCTTAGAACACAGGCCATTGAGCAGAACAGCATTGCTGTGCCCTTGGTTTTGACTGTGATGAACTTGACTCACCAAAAATGTCAAACTATGGTCAGAAACATTTGTTTAAAATGACAAAGAAGGACACTGTTACTGTAATGATCATTCTCAAAGTCTAGACTCCTGTATTGGTAGTTTTCTCTTCCCTGGGCAAGTCGTATTTGTGGAACTGCTTGGTGGTGCAAATAGTTAAGCACTCACCTATTAGCCAAAAGTATGGCCGTTCAAACCTTTGGAAGAGAGGCCTAAAAATCGGCTTCTGAAAGGTCATAGCCTTGAAAACCCTCTGGAGCAGCTCTCCTCTGCACACACGGGGTTGTCATGAGTTGGAGTCGACTTGACGGCAACTAATTAGCAGCAAATCTCATTGCTCAATATAATTGACTCTTTCCTTATGGAATAAATTAATGGATTCTGTGATTCATACTTCTAGACATACTTATCAGAACATAGGAATACTAGTAAAATTTTTTGTGACCTTTTAATAATCCAGAGGAGCCAACTCTCTAAAACCGTGCATATAAAATATTTTCATACATTTCTGTGAAGTTGCAATACTTTTTATTATAATTTCATATTCAGGATAGAGACCCTTGATAGTTGGCAGTTTTGAGGTCAAAAGTGTGAGTTTTTCCAGCAAAGCAGAAGTTTGGAACTTGGCCCTAAAGGTGCATGCCATGACTCATAGAACGAAGCGGGTCGTATCCTTTGCTGAGTTTCTTTCTCACTCTTTGTGCTGGCAGGGCTCTGTTGGCTTCAAAGGGACAGACTCTGGCAGGTAAAAGAAGTGCCCCTTGAAGGGTTAGAGTGAGCAAGATGATCAGACAGGTGATAGTGGAACGTTCCCCCCAGTAAGCATCCACGCTAATGGATGACACTTTGCTAAGTTTGAACGCTACAAATGCTTATAATAAGCATTTCAACCACACACAGGGTGATGATATGAGGGGTAATGGGCATTTCAAATAATATACAAGTAAGAATTTAAATCTAAAAACATAAAATATATGCATTTGTGTATTTTTATGTAAATTTTTACATTGAATTCATGTGGCTGCAGAAGAAAATGTCCTACTGTAAGAATCCTGAGCATTTTGGCAGAATGTTATAAGATGCCCCGGAAAGGGCTTCAGAGCTTATGCGAGACTGGCACAAGTTATGCAGCCCCTCACAGAAGAGGCCTCAGCGGCTCCCAGGGAATTATATGACTCAACATTTCCTCGTTTTTTGAGCTGTGACTAAGAGCTAGGTTCTTCCTGAACATTGTTTCTGATCTTAACAATAACCCCGAAAGGATAGCCTTGGTGTTCCTATTTTATGTCCTCAGAAAGAGAGTCTGAGAGAGACTAAACCACTTCCCAGTAGAGCTGTGCCCTTCACCCATTGGCTTAATGTCCTCTCGCCTTTAACTCAGGGAGGGATTTACAGAGGGTATTTCTGATGTCTTGCATTGTAAACCACACACAACGACAATACAAAAGACTTGGGAAGGAAGGAATGGAATGGGGGTTGGAACATACGTACGGTACATACCACATGAAAGATGCACAAAGAAAAAAAGTACCTGTGTCTGTGTGAAAAAGGTCCACCTGCCCAGAATTTTGTTTATATACATTCAAGATCCCAAGTGGTGGTTCTCAATCCTGGCTGCCCATAGAATCATCTGGGACCCAGGCTCCACTACTCAACTTTCTGTTTCATTTAGTTTAGGGGGAAGCTCTGGCAGCAGTACGTTTTAAACATTTCCCTGGTGATTCTCAGAGCCAAGGTTGAGAACCATAGATTTAGATGTGGACTAGTTAGGTTGTGGACTGAACAATTAAATCAAAATCATGAATGTCATGTTTTTCAAAAGCATAAAACTGAAATAGTACATGGGAATGGACTTGACAAACTGCAAACTATCCTACCTATGGCACTTTAACAGGAAGATGAGCAGAAAGGAACATAATTAATGAAAGTGATTGGACATCTGGTATACCCACAGTACTTAGCACTCAGACTTGCGAATATAGACCTGGAAGACAGAGTGCAGGGTTCTGTATTGTCCCTCCAGATAGGGCGAGAAGGTTGGGGTTGACATACAGGAGGAGGAAGTAAGTTTGGCCCTTTGGAAGAAGTGTCTGAGGGACTTTGAAGGGGAAAGTTTATTTTCTGCCATGGTCTGATGCCAGCCTTTTCTGGTGACTGGTGTGTCACGGTTCATCCGGCCCCCACCTATAGGAAGGAAACATGGAGTGATGAAAGACCAATAGAAGATAAAGACGGAAAGGTGAAAGGCAGCCTGGGTCTTAGAGTCAGCAGAACTAGAGCTGCTTCCTGGAAGGTTCAGGTTATCTCTGTGAAAATAGTTCTTGGCATATTTTTGGTATCAGACTCTAGTTATTTGTTAAATGAAACCGAAACTGACAGTTTATGCAGAGACAAAGTCTTAGGATTTTCATTTTAAGTAAGCCAGCTTTTAAAAGGGGTTCCTTCTAGAAGTGTATTATAAGCTCAAGGACATGGCCTAACTCTTTCACAGTCCTTAACTACCACTTAAAATCTGTGGTTGAAGCAAGTCAGAGAAGAGTGGTATATATATAAAATTTGTTGCTATCAAGCTGATTCTGACTTGTAGTGACCCTATAGGACAGAGTAGAACTGCCCCATAGAGTTTTCAAGGAGCGCTTTGTGGATCTGAACTGCCAACCTTTTGGTTAACAGTTGTAGCACTCAAACACTAAGTCACCAGGGTTTCCAATACATGCACACACACACACATGCACACACACATGCACAAACACACACATATATGTGTGTGTGAATATTCATTGCATGTGTGCACGCATATACACATACACATATGTGTATATAGACTTATTGTTTAAATAACATGTATGTACAGCTCAGTTACTAAAGGTTAGGCAACCTTGCAACCACCGCCCATGGAAGGAGCTAGACTTTGATAGATACCTCAGGAGCCCTCCACCTGTTTGCTTGCAAACATAATCCTCTGCCCTCAAAGAAAAACCACTGTCCTGACTTTTATAGTGATCCATTTTCTACTTTTCTTTGTAATTTTATCACCAAAATATACACTGTAGTCAGCCTGTTTTCATTTTTACATCGCTTATGTCTCTTTTAATCTATACTTTTGCCCTTAATCTCTTCTGTATCCCATTGCAGTTTATTTCTTGACGAAACAAGATCATCTCTTCTATATAGTTTCCCCCATCTGGGATTTTGCTGATCGTGTTCCCACGGTGTAGTTTAACGTTTTTCTCTGCCCTCCCTATTTCCTGTAAATTGGTAGTTGGATCTAGAAGCTTAATCGGATTCAGATTTGATTGTTTGGGGGAAGATGGCTTCTTAGGGGATGATGTGTTCTTCATCAAGAGTTGCGTATTTTCTTTTTTTTCTTGGAAGCAGCCACCGATGCCCAGTGCTTACATCCTTAATTCATTGCTATTGTGTGCCGTCGAGTCAGCAGAGTTATGAAATGGTGATATTCCAATTTTACCATTCTTTTCCCCATTGATTTGCTAGGGTATTTCTATAAAGAGAAACTTCTCCGCATCTACTCTTTGGTTACCTAGTGGTACTGCTTGTAGAGGAAAAGCAGGGTAAATGCTTGAGTATTTCACTTGGTTTACCAATGTTCAAAATTAACAGGTGGTTCCCACATTCCCAAAGCCAACTCTTCAGACAGGGATTGGACTGGACTATAAGATAGAAAATGATACTGGTGAGGAGTGAGCTTCTTGGATCAAGTAGACACATGAGACTGTGTGGGCACCTCCTGTCTGGAGAGGAGATGAGAAGGCAGAGGGGGACAGAAGCTAGCCAAATGGATATGGGGAATACAGGGTGAAGAGGAGGAGTGTGCTGTCTCATTAGGGCAAGAGCAACTAGGAGTACATAAAAACAAGGTGTATATAAATTTTTGTATTAGAGACTGACTTGATTTGTAAACTTTCACTTAAAGCACAATAAAAATAAAATAAAATAAAGCAATAAAAAAAAGTTTGTTCCCAGTATCCTCCCAAAATGAAGAAGCTAATTAATTTTTTGTGTGTCCTTAGGAACTCATGGATATAAATACATTCGATTTGTTTCAATCTGTAATAGTCGTGGTTTATAATTTCTCTTAGGATCGTGCTTCTATGGCTATACAATGGCCAAAGTTATGCCTGTACAGACATTGTCCCTGAAATGATGGGAAAAAGACAAAAGGGACCTGGGAATTTCTACCCCTCCATTCTGATTCTTGAATGCTATCTAGCCAAGGGAGGCAAGGTGTGGGAGAGTAGAGAAGAGAAGAGTCCAGGTTTCAGAGGCTTACATCGCGGCTGTGTCATTTACTGTGCGGCCTTGTTTATGTTCTTAAACCTGAGACTCCATTTCCTCATCTGAAAAGCTGAGAGTAACAGCACTTGTCTTACCTTGATAGGAATATTCACTGAGAACAGGCACACAGCACCCAGCACAGCGCCAACACATAGTAGGTACTTGGTCCAAGGGTCTTCCCTTCCCTGTCAGGCTCTGGGAATGCCCACTGAGTCCTAGAAGTGGTGAGCTTTGGGCCCAGCCAGCACGAGCTCATTCCTTCTTCACAGGGAGTGGGAACAAGAAGTGGAAGGACTTACAGAACGGGGTCATTCATTGGGCCACACATTGTTCAAAGATTTAAGCCCATAAATGTATGTCCTCTTTTTTCCCCCTCTACTCTTTTTTGTTTTAATCTAAAGGAAGTTTTCATTATTACCAGTCAATAAAGTTTATTTTCATTCCCTTTGTTTTCTGAGGAAAGTTAACTGGTATTTCCTAGAAGCCTTTTATTATAACACAAACCATCTTGTCCTGAAACCTTTGAAAAGGATCTCCTTAGCCACAGCACCGCAGGCTTCTCAGGGGGCTGATAGGCACCCCCACTTTTATCTAGTTTGAAGGACTCCAGCTGATAGGGCGAGCA
The DNA here is from genome assembly GCF_024166365.1 of Elephas maximus indicus. Taxonomy (NCBI): domain Eukaryota; kingdom Metazoa; phylum Chordata; class Mammalia; order Proboscidea; family Elephantidae; genus Elephas; species Elephas maximus. The sequence continues at coordinate 14,368,358 of NC_064845.1, read as the reverse complement.
GTTTTCCCTGGCTCCATTTCAGAAATCCTGTGACAGAATTGTCGGCCTTGCACCCACCCACACACACACACCCCCACACCCCACACACACTATACGTACACACACCCCCACTTGCATGGCTTTGTCATTTCTCTTTCCCCTTCTCTTGTCAATATACCCCCCTTTAAATATTCATTGTGGGGCTATACATTTTCCCAAGTTGTTCTTTTTCACTTGTGAGAAAGCATCATCATAAACACAAACAAGCTTAGCAATTGTCATTTACATTCAAAGAAAAAGAAATTCTTTTCTCTGGGAAAGCTGGAGCTGAAACCAGCTGCAGCTAGGCAGCTCCCAACCAGTGGTTTATCCAGGCTGGATGACCTCCACCTACCCAGTGGAAGAGGAGGATTCCGGGGCATTCTGCCATAGTAACATAAAACTGTATAAACACTTGGTTGTTTTTTTGCAAGAGAAGCAGGAATCCATTTGCTATAGCCTTACGCTGCTATAGGGTTTGACTGTATCTATGCAAAGACTTTTATATACTGTAGCCTATGATTCTTCAAATCATTCTATGAGGAAGGCTAAGGACACACTTCTATTCCCACTTTATAAAACTGAAAACTGAGGCTCACATAGGTGATTCAGTGTCACAGAGCAGAAATACCAAAGCCAGGACCAAGACTCGGCTCCCCGTATTCCCTCTTCACCGGTCTGTGCGTGCCTCACCCTGTGATTCCACTTAGAGCAGTGCGAGTTTCTGTCTTCACATGAGTCTTGCTCGGCTGGTGAGATGGCGCATGGCCTCTGTACTTGGACTTCCAGTTGATGCCAGAGACTTATTACTTTCCGTTTCAGTCAAGCCAGGATGAAGGAATCCATTCATTTGACTATAAGTATTTATTTAGCACCTACTTATAGTGCACTGTGACAAACATCAGAAGTATGGAACCAAAGACCCTCGAGGTGGTTATAGTCAAGTGGAAGAGAGATCTTATATATAATAAAATATAATGTAATAAATGTATCATTCCATCTGAAGTTTCCTATTACAATCAACTTTCAATGAACTCTCTTAAAAGGAAATTGATAAAGAAATTGCCTCTAGGTTAAAAAATCAATGTGTACCCGAATATCATTTTGTATGAAAGAATAAAAAAGTCTCAAGCTAACTTCTCATTTCCTGCATGCTATTGGAATCCCTGGGGGGAGTGTAAACAGTTAACGTGCTGAGCTGCTAACCAAAAGGTTGGAGGTTCGAGTCCACCCAGAGTTGCCTTGGAAGAAAGGAAGACCCGGCAATCGACTTCCAAAAAGTCAACCATTGAAAACACTGATGAGCACAATTCTACTCTCTCACACACAGGATCATCATAAGTCAGCACTGACTTGATAGAAACTGGTTTTTATTATTAAAAAAAAAAAAAAAGGAGAGAGTATAGAAGGAGAAAGCTGGGCAGTAAGCATTTTAAAGCTCTGAGTTTTTCTTGGGCTTGAGCCATGTCAAGTCCTACAATTTGAAGTAACACTAATGCACTGTTTGGGGTCTAAAATCAACAACTTTCTTTATAAAACCTAATTCTTCTATTGGTGCCAAGAGCAAGGACCTGCAGGGAGGTCTGTCCCTTTGTTGTGGTTTTAGCACACTTGCCAATAGGCTAGGTACGGCCCTTCCCTCACCTCCCTCCCTATGCCCAGCCCCCATTTTATCTGCATCTTCAAATAAAGCGTGTGCTTACTGTTCTTGTTTTCCAAAGTGGTCTCTTCTGGAAAATTGTATTAAATCATGACACACAACTTCAAGGAAGTTCCATGAGATTTGTCAAACAGCTGTACTCCTAAATGGTTTCAGAATGCAGGTTCCTATTCACTGGCCCTGCCAGCTTTTTAGATTCATACAAAGAGACTTAAGTGTGACTCTTGAGATGGAAAAAAAAAAATAATCTGGGAGCAAAAATAGAAATAAATCTGCGTAATGTGACACACATACCTCATTTTCAAGCTATTATTATTATGCTCGGAGTGAGACACTTGAGAAAAATCTGTGGAATTGAATTCATTTTTTTCTCAAGACAATTATTGAATAGGGATCTAGGATTATCTGAAATAAAAGAATGTGTCTATATCATCTTGCATAACAAGAAATCCACTGTTTAACATGTCTCCTAAAACTCTCACAAGCAGCCATCGATTAAATATTGTAATTGAACTGCCTTTGCCCTCCTTCACCGTGACGCCTAACTCAACCACTCATTTTGACAGCTGTATTTCCCTAACTGCATGCTTCAGCAGAGACCAACTAATAGACAATTTTCTTCTGTTTAGAAAAACAGAACAACAATTTTTCTGTGCAGGTCAATTCATCTTGTGATAGCTTAGCTGTTGGGTTTTTAACCCATATCTCGCAGCTATCAAAAGCCTGTCGATTAGTAATGTGATTCTCTTGGAGGAAGCATTATGTAAGAGAAAGAGAACTAACTGACCTTGAAGTTACAAGACCCAGGTTCAAATGCTAACTCAACCACTTCTTATGTGACATTGGGTACATCATCTATTAAGTGGACGTAGTCAAGTATGGTCTTGGCTATCTAATGGGGTCATTGATGCAGGTCAATGAGATGAATAAATAGCGCTTGCAAAAGTGGAAAGCAACGGATAATGTAAGACACTATTATTCTTTTGGTTTTGTTTATAAGCTCCCCCACCCACACAGGCGCACGCAGACACACACACACACACACACACACACATACACACAACAGCTTTGCAAATCTACTCTTTTATAGTTGTAATTTATGCTCCACTTCCTTCCAAAAGCTATATTTGAAGTGGCTTATGATAGAAGATGCAGGTCCAATACCAAAAAAAAAAAAAAAAACCAAACCCAATTCTGTCGAGTCAATTCCGACTCGTAGTGACCCTGTATAGGACCCATCAAACAAGGAAGTGTGAACAGTAGCCAGCTAATGAAGGGAAGGGAAATTAAAAGGAACCACTAACAATGAGCAGGAAATTTCCTAACGTATCAGTCGCAGGAAAATCGAAAACACAGTTTTTATATAGTCTTCCCAGTATAGTCCAGAAAATTCTTTATTTGCAGCATATTAGTTCATATTTGAGTGCTATTGAGGTAATTTTTTTTAATCTTCAAACAGGCTTCATAAATAATTATCAAATACTTTTTTAAGAAACTAGAGTCTGTTATTAAGTCACTTCATTTGGGAAGATGTTGTTGCTGCATTTAAGACTTGTTAATTCATTGTGAACTGGTGTTATTCAAACCTAAGTTAGAATGTTGTTACCCTGAAGCCACCTTTCCAGTGTTGTGTCCAAACTCTGGATGAATGGAAAACAGCCTTAGGAGACTTGAAGTCACGACATTTTCATCACGTCTCTATATCATATAAGGGGCACACATGTGCCCCTCATGTCTGTGTTTGTATAATCCAGAAATAACTCTAGATGATGTAACTTGCAAGTTATAGCTCTTTAATTTTTTCCTCAATTCCCTTAATGGTACCTGAACCCCGGGTGGTGTTACTAGGAAATAGAAAAATAAGTTAGGTTATTACCAATTCAAATATACGCTTGGGTTCAAGTTCAGGAACACTTATGGAGTCATGAAGTCTTAATGCCCATCACTCATTGGACAGAGCCCTGGTTTTACAGCCATATAGACATGAGTTTATATCCAACCTTCTGTGTTTACCGGGTGGCGTTAGGCAGGCAACTTGATATAGCCGAAGCTTAGTTTCTCCATCTGCAAAATGGGACCACTAAATCCAACTCATCAGATTGCTGTAACTATTAGAGGTACAGTTCCAGGCGTAGAGTTGGCCATTGATACATGACAGTGATGATAATTTGGCCATCCCTTATCTGCAATTACAAAACCCAAATTGTTCCGAACATCGAAATATTTTCAAACTCATTTGATTACAAAGTCTGACCTAAACTGAAGTGTAACCTGACCTGAATTGACATAAGGCTATTTATAGCTTTTTCTGATTACTAAGTGGAACTTTAAAACAAAAACAGAAATATTTCTGCATTTGATTATGGGATGCTGCCCCAGACCCTTCTGGGGATCATGCATAATAAACAGCGTATGTGTTAAATTATATACTTAAACTTGGAAAAATTCTGAATTCCCAAATAATCAGGCCCCGATGGTTCCAGACGAGGAACTGGTGGCCTATCTTATCTTTAGAGTTGGAAAGTTCCTTAACATCCATGTTAGTAGAATGTGGGCTGATGAGTGGAAGTCCCTTCTGCAGTGTTCCTTATTCACAGCAACATTTCCCATAGGGAAGCCCTTTCCTTCCTGAACTCCTCTGATTTTGGAAAGGCCAGTACGGTGGTAGCAGCCTGCCTCCCTGATCTGAGGGTGACGCAGTTCTTCCTGACGCTAAACTGAAATCTGCCTCCCTGACATTCTGTTTATCCTTCTTGTGCCAGCTGACTGAGAAACAAAGAATAGCCTTACTCCCTCTTCTAGGTGACTGCCCCTGCCCCTGAAATATTTGAAAATACCCTTCCTTAAGTCTTCCCTTATATAGGCAGAACAATCCAACTTCCTTCAGCCAGTCATTATGGGACCCATTTCCAGGCCTCTTGTCAGTATAAAAAAAAAAAACTTTTTTTTTTTTTTTTGTCAGTATGGTTTATTTTGTCCATTTCCCACTTATCATGTGTTACCTACCAGTATTGGTTGCCTTCAAGTTGACTCCAACTCATGGTGACCCCGTGTGTGTCAGAGTAGAACTGTTCTCCATAGGGTTTCCAGTGGCTGATTTTTTAGAAGTGGGTCACCAGGCCTTTCTTCCAAGGCACCTACAGCTGGACTCGAACCTTCAACTTTTCAGTTAGCAGCTGGGCACAATAATCATTTTCACCACTCAGGGACTCCACTTGTTATCTAAAATTAAAATATTGTAATCTTTGTCTTAAAGTAACCTGATTCCAAGCATTCATGATCAACATCATCTTCCCTGGCCCCAAACGGTATTTTGCTAGGGGCTGAAGTTTTATGCAGTGGATGATTCAGACCCAGACTGACTTCTGAGTCATCCATTTGGTAGACCTTAGGCAACTTGAACTTCTCAGAGCCTCAATGTCCTTACCTGCACACAGGGAATCGTGACATTGCTGTGAAAATTAGTCACCGTATGAAAGTACATTGCCTGGCACAAAGTAGACAACTAATAAATAATAAAGATTATTATTAGAAGTTTGATAAGTCTCACCATCATCATTATATATGTGTGCGTGTATATATATACATATATTTTTTTAATGATTTCTAGGCTGATATCAGCACCATCCATACTCCAAAGCCTAAGTCATTAGTGGGTTTATTTTCAGGTCTGATCTACTAATGAACATAATCTGACGTTGTGAAAATACAGCTGTCTTAATTATCTAGCGCTGCCATAACAGAAATACCACAAGTGGATGGCTTCAACAAACAGAAGTTTATTCTCTCACACACAGTCCACTAGGCTAGAAGTCCAAATTCAGGGCATCAGCTCCAGGGGAAGTCTTTGTCTGTTGGCTCTGGAGAAAAGTCCTTGTCATCAATCTTGCCCTGGACTAGGAGCTTCTCCCACAGGGACCCTGGATCCAAAGGACGTACTATTCTCCTGACTCTTGTTTTTCGGTGATATGATGTCCCCCTGTCTCTCTGCTTGTTTCTCCCTTTTATATCTCAAAAGAGATTGACTTACAATACAACCTAATCTTGTAGATCGAGTCCTGTCTCAGTAACATAAACCGCCTCTTTAACATCATAGAGGTAAGATTTACAACAAATTGGAAAAGCAAATCAGATGACAAAGTGGTGGACAATCACACAATACTAGGAATCAGGGCCTAGCCAAGTTGCCGAACATTTTTGGTGGACACAGTTCAACACGTAACAACAAATTATACGATAAACATTTTCTGCCAACAGTAAAGTTATTGTATTTCTCAACTCCCACACCCCCATCTCTTTTGAACCAGATATAGCTTGGGGACAACTTGATTAACATAAGCACTGCAACTTGCATCTTTCAGCCACACTTTTAGGGATCCACAGTGGAATGGTTTTGTTTTTTTCAGTCTAGAAATCAAGTGGATTCCAAATGTCTTGCTTCGAATCCTGAGAGTGCTTATCCTGTGTGAACATCGCCAAGTGTACAGAATGGAGCCATAAATTACATTTTGATCAGAGCCAAAAACTTAGTGCCAACGAACATCTTGACATTACTATTAGCGCATGTTGTATCCTGTAATTAAGCAGAATCGGCTTGTAGAAGAATTCTTCTGAAAACAGAGCCCGCCTTCATGGGAGCATAACCAGAATGAGCTATTGCGCTCATTAAGTTACTTAGCAATCCATCACCGGTGTGACCTGTCATTCTAATGATCCATTAGTGTAATTCATCAATGGGGTGAATCCCACTAATAAGGCGTTTCTCCGGAGGCAGAACTATCCACTGAGGGAAGCTTCCAGGGGCAGACGTATGATGACTGCAGGCAAAAGGCTCAGGAGACTCTATATAATGAATTTCCGGACACCTTCTTTCATACTGTAGGAAGTTTAGCTATTTAGAAGCTATCCGTATCAGTGCCCATCTGTTCCCAAATTCTTCTAATTTTTTTTCTGACTAATCCCTGATTTCTTTACTAGCCCAGGATTATCCAACTTTCGTTCCTTTGGGTGCGTAACTGAGCCACTCGGTTCTTTCTTGAAGAGTTATACTTTAAGAAAATCCAGTTTCACACCTTCATTGCCAGAGTACCTCTGGATTTCTTTATAATTCATACACTACATGACCCTAAAATGGGTGATATAAAAAGAAAAAAAAAATAGGTTCTATACAGTGATGCCACTCAAACAAAAAGAAAGTGAGAGATAATGATACTAAAAATAAAGCCTAGTATAACTTAACACAATTGACTATTATATTTATCTCTGAGCTTCCTAGCAACAAAATCAAAGAGGGATAATGGATTAAAATGATGAAAAACATGTTATTTGGAAGCTTTCTTTCTAATAGTAAATTCTAAGAAGAATTTTTTATTCGGATCTTTATATAAGAGACCTTAAAGAACTCAACGGACTTTGCTTTCAATGGTAATATTAAACTGAAAATGCAAGTCAAATTCATCAAATAGTGATTTTTTATTCTCAACCCTATATAAAGCTAAGGGTATATTATACTTGGAGCCCTGGTAGTGCAGTGGTTATGAGCTATGATTGCAAACCAAAAGGTCTGCAGTTCAAATCCAGTAGCCACTCCTTGGAAACCCTGTGGGGCAGTTCTGTTCTGTCCTTTTGGCTCACTATGAGTTGAAATTGACTCGAAGGCAACAGGCTATATTAAAATTAAAACACTACCCATTTAAGGTATTTTCTCTTGAGAGAAAAGATAATGTGGTTCAGGTATATAACTCGTTTTGGGAATGGAGTTAGAAAACCTATAAGAATCAATGAGACCATGTCTTTCAACTGTTTTTCTCTAATATCGCCTCTTTCCTCTGAACTTTTTTCAGGAAGTGGATAACAATAAATTATTATTTTTTTCAGTTTTATCGAGGTATAATTTACAAATAATAAAATTCACTCTTCGTAAGTGTAGACGTTGATGAATTTTAGTAATTGTGTATTATCAGGTAACCACCACCACAATTGAGATATTGAATAGCTCCATCACACTGAAAAGTTCCCTAGTACCCACTGCAGTTGATCCTGACCCCCAACCACCAGCCCTAGGCAACCACTGATCTCCATTCTTTTTCTAGAATTTTCTATAAATGGAATCACACAGGGTACAGTCTTTTGTGTTTGACTTCTTTCAATTAACATCCCTGTTGTATGTATTCATATTTTGTTTCTTTTTATTGCTGAGTAGTATTTCATAAGGATTTATTTTCATAAGGAAGAAAAAAATCTTAGAAAAAAGTGTAATTGATAGGAGGAACATCCATATGAATTTAATAACAACCACAGAGGTGCCAATGTGTATTTTTGCTTGAATGAAGAACAGATTCCAGTATTTTTTTTTTAATCCTTTATAAAGACAGGACTGAAAGCTGAGTGATGGTAGCAACCATGCTCTCTAGCTTGCCATTATGTATATGATACCTAGCCCAGTGATTGCATTCACTAGGTGCTTAATAAATCAGTTAAACGAGCAAATGAAGATGCTCATCATCTGTATACAATACTCACGTTTGGAAAGAGTAGTCCCTCAAAGAAAGGAACAGTGGAATATAAAGAGAAAAATTACATTCTCTACCACTTATTAAGCACTTATCATAGAATTGCTTATAAAGTCACTCCAGTATTCTACACATATTTCAGGTTCCTTGCAATCTTTTTAAAACCTTTTTGATCCAGTGTAGTTTAGCCCAAAATCCCAGCTTTAGAATGGCCAACTTAGTAGTTAGTAGGCTCCGCCTTTTTTATTTGCCCCAAAAGTATTTCTCAATATTTAGTAATTTTCAGCATTATGCTTTTCTTTACAGTTTGAAGAGCTTTTCTAAACCTAGCAAAGTATAGCCAAGGAATGGTATGCTTGGAAACACAACACCATACATTTTGATACTTGGAGATGGCTTAGACTAATGTCCTCCATTTTTCCAAGGAAGAAACTGAATTCTAAAAATGAGCTGCCCAACTCACACATTTAGTGGCAAATTTTGTGTATTGGAAGTTCAGTTTTGTTAATTGCCTCTTAGTCCCAATAAACAAGTGGGTAGTTTTCAGAATCTGACCTGAAAACAAAAGGGAAATCTCCTAAGTTTGTTACTTGTTTATAGCCAAACTTCACTCAGGAATTGGGAGTGCACATTCTATTAAGTGATATTTTAGAATATGTCAAGGAAAAAATAACTTTCACAAGGAGTGGTTACAGAGCTTATATTAGAATCCAGGTCAAGGCAAAAATAATAAAATAAATAAATAAATGAAAGAAGGCCAAATTCTATCCTAGAAGCAGACTTAATTGGACATCTCAGTAGATGGCAAAATCTATTAATTCTATGCTTTAAATGAAACTATTGTTTGGCCTTTAAGATACACTCTCTTGGCAACATCAGAGAGCATTTCAGAAACTGGGTTTTTATATAGAATGAAGTTTGCCTGAAATCTTGGTAGATTCATTTCAGCTCTTGTTGCATGCCCCGTCTATGCAGCTTAGCATTCACAAAGATTTGAATTCAGCAGATAAAACACCTTCAGATGTAGTGCCAGGGGACAGCAAAGGATTTCAGCGGGGGAATTAAGGAAAACTTCACGAGGAAATGACCTGTGAGCTGGACTTGTCTGGGGAGAAGCATTTTAGTAGTTTTAACACAGTAAGTGTAATTCCAGGGGCTGCAGAGGAACTCTATGAAAAGGGCAAATAACAAGGTGGTCTTCTCTCTGGCTTCCATTTTGGAAGGATATTACCACTTTCAAGGGGAGCTGTACATCATTGGGCTATAATGACTTTTAGCCATGTTTCATTACCAAATAGATGAAACTCATATTATCATAATATCCTACATTTTCTAGAACCCTACGTTTGTAAGAGTTAATATGTTGTTGTTACTTGCTGTTGAGTTGGCTCCAGCTCCTGGTGACCTTATGCGTAACAGAATGAAACGTTGCCCAGTCCTGTGCCATCTTTATGATCATTGGTAAAAGTTAATATACCACAGCAGAAACGTTGAAGTCTTTCAAAATAAGGTATTCATGGGATAGAATAGCATGGTTTCCCTTAAAAAAAAGAATTACCTAGAATCTCATGCTGTAACATTAAGTTAAAAGTAAGAAAGAGTTTTACCTGTGACATGACAACTAGATCTAGATACAGACATAGATACAGGTGTACCTCCCCACCTCCAGCCCCCACACGCACACATATTGTCATGGAGATAATTACGTTAATGCTGACAATAGTCATTTCTGGTCAATAGGTCATCTTTAACTTTCTTCAATTTTATGATGATAACTTTGACTGAACTTTTTAAAAAGTCAGATTTGAACAACTTCTGATGACTCATCCAACAACCTAGCAGCTATTACAGATTTTTGTGATATCAGATTTGTTCATCTTCCATAATAAGGATGCATTTATTACCCCTCTAATCAGAAAATATATATATATATATATATATATATATATATGGGCAAATCTACTACAAAAGACCTTACTAAAATGTTAAAAAGCAAAGATGTCACTTTGAGGACTTAGATGTGCCTGACCCAAGCCATGGGGTTTTCAGTCACCTCATATGTATGCAAAAACTGGACAATGAATAAGGAAGAACGAAGTAGGCTTGATGGCTTTGAATTATGGTGTTGGTGAAGAATATTGAATAGATCACAGACTACCAGAAGAACGAACAGATCTGTCCTGGAAGAAGTACAGCCAGAATGCCCCTTAAAGTGAGGATGGTGAGACTTCATCTCATGTACTTTGGACATGTTATTAGGAGGGACCATTCCCTGGAGAGGGACATCATGCTTGGTAGAGTAGAGGGTCAGCAAAAAAGAGGAAGACCCTCAATGAGATAAATTGACACAGTGTCTACAAGAAAGGGCTCAAGCATAGCAACAATTGTGAGGATGGTACAGGACTGGGCAGTATTTTGTTCTGTTGTACATGGTGTTGCTATGAGTCGGAACCAACTTGACAGCACCTAACAACAACAACATCATACAATAATTTTTAAGTCCCTGGTGGTTAAATATTCATTGATAACTATAATTGATAGAGACAACTGTAGCCTTTTTAGGCAAACTACCCATGTGATGTTTTGTTCTGTTGTACACAAGGCCACCACGAGAAGGAGTGGACTCAATGGCAGCTATTTATCCATCTTTCTAATCCATATGGAAATTCAGTTTTACAGAATGTGTGGAGGAAAGAGTGAGTACCCACTTTTCTAAAAGATTTTCCAGAAGTTTTTTTTTTCTTTTAGTGTTATGTGTTCCTTGTTCACTTAGATAATCAGTAGAGTTACAAATATCCACAATTAGGCCATGTTTACCCTTTATAAAATGAGGCACTTCTATTATGATATCTAAGTTTATTTTAGTAAGTATTGCAAAAGCCTTTATTAAACAAACAATGGAGCTAGACTGCAGTTACTTTTAAAAAGCAGTGAACTTGCTATGACTTCTGGATGATTTCGTTTTATCCCTTCAATAGCCCCATCGCAATATTTCTCTTAGGGAGAAAGTACCATGACCAATTCCCTTTGAAAGAGAATTTTAAATTAACTTTATGATGAATTTCTTGGGCATTTTGTAGAAGCCTCTGCACAAGTTTTCTTGTTTTCTCAAATAAAACCTGCAAACCTACCAGTCCTTATGTCTTAATAGAATCTACATTCCATGTATGACAGGTGAACAAGTATATCTGCTAAGGGTTGTGGGTTTGATTTTACACTCAACTTGTCTTCGAACAGGTTGGCTGCTGTCTGAATTGCTAGTGGGTACTCAATCTAAAATAGCATCTCCCTTCACCTTTCTGGCAGGTTCTACCAGGCACCGTGTTCATCCCTATCATGTTCTTCTGTGAATCAAACACACAGAGACATACTAGAAACAGACCAGGATATGACAGGCTCAGAAGGGTTTGAATGTAGGGACTTTGGAACGCTCCACAGCTATCCATAATTGCACTCCAGGAAGACTTAACTCTGTGGTCCTTCTCACAATTTGGAACATGTCGTGCTGGAAGAGACCGATTATATGATAGCCCACAATGTTTAACCATAGTGTGATTATTGTTGGTTGATTTAATTAGAAGCATTGCTTTCCTTGATGAGCCTTATTACTCTACTTTATGTTTTAAGCTTTAGTCTCTTACTCCAGAAGCTGATGGTTGGACGCTGTAAAGATATTGCAGAAGGAGGTTCACGTGACTTCGAGTGACTCCATTTAAAAGATGGTCAATCAATGGGCTCATAAGCTCACTGATGAAGTAAATATATCTGCTGAAACTGTATTAAAAAGTAAAAGAAACTGGAGAGAAATCAATACAAACCTGAGTATTTTACCTTCAGTAAAAGTGAATAAAGGAAACATTTCAGAAAAATAAGTTATGTGATAAAGTAATTCACATTATCAGCTTGACATGTTTACTAAGCAGGAAAAGTACAATGTTTATGCATTCAAAAGATGAATTTATTTTAGTCTCAGTTTTCATTATAAAAACACTGCAGAAAGTTCATATTTTTCATAACTGTTAGAAGGTTCTTGGCAATCATAATCCCCAAAATTCATAAGTAGGATCATAGTACATACATACTTCTGTAACAGTTTTTTTTTTTTTTCTTAGGCTTCACATAGTGCAGATATGCTTCATGCTGGTGCATACAGATACCTTTAGAAAGTAAACTTTGACAACTTGCTTTGGGAGAGAAAGAAAGTGGCTCGCTTGTGCTTTCTCCCGTTCCCACCACAACCAAATGCTGTTGGTTATCTTATTAGATTTGTACCATGAACATTTATACCATTTACGCTTTCTTTTATACTCATAATTCTCGTAATGATTGATCATTAAGTAGCTCCTGAATTTAGATGGGTACCAAAAACACAGTAAGATGTTATTTTTCAAACATTTAGTTGGCATCAGTTCTCACTGACTCTCCATTTTATAATTTCACCTTCCTGAATTGTGTATCATATTCATTCATTTCTAGATCCCATTATCAACTAGGTTTTTCCAAGTATTCACTCTTTTTCTTTTTTTTGGTATGATTTTTTTTTTGTCTTTAAAAGTAATTGATCCCCAAGGTGGGTATATTAGTTTTCTTTTGTTTTTTCTTCTTTTTAAAAATCTGTAGACTTTACTTCAGTGTCTTCTGGGAGTGAAAGCTGCTGTCAGGAAGTTTGAGGCCCACCTGATTTTTATATCTTTATCTCAATGCCCTCAGATTTCTTTCTCTATCATTGCAGTTCAAAAACATCACCAGAATATATAATGCTACTGATTATTCTGTACATGATTTTTTATAGATCCAGAGATATAAGTCTTCCTTTTTCCTAGGAAATTTTCCTTCTATTAGGAATTTGAGGTTTTGGGTTCTTTTTTGTTTATTTGTTTGTTTCCTGGATTTGTTTGGGTTTGTTTTCTTGGTTCCATTAACCCAATTCTCTAGGGATACCAATTGTCTCTACTCTTTGTCTGCCGTGTCTGGTATAGCTTTCGTTGATTTTTATTCCCCTTTGCATTTGTGTTATCACTGTTTCCTAGTTTAACTTTCTCATGCTTGTCCGCTTGTCATCACTTCTTTTTTACCAGTATCATTCTCGTTCTAGCTGCTTCTAGTGTGGTTTCCTTTTGCCTTAATAATGTGTTTTGGTTATGTTTAATGTCTTTTCTGAACATGGCCAGATTGTCTTTCATCTCTTTATCTGATCTGTTCTTTCACCCACTGTAATGATAGTCCCCCCACCCACCAAAAAGTCCATGTTTCCTTCAATTTTTTTTAAGAGTACAGGAGTGTAGGTATTTGTCTGTAGTGTTCTTCTTTTCCAGTCCCCTGAAAAGAATGTTTTGGAGTCTTATAGTCCTTTTTGACTTTTTTTGGTAGGACACATGGAGGTGAAATGGTGGCTGTGGGCAAGTGTCATGTTGGATCCTTGCTGCTCACAAGTCATCTACATATGGCTTCTGGTTTGCTCACTAGTCATGTAAGCAAAAGTACGGTTTGGGGAGAAAGTTGAGACTAGCAAGGATAATTTTTTAAAAACCCATTACTGTTGAGCCAATTCTGACTCCTAGTGACCCTATAGGACAGAGTAGGACTGGCCCAGAGGGTTTCCAAGAAGCGGCTGGTGGATTCAAACTGCCGACCTTTTGGTTAGCAGCCAAGCTCTTAACCACTGCACCACCAGGGCTCTCTAGCAAGGATACTGTCTAACTAATGTACCTTCTGCTCTTAAAGAATATTTGTCTTGGGAGAATAAATCACAAATCACTAATAACTCAGAGTGAAGTTTCTTTGCCAAGCTGTAATTTGTTTCTTTTCTTTTCTTTTTTTTTTCCCTTTGTTTCTTCTCTGTTGACCTCCTTTCCAGCAAGTTTCTGGAGTTTGGGAGGAGCTAGAACTCTGCACGGGTGTTTCTTTCTCCACATACCCTGTACACTGACTCCATCCTTACTCTTCTAAGTAAGAGCTATTGCCTAGGTCTTCCAGGACCCTCTAACTCACCATCAGATATACCTCTACCCTGCTAGAGAAGTCTGAAAAGATTTATTGCCTTTTTTTTTTTTACCTCAATTTAGAGCAAATGTCATGGTCTTTAGCAAACTATTTCCACAGTCCATGATTTGTGGTTGTAGTTGTTTCCTAGTTTAATTGCATATTGTATTCTCAGCCTTAGGTTTATTTTGTTGTTGTTGTTCATCTTTGAGTTTCAGGAAAGAAAATATATGTACTTTTACTTCATTCTCTTTTACCGAATGAGTTCCATGTGACTTCTTGAAGATGTACAAAAATACAAAGATTTCTAAAATAAATTTGATAGATATAAAAAAAAATTTTTTAAGTTCTCTCTCAAATTGATGGTAGAAAATTATAGTTCTGCACAAATTACCACCAATTTGTGATGATTGTTTACAAACTGGTACCCTTAGCTGAATGTGTAAGTAGCATTCTACTCCAGTAATCACTGGCTATTTTATGTAATGTAATAGTAAAGAGATCTGTGGACCATTTAGTACTATTTTCCTATTGAAGATGAGTGATGGGTTATAGATCAGTGAAATTAAGTTTTATACTCTAAGTAGGTACCCCCACCTTTTTTTTTTAATGCAACCGACTTTTTCCCCCAGCAGTTGTTTTTAGAAAGCATTAAATTGAGCATTCAAGATTAATTCCCTGGCAGGTCAAGAGGAGAACAGCATGTAACCAATCCTACCTCAGTGTTCCTTCTTAATGGCTTCAGCACAGTGTGAAAGAGTAAACAGTTGTGACAAGAGAGGTAATGGATGAGTTGGGTGTGATGGGTCAACCCAACTGAAGCTCATCCTCTCTTTAAGTATAGTCTGTAATGAAGTGTGGTGTAGTTTGAGATCATCAAAGACTTATATTGTACCATATTTCTAGAGTGGGGAAAGATCTCAAGTAAATATATGATGAGTGATGGTGTCTAGTGACACCAAAGAAATAAAAATAAATTCTGAATGAAGTGTACTTATCTTGAAGTGTTAGCCTAGTAATCCATGTTATATGATACCACTTCTCTCTTCTCCATAGCCCACCCTATTCTCTCTTACACACAGCCTATTCCAAATGACTTTATTTTTGAAAAATTAATTTGGAGAAGATTGGTTTTATAATTATTAAGGGCAGAAAACTTCATAGCATTTTCCCCCTTGGAAACCCAAAGTATACCATGTCTTTTCACACACTAAAAACCCACAGATACAGAGGAAGTGGAGAGATTTAGAGCTCCATCCATCCTTCCATATTTTATAGAATTTGTAGATAAAAATGGGATACTTTCAGACATATATAAAGAGACCAGTGTTCACTGGTGGCTGTCAGGGGGAGGAGGAGAAGGGAGACGTATGCTCTAGATTGTAGATACTTGTTATTGTTGGTGCTGGGGAAACTGGCACCAAATACAGGTATAGGGAGCACAGCGTGACTGAAGTAAATGATGCTCCCGAGAAGCACTCATGAGAAACGGATGCCTGTACCAAAGAATCTGACATATGTAAGAGGGCAACAACTTCCGCAAAGAACAAAAAAATGACTCTAGGATCACACATGAATGGGTATAGTCATATACGTATACAGGTTCTGAAAAACCAAAGCCATTGCCGTTAAGTCTATTCTGACTCATAGCAACCCTATGGGACAGAGTAGAACTGCCCCATAGGGTTTCCAAGGAGCGCCGGGTGGGTTCAAACTGCTGACCTTTTGGTTAGCAGCTGTAGCTCTTAACCACTATGCCACAAAGGTTACCATGTGTACAGGTATGTTCATATGTGAGAAGTATCTAATTGTATGTATAAGCATAAATATGCATGGGTAGACACATATTCATTGAAGACACAACTACAGATACTCCTTAGATACAACCAAACACCTTCCAAGATTGATTTTCTAGATTTGAAAGCTTAAGACCATAGTTTCGTGGGACAGCTCAGTCAGTTAGCATAATATACCTCACAAAGTTCATGTTCTGTATCCTCGTGAAGTGGTAGTGTCTGGGATCTTAAAAGCTTGTGAGTGTCCATCTAAGATACAACTATGGGTCCCTACTTGTCAGAAGCAAAAGAGTAAGAAGGTAACTAAAATCAGAAAAGAAAGAAGTCTACCAGGGTGATAGCCCACACAAGCCATGACCTCAACTACCCTGAGACCAGAAGAACTAGATGGTGCCCGGCTACCACCACTGGCCATTCTGACTGGGCACACAGTAGATGGTCCCAGTTAGAATGGGAGAAAAATACAGAATAAACTGAAATTTTTAAAAAAGGTCAGGCTAACTGGACCACCTGAGACTAGAGGAATCCTTGAGCCTATCATCCTGAAGTGCTCTTTTAAACCTTGAACCAAAACTATCTCCTGAGATCACTTTTTAGCAGAAAATCAGAGTGACACACAAAATAAAGGATATTACCTATTAGATCAGTGCTGTACTAGAAAAACACCTGTATGAGTCCAAAAGGTCAACAGTTATTCCAAAGCAAGGATGAGAGAAGAGAAGGTGGTAGGGAAACCGGAGTACTGGAAATAGAACAAACAGAAAACAAATGTTGACACATTGTGAAAAATGTAACTAATGTCATTGATAAAATACGGAAATAATGTCATTTGACAATACGGAAATTGTCAGATGGGAACCTAACTTGCTATGTATACTTTCACCAAAAATAAAATAAAATGCTATTTTTTAAAAATAGGATACTTTCCCCTCTCCCACTAATCCTCAAATCTCGGTTACTGAGATAGACGGATGAAATGAAAGACATTGAAATTTCCTATTCACTGACATAAATTGTTAATAAGTCCTGGAGTGGACTATTTCAAAGAAGGTTATGTATTTCAGATATAGCTCAGTCAGGTTATATTTGCTTAGTAGTCAGTTTGTAACAATAATTACTATATAGGTAGTATTTATTTAGCACATACTATGATAACTCCCATGGAAGCGGCAGTCAAGAAATCAAACAACATATTGCATTGGGCAAATCTGCTGCAAAAGACCTCTTTAAAGTGTTAAAAAGCAAAGATGTCACTTTGAGGACTAAGGTGCACCTGACCCAAGCTGAGGTATTTTCAATCACCTCATATGCATGTGAAAACTGGACAAAAGGAAGACCAAAGAATTGATGCCCCTGAATTACGGTGTTGATGAAGAATACTAAATATACCATGGACTGCTGGAAAAATGAACAAGTCTGTCTTGGAAGAAGTACAGCCAAAATGCTCCTTAGAAGCAAGGATGGTGAGACTTCATCTCACATACTTTGCACATGTTATCAGGAGGGATCCATCCCAGGACAAGGACATCATGCTTGGTAAAGTAGAAGGTCAGTGAAAAAAAGAAGACCCTCAAGGAAATGGATTGACACAGTGGCTGCAACAATGGGCTTAAACATAGCAATGATTGTGAGCTGCTCATGCATGATTTGGCTTTCCCAAGAGTGAGTGAGCAAAGATGGAAGGTGCAGGCTTTCCTCACCTAATCTCAGAAATGACATCCCATCACTCTCATTGTGTTGGTCACACAGACCAACCTTGACACAATATGGGAGGGGCTACACAAGAGTGTGCATATGAGGAGGTAGGGATAATTGGGGACCACCTTGGGGACTGACTACCATGTCCAGTATTCTCATTTCACTCAGATGTTAATGGGAGTTGGTGATGGAAGCAGAACTACTTATTTGTGTAAGTACATACTTTATTAATTAATCTAAAAAGTATTATAGCAAAATTGAATTGTTCTACAACATAACAAATGTAGAGATAAATACTAAAAAATATTATGCTTCAAATGTCTAAAATGTTTTTTGCCTTCTTCATAAAAATGTTTTATGCAATAAAATTCACACTTTTTGGTATACAGTTTTGTGCATCCTGGGAAATCCAGAGTTGGTAACCATCAGCACAATAGAGATACAGAATAGTTCCTTCACACACAAAGATTTCGTCATTCTGCCCCTTTGTAGTAAATTCTTCTGCCACTCCTAACCCCTGATAATCATTGATGTGTTCTCCATTCCTATGTTTTGTCTTTTCTATTCCAGAATGTCATATGAACAGAATCATACATTATATAACCTTAGAGTTTTGTTCTTTCACCTCACATAGTGCATTTGAGATTCATCCATGTTTCATGGGTCAGTAGTATTCCCTAGTACTAGCTTGCTAATCCACTCAGTAGTTGAAGGGCACATGGGCTATTTCCAGTTTGGGGCTATTATCAACACTACTACCATAAACATTCACATTCAAGTTTTTTGTATGATGCTAAGTTTTTATTTCTCTTGAGTAATTACTTAGAAGTGGGATTCTGGCTTATGTAAGTCTATGTCTAACTTCATAAGGCATTGCCAAATTGTTTTCCAAAGTAGTCGTACCATTTTGTATTCTGACCAGCAGTGTTTGAGAGCTCCAGTTGCTCTGCACCTTGCCAACACTTGGTATTGGCTTTTTTTTTTTTTTTTAATATTAGCCATTCCAATAGGTGTGTAATGGTATCTCAATACAGTTTGGATTTGCATTTCCAAAATGACTAAAATTTAGTATCTTTTCATGTATTTACTTGCTATCCATTTATTTTCTTTGAAGTATATGCTAAAATCTTTTGTGAATTTTTAAAGTGAATCACTTATTTTCTTATTATTGAGTTCCAAGAGTTCTTTATATATTCTGTTCACAAAACCTTTGTGGAATATGTGATTTGAAAATATTTTCTTCCAGTTTGTGGCTTGTCTCTTACTTCTCTTAACATAATGCCTTTCACAGAGCAAAAGTTTTCAATTTAAGTCCAGTTTATCAGTTTTTTTCTTTCACCCAAAAAAAGATCTCCTATGTTTTCTCATAAAAGTGTAGTGTTTGGTATTCTTTTTTTTTTAATGTATAGATGGCTAATATTTTTCAATACCATTTGTTGAAAAGACTATCATTTCACCATTGAACTGCCTTTGCACCTTTGTAAGAAATTGACCATTTTGTTTATATCTATTTCTAGACTATCTATACTGCCAATCCTGTGTTGACTGCTATAACTTTAACATAAGTTGTGATATCAGGTAGTATGATTGCTCCAATTTTATCCTTTTCAAAATTGTTTTGACTATTTTATTTCCTTTGACTTGCCATAGACGTGTTAGAATAGCCTCTTGGTGTCTACAAGCAAGTTGGCTCAGATTTTGAATGGAATTGCTTTGAATTTCTGCACTAATTTGGGAGAGAAATAGCATCTTGATAGTATTAAGACTTCTGATTCCATGAGCACAGTATATTGCTCACTTATTTAGGTCTTCATTTGTTATAAAACCAGAGTCTTATAATTTTTAGTATATAGATCCTACCCATGTTTTTCTTAGATTTATATGTAAGTATTTATTGGTACTATTGTAAAACGTACTTTTATTTTTAGATTTATAAGTATGCATTGCCAGTATATTGAATTTTTTGTATATTGACCTTGTACCCTGTAATCTTACTAAACTCACCTATTTTAGAAAGTTTGCGGGCGTGTGCGTGTATGTGTGTGTGTGTGTAGATTCCTTGAGATTTTCTGTGTAGACAGTCATCTCTTTTGTTAATAGACAGTTTTTTGTTTTGTTTCTTTTTTCCCTTCGAAGCTGTATGTCTTTTACTTGATTTAATAACTGGGACTTCTAGAACGAGTTCGAATAGAATTGGTTAGAGCAGACATCTTCCTTTGTTCCAAATATTAGGAGAAAAGTATTCAGCCTTTCACGCTAAAATATAATGCAAGTTATAGAATTTTGTAATATAAGGATATTTATCTTTATTATTAGTTTTCTGTGAGTTTTTCTCATAAATGGGTGTTGAATTTTCTCAGGTGGTTTTTCTATATCTATTTACAGGATCACATGGTTTTTCTTTTTTAACCTGATAATGCCATGACTAAATTGATTATACAAATGTTGAGACAGCCCTGCACTCCTGAGATAAACTCCACTTGATTGTTATATACTATTCTTTTAATATTTTTCTAGATTCAATTGGATAATATTTTACTGTGGATTTTGAGGTCTGTTTATGAAGGATATTGGTCTGGTGTTTTCTTTTGTAACATCTTTTGTCTGGTTTTGCTATCAGGGTAATGCTTGCTACATCAAATGACTTGAGAAGTATTACTTCCTCTTCTATTCTCTGGAAGAGATCGTGTAGTGTGGGTGTTATGTCTTTCTTAAATATTTGGTAGACTCTACCAGAGAAAATGCTTCAGTTTGGAACTTTCTTTTTTAGAAGATTTTAAACCGTGAATTCATTTTAATATATCTATGACTATTCAGGTTTTCTATTTCTTCTTTAGTGAGTTTTGGTAGTTGCTATCTTTAAAAGATTTAGTCCATTTCATCTAAATTTTCATATTTAGTGTTTGTAAGGCCTGTAGTGATGTTTTCATTCTTAATATTGGTTGGTCTGGTTAGATGATTATCAGTTTATTAATCTTTTCAAATAACCAGTTTTAATTTTCATTAATTTTTTTATTCTCAATTTCATTCTTTTCTGATGTTATCTTCATTATTTCTTGTTTGAGTCTGCTACGTGTATATGTACCTTGGGGGTAATCACAACTTGTATCAGATCATATACAGAATTAAGAATCCTCTTCTCCAGGTCTTTCTTCCCTGAGATTTTTTCACACTTTCTGGCCCCCAGGGGGCCCAGTTTCCTGCTGCTTCTTCTCAGAAAGATGAGTTTCCTCCTCTAAACTCTTATACATTTCTGAGTGACAACATCAGACTTGGGGGTGAAACAGCATGAGAAAAGAAAGGAGGAAATTATGGGGATTTCCCCCTGCACTTTTCAAACCATAAGAGCCCCTTTTTATGGTTCTCTGACCAAGAGAGATTTTTCTCTTGGGTTGTTAGGTGCCCGTACTACTGCTGCCAATGTTGCAGTCCCTGCCACATCAGTATAACTCCATGGCTAGGACTGTCTTCAGAGCAGGGCTGGCTGGTTTAAAAAAAAAAAAAAAATGGTATTCCCCCTGTAACTTACAGTTCACAGGAGTCTGTTTTCCTCATCCTCTGACAAGAAAGAAGAGTTTATGTCAGAGTTTTTGCTGCTCAGACCCACTGTACAGTTCTGCAACTCAAGCCATTGAGCTACTCTCAGTAAAGCAGGAAACTCAGCAGTACATCAAGTTTTCTTCAAGTTTTGACTTTCTTTGTTCTTCAGGTGTTGACTGTCTTCACTATCAGCCTACAATATTGATTACCTTTCCGAGTCTGCAGGTAGTTGCTTTTTGTACTCTGTCTGGACTCTTTAGTTCTAATGTATAAGATAGATATTCTCTAGTGGACTTACTCTATTTTGGCTGGTACTTCAAGTTCTCACCATGAATTTTATGAGCAAAATTTTGCTCAGAAGACCAGAGAAGCTTCTTAGGGAAGTTAGGCTTAGAGTAACAGTAGATTCAAAAAGACATCTGAGGTGAGATAGGATACTGAAGTATAAAAGAGTCATCTGTTCACCAAAAAGAAATTAGAGAGTCCCAACAAAGGTGAAGGATGTTCACTTTTCCATATGGATGAATATTTCAAGTGTCTCTTTCCTCTGGGTCTCTAATAGTCATCATGCTTTTTACTCACTCAAATAACAGACAAAACATTTCATCGATGTAATAAGCAAGTCTGCTGTTTCATGTGGCTAACCACTTTTCTGTTACTAATTACAGCCCTTAAGTGAAGTTACAAGGTAAGAGGGCAGAGAGAAGAAACACACACACAGTGTGGAAATGCTTTGTAGTAAAAGACCTTCTTACAATTATTTACTTTTTTATTTTTGCATTAAAATAGAAATAGAAATCTCATGACTTTCCCCACAGTACTTGTATCAGTGAATAAACAATGCCAGAAATAACTCCAAATAGAACCCCAGTTTAAATACTGGAGATTTTCATCATCTCTCTTTTTTATATTAAAATCAGCTCCAGGGTTGTATAAATCAAATATCTCTAGACATCTTTAAGATCATCAACCCTAGGTCTACATAGACTGAAGAAAGAATACATGTGAATTATTTCTGGGGGCCTTAATTTTAACTATCTTCCTTGGCCTTCCTCGATATTCTCTTTGTGTATTCCTCAGAAATAGCACTCATTTTTTTTTATGAATTTGTGATGTTTTGTTATTGTATGAATGAACAAACTTATAGTTATATTCCCTGCTATATTTTTTCAACAAATATTAATTGTGCCAATAAACCCAGTAAAAACCCAGTGCCGTCGAGTTGATTCCAACTTATAGCAACCCTATAGGACAGAGTAGAACTGCCCCATAGACTTTCCAAGGAGCGCCTGGTGGATTTGAACTGCTGACCCTTTGGTTTGCAGCTGTGGCACTTAACCACTACGCCACCAGGGTTTCCATAACAATGCTAATTGCCCAAACTAAAGAAGTGAACAAAAACAATAGATGTATTGGCTATGTGGACACCCTACCTCATTTTACTCATCAACGCAATTTCAAAGATAATGATATTCTGGTTATTCCTACCTCAAAATGATGGACAGGCAGTTTCTTGCTTTACATTTCTGTTTTCAAATATCCATTCTGTTGACCTTTTAAAGACTGACAAGACCTTTTCTAAGAAGTCTTGAACCCTTAAAAAAAAAAACTTTAAAAAGTATATAAATAGCAGTTAACTTGCTAATGAGAAAAGAAAGGATGATATGAAATGAAGGAACGAAGGATGGAGGGAGGGAAAGAGGAAAGGGAAAAATAGGAAAGAGAAAGGGAAAAGAAAAGAAAAAGAAGCATTTCCTTTTCCCTACACAGCACACTTTAAAACATATCAAACTGCTGGTGTTCCGAAGGATTAATATTGTGTACACGTGTAATAGAAAAAACAGTGCTAAACTGTGCAGTAGTACTCTTCTGCTGTTGTTTCAATGATACAGCATTTCATATTAGATTTGGTGTTTGTTAGGGGTATAACAAAAGATAGCGTAACTCTTGATATTTTTTTAAAAGAGTGCTGGGGCCTTTTTTTGTATTTGGATGTTGTTATTTATTTGGAAGATTTTGCATCGATTCTTATGGCTACTATAATTTTTTAAGATTATAACTCTCCTTTAAAATCCCATAGATTTTAAAGATAACATTCCGATCATTGCCTCCCTATTATCCTTCTATTTCTCTACCTAACTTGAAACACAGGTTATAGGTCTCCCAGTACTAAAACTTCCCACATTTTATGTTCTTCTGTACTTTTGGTATTGCTTCAAAGAGAGTATCTTACACTATTATGATAATTACCACATTTCCATTTAATAAGGTTCTTTTATCATTTTATCTGAATAGATTTCTTTTAATAGCTAAAAGCTTTCATGAATTCATACCTCACAACAGAGTGATTCAATATAGAATATTCAGCGTATAGAACAATATTCAGCATACTTTTGGCAATCCATTTAGAGAATCTGGTTTAGTACCTAAAGGATCTCATAATAAACTGGTGCCACTTATTAGACAATTTCTCAGCATTATGAAATGATCTTAAAGTAACCAGGATATTATTTTCAATTTTTTTATTATTATTCCCTCTCTTTTGTCTATATGATCACTTTTGTCATTTGTTTTCCTCTTTACACATCAACATTCTAAATACCATGTGACATTTTACTGCATCATACAGGGAAAGGAAAAAACGGTAATCTTTGTTAAAAAAAAAATTCTCTAAAAAATGATGGAACAAATTTTCATTTTAATGATGTAAAATATTTTGATAAATGACTCAAATATACTCTTTTTTAAATAACAGCTCTGTTGAGAGAAAATTCACCCTTTTAAAGTGCACAAATCAGTGGTTTTTAGTATATTCAGAGTTGTTCAACCATCACTACTATGCAATTCCAGAACATTTCCATCACTCTCAAAAGGGATCCCGTACCCATTTGTAGTCATTCCCTATTCTCTCCTTCCCCAAACCCTAGGAAATCACTAATCTACTTTGTCTCCATAGATTTGCCAATTCTGGACATTTTATATAAATGGAATCATACAATATATGACCTTTTGTGACTGGCTTATTTTGCTTAGCATAATATATTCAAGGTTCATCTATTTTGTAGCATCTATCAGTGGCTTCAGTCCTTTTTATGAGTAAATAATATTCAATTTTATGAATATACCACATTTCAGTTGATGAACATTCAGTCGTTTCTACTTTTTCACTATTGTAAATAATGATGCTAGGAATATTTGTGTGCAACTTTTGGTGTGGACGTATGTTTTCAGTTGTTTAGGGAATATACCTAAGAGTGGAATTGTAGGGTCATAGAATATGTGTAACTGTTTGAGGAATTGTCAAAATGTTTTCTAAGGAAGCTGAACAATTTTAAACTCCAACCATCAATATATGAGTGCTCCAGTTCTTCTACATTCTCACCAAAAGTTCCTACTGTCTGTCTGTTTTATTATAGCCATCCTAGGAGGTTTTATGAAGTGCTGTCTCATTGTGGTTTTGATTTGCATTACAGTAATGACTAATGATGTTGAGCATTTTTTCATATACTTGGCCATTTGTGTATCTCTTTGGAGGAATGTCTATTTAAATACTTTGCTCATTTTTAAAATGGATCATTTGTCTTTTTAATCGTTGAGTTGTAAGTGTTCTTATATACTCTGGATATAAGTCCCTTATCAGATATATATATTTTGCAAATATTTTCTCCCAACTGGGTTTTCTTCACTTGTTTAATGTCATTTGAAACACAAATGTTTTTAATTTTGATGAAGTCCAATGCATCTGCTTTTTTCTCTTTTTGCTATACTTTTCTGTCATATCTTAGAAACTATTGCCTAATCCAAGGTCACGAAGATTTACTCCCCTTTTCTTCTAAGAGTTTTATAGTTTCAGCTCTTACATTTGGGTCTTCGATACATATTGAGTTAATTTTTATACATGGTGTGTAGTAGGGGTTCAACATCATATTTTCACGTTGGCTATCCTGTTCTCTCCTAGCATCATTTGTTGAAAAGATTATTCTTTTACCATTGAAAGAATTGGCAACCTTTTCAAAAATCAATTTGCTCTAGATACATGGGTTTATTTCTGGATTCTTAATTCTATTCCAATGACTTTAATGTCTGTCCTTATTCCAGTACTACAATGTCTTAATTATTGTTGCTTTGTAATAAGTTTTGAAATCAGGAAGTGTGAGTCCTCCAACTTTTTCCTTTTTCAAGATTGTTTTGGCTACTCTGAGTCCCTTGAATTTCCATATTTTAGGGTTAGTGTGTCAACTTCTGAGGGAAAAAAAAGCAGTAGAGATAGGGATTTTGTTCAATCTCTAGGTCCATTGGGGGAGTATTGATGTCTTAGCGGTATTATGTCTTCCAATCCATGAAGATGGGATGTCTTTCCATTTATTTGGGTCTTATTTAATTTCTTTCAATGATGTTTTGTGGTTTCAAGTGTACAAATCCTGCATTTTGGAATGAATGCATTAGCAAGTATTTCGTTATTTTTGATGATATTATAAATGAGACCATTGTCTTAATTTCATTTTCAGATTCACTGCCAGTGTAGAGGAATATGGTTGATATTTGTATACTAATCTTGTATCCTGGAACTCTGGTGAACTCATTTATTACTTTTAATTTTTGTTTTGTTTTGTTGTTTATTCTATTGTGGAGAGAGCTCTTTCATTCTGTCTATATTCTCCTTTTAAACTTTTTCAAGAGAATAGTAGCATCTACTCTGACTAATGAGAATTCAACACAAAAAATTAACCAGGATTTTACCGTCTTTCTTTTGGATCTTTTTTACTTAGGCACAGTGAGTTCTCATTTTACCTTCTCCTCAGCTTCCAGACTCCATTTGGTAAGCCCACCTGAGCAGAGGCTCCCTGAAAGGATAAAGAGATATGTATTGTCTCGCTCTCTTTACTAGTTTCTGGGGTTGTGAATGGGTATCTAGGTCAAGCTGAGCTCTCCCAATAAGCACTAGGATGACAAAGCCTAGATCATGTGTGGAAGGTAAAAGGTCCCGTTATTCCACTTTACCTCTTCTCTACTCTGCCTTCTAATGCTGCCAAAGAGTGCTGGATTTGGGGGAATACCGAATATTATTGAATCATTAATAAAGATGATACTTCGATTAGGTTCTTCATTTTGTTTGTTCTCTACCAGTTAGAACCTACAGGAGGGAGGGCTAAGCCTTCCACTTTTAACTATTTATAGGTGTTTTGCCTGCTTTGAAAAGCGTAGCTCTCCACAACCAGCATTGACAAGGAAGTTTTACTGTTTTAGGAAATCCCATCACTTGACTTCACTTTCTTTTGAAACACTTAGAGACTCCAGGTAGTATCTGGCCATCCCTTTACCCTAAATGATGTATAAAATTTAATTCAAAGAAACAGTAAGGTTCAGGTAATAGATTTCCTTGAGCAGCAGATCACTTTATACGATAGGAATGGCCCTAAACACAGTGCATATATTCTCTGCAAATAAACAATGAATATTCAAAGAGCAGTAGAGGGGAATAGTAGAAAGCCAAAATATGGCTGGACAAATAAACAAATGAGGTAAGAACATATATTCTTTTCTACAATAAATGCAGCAGGTCACATATACTTAGGAAAATAGTGAAAAGCGTATAGCCTACCACAACAGAGAATCCATTTATCTATTTATATGTCAGCAACAACAGAAACAAAAAAAGCCATTGTCATTAAGTCAATTCTGACTCACTGCAACCCCATGTGTTACAAAGTAGAACTACTCCATAGGGTTTTCTTGTTTGTAATCTTTACAGAAGCAGATCACCAGGTCTTTCTTTCATGGTGTTGCTGGGCGGGTGCAAATTATCAACCTTTAAGTTAGTATTAGAGCACAAACTGTGCTACACAGAGACTTTAAGTTGTCAATTCACCAGAAGGCCTTGAGAGTTATATTATTTGAAGGTACTAAAAGACTTTTCTACTTTCCAACCAACCCCTAATGGTCTTAACTTAGTAAATTGGCATCTGTGTTAGTAACAGGCGTCTTGCGAATTGGATGAATATAGCTGAGCCTGAGAATCTCTGAATGAGCTAATGACATCTTAGTTATGCTTTTGCAAAATTAAGAGAAACTGATCAAAGATTATGGAAATCACACCAAGGCACTGCCATTGTTTGAGATCCTGCCTTGGCAATCAGCTAGTTTTTCCTTCTTTAATAGTTTTTTTCAATGCGTTATCTAAAAGGGGGCCACCGAGAAGGTGCTTACAATTTTTTAAATCAAGGCAAGACCTTGGGGTGCATCTGTGGTGGAAGGGAAGGGTGCTAGGTGACCTAGGTGGCCAGAGAGCCACCTCATAAAAGCACTTGACACCTAATCTGAGCCAAAGGAAGCAGAATACAAGAAATTGAGGTAAGATAAAGCAAAAGACAGTGTAATGGTGTTTGGAGAAATATAGAATCAGCATTGATTTGGGCCTCTACCACTAAATTGGCTTTGTAACCTTGGACAACTTATATGTTTCAATCATGCTTGATGTTCTCATCTATGCGTTAGGAATATTAACCATCATTTCAGTTGGTTGACATGGGAATTATATAATTTATAAGGAACATCCTGCACAATACCCGACACCTGGTACATTCTCAACAAATATCATAATCCTTGTTCTCTCTGTCTAACCTAAGGACTGCCCTCAATTTGGTCATGAGGTCAAATCATCTAACTGGTTTAAATCTGGATTTAGCTTTGGGATAAAACTCACACATATCCATCACCAGACGTGAGCATCAAGTCAGTGCCTGCCAGTTGTCTCGTACAACTCTTCACTACCTTCAGAGACAGAGTATATCGAGACAAGAATGAATTTTTCTGTGGAGACTAGGGCCTGGCTATTTAATCTGTGGTCAGAACTCAAGGTGGTCCTTAGATCTGCAGCCATCTCAGCAGTGGCTAACGGTGAGTGATCAAAGATCATCCTTTGTGACAGAAACAATTTCCCTCACACTTTGAACATTATTATGAATTCTTCATGGGGCTCAATTATTATCTGCTTTGTGTCAGTTTTGTGAATTTCTTCCTTTGCCTTCCACATCCCTCAGAAAGGGTGCAATTACAAATTCACTAAACAATTAAACTTCAAAGTTCGAAGCAACATTTCACCCTTGGCAACCAGAATCCTTAATGATTATGCACCTTGTAAGTGAAAAATAGAAGCTAACGTTTTATCTTGATGAATAAGAGTCAGCGCTTGCCAAGTAGATCTCTCACCGACGTGATAATATGGATGAAAAAGCTGTAATTTTAGATTTTGGTCTCAGGATGACTTTACATCATATATTAAAGAGATTTATGCAGTACAGCTTTGTTTTATTAATTAATTGAGCTGCTACAGTCCAAATACAACCAGAACTTGGTCTTGCTAAATCTATAACACTTTTTAAAAATAAATTTAAAAAATGGTGACTTTTTTATCTGTAACATGAGCAAGTAAAGGCTACTGTGGATATGTATATTTGTAAGTGTTGGTGAATACATTTATACTACTTATTTCACATAGATTTACTGATTTTTTTTAAAGTCAGATTTCTTAAAGGTGAACTATTCCTTCTAAACTTTTCTTTTTTTTTTTTACTACATTTTGATCTATCATGTAAATATCTGTGTTGGCCAACATTTCTTTGTGAGGGTGGTATTCCGTGTAGAATAAATCTCCAGGTTAGTCATTGCTTCTAACCAGTGAGTGAAAGTATGTGTGCATTTAAACATCAATCTGTGTTGTTATTGCTGTGAGTTATTAAAACAGCCACGGAGCACCTATTTTGCTCAGATATATAATAGAAGTAAAAATGCCAATATAACACAGAAAGATGTGTTCCCTTCCTGCCATCAAGGAAATTCCAATTTACTTTGGAGAAAGGAGTTAAACGTACATACATGACGAAGCTTCAGAACATACTGTTGTCTTTACTTATTGGCTTTTTCTCAGGTTGCTCCCTCACTCTAGAAAATCTATTTCCCTTTGTTGTGCCATCCTTGTTGAAATCATTGGTAACCACATCATCTCCTGATGTTGCAAGAGCAACAATGAGGGAAACTTATTTGACCATTAAACAGAAATTGATTAAAGAAGGAGGTAGAAGTGATGGTCCCTCCAAGGGTGTCCAGGTTGTCTTAAAATTCATAAGAAAATAACAAAACCCTGTGGCATGCAAGTGGCTTATAATTAGACATAACTATGTCTTCAGAGTTTTTAAATATATGAGCAAATACAAGTAGAAATATCTCACCAACAACTCAAAGGACAGTCTTCTCAAAAAGGATGGAAGGGTGTCAGAAGTGAAATTTTGACTATGCAATTAGTAGATATAAAAAGAAATAGGAGATTCAAAAAATCAATTTGGTTACTTATGAAATTCTCTGATGAGCCCAAATCCAAAAATACAGAAAAAGATGTTAAAATTCTGCAAAAGATCAGACTATCCAAGGATGAAGATAAATGGTGGCACATACAATCTAGTCTTGAGAAGTCCTGAGATGGCCATTTACAGAGTTCTGTCTTAGCCTTGTCTCATTAAACATTATTACCAAAAACTTGAAAGGGGCAATGGCTTCACACTTAACATGCTTGCCCAGGGTATCATAAAACTAGGAGAACTATTCCAAAAGTTCATGACAGTCTAGGAAAATACACCAACTATGACCAGGGGAAATGTAAGTTGATCAATGCAAAGTTACATACTCACATTCAAAAAACATCTGCCCCTAGACAGACTAGGAAATGAGCTTACCAGCAGCACACATAGTGGGTGACAGTAAGTTCAGCATGACTCAATAACGTGGTATGTCTGCTTGGTAACTTAATTTGATGCTTGAATGCAGATCAAAGATTGTGATGGTGAACCACACGTGGA
Organism: Elephas maximus indicus; assembly: GCF_024166365.1. Taxonomy (NCBI): domain Eukaryota; kingdom Metazoa; phylum Chordata; class Mammalia; order Proboscidea; family Elephantidae; genus Elephas; species Elephas maximus. The sequence continues at coordinate 14,338,300 of NC_064845.1, read as the reverse complement.
ATAGTGTGTTTCTTCTGGGTACCACATTTTAAGGAGAATATTGACCAACTGGAATATGTCCAGCACAGAAGAATGAGATCAGGATGAAAAGGGGATTGCAAACAACCTCACAGAAAAACACATGTGAAGAGCATTTATCCTGGAGATGAGAAGCCATTCATAGAGACCTAATACCTGTCTTCAGATTCTGGAAGGACTGATCTGTGGAATAGTGATTATGTTCCATCTATACAAGTAAGAGAGTAGAACCAGGGCAGAAGGACATGAACTAAAGTGAGGCACGTTTTGGCCGTGTAAAGAAAAGATATTTCTAACATCTGAAATTGTCCAAATATGGAGTTGGTTTCATCAGGAAGTGACTCTCAGTAAAGATGTTTAAACAGAATGCTTATTCCCCAAGCCCCTCCAAGTCCTGCGGTCTGCCCACCGCCTCCACTTCTTCTCAGTCTTTGTTTGCCTGCCATTCCATTTCACAGGAATCCTCCCAAACTTCCCTTTCTATCCAGCTTCTCCCCATCCCTCCCGTCCACATCTGTCTTTCCTAGACCCTCTCATTCCTTCCCAAACCTTCCAGGCCCCCTCCACTCCTCAGTCCCTTACAATACCTATAGTCTCCCCAAACCCACCCTTAATGATACCCATCCGCTGATTGGACTTTACATGAGCAAACCCTAGAGTCTCCATCTGGAAAACTCAACTTTTTCCATCAAAGCACAAATCAAATGACATCTCTTAAAGCTGATTTAGTCACTCCCTCATTTTGTGCTCCCTTCCTGCCTCAACTATGGCATTTACTTAATTGTACTGTAATGATCCATCTACATACCAGTCTCCCTTATTAAATTATGAGGTCAGGGACTCTGTTATTCATCACTACATCATCCCCAGCTTCAAGGCAGTGCCTCAGAACACACACTTAATAAATGAATGAAGATTGAAGAACAGCTAGCTGAGGCCTGGTGGAAAGGATTGAAGCATTAGCTAGAATGTTGGACTGGGGGGTCCTCTGAGGCTCCCTGGAGCTTAATGACTCCATGATTCTGTGTAGCACTATCTCTGAAGATGATTGCAAAAGGAGAGTTCCTAAAACATTTTCAGAAATGGCATCCTCATTATAGTAAGCGGCTGGTGCCCCAGTGTGACCGTTTTAATTAGCACTGTTCTGTTTGCAGTGGAGTCAGGTACATTATTTTACGCTTACACTTCGTATGGTAAGTGGACAGAATACATTGTCGTTAGCTGCCGTTGAGTCAGTCTCCAACTCATGACAACTCCATGTGTGCTCCATAGGGTTTTTGTTTTTGGTTTCTTGGCTGTCATCTTTATGGAAGCAGGTCACCAGGCCTTACTTCAGCGGAGCCACGGGGTGGGTTCAAACTGCCAACATTTTGGTTAGCAGCCAATCGCACTGGGGAATGTTAATCAAAGTGGAGGCCACTGGGAGGTTTTTTTGATGAAATGCTTCTAATAACCTGATACAAAAACATTTACGAATTGGCCAATACCTTGAAATTCTGACTATTTGTGGTTCTCAGCCGAGGGAGTACCAGTCTGAGGGGGGCATTTGAAAACATATGGTATTTTTTATTTTTCGGTGGTACCTGTGAGTGCTTCTGGCATTTAGTGGGCAGAGATCAGGGATGTAAACATGTTGCAGTAGGAGAAACAATTCAGCAAACAACTTTCCCACCCAAAATGACAATATCCCTGTTCCTAAGAAACGCCAACTAACCAAAGCATAACATGCTAAATTGGTGATATTACCTCTTCTATGTCTCTATTTGTTACTCAAACTGATACAATAAATGGATGTGATAAAGAACAGGAAATCCATTGTATGATAGAGACATCTTGCTTCTACCAATGATTAGTTTTCCTTTTCCATAACGTGGAGTTTTGCTGAGAAGTGCTGCCCAGCCAGAGACTTCATCTACCAGCACTTCTCGCATTTAGGTGAAGCCAGATGACTACATGAGTTCTGGCCAATGATACGTGGACAAAGGTCTCATACCAGGTCACTGATGATCTGGTAAATAAAACTCTTCTTTACAGTCCTCCGCTTTATTCTCTTGCTGCTAACTTCATATCAATGCTCAGGGCAACCTAGGAAGCCACATGTTGCAGATGGCGGAGCCACTTAGCTTAGGTCCCTGAGTGACTGCCTGGAGCAGAGCACCGTACCATCTCCTCTCTCCACTGATTGGACTTTACTTGTGCAAAAAATAAACCTTCACGGTGTTAAACCACCAGATTTCAGGTTAACCTGTTACAGCAGCTATCTCAACTAATCCATACATTTTCAAATAAATGCTTCAGTTGGTCTGATTTCTACTTATAAATGACATGGAAGATGTTAAAGAAGTCCTGGTGTTTTTTTTTTTCTTTTCTTTTTAAGCAAAACTCATTTTATGTTTGAACTAAAGCCGTCTCCTTTTGCAGCAGAGTCAGAGCTCTTGGTCTCTGTCTTTGTTTTCCTAGTAAGTCCAAGGATTAGAGCCCCTTCCCACAGGAAGTTGAGGGAAGCTTTTCTTTCTCAGTCTTTGTCTCTCAGGCATTCATTTGGGGGCCAGTCAGTGTGGAGCCGGCTTCTCAGCCTGCCTTTTTCTCTCCTCGGTTTGTTTTTGGAGCTTTTTTCTCCTTTCTGCTTCCCCCATGGTGTGAGTTCATGTGTGGCTAGTTTTCTTGGGCACAAGGCCCAGCTGAGTTTCAGTTTTGTTTGTTGTTTGTACTGACTCAGTTCTGAGATCCACCTCTGATACCCGGTGGTCAGTGTTCTCTGGAACAGGGGACCCTCTTTAAGCCTCGTTAGAGGACAGTGAGTGCAAGAACACCAGCGCTTTGCAAGGCTTTGTCCACAGAAAAGGAAACTATGGTATTTTGTACAGAATAAGAAATACATAGTACCTGTTTTGGAACCTCCATGTTCTGTCTTAAGCGAATGAAGAATTCACAACCTAAAAACCAGGTGTCCCAGATTTTTTTGGGCTACCATTTACCCAGAAACCAAATTACCAAAAAGTTCAATTATTTGAGATTTCTTCACATACCTTTTTTGTGAGAAAAACTAAATCTCCCACCATCTCATAGAAAACAGAGACCCACAAGGCTCTCAATCAAAGGCCTGCGTGGCCACACTTCAGAGATGGGGATAAACCAGAATTGAACCACATCTTAAAAATTGCAGTCCATCCTCAACCCAGCTTAATGCTTGATGGGGTTGGATGAGCTTCTCACCCTATCTGCCTAACAAAGGAAAGGGAAAGCCCTCTCCTGTGAAAGATGTCATCTGGAGCCTCCTCTGTTGAGTTATACTAGTGTTGATTAGCTTTAACACGCAGGCCAGTTCCATAAGCCTGAAGTCACCAGTCTAGGTCTTCTACTGGGGCTGGCTGACCTTTTGACAAGTGATTAACATTGCTAGTCTTTGGTTACTTTGTCTTCAAATTAGAATGATGGCAGGGCCTAAACACTGGTTTATGTATACAAAAAAAAAAACCATTGTCCAACTCATAGTGACCCCATAGGACAGAGTAGAACTGCCTCATAGCGTTCGCAAGGACCAGCTGATGGATTTGAACTGCTGACCTTTTGGTTAACAGCCATAGCTCTTAACCACTGCGCCACTAGGGCTCCACTGGTTTATGTATGGCAAGAAGGAAATGAGATGGGACATGAGACAGCAGAACTTAGTGGTTAAGAACATGAACTCTGAAGTCGTGACTCACTGAGTAATTTTGGGCAAGTTGCGAACCTCTCTGTGTTTCTGTTTCTTGGTCTATAAAATGGGGCCTGCAATAGTATTTATCTCATAGGGTTGTTATGAGAATTAAATAATTTAAAACTTGTAAAGCACTTGGAATAGTTCTTGGGAGAAAGCAGGTGCTCTACCTATATGTTTGGCTAAATAAATCATAATACTTTACTCATAATGAATGCTCAAGAAGTGGTAGTTGGCTATTGCCATTAGTATTATAAGAAGCCCTGGTGGCACAACAGTTAAGCACTTGGCTGCTAACCCAAAGGTTGGTGGCTTAGGCCCACCCAGTGTCTCCACAGGAGGAAGACCTGGTGATCTGCTTCCATAAAGATTACAGCCTAGGAAATCCTTTGGGAGCAGTTCTACTCTGTTCTATAGGGTTGCTAAGAGTTGAAAATCGACTAGATATCACCTAACCAAAACCCAAAACCCATTGCTGTCAAGTCGATTCTGACTCACAGAGACCCTATAGGACAGAGTAGAACTGCTCCATAGGGTTTCCAAGGAGTGCCTGGTGGATTTGAACTACCAACCTTTTGGTTAGTAGCTATAGCACACTGTAGTTCTTAACCACTATACCACCAGGGTTTCCAATATCACCTAACAACAACAAAATTATAATCATATGATGATGATGATGATGGACCCTATTATATTTGACCCAATGGATCCTTCTTCTTCAAATTCTCAATTCTCTTGGCTTTGGGCTACCACAAATGCTAGTTCCCTAGGCTGTTCCCTGTTCATTCTTCCTCTTTTTCATGAACACCTCTCTCTTCTGCAGCACCTTTTAAATGCAACTGTTCCCCAGGCCTACCTTCAACATTATCTTCTCATTCTAGAGAAATGTCATCTGCTCTTACTATTCAAATTATTCCTTCTATGCCGATGGACACTCCTCATTCCAGATGTCAAATCCATTTCATCATCAGTCCAGACTCGTAAGTTCCAGATGCACTTGTTTGACTGTCAGCTGTGTGTTTCCACCTGTTAATCCCAGAACATCCAAAAGGAAACACGTCATTTTCCCCCTAAATCAATTCCTCCATTTTGTATCTCATTTGAGGGCACCTCCAACTCCCCCGGCACCAAATAGAAACATAGAGGTCATTCTTGATTCCACTTTATCCCTTATGCCTCACACCCTAGCTAGCCATCACTAATACCTGACAATTTGGCTGGCACCCACTGTCTATTCAGACTCCACCATCTCTTACCCGGACCTCTTATGCTGCCTCCTTTGTCTTGGCTTGCCCTCTTCAAGCCTATCTTCCATGTTGCTACCCCAAAAATGTTTCCAAGGCACAAAACAGGCCATATTATTCCCTCGATTAAAGCCTTTCTGAGGCTCCCCCTTTTTATAGGCTATGGACCAAACTCCCTATTGTGGCAAACTCTTCATGACCAGACTTCTACATTTCTACTCAGTCTAATTTGCAACCACCCATTCTTCAAACATTGTCCACTGGATCAATGGAACTGCCACCTTTTAATCTTTAGTGTTGCTGCAACCTTTGCCCAGAGCACCCTCCCTAGAAATGACTCCTGTTCATCCTCTAATACTCAGCTCAGTTATGACCCCTCCCAGAAGCTTCGCTCATCCCCTTTACCCTTCTCCTTTTCCATCTATGAGTTGGGATCTCTGTCTGTATTAGTTTTTTATGATTGTTGTACCAGGTTACTACAAACTTATTAAAAACAAAAATAAATTTTTTTTTTTTAGCTTAATACAAATTTGTCATCTTACAGTTCTGTAGGTCAGAAGTCCATTCCAGGTTACACTGGGCAAAACCAAAGTGTCGGCAGGGTCATTCCTTTCTTTAAAATTTGGGAGGATCCATTTCCCTTGCCTTTTCCAAGTTCCACAGCCTGCCCACATTCCTTGACTCATGGACCCCTCTTCCATTTTCAGAGCCAGTAGTGGCAGGTCAAGTCCTTCTCACATGGCATAAATTTTACCTATTCTTCTATCTCCCTCTTCCACTTTTAAGGACTCCCATGATTACACGAGGCCCAACTAGATAATCCAGGATAATCTTCCTATTTTAAGGTTAACTGATTAGCAAGCCTAATTCCCCTTTGCCATGCATGTTAATAGATTCTAGGGGTTAGGGTGTGGATGTCTTTGTGGGGAGGAGCACTATTCTGTCTACCACAGTGCTGCTTTCCATGTTCCCATAAAACTCTGTGCTTATTTCTATCATCCCACAAAATAAATACTGTCATGAGTATTTGAATATTGGCCAGCTTCCCCAATGTACCTTTGACCTTCTAAGGTCTTACTCATTTTTTAATTCCTATGTTAAGAAATGGTCGACCCTTAGTAAACATTTTTTGAAAGAATGTAGATAATTCAAATACCTGGTGGTAATCTAGAATTCTCCAAATACTAGCACAGGAGAGACACTAACCTGTGCCTAGTAGTTAGAGTTTATTCATGCTAAGAATTCAATTTTATTAAAATTGGTCCTCCATTATAGGATATTAATATATTTTAGGTTGTATTGCTCTGATTGTTACTGCTAATATTAATGAGTCTGTTTTTATTTTTTTTATATATATGATATTGTTCCTAGTGCTTTTCATGCATTAACTCCTTCAGTTTTTACAACAAGCCTCTGGTGTACGTGCAATTACTATAGCCCGTTTTTATAAATGTGGAAACCAAGGCACAAGAGATTAAATAACTTGCCTAATGTCATCCAGCTTAGTATACAGTAACTCTGAGTTAATTACACTCTTTTGCCAACCCAAACAATCCCTTCTGTAGCCAGTCTTCATAAATGGGAGATCACTGTAGTTAATTTGAATTTTTGTTTATTTCTCATGAAACTCAATCGCCTTTAGCCTAGTGAGGTTAAGACAAGAACTGACTGAATTAGCTGGCTCCATCTGAGATATTCAGCCTGACAACTTCTAAGACACGTAGGCTGTGAGCCTCGAGTATAAAGATGAGCTGCGTATTATGTTTCAAAGCCACCTTGGTCTTTGGGAAAATCCTTGGGCCTAACGGTGAGTCCACGCGTGATCATTTTGTCAGTTTGATGAGAGTCCGTCCCAGGGGAAGGCCAGAGTGCCGGGGAGGAAAGATGGAGGGAAGAAGCACATTAAATCTGGGGTTGCTTATGGCATCTGCCTTTGATGCTGTCTCCAGGGGACACACTGATTGCCTCCTCTCAGTCAACAAATTCTACGTCTTCTCAGCAGTTCCGAAAAGGGAGAGCCCTTGAAGGCATTTTGTACTGACAATCTTATTTCTCTTAAAGCTCTAGAATGTAATAGAAGCCATCAAAGGCAACGGATATTAGGAGGTTGTTTTTCGTGAAGGCAACAGAATTTATAAGTTTTCAGGCGATTCCCTCACTTACCCCAGTTCAATTAGTGGCCGGGTAAAATGACAGTATGTATTTGTTCGTTTGGTCATTTTTTTTTTTTTTTTTTAAGAGGTTGATTCTGCTTTGTTGCAAATGACTTGGTTTAGAAAACAAATGATATCTTTCAGTGAATTCAAAGCTCTTGCTGAACTGTAACCTGGTCGATTTGTAATCTGAGGAAGGGGGAGAAGAAAGCGTGAACCACATTTAGGGGATACCATCATCCCAGGATGCCATCAAGAACCCTGAGGCGAAATGGAAAGCTGTTTTCCTCCATTCTGTAGACATGATGGGCAAGATCCAATATTTTATTTTCTTATGTGAGGGAGAGGCTGAGAAAGAACTTTCTGTAAAAAAGCCTGGACAATGGCAGACGACTTCAGTCTTTCTCTTGGTGTTCTGTGGCTGGCATCTTTCAGTAGTGTGGGTCAACTTATTCTTAATTATTTTGAAGTCAGAATTGCGTATTGATTTATTTTATGTTAGCATGATGCCGTTCTCATCCTTAGAAACAGCTCTGGGTACAGTGGTATTCCATAGGTGCAGTGCAGACTGCTCAGGTTGTATTTAGATTTTCTCTGTGTGAAGGAAAAGTGAAAAGAACACCATTTCGTGTGTGTCCTTGCAAATCTGCTTAATTATTTTCATGGAATACGGTCCTGAAAGTTACGATTTCTAGGTACATGGGTATTCATATTTTGAACGTTGATAAATAATTGCCTAATTGCCCTCCAAAAGTGTTACAACAATTTACACTCCCAGGAACTTCCCCACTACGTTAGTTTCCTATTGTTGCTGTAACAAAGTACCACAAACTTCATAGTTTAAACACAAATCACAGTTTTTATTTTACAGTTCTGGGGGTCAGAAGTCTGAATTGAGTCTCACAGGGTAAAATCAAGATATCAGGAGGCAGTGTTATCACTAGGAGGATGCAAGGGGTATGGACCACAGTGGGTGACATTGTCAGAGGGGATGACACCAAGATGATAGTCTATAAAATTTTTGCACAACGTTTCAATGGAAATTTATTATTTTTTATAAAAATATCCCTGTAGTTACAACAACAAAAAATTTTGTAAGCCCAGCTTACATGTATCAGTATACCTACAAGGCTAAAATTCTGTGTGTCTTAGTTATCTACTGCTGCTGTAACAGAAATACCACAAGTGGATGGCTTTAACAAAGAGAAATTTATTCTCTCACAGACTAGGAGGCTAGAAGTCTGAATTCAGGGTGCCAGCTCCAGGGGAAGGCTTTCTCTCTCTGTTGGCTCTGGGGAAAGGTCCTTGTCATCAATCTTCCCCAGTTGAGGAGCTTCTTAACGCAGGGACCCCAGGTCTAAAAGATGCACTATTCTCCGGGCTTTAGTTTCCTGGTGATATGAGGTCCCCACATCTCTTTGTTCACTTCTTTCTTTTATATCTCAAAAGAGATTGACTTAAGACAAAGCCTATTCTTGTAGATTGAGTCCTGCCTCCTTAAGATAACTGCCTCTAATCCTGCGTCATTAACATCATAGAGGTAGGATTTACAACACAGAAAAATCACCTCAGATAACAAAATGGTAGACAATTACAAAATACTTGGAATTACGGCCTAGCCAAGTTGACAGATATTTTTGGTGGATGCAATTCAATCCATGAAGCTTTGCTAATTTTCTTTTTGAACCTTCAGCCCTGGTGGCATGGTGGTTGAGAGCTTGGCTGCTAACCAAAAGGTCGGCAGTTCGAATCCACCAGCCACTTCTTGGAAACCCTATGGGGCAGTTCTACTCTGTCCTATAGGGTCACTATGAGTCATAATGGACTCCATGGCAATAGGTTTGGGTTTGGTTTAATGAGCTCCAGTCAGAACTGTCATTATTACCCAATTACAATGAAGCTTCATGTGGTTTTGTCTGTTGTTTTTGTTGCTGCCAGTGTTTTTATAGTCTCTGATTTTGCCAATTTTTCCAGTGTTTTAGGTATAATATTGTGGTTCCAACCATGGGTTACTGCACTAGGTGACACCAACCTTAGTGATGCCTTTGTCAGGAAGGCCGTATTGCTTCTGGAGGTTCTAGGGGAAGATTCTAGCAGCCACCTGAATTCTTTGGCTGCTTCCATCTTCAAAGCCAGCTCATAGGGCTGAGTTCTCATGCTGCCATATCTCTGGTTCTCCCTCCTGATTCCCTTTTCTGTCTTTAAGGATTCTTGTCATGATGTTGGAACCTCCTAGATAACCAAAAATGATTGCTGTATTTTTAAAATCAACTGATGGTGATAGTTGCATTTGCCACCTTAATTCCCCTTACCATGTAACAATGTAGTCCTGAACTCTAGAGGTTAGAACATAGACATTTTCGAGTTTTTTTTTTTTTATTATTCTGTCTACTGCTGTCATCAGCACTTCTGTCTACTGCCATCATCAACTCTAAGGGTTCTATGCCCTCCGACTGTAAAGAGGAAATTGTTTATATCACTTTTAATTTAAAATGTTGATTATATGAGGTTGGGCATTCATTCACGTTTACTGTTCTTTTTTTTTTAAAAAAAGATTATTTTGTTGTTGAGAATATACACAGCAAAACATACACTAATTCAACAGTTTCTACAATTCGGTGACATTGATTATAGTCTTCAAGTCACACAGTCATGCTGACCTTCCTTTTCTGAGTTGCTCCTCCTGCATTACCATAAACTCGCTGCCCCTTAAGATACCTATCTAATCTGATGAATGGGTGATTTACACCTTTTGTTCTGATCTTCACTGATCTCTTATTTCTTGTTTATTGGGTTTTTTTTTATATATTGAATATATGTGTGTCACGTATTTTGCAAATATCTCTCCAATTTCATGTTTTTAAAGTTTATTTACGGTCTCTGTACACAAGTTTTAAATTTCTATGTAACCACACTCCTTGCTCCTTTCCTTCTGGCTTTGGTGTCACACCTTTTAATTTAAGGCATCACCAACTTGGAAATACTTAGCACACATAGAACTGCCTATTTTCCCTCCCCCTCTCCCTTTAAATGTCCTATGATTCTGGCTCCTTCCTTAAGGCTCCTTAGGACATAACTATATAAGAAAACTTCATGCAAGTGGTTTGATACAATACAGTCTTCAGCCAGCCACAATGAATTGCACTGTGTCCCATCATCGAAAATTCTCAAGCTGGACAACTGGTGGGACTTTAATATTTACTAAGCACTTGTATTTTTCTAGGACTTTATTTACAGAACACATTGTATTAATTGAGCGTCTTTGGGATATTAGACATTGTAGACAGAGCGTGGCCGCACAGCAGACAATGAGAAGCCTTTTCATCCTTAAAGCAAGGAAGGCATGTGTCCCTAAAGAGGCCAAATAGTAATTATCAGCTTCATTCTGGCCTTTGCCGAGTCCTTTCTTCCTCCTTATGCTACACTGCCAGTTCCCTTATCCAGATGTCTATAATGTTTCTATTGTTTAAAACCCTCCTTCTTTAGTTTAAACTATTTTCTTAACTCTTTCACCTACTTCCTCTTTGATCTATCTTCATTTCTTTACTACTTCTTCAGTATTCTCTTGTTTTTAAGAATAAAATACTGTGCTTGACAGTGGTGTTTGAAGGTTCATATCCTATGCAACCCTTCCGTCCCCACATTTGGCTAAGGCTATTTTTATCCTGGGGGGTTGCTAGGTGGTGCAAACAGTTAATCGATCAGATGCTAGTTGAAAGTTCAGAGGTTCGACTCTACCCATAGGCATCTGAGACAAAAGGCCTGCAGACCTGCTTCCAGAAAAGCAGCCATTGAAAACCCTATGGAGCACAGCTGTACCCTGACACACACGAGGGCACCATGAGTTGGAGACAACTAGACAGCAACTACTTTTTTATTTTTATTCTGTAATAGATGTAAAATGTTCCTTTCGGCAAGAAATTTTTAATATTTTGATATTCTGAAATACAAAGTCATTTAAGTTGTTGGTATCTGAGAGTTCTCTAAAAAAGTTCTCTAAAAAAAAAAGTTCTCTAAGTGGGGGTTAATTCTATACAACTGTTGTTGGATGCCATCGAGTTGATTTCGACTCATAGTGACCCCATGTGACAGAGTACAACTACTCATAGGGTTTTCTTGGCTGTAATCTTTACAGAAGCAGATTGCCAGGTCTTTCTCCCACAGAATGACTGGATGGGTTCAAACCGCCAACCTTTATGTTAGCAGCCAAGCACTTAATTGTTTGTACCACCAGGGATCCTTTGTATATAACAGAAAGGGCTATAATTCATGGTTGCTCCAATACTTGTTTAAATATACAGTAAAACTCAGAACAGTATATATAATAATGACGTAGAACTAAGTACTCTTACTTTTAAGTTTTTACGGATTGTTAAGTAGCCCTGGTGGCGCAGTGGTTAAGTGCTTGGCTGCTAGCCAAGAGGTTGGTGGTTCAAACCCACCAGCCGCCACACAGGAGGGAGATGTGGCAGTCGGCTTCCATAAAGATGTATGGATGCCCCATGGGGCAGTTCTGCTCTGTCCTACAGGGTCGCTATAGGTCACAATCAACTCAACAGCAATGGATTGTTGTTGTTATAGATTGATATATTCAGAAATAAGAGCCAAAGAATTCTAGCATAGAAAATTGGCAAATTTATAACTATAATCCTGAAGCTAATCTATTTTCTTAATTTTGATAATTTCTCAAGGTTTTTATCAAATCCCAGAACAAGCATGATATTTTTCTTAAAAAGATTCATGGTTCTCATGTCAAATTTTTTGGAACATATATTTGAATGGTAAAATTTTTTTAAATAAAATTTTACAATCTTGAAAAAAGTGTGCTTGAACTCATGAACCAGAACCTAACATGAACCTACCTTTTTTCACCTTATAACAAATTTCAACTGTAGATTTTTTCCCCCTGCTCCATTTGGGAGGATTTGGTGATCATCACTGGTCTTTTAAAACAGCAGATGGGTCCACCATTGAAACGTTCATCACTTGATGTAGAAGAAATAGATTTTCTTTTTTTCTTTTTAAGTGTGATAGCATATATATAACAGAAAATTTGCCATTTTAACCATTTTCTAAGTGGACAATTCAGTGCCATTAATTACATTCACAGTGTTGTACAACCATCCCCACTATCTATCTCCAAAATTTTCTGTCACGTCAAACAGAAACCCAGTCAGTACCTCTTGGGTAATAGCTCCCCATTTCCCCTGCCCCCAGCACCTGATAACCACTAACCTACTTCATTTTTCTATTCTTTTGCCTATTCTAGATATTTGATATAAGTGGGATTGTACAATATTTGCCCTTTTATATTTGATTTCTTTCTCTCAGCATAATGTTTCCAAGGTTCATCAATGTCACAGCATGTATCAGAATATCCTTTCTCTTTATGCCTGAATAACATTCCGTTTTGTTCATCCATTCATCCGTTGGTGGATACTTGGGTTGTTTCCACCTTTTGGCTATTGTGAGTGATGGTGCAGTGAACACTGGTGAACAAGAACATTGGTGTTTGTGTCCCTGCTTTCATGTCTTTGGCGTATATGCCTACAAGTGGAATTGCTGGGTCACGTGGTACCTCTCTGCTTAACTTTTTGAGGAACTGCCCACTGTTTTCTATAGTGGCCTCATCATTACATTCCCACCAGCAATGTATGAGGGTTCCAGTTTCTCCATATCCTCAACAACACTTGTTATTTTCTCTTTTTCTGGTAATAGCCATCCTAGAGGGTATAAAGCAGGGTTTTGACCTGCATTTCCCTAAGAAGAAATGAATCTTAAGTTACTGTTGGCAGGTAAATGCATATAGTATCTTTAATCCAGATCAAGAACTGCTTCACCCCCTGGATAATTATTTTTTTGTTCATAAAAGTTATGACTTACAGTCCCCCAGAATATAGAAAAATAACCCAGGTGACATGCTACCAAGAGCGGATCTGTGTTTTCATATTATTTCCCCCAACCCAGATCTTAAAAAGATATGGTGAATTTCAGCCCCGGTCACCAGCTGGCTCACTGCCATTTTATAACTTCTATGATTCGCATGGAGAATTCAAGGAACAACAACAACAAAAAAAACCTAAACCCATTGCTGTTGCATAGATTTAACTCATGGCAACCTAATGTGTTACAGAATAGAACTGCTCCATAGGGCTTTTGTGACTGTAATCTTTACAGAAGCAGATCACCAAGACTTTCTTCATGGTGCTGCTGGGCGTAACTGTCAACCTTTTTAGGTTAGTAATTGAGTATATATGGTATCTGCAGCTGGGAACCTTGAGGAACAACAGAGTTCATGAATTTCAGCCCCTCCTTTACTCTGTTCCACTTACCCTGTCTTCCTTGCTGTTGTGCAAAGGATGCAGAGAGACTCCTGCCTCAGGGCCTTTGCACTGGTTGCTCCCTTTGTCTGAGATGTTTGTTTTCTCATTTAATTCTCATCGCTCTCTAACATCATCTTATCATAGAAGCCTTCTCTGAAAATGTCAGCCCTGAGAACCCCACCCCTTAGAACTTTCTCTGTCCTCTTACCCCATTTTATTCTTCCTATTCTCCATTACTAGATATTGATGCAATAGTGTATTCATTTCCTGTCATTAGAGCAAGGCTTTATCTGTTTTCATCACTAGAACCTGGAATAGTACCTAGCACATGATTTAAAACAAAGTTGCCATTCAGTCATTTCCAACCATGAGCACATGATAACTAATTGCCATCGAGTCGATTTCGACTCATAGTAACACTATCGGACAGAGTAGAACTGCCCCATAGGGTTTCCAAGGAGTGCCTGGTGGATTCGAACTGCTGACCTTTTGGTTAGCAGTAGTAGCTCTTAACCACTGCGTCACTAAGGTTTCATTAGGTACTCAAAAAAGATTTGAGGAATACATGAATAAGGGAGGTACTAATATTCTCTTCCAGTAGTACATAAGAATGCTGAATACCCAAAATAATTAGCTTGCCTTTCTAGTAAACTGTCAAGCCCAGACAATGTGGTGTGGAATACAATTCTTCAGTTAGGTACCAAAATATATCTCAACTTTGGACCATTAAGTATTAGCAAATGAATAGCCATATTGCTGGCTCCCTTCAGAAGCACATAGAGTAGTCATAGAGATAACTCCATGAATCTCCTTAAGTGTTCTGAAATGAAGGATCATGAGCAATAACCTGTTATTTATTGTTCCTCTAACATATGTGCCCTATAAGGTCCGCCAGTGGACCATTAAGCAGCATCCATCATAGAGAGGTAGTTAGGCGTGGCGGTTGAGAACAAGGATTCTGAAGTGCACCTGCCTGGGTTCAGATCTCACTTCTTCCACTTACTGGCTGCATGTCCATGGGCAGGTTACTTAGCTTTCTTATGCCTCAGTTTATTCAACTTTAAAATGGGAATACTAACAGACTTACTTCATAGAGTAGGTGGTGTGACTATTCAATGAGTTAATACATGTGCACGCCTTAGTACGGTGCCTGGAACATGGCTATATTCAATCACGTTGGTTATGATTTAAATGATAAAAACAGCAGAAATAATAGTAAACAATACAGACTCATTTAATAGTTATGTTCATGGGTATTATGACTTTGCTGTTAGATTCCAACTTTTTTAATGACAAAAATTTATATATACTCATTGTCATTAAGAATGTCATGTTTGAAGCAAAGGGAACATATACATATTGGCTCAAATCCACCATAGATAGAGCTGAAAAAGGCAGGAGGGGTTATACAAGGACTAACTGGGGAAGGCATTGGCCATGTTATCCCGTACGAATAATTAACACCTCCATAATAATTTTCCATTTTCAAAGCATGTGAGGATACGGTGTCATGATCTCACAATTCTGCTATGAGTCCATGTTATTCTTATTGCTATTATGCAGATGAGGAAAACTGAGCTCAGAAAAATGAAGTGATGTGGTGTCCAAGGTTGCAGTACTGGTGAGTGTGTAATCTGGGCTGGGGTCCCCCAGGCTTCAGGCACATACTCCTGTGCTCTCACCTCTAAATCATGCCACCATCACCCTCTGACCAGATCCTTCATCACTTCATAAGTCAATCACCCCTTCCACCTTATAATGAGATACAAGTAACACTTTCATCCTGGATGGCGAAGAGATATTGGGTCTCTCATAACCTACGATTTTACAATAGTAAAGTGAGGTTGGTGAGAAGTATTGGAACCACCAAGCATGATGGAATATGGCTTAAATTTATGTTCCTTCAGTTTTTATGAAGAAACACTGTCAAGTGTTTAACAATGAGATAAAACAGCAAGATCAAGATGGCAGCAGGTTGCATTTCCATGGGCATGATATGGTTGTTTCATATGGAAAATAAAATGCTAACCAAAAATAACTAACTCTTGGAATGGGATATAGGAATAACATGCCAACACCCTGAGACTCTCATCTTCAATGCAGGGCCTAAAAGAGAGTGTCTGTTTCTTTAATGGAAAGAAGTAGCCTGAAAAGTTTGGTCATGTTCCTTGGCCAAGGTCCCCTGCATTAGGAGAACATGGTGATTTCTGTGTTTGTGGGAGACTAAGTTGATATTGGCATACACCTGGCTTGTTTTTGGAAGAGTTTCCATGGAAAGGTGGTCATTAGATGAAACAATAGCTCCCTAGTTCCTGCAACATGACTCCCTTAAGCATCTGAGATGAAGGCAGTTACCCTGAGATGTTTGCTGTTCCTCAAGCTAATTGCCATCATATGCTTTCATATTCCAAGGCAATAATTTTCATGTTCAATCCAGTAATCTTGTTTATAAAGGAAAACCAAATACACCAAAGCACTTTGAAAAAATTGTTACCTATGTGTTTATTGTCACAAACCATTGTTGAATGAGATTTTTTTTTTTTATGTCCAACCTTTCTGAGTAAGCTAATGGTGGACATAGAACAAGTGGGAATAGCAGTTTAAAATTAAAATACTACTTTTTGCATCTGCAAATTCTGTGCTTCCTGCCTGGTTGGGACAGTTCTTAGACCATCCTTGCACTGTCCAATACAGTGGTCACTAACCATATGTGGCTATATAAATTTAAATATAAAACAATTTCATTTAAATGAAATGTAAAATTCTGTTTCTCAGTCATATTTACCAAAGTTTCGAGTGCTCAATAGCCACATGGGGCTAATGGCAATTGTACTGGACGATGCAGATATAGAATGTTTCCCTCATGCAGAAAGTTCTGTTGGATAGTGTTAGTATAGACCTCATACAGCTGAACATGCTTGCTTTAAAAACACGTCCACCTTAGGTTATCAGTGCTCCATGCTGGTCACGTAGGGGTAGGAGTGGGGGAGCCCATTATTACTCCAGTGTAGACCCAAGCTGACCAGAGCTGGTGGTGCCATGCGCCCTGAGGTCTCTTGCCAGCTTATCAAGTAGTTTTATTCCGAGGCATGTTGGGCCCAGTGTCAACCACAGATAGTCCTATAAGAGCACTGAACAGGTATGCAGGAGACGCAGGTTTGATTTCCAATCCCTCTACTGACTAGCTGGGTGTCCTAGCTAAGTCACTATCCCACCTGAACTTCAGTCCCTTCACCTGACCAAATCCATCAGCCTATGAAATACCAGTTCCTACTAAACCTGAGCAAATAGAACTGTTCACATCAAATTGAAAGAGACCTTGTTTCTTTTGACATCCCAACTAGTTCATTTGCATTTTACATCCCCTATGAGCTGATGCTGTGCAAGTCTCAAATAGCTCTGCACTTGCTCAAATAGCCCCAAGCTTGCTCAATATATTTGAGGAATAGCCAGTGCTAACCAGTTGTGTACACTGGCTTTAGAATCCAGCTGAATACTAAGTGGCTTCTATGTGGTATACAATCATCACTGATGTTTGCATTTCAGACAAAGGGCTCTAACTGGCTGCAGCTATTGTGCATCATAAGCTAACGTTTCTTTGACGTTCCAAGTCTTTTCTGGTACTCACTTGTGCAGTCGTTTCATTTTTCTCTCCAGAAGTTTTTACAACTAGCCTCTAAAATCATCACCTAATGGCCACTAAGGTGAAAGTTGTATTTATCGTGACGTTCTGAGTTGGTTATGACTTGAGATTCTTCCCTCTTGCCTCTGCCAAAGCAGACTGGCCTTCTTAAAGGCTCCCTAATATGTCTCCAAATGGACCCATACCTCATGGTGCTGTTAGAAGTGACATCTCCCTCCTCAGCCCGTCAGAGACAGTGATGGGATAACACCTTTCAAGGTGACAGTGTGTGTGACAGCAGGCAGTGGGGAAAGAGAGCTCTCTGGCAAAGATAAGGGATGTGGTATCATTTGGCCTATATGTTCCATCACCGAAACTGCTTATGGTTTCAAATTGCCCATGAATCAACCTGTAAGTGCCTGAGAATAGGAAAGCAGTTACTAGCCAGCACTTGACTTCACTATTACAAATATTTCACCTCCTCAATATCTGCCAGTCCCCTTATAATCCACCACTGAGTGTCTTTGGAATGCGCAGGCATCCTGCTTTTAGAAAGATCTCATTCAAACACCTTCAGACTATGCCTGTAGCTCATAGCATAGTGTTCCAGCCGTGGGTGCCTGGCCCCCGGGAATCTACCTGGCCTGCCACCCCAACACTTGCTGGCCCTGTATGCCCCAACCCAGCTGAATGGAATAACCCATCCCACCCCAAGATGTTTCTGACACTGGGCTTTGCTCATGCTGTTTCATTGACCTGGAAAACCCTCCAGCCCAAGACTGCCCAGTAGAATATACTCTGAGCCACATACATAATTGCAAATTTTCTAGCTGCCATATTAAAAAAAAAAAAAAGTAAAAAGAAACAGGTAAAATTAATTTTGACAATATATTTCATTTCCACTACCTGCCTGTCAATTTGTCTTACTGTGGTAGCTTGCCTGGTGCTATGATGCTGGAAGCTATGCCACTGGTATTTCAAATACTAGCAGGGTGATCCATGGTGGACAGGTTTCAGCAGAGCTTTCAGACAAAGGCAGGCTAGGAAGAAAAACCTGGCAATCTACTTCTGAAAACTAGCTAATGAAAACCTTATAGATCACGAGTAGTCAGTAGCCACTAGTGGCTACAGATTATGGTATTAACAAAGCTCTAGCCCCATCCCACCTTCTTTACCAGGCTTATCCTCACCCATCTTTTAAGACTTAGCTTCTTCACCTTTAGGAAGCCATCTCTGACCTCACCCTCCAACACCTTCATTGCTTAGTGGTCCTAAACCTCAACTTCCCATTAGAATCACCAAAGGGGTTTTTCAAAAACCCAGTGAGCAGCTGTTGTGGAAAATGATTTGACAGTTTCCTAAAAAGGGACTAGTACACTGTCACTTCTACCCACACTCCATCGGCTGAAGTAAGTCACATGACCAAGCCCCATAGCCATGGGGTGGAGATGTGTACTGTACCCATAATGAACCATGGAAAGGGCAGTGAGGGAAGAAAATAATGTAGCCAAATAACATACTCTTCATACCATGTAAGGATTCTTAGTTGGTAAACCTTTGCTTACAAGCTTGAAAATGTTTGTTGTCTTATTTTTAATAAAACCTATAACCTCTTTCGGCCCCATGCTTTTATGTGCTCCTCAGCTGCTCTCTGAGGTTCCTGTACACTTCTCAGTCACGGAAGGTACCATGTTGTACTCACAGGCTTTCTGTATGCAATGCTCCTTATGAACTTGGAGTAAAGACTCATTTAGTTCTGTATTCTCAGCAACTGGCTCATTGTCTGAAACATCCAGAAGCTACCACCTTATAACTGTCAGCCACGGGGGTACCCAGTGCTCTCTCTCCCCTTTTATAGTATGTACCACCCTGAGAACCACATATGCGCAGTATCTATCTACTGTGCAGCCTAGAAGCCCCATGAGGGCAGGAACTAGGCCCATCTTGTTCATAGACAAATCCCCAGTGCTAATCTCAGTGACTCGCACATTGTTGGTTCTAATAAACATTTGTTAAATTGAATGGAATTATCCTAGAATGGGCTTCAGGGAAGAAGCCATATACAAGGGTCTCATGTAAAACTGGGACATTCTTAGGTCACTTAACCTCTCTGAGGCTCAGCCTCCCCTTCATGTTTTCATCATGGGGATGGTGTAAAAATTAAATGAAATAATCCACATAAAGTTCTTAGAACACCCGTACATCATAGAACTCAGTAAGTAAATAGGTAATCTGTGGAGCAGGAACATAGGAAACCCAAATGAAATATAATGGAAGGAATTTCATTAGACTCTATTCACAGCCTCATTTGCCCTCTCTTAGTGACTAGATAACTAGTCAATATAATTCCTGGATTACATACTGTTACTTGACAAGAGTTTTGGAAGAAAGAAAAAATGTCAGAAGACAAGACCAAAGATCAGCATTGTCCTTCTAATTTCAAAGAGCTCTTGTGGAAAGGATAAGCTTGAAAGCTTAGCGTGGGAGAGCCTAGAGAAAAACAAAACCAGCTCAAAACCCATCTGCAGACACCTGGAAGAGAGTAGAGTCTTTGGTAACAAGTCCAGTAAATGTTTGAAAGCCACATTTTTGTCAGATCAGCGTTCTCTCCTCCTGTGACTGGTTGACAGGTCTGGGGATTGAGAGAACTTGATTAACAAAGTATATCTTGACTGCAGATGGCAGGAAAGACCTAGTCACAAACTGGAAACATTTGTCCCAGATCCAGCACAGGTCATCTTTCCTGGTTGGATGGGAAAGGAGGAAAGAAACCAGGAAAAGAACATATGGATAGATGAATGAGTAACCGAATGTTCAAAGGAAATAGAGTATATAAAGGGTGTCTCTCTTCAAGGCTAGGAGTAGTAACAGTAAGCCTGTATCCAGATGGAGTCCTGGTAGCGCAGTGGTTAAGAGCTTGGCCGCTAACCAAAAGGCTGGCACTTTGAATCCACCAGCCACTCCTTGGAAACCCTATGGGGCAGTTCTACTTTGCCTATACGATCACTATGAGTTGGAATCAGCTCAATGGCAATAAATTTGTATCTAGATATTACAAGAAAAGGAAACAAACCTGGAAAAGTTAACTAACTACTTGTCCAAGGAACAGAGCAAAAGCTCAGAGCTTCAAATCATAATTCAAGATGCTATTTAAGATAGATTTGGTGAGGAAGAATTCCAGGCAGGGTCACAGAACGGGAACTAGGCATTGCGGAGGCCAATTTAGGTAGCAGACGGGCAGCTGGGGGCATGGGGTACAGGGCCAAAGACATCCTAATCCACTCAGTGAGTCCCAGTGGGTCACTATCAATATAAGCTTCTCTCTTGCAGGAGAAGTGAAGCTAAAAAATACACTCGAAATTCTCTATGGATCAGAAACAAGAAGGGGAGTCCCTGCCCAGCTGGTTTTTATCCAAATCCCAAAAAGCAGTGGTTTTCAAGTGCTAGTTTGCCAACCAGAGCTGGTCTAGGAATAATCTTTCACGGGTCTAGGGCAAAACGGACAAAATAAGGCTTATGCACAGATGGTGAGTTTTCAAAGAGTTAGTTTATGCTGTGTAAAAAATCGTATGTCTCTCCTACTTTCTAGTGCTGTTCTGCCCTTTCTTAAAATATTTAGGTTGTGATAACGGATGGTAACTAGTGGTGGGTTTATTTTCTTAATGCCCTTACTTAGCAAAATAAAAGTTGGTAATTCTGTGTGGGTCCCTATGCCTTTTTAACGTGAGCTTTTTATTGAAGTGTAACACGTAAGTGCATAGGTTGATTAATTTTTACAAAGTGAATACACACACATAACTAGAACCCAGGTCAAGAAACAAGACATGTCTTGTACCTCAGAGACACCCTGGGTCCTTTTCTAAGTACTATCCTATCCCAAACACAACTGCTCTCTGACTTCTGATAGCCTGTTTTTGTTCTTTATGTGAATGGAATCATACGGTGTGTTCTGTTTTGTGTTTCCCTCCTTTCACTCAACATTATATTCAAGAGATTCATCCATGTTTTGTAGGTCATTGTGGCTGGCTTGTTCTCACTGTTGCGAGGATGTACTAGTCCATTCGTATGTGTTTATTCGTCCTACCTTGGGTGAACATTTGGGTTGTTTCCACTGTACAACCATTATGAATATTGTAATTACAAGCTATTTTGTAGGTGTCTTTTTTGGGTACATGTATATCCATTTCTGTGGGGGATGCCTCTCTAAGCATCTGTTACTAGAGATGGAAAATGAAATCAGTGATAGACATCAGATTTGTTGTAAAGATTAAATGAGGTGATGTATAACGGAGGTGAAGCTTTTTGAATCTTAGATGTGAATCAAATATATATGAGGCCCCCCTCAGGAAGACCCTCTACCGTTTCCCTCTACCCATCTACAAGGCCAACATCTTTCTTGAAATATTTTCTCCCCACTCTCAGGCCTTCCAGCCCCATATAGTGTATAGGGCCAATGACAGTTGTTCTCAGCTCTCACCCAAGGAACACAGATACACCAAAGTGCCTACACAGGGGCACTGCCAAATATCTGCTGATAAATGGATTTTATTTTTATAACACCAAAGAATCCATTAGGTCATAATATCCTCTATCAAAGACATGCTGAGCAAGTCCCCTAAAAAGGGGGAGTCTTGGGCTGCCATAACAAAATGACACAAAGTGAGTGATTTTAAAGAATAGAAATTTATTTTCTAACAGTTCTGGAGGCTAGAAGTCCAAATTCAGGGTGTCAATCATGTCGATTCCTTCTAAAGACTCTGAGACAGAAACTATCCATGCCTCTCTCCCAGTTTCTGGTGACTTCCAGCAATCCTTAGCATTTTTTTACTGCTTACAGATGCATCCGCCTCTATCATGTGGAATCTACCTTCCTCCTGTGTTTGTGACTCTGACTCTATTTCTTTGTCTTTTCTCTTTTATGAGACACCACTCAGGAGGGATTAGGACTAGGACCCACCCTACACTGGTATGACTTCATTAATTTAACTCATAATATCCGCAAAGAAAACCTCAGATAAGATCAAGTTCACCAGTGCAGGGGCTAGGACTTCAACATACCCGTTTGAGGGCTACAATTGAATCCATATTAGGTGGAAACTAAGACACAGCTTACTGGGAGTAAGAGGAAGGAGATACACCCAAACATCAGTGCAGCTACAAAGGAAATTTGCGTATTTACCAGATTGTATGAGAACTTGGCCTTGTGAGCATAAAGGAAAACATCATTGGGACAGTAAGCATGCTGCTCGATCAGAAACACTACTAAAGGGAGCAAGCGAATGAAGCTAAGAATGCTTTTGCAGATTGGGGGAAATATTGAGGTACGTAGCTATGGTGTCATTGCTAATAGTTCCTGACTTGTTCAGTGTTTAGATTCCTTAGCCCCTTGAGCATGTGGCCGACATTTTCAGCATTTTAACCCCAAAGATTTGCACAAGAAGGTAGTTGCACTTACAGCCAATTATCATATGTTATTTTCCATATTATTATCATAGCAACACTGTGCATTTTTGCCTGGTTTCATGTAGTTGGAATAAATGTGTTTCTTTACAAGGTCTATGAGTTCAGAATTGCTCGTAGGTAGAGAAGGATGCTCTTGATTTAGGAGAAATCTTAAGGAGCCTTTTAATTATGCAAAGATAGATTCCAGAGAAAATCTAGAGATGAGATAGATTACTATTGATCAACAACAACAACAAAAGAAGAAGGGTAGATTTGTTACCTGACAGCTTATGGGAAGGTTGGGACCGAAAGGGAGGAAAAGGGTAGTGTAGTCCTGAGAAATATGGTGGACACCAGAGCCAATGAAGAAATATGGCCAATGAGAAATTTCCTGTGGTAAGGATGAATGAGTATTAGTGATACCTAATATTAAAGTTCAGGCATTTTCTATTCTACTTTGTGCTATAATACTCCTCCAGAGGACTTTACCACAGATTTCAGTAAGGTTCTGTTACATACAGTAATCCTTTGTCTGGGGCATTTTGGGAAATGAAAGAAGTGGGGTTAGGTTAGTCTTTTGTCTGAAGTAGTAAAGAGAGAGGACAAGTGTCCGGGGTGGCAAGACAGAAAGAAGTGGTTGAAAGCTGGAGTCAAGAGCTTGAGTGCTAAGTGGCAATAATCTGGAAAATGTAAGCCTCCTTAGGAATATTCAAGATACCCAGAAATGTTGGGAAAGCCACTAGACCTCCCGCAGAAAATAGGAAATTGGGGGGAGGATTCCAAACATTTTATGTGAATATTAAAAAGAACAGTGACCCCAGAAAGGTGGAGGACTTGAAGACATAGAGGATACATGAATACTTACTGAGTAATTTAAATTAGGATCCAAGCACCTCAATTTTGCGAATTTCAGAGTTTTGTTTTTATATTTTTTCCACCTTCCTTTTTGTTCTTGCAGTTACCCCTTGCTTTTATTCTGTGAAGAAACGACTCATTTTTGTATTCTTTGCTTACTTGCTTGGTCAACCAAGGACAAGTGAAAAACCAAAACCCTAGGGGAATGGAATTTTTCTCTACTCTACCCCAGCCTGGGTCTCAGAGTGAGGTGTGTGTCTGTATGTGTGAGTCGGTGTGTATGTGTATGTTTGTAAGGACGGTTATAAACAGGGTCGCAAAAAGAAGGCAAATCACTTACTAGCTTAAGGACAAACTTATTTACTCTTATATATATATATATATATATATATATTTTTTTTCCGGAGTCAGCAAAGCTGGAGTCATAATGCCTACGAAACTGTATTTGCATTTATAGTACAAACAAGAAAAATGAATTCTAGCTACTGCATGTCCTTAAAGAGACTATAAATCCACTCTCTTGACTACTGGGCAGTATCTTGATTCGTATATGAGCATGTGTGTTGCACTTGAAAGTTAAGGCAAGCAAGAAATTTGGGAAAGGAGCCAGTAGGGACATTTTACCATAGGAACAATTTCATAACAGCCATCTCTTCTATTGAAAACTGCTTATACCTTGCTAACTTTGTAGACATTTATTCCACAGTGAAGTTTGGCTTACGGTGGGTTAATAATTAGATACTCTTTGTGTATAGTTCAAGTGAAGGCCACTAGCTATGACTTCACTTTGGCTGGGGTTTCCCTGTAATCCATTTAGCAAATTAAAGAGATTACTTTGATTGGTGCCATTATCTCCTATTCTCTTGTGGGTGAACCACTTAACCTGTGCTTAATTGAAAGAGATAGAGAGGGTACAGTAACAAATACAATCAAAAGGAAGGGGCAATAGGATCTGTAGGCCAAACAAATGATCAGCACTGGGCTAACAATAGCAGATTAGAGGTGAGATCAATTAATTAGAATCTATTGTAGGCGTTGGGTGGTTGCCAAGCTTTCTAATAGCCTAAGCCATCATGCCTCTCTGTTTAGGAGGATTTTAATGACTGGGAGTTGATGTGGTTATTTCAATAATTACTTACTTTTATAATTACTTCATTAGAATACTAAATGTATTGCTTCACAAAGCTCAGTGAAGGAGCTCTTTACTCCCCCACACATCCAGCCATGTTGGAGGCTACCTCTTCCCCCAGAGAAGTCTCCTGTTTGGAACAGGCTGTGGTTTGGAAATAGATGTGTTCATGTTGGATCATTAATCTTATATTAAGACCTGCTCTGCAAGGCACTGTGCTAGGTTCAGAATACAGAGATAAATGAGGCACTGTCTTTGGGAGAAGGCAAACCCCAAAACATAATTTCAATGTAGTTTGATACATGTTAGGATAAAATTGTACAAAG
Source organism: Elephas maximus indicus (assembly GCF_024166365.1). Lineage (NCBI taxonomy): Eukaryota > Metazoa > Chordata > Mammalia > Proboscidea > Elephantidae > Elephas > Elephas maximus. The sequence goes on along the minus strand of NC_064845.1, from coordinate 14,313,488 downwards.
GGCGTGCGTTAATCACGGTTTGGTAGAGAAAAGGGAGACCCTTCCAGTTGTTTCAAGCAGAAAGGGATTTAATATAGGGAACTAGGTACCAGATCTAGAATTAGAATTAGAATTAGGTAGCAATCAGGAACCCCATTACCTGACACACCTCATTTCCTACTATCCCTTCCCTCCCTTGCCATGCCTGGCCTCCTAGCTATTCCTTGAATTCCCCAGTCTCACTCCTAACAAAGGGCCTTTGTACCAGCTACTCCCTCTTTCTAGAATGCTCTTCCCTCAGATATCTACATGGCCAACTCCCTCTTCCTTCAAATTTTGTTCCAATGTCACCTTTTTAGTGATGCTTGTCCTAACTGTCCTAGTTAAAATTGCTACTCACTCTCACTTCCAGTACTCTGATCCTCTTTACACTGCTTAACTTCTTCTCTTTTTCATAAAAAACCGGAAAAACAGCCCCATTGCCGTCGAGTCGATTTTGACTCATAATGACCCGATAGGACAGAGTAGAACTCTCCTATGGGGTTTCTAAGGAGCAGCTGGTGGATTCGAACTGCTGACCTTTTGGTTAGCAACTGTAGCTCTTAACCACTGTGCTACCACGGCTCCCTCTTTTTTATTTCACTCACATATCAATCTTTAACAAACAATATATTTACTTGTTGTGTTTATTATTTATTCTCTGTCTCATACACACTAGAATATAAGTTCCACGAGGCAGGAATTTCTGTCTCTTTTGTTCCCTGATGAGTCCCAAGGGCCTAAAACAGTGCCTGGAATATAGAAAGTACTTGATAAATATTTGCTGAATGAATTGGGTACTTATAACATCACTAGAATGAGGGCAGTGGTGGTTGAGTGGTAGAATTTTTGCCCTAGTTGCAGGGGACACAGGTTCAATTCCTGACCAGTGCACCTCATGCACAGCCATTACCTGTATGTCGGTGGAGGCTTGTGTGTTGCTATGATGCTGAACAGGCTTCAGCAGTGCCTAGGCTAAGACAGACAAGGAAGAAAGGCCTGGCAGTCGACTTCCAAAAATCAGCCAATGAAAATCCTATGGATCACAATGCGCCAACCTGCAACCATTCACGGGGATGGTACAGGACTGGGCAGTGTTTCATTTCATTGTGCATGAGTCAGGGGCCAACTCTATGGCAGCTAATGGTAATAATATCACTAGGTGAGCTGGTGGCAAGGACACCAGGACACTGCCACTAGAATACAGGTCCAAGGTCACACACCAGAGCTGCAGTCCATAGGTCAGGAAGCCGCTGCCGCTGTATCACCAGTGCACCTGCCATGACAGCTTGCCACTGCAACTGTCCATGTCTGCGGGACTTCCCTTGTCAGCCTCCACTGCCACAGGAAGATTGCTTCTGCTTCACTTCCACCTTCCCAACCTCAAATAAGAGAATCTGTGAAACGTAGTATTAATGTTCTCAAGTGGAAGGAAGGAGAATTGAAGGATGGGAGAGCCCGCCTGCACAGCACTCAGGCAATGTAGAGTTTTTGGTTTCCAACTGCTCCAAATAGAAAGAAGGTGAAGTGGAGGCTGGGAAGCCAACCCAGTTGTCCATCATGGGATCTTACGGCAACATGGAGGAGGCACACTGTTTCTCCCTTTTTTAGGTGAGAACCCTGAGGCTCAGAGTGGTTACGTAACTTTCTTTAGCTCTCACAACAGGTAAGGTGCCAAGCCAGGTTTACCCAGCCAGGCCTCCTGAGTCTGCAGGTCTTGTTTTACCCCACATCATCTCTGTTGACTGCTCACAACTTAGTCCTACCAAAACCCACTGCTGTTGAGTCAATTCCGACTCATAGCAACCCTTTAGGACAGAGTGGAACTGCCCCATGGGGTTTCCAAGGCTGTAACCTTTAGAAGCAGGCTGCCACGTCCTTCACCCGCAGAAGGGCTGGTGGGTTTGAACCACCAACCTCTTGGTTAGCAGCCAGGTGCTTAACCACTGCACCACCAGGGCTCCTTAACATAGGTCAAAATCAAAGGCTTAAGTTCCCAGAAAGCCTTTTGCCTTTTCTAGAATTATGGCAATGACCCCTAACTTTTACCAACAGTACTAGACAAGAAAGCATAGCCAGGCCTGTGTAAACCAATCAGAACTCCTGGAATGACAACTCAAAGCTGGAGCCTTTTTAGTGGCAGGCCATCATTGCTGTCACGCCCTGTCCACATAGGTTGAAGGACATCAGATGACTTCGCTCTCTATTTTGGGCCTGACCCCAAGTGGAAATGCTTTGATTCCTCTGTATCTCAATAGTAATGCCACATCAGTCTGACAGGAGGCCACGTAATTGCCGAAATTAAAGAGTAATACCTGACACCTTAGAGGTGGCTCACTGGAGTCTCTGAATATTTATTTAATGGAAATGGAGTAAGCATGACCTTGCTGGGTCAGGCTGACTGTTTCTCTCCCTGACACACCTTGTGAAGAAACAGAGGAATCTTAAGCTGTGGATCGATAAGGTCATCTGCTGTGGGACTGCCATATGGGCAGAATTATTCTGTCATCGGGAGGAGCCACAGAATTTCTAAGGGACCAATTTGTCAATGGCACTGCATTAGGCCCAGCCAAATGGGGCTAAGGACACAATCTCTAAAGTAACTCTAACTTTGGGCATTTGTATGAGGGTGGCAGGCTGCGTCCTTAAATGGTTCCCATGATCCCCGCCTTCTAGTATTCACTCCTGCCATTGTGTACGTGCACTGGACCTCATGACTTGCTTCTAACAAATAATATGTGACAAAAGTGATGGGATGTCATTTCCAAGATGAGGTTACAAAAGACTGTAACTTCCATCTTTCAGGCACTGTTTTGCTGGCTTACACTCTCTTACCTTCTCATAATGCTTGCTTTGATGAAGCAAGCTGCCATGTTGCAGGGGTTCACATGGCAAGGAACTGAGGGTGGTTTCTGGTCAATGGGGAGCAAGGAACTGAAGTCCTCTATCCAACAACCTGCAAGAAACTAAATCCTACCAACAATCAACAAGTGAGCTTGGAAGCATATCTTTTGCCGCTTGAGTCTTAAGATGACTGTAGCCATGACCTTGACTGAAGCCTGAGAAATACTGAAGGAGAGGACCCAGCTAAGGCAGGCCTAGATTTCTGACCTAAAGAAACTGTGAGAAAAAAAAGAAAAAAATGTTAGATTGTTTTAGGCCACTGAGTTTTGGCTTAGAACATAGCAATAAATGGACTAATACAATGAAGCAGGCAGCATTCCAAAGTACAGATTTACATTGCCCCATAAATCCCTGTAAGATGAAAGGTAGAGGAGGGTCTCAAGATGCTTAGTAAAACCATTTGGATGTACACTCAGGATTATTCATGTCAAAACCTTCACTCGTGTTTGAACAGCAATTACATTTAGCAATTGACCTTAGAGCAGCTCTGTGAGATAGGTGGCCCAATATTCATTCATTTATATTTTCGTTCATGCATTCGCTCACTCATTCACTCATTTATTCAACAAATACTGAGTGCTTAAGCATCCTTAGGTATTATGTTAGATGCGGGGGATACAGAGTCCTCACAGAACTTCCAGTTTAATAGCTAAGAACAGCATTACATCAGTGATCACAATTGTAAATGTATAATTAGACCCTGAGATGAGTTTTCTAAAGTAAAGCAATGGTCTGAACAAAGAATCTTAACCCATATTGGGAGGGGGGTCAGAGAAATCTTCCCTGAGGAAGCGATGTGGAGGTGAATTCTGAAGAAGGTGTTAACTATATGAACTGAGAAAGGTGATGCATTCTAGTCAGAGGGAATAGTGTATACAAAGGCCCTATGTTGGCAAGGCCCATTGCTTGCTCAAGGCACTGGAGAAGGAGGACGAGAGCTGGGCTGGACAAGTAGGTTGGGGCCAGGTCATGTGGGGACTTGTAGGACATATAAGTAATGGGGAACCATTTAAAGGGGGTAGTTGATGGTGATATGATCATATTTGCACTGTGAAAAGGTCAGTCTGGCTACTGTGTGGAGAACCAGTTGGAGGGAAACTTGGGTTGATCCTAGGAGACCAATTAAGATGCTCTTGCAGTAACCAGAAGACAATGGACCCTTATACTAGGGTGGTGGTGAAGGGCTGGTGCAAGATGAGCATTTTGAGAGAGATTCATTGGGTGAAGTATATAAGACTGGATGATGAGGTGGAGGTGGCATAGAGGAGGTGGTCTCATTATTCTCATCTTCAAATGAGGCGCCGAGGCTTTGAGATGGTGCCAAATTGCCCAGAGTCAATGGCAGGGCCAAGATTATAGATGCTAAATTCCATTTGAGACCACTGAGTACAAGAGATCAGTTTCCTCTTTATTCCATCTGCATCCTTATAACCACAAGCATACACACAAATACACACTCATGCAGCTTCAGCAACACTAGTGCATGAGTACACACACACATACACACAAACACAAAACCCAAATTCCAAAAAATAAAATCCCTAATCACTTTTTCTTTGTAATGCTTAACCCTTCTTGGTTTCTTCATGCTGCTATACGAGAAATGCCACAAGTAGGTGGCTTTAATGAAGAAAAATTTATTTCTCACAGTTTAGGTGGTTAGAAGTCCAAATTCAGGGTGCTGCCTCTAGGGGGGAAACCCTGGTGGCATAGTGGTTAAGTGCTACGGCTGCTAACCAAAAGGTAGGCAGTTCGAATCCACGAGGTGCTCCTTGGAAACTCTGTGGGTCCGTTATACTCTGTCCTGTAGGTTTCCTATGAGTTGGAATCGACTCGATGGCACTGGGTTTTTGGTGCCTCTAGGGGAAAGCTTTCACTGCCTGCTCTGGGGGAAAATCCTTCTCAGCTTCTCTAGTGTTCTTTTTGGCATTCCTTGGAGATCTCCACGTGACATCTATCTTGCCCCCATTTGTGCTTGCTTGTCTGTATGCCTAATGTGTTCTTTTTATACCTCAGAAGTGGTTGGTTTAAGACACAACCTTCACTGATATGGCCTCACGAACAAAATAAAGTCACATACCCAAATGGGATTACATTCATAGGTATAGGGGTTAGGATTTATAATATGTATTTTGGGGGGACACAATTCAATCCATAAGAACCCCTGTCTCCATCAGGGGACATTTCCTAACTTGCTGTTGTCTTAGGTGCTATCGAGTTGGTTCCTACTTATACTGACCCTGTGTACAACAAAATGAAACACTGCCAGTCCTGTACCACCCTCACAATCATTGCTATGTTTTAGCCCATTGTTGCAGCCACTGTGTCAATCCATCTCATTGAAGGTCTTCCTCTTTTTACCAAACATGATATCCTTCTCCAGGGACTGGTCCTTCCTGATAACATGCCCAAAGTACATGAGATGAGATCTCGCCATCCTCACTTCTAAGGAGCATTCTGGCTGAACTTCTTCCAAGACAGATTTGTTCATTCTTCTGGTAGTCCATGGTATATTCAATATTCTTTGCCAACACCATAATTCAAATGCATCAATTTTTCTTTGGTCTTCTTATTCATTGTTCAGCTTTCGTATGCATACGAGGTGATTGAAAATACCATAGGTTGGATCAGGTGCACCTTAGTCCTCAAGGTAACATCTTTGCTGTTTAACACTTTAAAGAGGTCTTTTGCAGCAAATTTGCCCAGTGAAATACATCATTTGATTTCTCGACTGCTGCTTCCAGGGGCATTGATCGTGGATCCAAATGAAATGAAATCCTTAACAATGTCAATCTTTTCTCGGTTTACCGTGATGTTTCTTATTGGTCCAGTTGTGAGGATTTTTGTTTCCTTTATGTTGAGGTGTAATCCATACTGAAGGCTATGGTCTTTGATCTTCATCAGTAAGGGCTTAAAGTCCTCTTCATTTTCAGCAAGCAAGGTTGTGTTATGTACATATCACAGGTTGTTAATGAGTCTTCTCCAATCCGGATGCCATATTCTCCTTCATATAGTCCAGCTTCTCGGATTGTTTGCTCAGAACACAGATTGAATAAGTATGGTAAAAGGATACAACCCTGATGCACACCTTTCCTGATTTTAAACCAGGCAGTATCCCCTTGTTCTTTTTGAGCGACTGCCTTTTGGTCTGTGTACAGGTCTCACACGAGCACAATTAAGTGTTCTGGAATTCCCATTCTTCACAATGTTATCCATAATTTGTTACAATCCACACAGTCGAATGCCTTTGCATAGTCAGTAAAACACAAGTAAACACCTTTCTGTTGTTCCCTGCTTTCAGCCAAGATCCATCTGACATCTGACCTGGCTAGTATTTGAAATACTAGTGGCATGGCTTCCAGCATCATAGCAACATGCAAGCGACCACGGTATGCCAAACTGACAGATGAGTGGTAGATCTCCTAACTACTCGACTCCATTCCATTAATTGCTAACTCTTGATCCTTCTTTACAATCTCTGTTCAGTTTCTTCTCTTCCTTCCCTCTTTACGGCCACCACCCTAACACTGTTGCAATAGCCTCCTGCAGCTTCTCTTGCTCTCAAGCCTCTTTCTTCTCCAGTGTGTCCTATGCAATGTTCCCAGATTGATTTTCTTCAACCACCTCTTTTCATGGTAACAAATCCTGTCCATCAACTTTAGGTGTTTCCCTCTGTTTACATTTTAAAGTCCTATCTCCTTGGTCTGCCATTTAGGCCCTCCAAAGGCAACTCTCTCATTATTTTCTTTATAATTCTTGGTTCCTCCAAATTGGCTTAATATTACCCACTCCTAACTGGCCATCTTAACATTTTAATGGGACCTAAGAACCGTTAAGGAGCCCTGGTACCCCAGTGGTTAAGAGCTCCGGTGTTAACCAAAAGATCAGCTGTTCAAACCCACCATCCACTCTACAAAAGAAAGATGTGGCAGTCTGCTTCCATAAAGATTTACAGCCTTGGTATGGGACAGTTCTACTCTGTCGTATAGAATCGCTGTGAATCAGAATGGACTCCACGGCAGTGGGTTTGGTTTTTTTGGGTGGTGAAGAACGGACGAAATTCTTTCAAATATGTTAGTCTAACGTTCAAAACAACCCTGCAAGGTAGGCATTTTTGCATTTCACAGGTGAGTAAATTGAGGCTCAAAGAGATTAATTCCACACAAGTGAATGGCAAAGCCCAGGTTCCAAACCTAGTCTTTACCTCTAAATCTAGTGCCCCTTCTACTCTACCACAGCTGTCTCCCAAGAAGGTGGTTACCTACAAACAGGAACTTTAGGGAGAGCAGGGAAGGCTAACTCTAATTCTTCTGCCTGTCTCCAGCCCCACTTCCAAAAGCAAACGCATCCCTACATTACCAGTTCTCAAAATCTCCCAATTACAAGATCCATCCCTTTATCTTGCAGTGGCTGATAATGATAATAACATTTGCTGAGTGATGACTATATGCCAAGCACTATTCCAAGTGCTTCTCGTGTGTTAATTGATATCATCCTCAGGACATCCCTTTGAGGCAGGCCCAGAGAGGTTACATACTTTGACCAAGGTCACACAGCTAAGTGGCAGAGCCAGGATTCAACCTCAGGTAATCTGGCTTCAGAGTTTTTACTGTTAACAACTGCACTATGCTACCTCTCTGTTAAAAAGGTAATATTGCAAGCAGCAAACATGTTAAAAATTGTGAGAATGATAAGTGCTATTTGCCATTCATACCTTAGTATGAATGAATCTACAAATCATTTTTCCAAATTCTGTGTGTTAGTGGAACAGGAAGAGAGATCACCAAAGGCCTCATTTTCAGACTTAAATTTTTTTTCCATGACCTTGACAGAGGGGATAGTGAGGTGATGAAAGGTTAGAGAAGTGGTGAGAAGAGAGGGAAGGGAGAAAAGGGAAGAGGAACAGAGAGGGGAAGGAGAGGGTCCTGAAGATACCTCTTCCAACCTTGTGGTCTTCCCTTGAAATTGCCTTAGATGCCTTCCTATCTTACCTTCTTTCTTCTCTTGGACCATGGGGCCCAGTTGTAGCTTCATGGAAGAGAAGGAGAAAATGTGGCCAGCACTGCCCCTGCTGGGTCACCCCAGATGCCAGAGGCTGGGCTGCCTTAGGCTGGAGATACGCTCCTAACTTCTTGCAGAGGGATGGCACTCCCAGGACCAAGTGAGTCTCTGTAACTTGCACAGTGAATGTGAAGCCACTTCTATCCATTTACACCAACTCTTTTTTGTTTGTTTGTTTCTCAAAGAGTAAAACTATCATTCAGTCCATTTTGGAAAATATACGTGGAACAAAACATTTGCCATTCCGACATTCTTCCTGTGTACAGTTCAGTGACATTAACTTATGTTCATCATATTGTTCAATCATCACCCTTATCCATACCCAAATTTTTCTATCACCTTAATAAACAGGGGCTCAGTGTCCTCTAAACACGGAGTCCCCCTTTCCCTCACCTGCCTGCCCACTCCCCGTGACCACAAATACCATTTAAACCAATTCTTCATTAAAATAAAAAGAAATTTCTTTTTTCACTCTCTTGTTGTCATCATCTCTGCTTAAAGAAGGCATAAAGATATGAAAAGCAGAAAAGATATGAAGGACAGAAAGCTCCCCACCTCCTTTTCCCAGAAGGATAAGTCACAAATGGTCAAACTCATTACTCAGTGTGAGGATCTTTCTAGCAATTGGGGCTCTCCAGAGAGGGGCTGGGCAGCTTTGCAAGGTTTTCTGACTGTGGAGGGCGTCAAGTAAAGCTGAATGGCTACCTAGAAGAGATGCTGTGGCAAGAGTGCAAATAAAGGAAAGACTGGATATGTTTATGGCCACTTCCAACCTGTGTATTATATTTCCACTCTGTCTTTCTATGTCTGTAACCTTCCGTCTCTTAACTCTTCCCCAGGCCACCCCCTACCAAGTTCACGGGGGAAAAAAATCCAAGTCTGAAAATGTGGGTGATTTGACCCTTTTCACTTTCACTCAGTAAAACTATCTCCCAAACAATTATTCAGGCTATTCAAGTACTCTGTTAGCTGCTTTTACCTTATCCTGACACCTGTACTATTACTTAGTACTTCTCTTTAAATCAACTTATGGCTCCCTTGCTCCACTTGCCCTCGAGTTGATTCTGACTCATGGTGACTCCATGTATGTCAGAGTAGAACTGTGATCCACAGGGCTTTGAATGGCTGGTGTTTTTGGAAGTAGATCTCCAGGCCTCTTCTTCTGAGGCACCTCTGGGTAAATTCAAACCATAAACCTTTCTGTTAACAGCTAAGCTTGTTAACACTTTGCACAACCCAGAGACTACAAATCAACTTGTATTTTTACATAAATGTATTCCTCTTACAAAAAAGTATACATACCTCTGCCATAAATGAAAAAAAAAAAATTGCTATCACTTGTGATTAAAAGAAGGTAACCTATCAACTAGTGACAGCTTCTTGCTCTCTCTTTGTTAAAGGGAGATTAGAAAGGTGGTAAAGAAAGACATATTGCAACAACAAAGGCTTTCTCTTTGCTCCATAATCAGAAGCAATGGAAGAGGCAATTTATGTCCCACCATGTGACCTAGTTTTGCCATTCGTGTTTGTGGACTGCATCAGTTGATTCACATTCCACCAATGGTACAGGCCCCCATGTTGGGAGGAAACGCGTCATTGAAACTCAGAGCCTCTTGAACAAAGTCGACAACCCATGGTGGTCTTAGGCAGACTCTGGTGTTCCCTCATTCCCCCAGACACTGAACTTCTCTCTTCTCCATCTGAAGTGCATTTCTGACATAGCTTTGTTTTTCCCGTATACTCTGTATTCCAACCCACGCTTCTCCTTATGTTTCTACTTGTAAGAAAAAGAAAGAAGCTAAATTTTTGGAATAAGCAATTTCTTCACAGAGAGTCCCAAGACTGCACTGATATAAAAGCTAAATAACCTCTCATTCCAAGGGATGTTGGTCCCTGAGGCCAAGACTGAGGTCATTAGCAGGGCAGGAGAGGGAAGCATGGATGGTAACTACGTCCATTCATCCTGGTCCACACATAGACAGATGCCCTCAGCCTCCTGTAGGCTAGCAGCCTTCCCGGCATCAAGAGTCACCTAGAAAATTCTACCTTCTTCTGTATAGCTTCAAACAACTTAAAGGACTGCCCTCCCCTCGCACTTTGTTAACTGATGAAATGCATGGTAAGCGCCTCGTAAATTGACAGGTGCTCTCCTGTTGTTTTGTTGTTGTTGTTGTTGTGTGCCATCAAGCAGATTCCAACTCGGAATGACCGTATGGAGGTATAATGTCTTACATATTGCATATTTTTCAATATCAGTTTCTTTTAAAAACAAAATCCAGTAGGATGCAAACAGACCTCTGGAGAAGTGATTGCACCTCATGATAGGAACATTTTTCTTCCGTTTGTTTTCAGCCATTTTCCCTTAGCCTTTGCTAAAAGCAGATGAACTGTGATCCTAAATGCTCAGGCTGTACACGCAGAATCACACACTTACACATTCAGTGTGCTGTAAAAGGGGGCGTGGGGAGAAATTTTCTGCTATTAAATTTTTACAAATCGGGCGGATTTTGAAAAAATAAAAATCCATATTTAAGAAAAATTAAATATCTGGTATGTCCATACAGTTGGAAATATCGAGTGTACTAAGTGCCAAAGAAAGCACAATGGTGTCAAAGAAATTCAGGCTGTAAGTGCTATAAAGCAGTGACAAGCAATTGTCCAGCGTGGCTAACAGGAAACACTGCATTTAGCAGTCAATTCGGTTTGTATTGTAGCCCCAACCCAGGGAGAAAGAAGAGAATGGCTAAAGGCGTGTTATGGAATGTTTTTAAAAATAAATAATTAGCCACAAAAGATCTAGAGAGGCTTTGGAAAATTGAGTTCAAAAGCAGAGTGTAAAGCAGTTGATCACATCTTCCACCCCAGTCAGGGTCAGGCTGCTGGTGGAAATTACTGTTAAGACTTTTGGAGCTAATGGAAGCTAAGGGGTCACAGCCAACATGCTATTTACTTTGGTCCAAGTCTTTGGTGCAGAACATTCTTGGGTGTTTTTGCTGCCACTTGAAATCAAATCCCAGCTGCCTTTATCCAAATAACCCATAAGCCCAGGACAAGACTGAGGGAAATTTGCATGTCTGAGACACTACCACAGGTGGTATCCATTTGGTGAATGATTACCTGGCCAAAGACTGAGAGAACCCCTTCATCATCTTTTCTCCTCTGTAGATGCTTCCATTCCCAGTCATCAGCAGAATGCCCCACAATGGAAACAATAAAAGAGAAGAGCCAGGAGAGGTCCTCCCACAGCCGCCATCTTCAAAGAGAATTTGTCGTCCTTTGGTGCAAATTCTCTCTGGCAGCCATTCCAAGCCCCCTTCTCTTCTGCCCCCTCTTCTTGCTTAAAGCCTAAAAATTCTACTTTCAGTTCTCTCTGCAGATATTTGAGACACTGATCTGTACTCCCACCTATTCCCTTCTTTTTAGCCTTTGTTTTTAAGAAAATTTCTCTTCCAAAGGCCATTGCCCCCAGACAGAAGACCAGAAGCCTCTCTTATTCCCTACCTTTTGTCCTTTACCTCTAGTTAGAGGCCTTACCTTGTGGAATGATAATCCCATGAGCCAAAGACAATGATAGCTCAGTTACACTGTTCACCACTGAGGCAAAGGTCCATGATGTCAAGGTCCATGCCGTCCCTGTGACCGGCACAGAGAGCCTTTTCAGATGTGTCATGTGGTGGGTTAGAATGCAGGCTTGAAGCCAAATAAATTGAATTTAAATATAAACTCTACCTCTGATAAGCTGTGGTGCCCTGGTCAAGTTCCTTGGTGTTTCTGACTCTACATTCTTATTTGCCAAAAACAATAAGTAAAGCTTCCTTCACAGGGATGCTATGAGGTTGAAATGCACTATGTGAGTAAAGCTCTGAGCTTAATGCTGAACATGTGGCAAATGCTCAATGAAGACAGCTTGATAACTACAGGCTCTCATAGAGACAGGTATTGGTGGTTTAGTGGTAGAATCTCACCTTCTATGCGAGAGACCTGGGGTTCTGTTCCTGGCCTGTGTACTTCCTGCATAGCCACCACCTGACTGTCAGGGGAGGCTTGCGAGCCACTCTGATAATGAACAGGTTTCAGTGGGGCTTCCAGACTAAGAAGGACTAGGAAGAAAGTCCAGATGATCTACCTCCAAAAATCAGCCAGTGAAAACCCTATGGACCACAATGATTTCATCTGCAACTGGGGTCATGGGGATGACGTAGGACCAGGCAATGTTTTGTTCCATTGTGCTTGGGATCACCGTGAGTTGGGGGTTGACTTGATGGCAGCTAACAATAACATCAAAGAGACAGAGAACCCATGCTCCCCAGCCACCTCTCAATCACAAAGACTTACCTTGTCCAAAAGTCCAGGTTTGTTGCAGATGTCTTATATGTGTTGTCTGGCAAAACAGAGCTGCAAGGAGCTTTGCATCAACACAACGGCATGTCACTGTGTGTGAAAAATCAGCAAAGAAGGATTCTGCTCTCCATAACTCACATCTACTCGAAATAATTCTGCACGACTTCGTTAAGGTTGAAGAATTGCACTTTTCCTTCACCCCTTTCTTCCTCATACTTACTTAGCCTTTACAACTTAAGAGATAATTGCTCTATTAACAAATGTTTATAGCATCATAAAGGAATGGGAGAGGGAGGAAAAAGACTATTTTCTTTCTGGGCCATTCCTTTCAGTTTCTTGGAAGTACTGGAGAGCAATGGAATACACCATAAATAATCTTTGGAATGAAATCAAAGGATTCATTTTTCAGCCACTAGCAAACAGTTCTTTGCAAAAGACTCAGAAACCTTGTGGGGAATGAGGCTACCAGGAATTTTCCTAGTGGCTGTAAGGATGTCACCACAACTCTGAGTTGTGAAGAAATCCTGACTTTACTGGAAACCAGAGGAAAGCTCTAGCAGGTACTGGTAAGGTCTATGGAAATTCCCCACTGGATCCCGGGGCTGGGGATTGAAGAGAGCCTTCTGGAGAATTCTCTCCTCTTTTTCAGGCTGATGAAGTGTTAGGCTGTTCAATAGGAATTTCCTGTAACTATGTGAAGCCCCTCATGACTGGGGAAGAAGATTCCTTCATGATCTCCCCCAAAACATCCCAAAGGCTTTACCAGGTGAACCCCTGACCTAGGGGGCTCCAGATGGGCACATGATGACCATGTTCAGGAGTCAGAGGTGCCTCAACTCATGCAATTCACCTTCTTGAAGTGACTGTGCCTTATCGGTTGATAATCTGTCTCTTGGGCTGTTCTGACCTCTTTCTAGGATGTGGTTCTTTTTATAAGTGTCTTTGACAGTGAAGGGAAACCCTGGTGGTGTAGTGGTTAAGTGCTACAGCTACTAACCAAAAGATCAGCAGTTTGAATCTACCAGGTGCTCCTTGGAAACCCTGTGGGGCAGTTCTACTCTGTCTTATAGGGTCGCTATGAGTCAGAATTGACTCCACGGCAATGGTTTTTTTTTTTTTTGACAGTGAAGAGTGTGCTTGGCTCTCTGCTCCCTGCCCCCTTCCCCAATCTTCCTTCTCTTGCTGTCCCCCAGAACATGAACTTTGATTTGTCTTTGGCCCAGTGATAATGTTTTCCTTGTGAATTATATGTGAAATTACCCCGCCATCAATGCCCAAGTCCTCGCCTCACCTCTGACCCTGGAATTTTCTACAGCTTGCTCATATGGTGGGGGAAGGATGGCAAGAGTACTGGTGAGGAGACAGTGTCCACTCCGCTGCAGATCACCTCTGTCCCACTGGGAAAACCCTTCCCTTTCTGGAGTACCTCAGTTTCCCCTTCAGAAAAAAGGTAGAGTTGAGACAAACTTAACTTTAAGATCCTTCCCAGCATTAATATTTAAAGATTCTAATCCAGCTGCTCAATAAAAATATATGTGAATACATAGACACACATCTGTAGCTCTCGCCTTGGTTCATAAAGGCACAGCTCATTCCTGAAGATCAGTTTGAGTTAATACGTTCAGTGGTGTGCGTTCTGTAAAATAATTTAACCAGTAAGCTGCACTTGCAGAACAGTTATTCATAGCCCCAAATAGAATGATAAAGTTGTCTCTGTACTTGGGTTTTTAAAGGCTGTAAAAATGCTTGCCCTCAGTCTTGGATGTAATAAGTTATAATTTTAAAAAGCTGTGTGAAAATGTCTTATAAATATTATATATACATACACACACACACACATATATCTATATAAATATAGGGAAACCCTGGTGGTGTAGTAGTTAAGTGCTATGACTGCTAACCAAAAGGTCGGCAGTTCGAATCCACCAGGCACTCCTTGGAAACTCTATGGGACAGTTCTACTCTGTCCCATAGGGTCACTAAGAGTCAGAATTAACTCAACGCCAACAGGTTGGGTTTGGGTTATATATATATATATATATATATTTTTTTTTTTCCTGGTTTTAATACATACAGCTTGTTTGCACACTGCGTTTCACCCACTGCCACGGTTCAGCCTCTGAGGATAACTAAGAAAAACCTCTAAGATTGTTAGAGGGGCGCTTCACCTGCCAGTCTGGGCTGCGGGATCTCTATAGCAACCAAACATAAATCAAGGAAATGGCCCCTTTTGTAAGTTGGTTAATAGGCACAACATGCTTCTTTAGAAAATCCAACCATTCTTTCAATAGACTTTGATTGAAAGTCAGCCTTTTCTTCAGACACATTCACATTCGCATCTAGTAGCAGCTTGTATGGCTGTCCACGGGCTAATTTATTACCCTTTAAAGATCGGGCCAAGAAAAAATGGCTCTGGGAACAATGTTTACATTCAGAGGCATAAGCGCAGAGCCACAAAAGAGCATCCTTTTGTTCCGAACTTGGAATATTAATCTTTAACCTAGGACTTTAATTTCCCCCTCTCATGGGGTTCAACAGAGCCCCTCCCCCCATTAAAATTTTACCAATTTAATGAGACATTGTTTCTAATATGTGGGAAGGGGGGGCAGCAAGTCGTCTTCCCATTGTTTAGCCAAACCTTGATGGAGATGAATTGTTTCTCAAACCCCCTGCCCTCCCCCTGGAGGATGCTCTACTTGAGAGATGCTGATGAGGGGAGCTGGCTCTCTGGTCCCCACTAGGAGAATTTCAATTATGAACACAAATACGAAGGCTGTTCTTCACCCCTCTTAGTACACCCAGGTAAGGTCCCTCAGGTGGGGAGACAGCCCCCTCACCATCCTGTCCCACCAAAACGTAACTTGGAAATGTAACCAAGAAAGGCCCCGCATTGAACAAGTCATCCCAAATGTCACAGAGTACAAAGGAGAAGTGGGGGCCCACACCGAGCGCTTCCTTTCATGTGAGCAGGGTCACATCACTGAGTGAATGGGCAGCTTTCTTTCAAGGGGGGAGCCCAGCGCCCTGCCCTGTCTTCCTTTGAGGTATGGAGAAGAGCCCAGGAAAAGGCTACAGAAACAAACCTTTGTAGTTTTTTTTTTTTTTTTTTCCTAGTAGATTCTGAGATGAAAAAGTACTTCTAAAACGAGGCGGAGCTCACTTTGCTCTGTGTAGCTTCGTATCACAGATGGGGTTGGGCCCAGAAAGATTTATATTAATGCTTCCCTCTGTAGCTTTCTTAAATCCTCAAAAAACCAAAGTCTTCAGAAACCAGACTCTTCAGGAGCTCACTTCCCTTTGATATGGTCAGCTGTCCCCACTGGCAAAAAGAGGGGGATAAAGGGCCCTCAGCTGGTTTCCAAATGCATGTGTTTAAACATGCCCTTTATTTTAGTTGTAGAGTTATTTTATGAGAAAAAGTGGTCTTATCTTATTCAGGGCTGGCCACTGAGAAATAGCTTTGGCCGTAGCTTTTGCCCAATCCTTAACCTGAAAACATCAGTGAGGCCTGTGAAACCAAAAAGCCATTGCTGTCAAGTCAATTCTGACTCATAGCGACCCTATAGGACAGAGTAGAACTGCCCCATAATGTCGCCAAGGAGTACCTGGTGGATTCAAACTGCTGACCTTGTGGTCAGCAGCTGAGCTCTTAACCACTGCACCACCATACCATACTCTTTGCCGTCAAGTCAGTTCTGACTCATAGCAACCCTATAGGATAGAATAGAACAGAACTGCCCCGTAGAGTTTCCAAGGAGTGCCTGGTGGATTTGAACTTCCAACCTTTTGGTTAGCAGCCATAGCTGTTAACCACTACACCACCAGGGTTTCCACTGTACCACCGGGACCCCTGAAACGTAAGGCAAAATCATCACAGCGGTCAGAGAGCTCCTAAGAGCAGAAGGAGATCCTAGACACACAGCAAAGGGGGTTAGTTTTATTTTATTTGTCGTTGTTATTGCTGCTTCTGTGGTGAGGGGATCAAAAAAAAAAAACACCCCGTTGCCATCGAGTCAGGCTCATATCGACCCTATAAAACAGAGTAGAATTGCCCCATACCGTTTCCAAGGAGCACCTGGTGGGTTCTGACTGCCAACCTCTTGGTTAGCAGCCGTAGCTCTTAACCACTGCGCCACTAGGGTTTCCGGCTGGGGGATCATATGGAGCCAAAAGATTCACTATTCTAGTGACTCACAGCTTAACTTTGCAGCCACACAACCATATCAGACTTTATGGATAGTTCCCACCACGTGCCTATACTCAGGTCCTGGCATATCTTGGAGAGGCAACACAGTACAGTAGTTTAAAGCGTGAGCAAAGCACTGAATTGTCAATGTTCAAATCCCAGCCCTGCCACTTGCTGACTGTGTCATCTCAGACAGGTGACTTCATCTCTCCATGCTCAGCTTCCTCCTTTGTAAGATGAGGATCTGTACTTCATAGAGTCGTTAGGAGGATTGGGTGTGTTATAATAAGCTACTTGGAAAAGTATCAGCACATCATGAGCCCTCAAATGTTAGCTTGTTAACATTTTTGGTGCTTTTGTTGAGTTGATGCTATTGTTTTGTTGTTATTGTTGACTAAAGGGAGAATTGTCTTGGAAGAAGTACAACCAGAATGCTCCTTAGAAGCGAGGATGGCAAGACTGCATCTTATATACTTTGGAGATGTTGTCAGAAGGGACCAGTCCCTGGAGAAGGACGTCATGCTTGGCAGAGTACAGGGTCAGCGGAAAAGAGGAAGACTCTCAATGAGATGGATTGACACAGTGGCTGCAACAATGGGCTCAAGCATAACAACTACTGTAAGGATGGTGCAGGACCGGGTAGTGTCTCGTTCTGTGGTACATAGGGTCGCTATGAGTCGGAACTGACTCAATGGCACATAACAGCAAAGGGAGAATACACGTTCCTCAACATACAACACAACATAGGCCAAGTTCAGATAACATTTTGCAGAATAAAAAAAAAAGGATGAAAAAGAAAAATTCCTAAGTCTGTTAAGAAAATCCAGAGATAGGAGGAAGCAGCTGTGTGTTTGGCAATGACTCATCCCATTTCCTTAAAACCATCACCTCCTGGATTTTATAGATGTGTCTCAGGTTTGGGAGTTCTGGCTAAAAGGCTCTGTACACCTGTGTATTTGTGAATGTTTTGAGTGTTGTGAGAGTGCGTGTATTCATGTGTGTGTCTGTTTGTATCTCCTGGCCATTCTTTACCATAAAAATGAAGAACTGGTTCTTCCCCATCTACCCTTGCTGGTCTCACAGGGTCACAACCTTGTTGCATTTTTGTAGTTCAAGCAGGGACTACTGGGACTCAGTTGCATGTGTGCTATTGCTAGGAGTGACTAATCAGGGCTCATTAGTACTCAGTCCTCACTCTGCTCTTTGTCTAAGGGCTTTGTTCCTTTCAGTAGACCTCCTGAACATCAGCCCCAACTACCAAGGAGACAATAGCCTCAGAGGAACCAAGAAGGCTATGTGGAGGTAGTCCACCAAAGGAATCAGCCACGGGAAATGCCACTGTTCCCCAGGAAAGAGCCCCACACCTGTAAGAGTTTTATGAACAAATCAGAACTACCCAAAAGGATCAATGAAATTAAAACTACAGAAGAGACTTAAAAAAAAAAAAAAAGTTTTGCTTATTTGTCAGTAGTTAAGAATTAAATTTATAAACATCGGGTACCCTTTGGAAAGCAGCTTGCTCTGGTGGGAAAAGTTTGGGTTTTGAAGAGAGACATTTAAACTTTGAGAACTTCAGTACTTACAGTATGACCTCAGGTAAGTCACTCAACCCACAAAGCCTCAGTTTCTTGCTCTATGTAATAGGAAGAAGACCTACCTGCGGGGCTACGCTTCAGCTGGTGGTGTTTATGGCTGTTATGATTGGGAGTGCTCATATTTTCCTAATTTTTAAACATGTTGACAATTACCACTGGCCTTGCAGCATTGCTGAAAATTTAATTACAGTGTCAAGTGTGTGGTATGTGCCCAGAAAATGGTAGCAGTTATCATTCCTGACTAGGTTGCTAGTTTTTATACTGTGCACTATAGAAAGATAACAATGAATGCAAACCTGGTCTTGAATTTACTGTAGCTGTCAATGGCATCCAGTAAGAAAACATAAGCACCATTCCAAGTATTTCTAACAGAAGGAATTTAATACAGGGAATTGGCTATACAGGAAACCTGAGGAAGGTAAAGAAACCTAGACATTAGGTGTAGCAAGAAGCTGTTACCACCCCTAAGGCTGAAGGTATAATGGAAGAGATGGTGCTGCCGAGGACTAAGAGCTGGGACATGCAGTGGGAGCTGGAACCACAGAGGAGATTCAGTCTCTGAAGAGAAGCCACCTAAGTCAGAGTGAGAAAGAGGTGCCCCGGCTCCTTCCTTCTCCTGCCCTCCAGTCTTCTGCTAGTGCCTCCCATTGGTGGAACACAGTTGGTAACTTACACTTTCCCAGTGTTTTTTTTTTTTTTTTTTTCTCCTCTCCCCTGCTTCTGTAGAGGAGCCCTGTGGCATAGTGATGAAGAGCTAGGCTGCTAACCAAAAGTTTGACAGTTTGAATCCACCAACTGCTCCTCGGGAATCTAATGGGGCAGTTCTACTCTGTCCTGTGGGGTTACTATGAATCAGAATCAACTCGACAACACTGGTTTTGGTTTTTGCCCTGTAGAAATGGAAGGAAAAATCACAGCTTGGATCATTTGCTCTCAGATTCATTCTCTGCGCTGCTCCTGCTGTGCTGTTTCTCACAGGGTACCGTGGAACATGTGTAGATAACAGTGCCCCGGTTGACCCTAAGCTACATAATCGGTCCTGTACTATACATCATGGGATACCCAAAAGCACTTCCATGTGTCTTCCTCAAGACAATCTTCATCTGATCATTTCTCCAAAAGAAGCATATATAACCTGTCTTGGTCATCTAGTCCTGCTGTGACAGAAATACCACAAGTGAATGGTTTTAACCATTCAGTTTATTCTCTCACAGTCCAGTAGGCTACAAGTCCGAATTCAGGGCGCTTGCTCCAGGGGAAAGCTTTCTCTCTCTGTCAGCTCTGGAGGAAGGTCCCTGTCACCAGTCTTCCCTTGGTCTGGGAGCATCTCAGTGTGGGAACCTCAGGTCCAAAGATATGCTATGCTCCCCACGCTGCTTTCTTGGTGGTATGAGGTCCCCATGTCTCTGTGCTTGCTTCTTTCTCTTATATCTCAAAAGAGACTGGCTTAAGACACTATCTAATCTTGAGACCTCATCAATACAACTGCCACTAATCCATCTTATTGTATCTTAGTGATAGGATTTATAACACATAGGGAAATCATATCAGAAGATAAAATGGTAGAAATCATACAAGGAAATCATGATCTAGCCAAGTTGACTGATATTTTGGGGGACACAATTCAATCCAAGACATAACCCTAAGTGGTAGACTTGTATTTTACCATTTATTGTGTATCTCTCTTATGCTAGAGAGGCAGTATAGTGTAGTGGTTAAAAACCAGTAAAAAGAAAAAAAAAATGATACCATCAAGTGCATTTTGATGCGTGGCAACCCCATGTGTACCAGAGTAGAACTACGCTCCATAGGGTTTTCAATGGCGAATTTTTAATGGATTGCCAGGCCTTTCTTCTGAGGTACCTCTGGGTAGATTCAAACCTCCAACCTTTCAGTTGGCAGCTGAGTGTGTTAACCGTTTGTACCACCCAGGGACTTCTTGTGGTTAAGAACAAGAGCTCTTAAATACCTGGGTTCAAATCCTGACTGTGCCATTTATCTGTTATGTGATGTTAGGCAATTCAACCTCCCAATTGCTCAGTTTTCTCATCTGTAAAATGGGATTAAGAATAATCCCAACCTCATGGAATTTTTTTTTTTTTAATCTGCCTAATGATGCAGGGCTGGGTCTCCCCAAGCATTGGGTGGCAAATTTCCCAGGCCCTGCCTAAAGTTCTGGTGTCGGGAGGCCCGGTTTTATTACTGTATATAATATGAAACAAAAACCAAACTCACAGCCGTTGAGTTGATTCCAACTCACAGCAATCCTATAGGACAGAGTAGAACTGCCCCACAGGGTTTCCAAGGGGCAGCTGGTAGATTCGAACTGCTGACACTTTGATTAGCAGTCGAGTGCTTAACCACTGTGCCACCAGGGCTGACAAAACGGGGCTTTTTCTTCTTCAGTGTTGACAGACATCCCTATACGCTAGATACCAGATACCAACCTGCGTGTAAGGCAGATCACCTAATCCAGGAAGGCATGTGCTGAGAACAAGCTTCATAACTCTTCAGCCCTGTCACCACTATTAGCCTCTGAGAGGGTGCATAGGTGCCAGGAGGAGGAGGAAGGTGGGGGGATAAGTATATGTGGAAACTATTTGGAAAAGGGGGAGTCTTGCCTCTTCACCCATCAAAAGTGTGTCTTAAAAGTTTGTCTTATTGTCTAACTCGATAAATGTTCATGGCTTTTTATATCAGGGAGAGTCTTGGTGGTGCAGTGGTTAAGTACTCGGCTGGGAACCAAGAGATCAGTGGTTTGAACCCACCAGCTGCTCCGTGGGAGAAAGATATGGTAGTCTGCTTCTGTAAAGATTACAGCTTTGGAAACTCTATGAGGCAGTTCTACTTTCTTCTGTAGGGTCAGTATGAGTCAGAATTGAGTCTACAGCAATGGGTTGATTGCGTGTGTTTTAGGGTCTAGTTCAGTCGACTGTGCAAGAAAAGTGCATTTAAAGGTGCGTAATCCTACATAATAGAATAAACCCTGGGGGCAGTAAGACACCAAAAGATGCAAAATTTGAGGTGGACCTTAAAGAGAGAAATAGAAAATGGTCAGAAGATGGACAGTTATAAAGTATTCCAGACACAAGAAAATACGTAGGACAAGGCACCCTGAAAGTATTCCAAAATGCCTCTTTCTTTCTCAAAGAAGCTGGGAATTAGGGTTTTGCTGGAAGCTACTGCTTCGAGGAAAATTGGGATTGCTGTGTCCAATGGGAAAAGCCACGTGGGAAAATACTTCATCACTTTCTAGCTCTGGGACTTCGGGCAAATTATGTCCTTGTGCCTCTGTTTCATCCTCTGTAAAATGCTGTTTTTAATTCTACCCACCTCTTGAGTTTGACGTGAGGTTAAAATAAGATCATCCATGAAAGTGCTTAGCATGGTGTCTGGCACATAGTAAGCATTCAAAAAAATCTTAGTAGAGTTATGTTAATTATTTGACATAATTTATTCTCTTCCTTGTATAAAGGTCAGGTGCTGTCATTTTACAAGGAAGAGAAGGATGGAAATGGCCTGGATCCCTGGCAAGCAGAGCTAGCTCAAAAGTCCCATTCTTCCTGGAAGAGTCAATTTACTCCCTGTCCCAGTTGTTTTATTGTTTAATTCAATAGTTCTCACAGTGGGGTCTTAAACCTGACCCATGAACTGGTCCGTGGCATTGTTACTGGTTATAAGTTGGAAGTCCCTATACATCTGTTTTTCTTACATGAATCTGTATTTAGGTGAACGAGCTGTCTCACTAGAGCCCCACCCCTAGCAGTGCTTTGCTTCCCAGCTTTTCTGGAGAAGGCGTGGTTCAGGGGCAAGGAATTGTGCCTTCTATGCCTCAGGAGGTCCATGAGACCCATGGATCAAGATGGTTCCTTGAGACTTTGTTTTTATACAGGGCTCTGATCCCCTACAAGCCTATGTTCTATGGAAAGAATTAAATAGACTCTAAAATGACTAAAGTTTCAGGCCTTTAATCTGGCCTCTGTAGAGTTTTAAGAGCTCCATATATAGATGTTTTTATATATAGATGTTAGGACATCCAAGGACCCAGGTGATAGCATGCCAAATGGTAGTGTATCCACTCAAGTGCTCATCTTTCCTGGGAGGGGGTTCATTGCTTTCTTTACATTCTTAAATGGTAAAAAGAAAACTGACTTAGGATAAAGTTGGGAATTTAAGGCCTAGATAGAATAATCAGAACTATAACTAAATCATAGACTATTTGAGAGAAGGGAGTGTATCATCAGCTCATTTAACCCTATAACTGCCTCCTCCCCACCCCTGACATGGCAGCGTTGAAAAAAACTTGAGGACCCAGAAGTCTCTTCTCTCTTTCTCAGCTTAAAGCTTACTTTTCATTTTGTTCTGGATTCAGACTGGCCAAAGGCTTTCCTGCCTTCTCCACAGAGATGTAACATAATATGAACTCATCAGAATCAGGGTTTGCTTGTTTTCTTGTAATCTGAAACTGCTTTTATAAAAATCCTAATTCACTAGGAAAAACTAATTATGTGCAAGAAAAAGCAGATCTTAGTAGGTTTTTTTCCCCCCTTTCCTCTTAGATATCAGGACTAGAAAGTATTATTTTTTTCCTTTTGTTTCTTCCTTATTAAAAGGAAGGGTCGATCCCATTTTTTTCCCCCGCATCCTCCAGTTCAGTCCGACGCATGGGATTAATTAAACAAGACAAATCACTGGAAGAACTATTTATCTTTAGCCAGGAGTTTGTTTCCAGAATTTTTTGATGTCATCCTAGCATTTCCACTTTTTTAGTAGCTTTTCGTAATGACGAATGGGCTCCATGGCTTTTAATCCCTGGTGAGTCGAGTAAAAAAACTGCATTCGCTTGTATATATGTGTGTACATATGAGAAACATTAATTTTTAATTTACTCTGTTTACCTTGAGAAACTGCCAGTGAATGATTCAGATATTCCAGAGAAAGGGGCTTTTCTTTTGTAATATAGGACAAAGGACAGCTAAGCATGTGTTCTTTCTTCAAAGTGAAGGTTCAGAGCAGGGGGAGATAGCATTTATTTGTGCAGCTTACAAAAAGGACTGTTTTAACTATGTAAACACTCATATAATTTTATGAAAAGTTGCTACCAAATCTTTTCATCTTGTATACACTTAAAAAATAGGCTTAGATACAGGGATAAAGAGCTAGCATGGGCTGTTCCCACATTCCATTAGTTCAGCAATTCATTGTATGTCTGTGTTTAAGACTCAAACCCCAGGGCAGTGATTTGCATAGTCCTGAGTCAGGCTGGTCTCTGATTTCTAATCCCAGATATGACATTAATACGGAGGATTCCAGCACTTCTCCACCCCTGTCTGGTTAAGCACTCAGCTGCTAACCAAAAGGTTGGCAGTTCGAACCCACCAGCCACTCCATGGGAGAAAGATGTGGCAGTCTGCTTCCGTAAAGATTACAGTCTAGGAAACCTTACGGGGCAGCTGTACTCTGTCCTATAGGGTCTCTGTGAATTGGAATCAACTCGACAGCAATGGGATTGGGGTTTTTTTGTTTTGTTTTTTGTCTTGGACTTGGGTGCCCCCGGAGGCTGGATCCATGGGGTCTGCTGATTCCCAGGAGGAGCACATTTTCCAGTTTCCCTGCAAGGGCTTGGGAATGAAAACTGGTGAATCCCAGCAAGCTTTCTAATAACTGTGCTGTATACAACCTAGTTCCTGGGGCTGGAGGCCTCTTCATCTCTCCCCAAATTACCCAAGAACCCCTAGGGTTTACTCTGGTGAAGGGGTAAATCCTAGTTCCAAATGCTAGAGGAAAATAAGAGAATCTGAGGAATTCACTACTGCTGCTGCCTCCCAGCCCTGCATTGAGGCCGCCGTGTGTGATTGTGCCCGTGTACACTGCACAAGGGCAGTACACCTAAGGGAACCCAGCTCCCATCACAGACATTGTAGGTTTACGCGGTTAGGACAATCTTCAGGAAGACAGCAATATAGTGACTTGTTCTGAAATCAGTGTACTAGGTCATTTTTAAGTAATGTGAAAACTGTTCTCATTAGTGAAGCCACTATTTTCATAATAAATAGCTAACCTTTACCAAAAAAAAAAAAAAAGAAACAGCTGACGTCAAGTTGATTCCAACTCATAGCAACCCCACAGGTGCCACAGTAGGGTTTCCACTGGCTGATTTTTCAAAAGTAGATTGCAGGCCTTTCTTCAAAGGTGACTCTGGGTGGATTTAAACCTCCAACCTTTCGGTTAGCAGCCAAGTGTGTTAACCATTTGTACCGCCCAGGGACTCCAGCTAACATTTAGTGAGCATTTATGGGGGAACAATGGCTAATTGCCTTTGGTCTCTCTCCTGAGGACAGAGGTTCTTAACCTAAATTCAGAGGATTCTTAAGCTTAGATAGGAAAAAAAAAAAAAAATGCATCTTCATTACCACTCACCCTTAGCTGAAGTTCAGGATTACGAATAGAAGTCACCAACCACAGTATTACTAGCAGTGCCTGTAATTTGTTTTGTCATGTCACATTTACATTGTTGTAATATCTCAAAATATTGTTCACGTTCATCACTCTTTCAAAATTATACAAATCATTATGACCTACCACTGATAGGTTATTTAATGGGTTAAAAAAGAGGAGCGTCTATTACTATATAACAGATTTTCAAAACATATTTCAACAACTCTTTTAATAAAAGTGGTTTCCTTTGTAATCCTATGTGTTTGATGATATGAATTTAGAAACATCACTCTGAGAAGGGGTCTATAAGCCTCACTGGTCTACTTAAGAGGTCCATGGCACAAAAAAAAAAAAAAGAAAGAAATGTGAAGAGTCCTCTCTAGGATGTTAAAGACCTGGAAATAGCAATTCTTTTATCTCTGCTTTGAACCATTTGCCCCCTCAACTGACAGTGGAAAAGTCATAATAATTGGAAGAATCTACTTGAACAGTTTGCCTTTTATGCCTAATTTCCAGGCAGTGTAATTATAACTATGCATAGCATTAAAAATGTGTCAAATTGATTTTTAGCTCATTTGATTCGATGTAAATGCCAACCTCTGTTCATTTAAGCATGGTCTTCAGAATTTCGTCGCCAGTGCCTTAGACACAGTCAAGGAGCAGAAGGTATGACATGAAATAACATGAGCACCACTGCTCAAAATTTAACCTGTCTATCCGTTATGTCTGCTGCGGATAAAAACTCTTTTCTGTGGAACGAGTCCGATAAACACTCTCTTATATGGACAAAGATGACAGTGTCTTCTTCTCATTTGTTCAGCACAAGCACATACTTTTCAACTTGGACAAATGAGTGGGGTGCTGTGAAATATGGCCAACTTTTAGATTGTGGGGCATGTGTGTGTGTAGGTAGAAGAGTGAAAACATGCTTAACAAAACTCTGATTTTTTCCCCCGTCTCCCCGTAGCTCCTAAGCCCACATGGTCTCTTGGTCTGAGCGTTAACAGAGACAGCCTAGTCTCTGAACCACCAATTCCAAACTCTAGAAGAAAGAAAATGACTGTCCAAGTCTGATGGCCTCCTAGGCCCATTCAGGAGGCCAAGGGGACAAGTTTGCATAGTATAAACAGGACTACAGAGGCCACCCTGTGAGTAGAGGGAGTTTTTTGAGAAGAATGGAGGGAGCCAAAGCTGTCTGTCACAGGGTCACGAAAGGCTTAAGAAAGAGAGACCACATGGTCACTTGGGGAAGCCAGAACTATATGCCCCTGACTAGCACAAAAAGATGAGCAGGAAAGACCAGGCTAACAGTTCTTATACTTTCAGATTTATATTCAAAGAAGGTAAGAGGGCCTTTTAAGTGACTGACTCTGTGTTAGGCAGTTTTTACATACATCGTACCATATAATCCTTAGGCTGCAGCAGCCAATTTTTCTCTGATGTTAGCCTCCTTTACGGAATTCCTTCACAGAATTGGAGCCCTCCCCTTTAAAGTCTCCTTCAGCTATTTCTGGGAGTCCCTAGCCCCACACACATGACAATTTCTGGACATCTCCTTTTGAGTGTCACACATGTGCTCACCTTCTGTCTTAGGCTAGGTTCTCTGGAGAAGCAAGACCAGTAAAGTGTATAAATATGTAGAGAAATTTATATCAAAGAAATGGCTCATGTGATTGTAGAGGCTAGAACGTCCCAAGTCCATAGGTCAGGCTGGAGACATCTCCTGATTCATGTAGCCGCAGGGGGTGACGAACCCAAGACTGGCAGGTCAGAACAGCAGGGCTCTTGCTCTCAGGCTGGGAAGACCAACATATCCCAAGATCCACAGGCAAAATGGCAGGTAACTTGCTAGCTCAAGTCCCAAAAACCAGAGATCAGATGAACAGGAGCCAGCTGCAGGATCCAGAGTAAGCAAAACCCCGTGAGCCTTGCCAGAAAGTCCACCTGTATTGGATGCAAGCCACACCCCCAAGGAAAATCCCTTTGAGCTGATTGGCTACTTACAGCAGATTCCATCCTGTAGGCGATCACATTATATCAGATCTCATCAAGGAGTGACCACATCATCGTAACTGCCAAACTACATCATAACTTCCAAACCACTGAGAATCATGGCCCAGCCAAGTTGACACACCACCTCAACGATCACACCAACTTCACCCAAGGTGGGCCATTTTCCTTCTCTCCTACTTGACCCCTCTAAGTGATGGCAGTTGCTGAGACCTCTGCTGTTACTGGGGCTGTCGAGAGTGTTTCTCCCCCACCATGATCCCAGTGCCATAGTGTGCCATTTATTTGCTGGCGAGATTGTAAAATGGAGGAACCGCTGTGGAAAACAGTCTGGCAGTTCCTCCAAAGTTAAACACATGACCCAGCAATTCTATTCCTAGGATATACCCAAGAAGGGTGAAAACATAGGCACACAAAAGCATGTCCCCAAAAGTTCATAGCAGCATTATTCATACTTGACAAAAAGTAGAAATAACATCTAAATGAACACTTCAGTTCATCAGCTGATGAATGGATAAATAAAATGGGTTATATACACACAACAGACTTGTTCACCCATAAAAATAAATGAAGCACTGATACACAGGACAATGTGGTGAGGAACCTTGAAAACATTATGCTTACTGAAAAAAGCTAGTACCAAAAGGCCACATTTTTTGTGACCACATTTAGAAAAAATTCCCCAAATAGGCAAATATGATACAAAGTTATTAGTGATTGCCAAAAGTGGGGAGGGGGGTGGGTGGGAAGAATAGGCAGTAACTGCAAATGAGTAGGAGTTGCTTTTGGGGGTGATAAAAATGTTCTGGAATTAGTGGCAATGGTTGCATAACTCTGAGACTGTACTAAAAATGACTGAGGTGTACACTTTCAAGGAATAAATTTTAAGTTATGTGATTATATACCAATTAAGCTATTATTAAAAAAAGTACTCACCAAAGCTGGGCTGTGCCTCCATGAAAGTCTTACTGGGTCGTGTGAGAATAATTCTCTTAATCTCACACTATCGTGGTTTGGGTGTTAAAGTACTGCTCTCCGTTTGTCACAGAATTTTTGTGAGTGTGTGTGTGTGTGAGAGAGAGAGAAGGCGTTTGCAATATCTGTCTTTACATCGTAGTTTCTAAGGGGGCTGGACTAGAAGATAATCGGAACGACAGACCAATGTTCTCCTTGGAATGGCTCTCACTCCCCATGGGGCTTAAGAACCTAAATTTCTTCCCCTTGAGTTCTTTCCCAGGAGGCTCCTGGGTCCTTTATACAAACAGCAGTCCCAGCCCCAAGGTCCATTACACTCAGAAGAACTTGGGGAAGTATCATGATCTCATGAGAAAACCCAGGCTCAGAGAGATCGTGACCTGAAAAGTAAAGAAAACTGACGCTGACTTTTCTCCTCAGAAATTTGCCAAGTCCCTTTAATCTGATTCTTCAAGTGCTTTCAACAGTGAACTCCTGTTGCCTAAATTTGTCACAGGCCTTTCTGTTCAGTAATGACTACAATTAAGCTAGAACATAATATTTGACAATAATAGCAAAGTGGAGCTTCAATTAGTTTTTTTTCAGCTAGTCCAAAGAGTAAGCAAAACAAGACGCCACGACTCCATCAATACTGAGATAAAGACTTTGGCTTCTCTCTCTAATGCCCCCTTTGTCGTACCAGAGCTCAAAGTTGCCAACAAAAGGCACGAACCACGTGTTCTGACAACACTTTACTCGCATGGAGAAAAGACAGGGAGAGATCAACTTCAGTGGTGGGCACCGGTCTCTCGCCTGGTGCAGGACAGATATCTATGTTCAGCCCTCTCATGCAGTGACATAAGAAAGACCCTGTCCCCTTCCTGCCAGGGACAGATATAGAAGTGGGGTGTCCAGGTGCCTGTCGGTGTGCAACAGACAGAGAAAGTTACTCTGTACCCAGAATGGGGAAGTCCTCTCTGATAAGGTGAAGGGACTGGGAGAAAGAGAGAGACCCAATTTCCAGCCTCCTTATCAGAGGATGTCCTGGGCCCAAGGCCTCTGCTGCGGGAGATTTAGAAGCAACTAGCCTCCCAACGTTCATGATCTTCAGCTGGGCAGATACCAGCATGCACCCACCCCACGGTTGAAGCCTCATCAAGAAAAAATGACTTCTTTCCCTCATGGTGGCACTCATTTCTCTTCCCTCGATAAATGGGTTGTTTAGATGCTCAGGTTTCCTTCTCTGTGAAACTAGGATACCATAACATCTTACCGCAATCACTGGCGGAATTTCAGTAGTGCAGCTTTGGAGCCCAGTAGAGCCACAGCCAGACTGGCAGAATGCTTTTTGTGTCTTAATGTTGCTTGGTTTGGGTTTGTTCCTTAACTGCCAACTGCAGAGTCCAGGGCTTGAGAATGGAAGAGTTGAGTGTGGGTGGCCCACAGGCTTAACAAGGCTTCTGATATCGCCAAGTCATATCCCGGTATAGTACTGAGCCTTGGTGATATGGGGTGTGAAAAGAAACACAGACCCCCCCCCCCAAAGCTCCAGAAAAACTGGCAACAATGCACTGCCTGAGAATCTTCCCAGGCTCGTCTCATTTCCACTGTAGACACCTGGGACCTGACAGGAGACCTCGACCTCAGGAATGTGTGCCTTTCTTTTGCTAACCTTCAAAATGAAATACTCTTGAAATCAGCAGAATACACTCAAACTCAGGTGCACCTTGGAATCACCTGGGGACATGGTGACCCCCTCTCCCCTGCACCAGGCCTCAGCTCAGCTCAGCTCAACTGAATCAAGCTCTCTGGGGCAGGACTGGGCTTCACACCTTTATAAAGCCCCTCAGGTGTCTCCACCTGCAGCCAAGACTGAGAACTAGCGTCTTGGTGCGATCCCACATCTTATGCAAGGCCTGCATTCTGTTGTCCCAGGTTAAAAATTGAGAAAAGAACAAAAATTACCCTTGAAAAACCCTTTATAGCCCATGAAGTAGACTATAATTGGTTTTGTATCTCTAGCTCTGGACAGTTGATCTAAGTGTAAATGCTTAAGACACCGAGAAATATACAGCCTCTATTAAAGGATGTATGTGCAAAATAGAATTTTGCCATATTAGTTATAAAACCACACATTGAGTTGAATTCGGGTTATTTAAATGCATAGAAGATAGGGTTCTACTGCCCATACACAGGGTCAAAATAATATTGGTATAAATGATTAATCTTTAAATTGTGGACAACCCAGTGTCATTTTTAAGACCCGAGAATTTTCATAACACATCTGTGGTATAAACAAGTATTTATACAAGTTTCCCGGGGTTCACAAGGAGCCCTGGCACGCAGCGGTTAACTGCTGAGCTACTAACTAAAAGGTCAGTAATTCAAACCCACCAGCTGCTCTGCGGGAGAAAGACGTGGCTATCTGCTTCCATAAAGATTACAGCCTTGGAAACCCTATGGGGCAGTTCTACTCCGTCCTGTAGGGTTGCTAGGAGTCGAATTTGACGCAACCACAATAGGTTTGACTTCATTTGAGGTACTGGGACTCACAGAGTGAGGTGACCGTTCATGGGCTATTCCGAAGGCCTGATAGCTGAGCCGAGAACCAAGTATCCAGACTCCCAGCCCATTGCTGGACAAGATTAAGTCTAACAGGTATTCAAGGTCTTCCAAAACCTGGTTGTACCTGATTCCTCTAGCCTTGTTTTTATTGCTTCCTAGCAAGGCTTCCATGTTCAGTTCCACTAGTCTCCTCTTTCTTTAACCTTAGATGTTCACTCCATCTCCACATCTTTCCCCAAGTTTTGAATTCCCTTCAGGTACTCATTGTCCCGAACTTGCCCATCCTTGGGCTCAGCTCAAGCTGCTTGTCCATGATGTATGGACCTAACTTCAGTACTCTAGTATTGCCCTCTTACACTGCCTTATACAATCTCTTTCTTCAGTATTCAGCTTTTCTCTCATCTTCAATCTATGAGGCTTTTTAATCATCGTTGCTCAATTTCAGTTGGTCAGCTCACCCTCGGAATAATCTTTCACTCTATTCCCTCATTGATAATATCAAGTCCGTCCAGTGAGTTCCTCGAGCTTTATCTTTAAAGTCATGAAAAATCTAACCACTGCTTACCGCCACTGCAGCTCTCGTCCAAGCTACCATTTTATCCACGTGGTCGTTAGGAGCTCGTCTGCTAACCAAAAGGTCAGCAGTTCGAATCCACCAGCTGCTCCTGTGGGGCAGTTCTACTCTGTCCTGTAGGGTAGCGATGAGTCAGAGTTGACTCGACCACAATGGGTTTGGTTTGGGGTTTGGTAATAGCCACCAAATAAGTCTCCCTGTGCCTACTCTGGCCCCTGTAGATTACTACACACAGCAACCCAAGTGATTCCTTGAAATTCCAAGTCCAGTTGCATCACTCCCCTGTTTAAAATCCACCAGTGGCTGCCATCACCCTTAGAATGGAATTTAAAACCCACCAGGTTCCGCCTTAGTGCAATAAAGAAACAAAAAAAAATTCAAATTATTTCCATGGGATTTTACCAGGGGTATTAATAATGAATCCAGGTGCCATCAAGTCAACTCCGGCTCATGGCAAACTCTGTGTCAAAGTAGAACTGTGTTCCGTGGGGTTTTCAGTCACTAATTTTTTAGAAGTAGATTGCCAGGCCTTTCTTCTAAGGTGGCTCTGAGTGGACTCAAACCTCCAATATTTTGCTTAGCAGCTACGAAGTCTAACCATTTGCACCACCCAGGGACTCCAGGTTAATAATACCCACCACCAAAGTTAATAATAATAGCTAGCATTTAACAAGTGTTTACTCCATACCAGGTGCTCTAAGGTTTTTACGTGCTCAGGGTTGTTGAGCCCTGGAGGTAGCATTACAGTTAGAAAATGGAGGCACAAGGAGGTTAAGAGACTTTCACGATGTACACAGCCAGTAAGTGCTCAACTGGGATTTGAACCCGGTCCACACTCTCAACTACTGTCCCACCAGGCCTCTAGATACAGATGTACAAAGATGAACTCTAACCTGCGCTGTCAGATTCTAATTTTAATTTAAAATACTTGAGTGAGGAGGCAGGCCAGTATTCTATTTGTTCTCCTGTGTTTGCAAATTTATCGAAGTATGCATTAGGCTGTAGGAGGAAAGGATTAAGGGAGAAAAAGACTGGGGCCTGCATTAATTAGGGAAGCCCACGTCCCTCAAGCAGCAGTGTACCAGAGCCAAGCTAGAAGCCAAGAAATTTGTTTTAAAAATTCGATATCTCCCAAGCTGAAGATTACGTCAAATATATGGTGATATACCACCCAAAAGGCAAAACCACAGTTTGCTTGTTTAAAGGCTCTTTTAGGTTGGCTTGGCTGCTTTTCAGAGCTACACCACAAGCAGTGGGCTGAAGTTTCTGCTCCAGGGTTGAAAAGTTGGCTTGAGAAAAGGAATCGTGATCCTTGCCCAGAAGTTCTGCTCTTCAGAAGGATCCCTCACCCTCTGCCCCATACACACCCCCAGATCAGGCAGGTCAACCACGCTATCGGCTTCCATTAGGGCCAAACTTGAGCTATAGTATCCGCCACACTCTCTACCTCGTGGGGGCAGGGAGAGTTCCATTTGTTGAGCAGCAGAAAGAGCTTGGGCTTTAATTAGAATTCCTTCAGCAGGAATAAAAAGTCCCCCAGTGATACCAAAAATAGTAAGGGAGAAGGGTCTTCGAATGTCCTGTTAGTAGTTTAACTCAAGAAATCAGTTGTCATCAAGTCGACTTCTACTCATGGTGACCCATGTGTATCAGAGCAGACCTGTGCTCTACAGGATTTTCAGTGGCTGATTTTCTGAGGTAGATCACCAGGCTTTTCCTCCAGGGTGCCTCTGGGTGGACTTGAACCTCCAATCTTTCGGTTAGCAGCTGAGTGTGCATTACCCAGGGAACCCAAGTATAACTCAAGAAATACCTGAGTGATTCAACCCGTCTGATACCCTTATCCGGGGTACTCAAGCTCTTCTGTTGTTTTTGCTACTTAAGAAAGATACCATCCACTTTGCCACACAGGGCCTAACTGGAGCCTTATTAAGTATGTAGGGGAAAGAGTTTGGGAGGCCTAGCCTGACCCCTCCTCAGCTATATTATAAACAGTTGTTATCTGAAGGAATCAAGACCATGGGAAGAAAGGGCCCAATTACACACCAGGAAGTGCAGTGCCCCGTTTTTGGTGAGGGGGTGTGCGAGGGCATTGGGTTTCATCGATTCGGTCTCTGTGGCAGGCCAGCTGCCCCCCAGGAAGGCCTGGTATTCCTGTCCTCTCTGTGAACCCGCCTGAAAGGGATACAGGAGTTATTGGGTAATCAGGACTTGTCAGCACCTCGGTTATGCAGGATGGTTCAATCCGATAATGTGAATGGAACCTGTAATAGTGCTGATGAAAAGCACTCCAGTTTCAAAAGGGCCTTGAATGATTTTTTGTTCATTTTCTGTTTACATGTAATGTGTTATTGATGTCATTACCTTATAATACAGCGGCTTGTTTCATAGAAAAACCAGGAATTATTCATTCTTAAAAAAAGAAAGAAAAAAAAAAGACTAAGAAGAAGAAAGAAGGAAAGAAAGAAACCCTGTTATGTGAGGAAAATTGCATTCGAATGCTGCAACTGAAACATATTGATTTTCTGGCACCAGACTTTTTAGATTAAAAATGCCAATACTAAATCCTTTCATGACCTATAGTTCATATGAAGTTCGCATGTCATTTACTATTATTCTGGGGGAAAAAAGTTGAATCTTTAATGGAAACATAGTTGGAAAGAATGTCTGCCATTTCCATAATTTGCATACCATTATAATAATGCCTGATTATGGGTTCAACGTGCTGATAGTAGGGTGAGTTGAACATTTTTCTTATTTCAAATCAAAAGCCACTTGTCTGTTTAATTGTCTGCTTGTCTTGGCTTCATCCTTGGTACGATCTGTGGATGCGTAGATTTTCATGGTCCAGGCTTGTTAAGGTTAGCACGCACGTTAAGCTACCCATGCTAAGCAAGACGCATTCCTTCACATGCTACTAGGGCCTGAGACCTACATCTGGCCTTACTGTATTCCAGGAATCATTAAGAAAACCTATGAGTTATTCTTCCAAGCTACAAAGAATTATAATACAGTCACACAAATTCTTGGCAAAATCTTGATTTTATTACACAGTCACTGTTGATCTCAACAGTCCCTCAGTCTCAATAAATGCCTCAATGATGTTTTAGGTTGCCATTTTTGTATTCTAGCCATTGAGCCATAAGCCAAGTTTGAAAGTTGAGTGAAACTATCTTTGCAAAGACCTATTTCCTTTTACCATAGTCATCTGTGTTTTCAAATCACTGTCACAAGTATCTGTGCTTTGTTCAGAGTTCTATCTCTTGCTAAGCCAGGAACTATTTAGGTTCCTTGTCTTTGGGCAGAGTTGAGTAGGTCCTATTAACTTTTTGGCCTTAGTGTCATTATCACTAAAATGAGGATGAGGCTCTCAAAGGGTGTGGATTTCTTGGATAAGTAGAATTCTCTAGAATTCAGCCAGAATCCCCTTGAGGGTCTACAACAAGGATTGGCAAACTACAGTCCACAAAGCAAGTCCGGCCCACTATCTGGATTTGCAAATAAAGTTTTATTGGAATACAACTATATCTATTTGTTTACATAATATCTGAAGCTGTTTCTGCACGAGAACAGCAGCATTAGTAGTTGCAACACAGACCATATGGCCTACAAAGCCTTAAATATTTACTATCTGGCTCTTTACAAACAAAGTTTGCCAGTCCTTGGTCTAGCTTATCATGTTTCCCTATACTCTTCTCTGGAGCCGTAGTGGCGTAGTGGTTTAAAAGTTATGGCGAGCTATGGCTGCTACCCAAAAGGTCAGCAGTTCAAATCCGCCAGCCACTCCTTGGAAACCCTATAGGGCAGTTCTACTCTGTCCTATAGAGTGGCTATGAGTTGAAATCGACTCAACAGCAAGAGGTTATACCCTTCTTTAAGGAGCCCTGGTGGCACAGTGGTTAAGTACTTGTCTATCTACTAACCAAAAGGTTGGCCATTGGAATCCACTAGCAACTCTATGAGAAAAAGATGCGGCAGTCTGCATCCATAAAGATAACAGCCTTGGAAACCCTATGGGGCAGTTCTACTCTGTCCTATAGGGTTGCTAGGAGTCAGAATTGACTTGGAAGCAGTAGATTTGGTTTGGGTTTATTCATTTAAGTGATGGTGCCTGAGAGTAGGTGCAGCTGCTTTTCAGAGCTGTACCACAGGCAGTGAGCACAAGAAAGAGCAGATGGATATTACAGAATTTAAAATCATGGAATTTTTGAGTGAGATGAAATCTTACAAGTCACCTAGTCCTGCTACTCAACTGACTGATGTTTGATTACTCCCAATAACATCTCCAGGTGAACATCTCCAGTAATGGAGAAACTATTAAATCTCAAAACATGCTAGTCTATATTTTGATAGGTCTGTTAGGGAATTCTTCCTTGTATTAAATAAAAGCCTATCTCCTTTTTGATTCTTTCCATTGGTCATATCCCTATGCTTCGCAGACATGCAGGGACATATGAACGCTCTTCAACACAGAAATCCTTCAGGTATTGACAACTATTGTTATTTTCTCCCTGAGTCTTCTTCAAATCAAATATGCCAGTTCACTTCCTTTGTTCCTGTTAGGGTGAAATATTGAGTCTCTTTACTAGCCTATTCACGTTCCTCTGGATGCATTAACCCATCACCAGGAGGTAATGCAGTATTCTAGAGGTGGTTCTGCCAACATGGAGTTAGGCAGAATCATGACCTCCATTATTCTAGAAATTATGTTTATGTTAATGTAACCTGAAATCCAATTAGCCTTTGGGGAGACTACGTCTCACTGTTGATTCAGACTGTGCATGAAATCAACAAAAATCCCTTGGTTGATGTATAAAAAATTATCTTGCTGCTTTTCCTACCTTTGTCCTTTTTCTGTCCCCAGTCCTACCTGCCTAGACTGTCTGTCTCTCCCCTTCCTGCCCCCACCTTTTTTTTTTTTTAACAATACATCATGATTCTGCAACATCTGGTCATCAATTCTTCACTAAGCCCAAAGAAACCAAACCCATTGCTATCAAGTCAATTTTAACTCATAGCCACCCTATAGGACATGGTAGTAAAATTGCCTCATAGGGTTTCCAAGGAGCAGCTGGTGGATTCAAACTGCCAAACTTTTGGTTAGCAGCCAAACACTTAACCACTGTACCACCAAGGCCCTGATTCTTAACTGGGAAGGAATAGAACAAATTTTATTCCTTTAATTTTTTCTCCTTTCTTCCATCCATGTTAAAGGTGGCTTATTTTAGCCTATTGCCTCCTTTCCAGCCTACTTCACCAACTTCAGGTTAAAAAAAACAAAAAAACACCCAGTGCCGTTGAGTCAATTCTGACTCATATCAATGATCTGTCATAGAAGTCATGAATGCTGTTCCACCATGTTTCTAACTCTCCTCTTGGCAGCATGATAGAATTGACCTGCTGGCTCCCTTTGATTGGGTGACGCCATGTGACTTCAGAGCTCTCTTTCTCTCTGGCATGGTAACCAACAACATTCAAGGCCGTGTCTCTTTCATCAGTCTGGGTCTCAGAGTAAGGCAACACGGAGAAGACGACTCCCTACCAGTGGCGTCACTAGGCTTGGTGTCATCGCCTCCCCATTCACCTCCTCCCATACCAGACCATACGGAATCCTCAGTCGTGTTTTTTGTACTAATGTTTCTCGTAAATCGTAATTCCTATATATCACTCCTTTTTTTCCTTTAATTATACTTCACCCTCAAAAAAGTTATTGATACAGGTTTGCAAATGCTAAATACCACAATACTGTAGCTAAGACACCAGAAAATTTGACAAAATCAACAACTATAAAAACGCTGACAGCAACGAAAACAACAGCAGTTGCTTATAGCACATGCAGACAACACCATGTGATTGGAAGTGTTATTGTAATTGGGTAATGATGACAGCTCTGACCAGAGCACATTAGAAGGTTCAAAAAGTAAATTAGCATTGAGTTTTAGCCTTGTAGGTATAGTGATACATGTAAGGTAGGCTTATGAAAAATATTTTTGTTGTTATAACTAACTACAGGGATATTTTTATAAAAAATAAATTTCTGCTGAAACACTGCACAAAAATTTTATAGACATCTTGGTCACCTTCTCTGACAGTGTCATCCGTATGGTCCATACTCTCCTAGCAATACCACTGCTCCCTTCTAACTGATGATGGACGTGGAACATGAGTGAGAAATAATTCTTTTGGTGGCTGAGATTTGGGGGTTAGTTTTGAACATAGCCTAGCCTATCTGACTGATACTCATGTTCTCTATGCATTCATTCATTCAACGTTAGACAAACATTTGTTTAGTACCTAGTATGTAGGAATCCCTGGGCAGTAGAAACTGTTTAACATGCTTGGATGCCAACCAAAAGTTGGAAGCTTGAGTCTACCCAGTGGCATCTCAAAAGAAAGGCCTAATGATCTACTTCCAAAAAAATTACCCATTGAAAGCCCTATGGAGCACAGTTCTATTCTGACACACTTGGAGTCGCCATGAGTCTGAGCTGACTCAATGGCATCTGGTGGGTTTGGTTAACCTACTATGTGAAAAGCACTTGGACTATTGCAGTGAACAAAACAAAAAAGGATTTGGACATTTAATGTCTCCACATCAGAACTAGACTCTTTCCAATACATTAGAGTGGACAGAATGTAATATGTTCAGTCTGAGTGTCTTCAGACGTGTGATTATCAGTAAATGTATTAAAATGAGTCCAAATTGGGAGTTGGAGTGTCAGGGCTAAAGCACTAGTTTTACCATATGATTTTGGACTGACCGCTTTACCTGTCTGACCACCGTTTCCTTTATCCTCTTTCCATTTATGCTCAATTCTTCTGTATACCATTCGTGCCAGTGGTTGTCCAGCCTCTACTTGAATGCTTTCAGAAACAAGATGCTCACCATTTCCTGAAAACAGCATTTCATCTTTGGGCACCTGTGTCTGCTTGAATGTTTTTCTTCTGAAGCTCTTAAGCTCTACAATCGTAGAGGTATAACCAATTACTCTTTGTGATGGAATCCAGAGGCCAGAATTTGCATGTAAATCAATCTTTTACTGAGTTCTTATTCTGTGCCAAGCATTGCCTTGGACTAGACACTCTGGTTAGAGAAATATACGCCATGGCTCTGAATTTAAAGTCCAGTTAGGTAGATAAGACTGACATTTGGGTACCAGGGTATGATATACAGGGCTAAATTATGGATCAGATTCAGGGGAAAGGGAAGTTTAGTGGGGGTTTGGGGTAATAAAGGAAAACTTTATGGAGGGTGCTGGAGCTGTGCCAACAAGGATAGACAGGCTCTAGGATGGTGGAGAACTTAAGAGAGAGGCAAATCAGAAGGGAAGGCATAGAGTGTGAATGCTATGTATTTGTGAAAACAGAATGGAGATCCACTTGGTAAGAGCAGAGAATGGGAACAAGGACCAAGATTCTGACTGGCTCTGTGTGGACAGTTATTACAAAGGTCCACCAGTATGAGGTTTGAAAAAATACAATAGCAGCCATCCATACTAACTCTGTCTGTAGTAAAAGATATTGTCACTTCCTTTTCCATCAAAAAGATCTCCAATTACTTAAAAAGACTTGCGGATCTGGGCCCTTTCTGGATGTCACAGATTCTCCCTGTTTGTTTACAGTTTTCATTTAATAGTAACTACAGGTCAAAACATCAGCCTTGAAAACCTTATGGAGCAGTTCTACTGTGCACACTCAGGGTCACCGTGAGTTGGAATTGACTCGACGGCAAATAACAACAACAAAAAAAACCAAACCCATTGCCGTCGAGTCAATTCCAACTCATAGCGACCCTATGGGGCAGAAACTGCCCCATA
Source organism: Elephas maximus indicus (assembly GCF_024166365.1). Classification (NCBI taxonomy): domain Eukaryota; kingdom Metazoa; phylum Chordata; class Mammalia; order Proboscidea; family Elephantidae; genus Elephas; species Elephas maximus. The sequence goes on along the minus strand of NC_064845.1, from coordinate 14,275,025 downwards.
GAGTTTCCAAGGGGCGCCTGGTGGATTCAAACTGCCGATCTTCTAGTTAGCAGCCATAGCTCTTAGCCACTACGCCACCAGGGTTTCTACAACAATAGTATCAGATATTTAAATGTGCCCCATGGACAGTCCCTGTGTGGTGGCACATATTTCCAAGTCAATATAAACGGATGAACAGAGGGCTTCCGAAAGGTGAGCAGGTTGGGGGTTGAGCCTGTCTTTGTGTTATCACAAGGTGTTTGGAGAGGACAAATATGAAAAAGAATACCATTGCCAAACGGGTTTCATTCTTCATAAAAGTGATGGGTTTATTTTGCCTTTCAATGTGAATGGCTTTCCCCAGGGCACATATGGTGCATAGACAGTTTCAGACTCATGACACAAACGCTCAAAAAACTTAAGGAATGACAGTGAGGGATATGGATATACACATTCAAGCTGCCCTGCTTTGCCTCTCAGTTGACCCCGTAAGTAATTCCCTGTCCTTATTCAAGTCCCTGAGTTTCAAGTCTCCAAAAAAAAATTCAAGTTGAAACAAACCATTAATATACCACTTGGTTTAAGAGTCTATGTGAAAAAATAAATGCCGCATTCAAAATGCAAGTTAGTTGGGGCAGATGAGTTGTTTCCCGTGGTGATGGGGGAAGTGGCTAATGAACTTACTTAAACATGAGGCAATCATTTTTGAAATGCCAAGGAGAACGGGGTAGAGTAAGAGACGGAAGAAAAATTAATGTGTTATTTTCTATAAACGGAAAGGGGGAATTTGGGCTAATTACCTTTCTGAAAATTAAGGCCATCACAAAAATAATACAGTGAGTGTGCTACAGGTCTCGATAGGTTTCAAGCCATGTTCACGTTCACTATTTCGTTTGATTCCCATAACACTGGGAGGCAGGCAGAGTGGAGCAATTTTTTTTTTTTAATCTCCATTTTACGGATGAGGAGGTAAGACTTCGATAAATGAAAAAACTAACTCAAGACAACATGGTTAATAAGCAAAAAAGTCAGGACTAAAAACCCAAACCTTCCAACTCTGATTCTGGCGAAGTGTAGAAGAAAGGAAAAGCCCAGTAGTTAACAGTTTATAAGATTCAATCCACTTAAGAGAGGAGGTGCCGAGATGTAATTTAGTGGGCAAGGGCTCACCCTGGGCAGGAATTGCAAAAAGAAGCCTAAGGTCATAATCTAGCAGTAGATGGGCTTACACAGTTATGGCCCAAATACTATTTACAAAGGCTTTTTTGTTGTTGTTGTTGTTTTCAATGTTTGAGAATCATTAAAAAAGTCAAGACATTTCATTCTAAAATCTAGATTTCTAGCCTCTCTTGAAAAAGCTGCATAGCTAGCTTTCCCATGTGGCCACAACCAGCAGGAGTTTAGAAGCAGCTGCTTCTCTGAGGTAGACGTGTACGCTCCATTTTGCCATAGCCCCCGCCACTCCCTGTTGTCCCTAGTCCTGGAGACCAAGGATCAGTTGATATTTCTCCTCACACTTGTACTATTGTTTGTCTCCTACACATCTGCATCACTCACTGGGTTCTGGAGGCTTTTGAACTTGTGCCTTGAAGAGTGGAGGCAGCCTTCCAGCTCTATCAGTTTCTAGCAACGTGAACGTGGGCAGATTACTCCCAGTGTTAAAGACTTCATTCCTAATTTCCATTCTGCAAAATGGGAATGATGATGTTGAGGCTGTAGTGGATATTTGGAAATTTTGCTTTTCTTTTCACAGTCTTCCTTCCTTTAAAAGTCCTCATCTTACGGCGAGAAGGAAAATGTATAAAAGCCCAGTACTGGCTTTCCAGCTTCCCTGGCAGGTAGACCACAGGCAAGAAGTGAAGATTCCTCCAATCAAATGTAGATGGACTGTAGATTTGAGAGCCAGGGGTTCAAGAGAGTGCACATGTATGTGGCTCACGGTGGCAAAAGCTACTTGGAGTTTCTGAGGCAGCCATAGTAGATATGCCAGTGATACCATCCAGAGTCCATTATCAGCATGTTGGCGGTGTGAGCTGTGATATCTGTGCCCAATGTGGGAAGCACCTGGGCCACCTCCATTCCCGCTAATGATCTAAGAGATTATTTCTAGCTGTATGACCTCCAAGCCTGGTCCTCTGGCCTCCCAGACAATCTGTGAGCCATTTAAATATCCTTTTTTTTTAGTGCTGGTCTTTTGCCTGTTGGCTCTCAGATCCAACCTCCACTCTTTTCCTACATTGCGTTGTGTCACAGGAGGTGACCCCTATAAAGTGGATATTCCAAACTCCTGCGTCAGCACATTTGTAGGGCCTGGAGCTCATAGAAGTTGGCAGCCCCTCTTTAATAAGAATAATACAGAATTATAAATACAAAATTATGTACAAAAGAGAGTGTTCCTGTTAATGAGAAAAAAAATCACAACAAATTACAAATCTTAAAAATTTGCTTAGAATGAGAAAAAATTAAAAACTAGAAAAATAAGATCGTATTTTTATTAAGTAACTGCTTAAGGGGTCTCTCTTACACTTTTTCCCTAGGATTTTTGGCTGCATACTCTTTGTCTCTTCTGTAAGAACGTTCTGCAGAAAAAGTAGAAATACAATTCTGTCTTTCCCCCAGTATGTTAATCAGAATTTACTTTTTTATTAATGACAGTTTATGAAAGTTTTCATTTCTAAGTCATTATCAATGTTTTATATGAATTTTTAGGGTTGCTGTCAATTATGGGAAAATCTCTATCAAGTTGCTTTCATGTCACAACTGTAAGATTTCAGGGCAGTTTAAGGTTCTTTTGTTATGACCAAATAGTTTGTCATCAATGTCCCTGTGTTACAACATTCCAGGAGAATGGCAGGAATTGGCACAGTAGATGGTCCTGTATTACCGCGGGCCATTCTGATAATCAAGACACCAGGGAAAACCTTTTTTTGCCTATCTGAATGTCTAGTGGAACATTTCAAATTTATGTAAGATGTAGAAAAATTTTTAAGGACTTGGGACAGCCTGATGTCTGTAAAATGTCTGACCTCCCTACCCTCTACACAGTAAGTGGTACTAGGATCCTTCAATCATTATGACAACCGCAAGCAGTGAGTTAACTCTACATAGACATACCTGTGAGCCACATACATATATTCCACTAGACCCTAACTAAGTGAATCCCCAACTCAACTTCCCCTAAAGACAGCCCCTAAATATGCCCTAACCAAAATATATATATATATATCACTCTTGGAAACCCTATGTGTTACAGAGTAGATCCAAGGTCTATAGGGCTTTCTTGGCTGTAATCCTTACAGAAGCAGATGACCAGGGCTTTCTTCTGTGACATTGCTGGATGAGTTCAAGCCTTTTGGTTAGAAGTCAAGCACAAACCACTTGCACCACCCAGGGACCATAAATACCGTAGGTCACTCTGATGCCACCTAACTTGAGGAGAAGTATGATGGGGGCAAGTAAGTGGAAAGAGACAGCAGTTGTAACCATTGGAGTTAAATGTCTCACTTTTTCAAATTTTATACAACATATGACCATGTAAACAAGTTGCCATGGCCACTCTGGGGCCTTGGAAGGAGCCTACACAGGTGAGAGGCCCTGAAGCTCGTGCCTCACTGGCTTCCCTCTCAACCTACTTCTGGTTCCAGTCTAGTATGGCCAAAGCGAGGCAGGAGGGCTCCTGAGCTTTGACAACGCCATCTCTTCTGTCTTTCCCTTCAGCCCTAGGGCGAGTAGTGGCTTTCTGCCCATGTTAATCTCTATTGCCGTGCCATTTGGTTTTGAACTCTTCCAAAACACATATAACTACTTGACAGGTTAAATTCATCCTATTGGACTACCTAGAATAGGGTTGTTTCCTAACTGGACCCTCTGGCTATACCCATTTTCAGCTTAAAGGAATATATTCAGAAATTTCTGTGCATTTCTGAATTGGGACCTAGTAATTCTGTACAGTTAGATGCCTGTTATCTTTAGAAAAAATTTTATATGCAGCACATAGTTGAACCCACAAGCTAATCTGAGGAGAGATATATGTATATATATGACTATAATGATGGTTTCTCTCCATAATTGACAGACCATACGAGAACTAATATATTAGAAAAAAAAGTTATATATATATTAGAAGAACTCCTTAATTTTGGGTGAGCACAAGCCAGATCCCCTTGAAAGCACGAGATTTCATATATACAATCAGGCCAAATTATATAAAAAACGTGACACCTGTAAATATTTTAAGGCAAGGGATCTATTGAGATTAGAACTAGGCACAGAAAATGAAATCTCTTTCATTGGGAAAAGTATGCCTGGTGGAAATAACATATAATTCAGATATATCAGAAGAGAAAAACCAGGATGACCCTGAGGCTAGAAGAGGATTAGAACAGTGACGAACAGCAAAGTTGTTGCTAGTGCTATAATCAGATGACAACAGTTTTTTGAGAGCATAAGTTAGGCCACAAACCCTTGGGTGGACAGTAAATTTGGTATTGGAAGTGTGAACATATATTAAAAAGAAAAGCCAAAACAGTGTGAATTGGATTGCAAAGGACGAAAAATATGACTCTGATGAGATTTGGTACTTCTGTATTTTTGTCTTTTTTTTTGTATTGGAAATATTTACATAAATGGTACCAGGACAGCAAAAATTATTCAGATGATAGAATTTGAGAAGGGACCCTAGAAACTACCTGGCTAACACCCTCATTTTACAGATGAAGAAATGAGGACCAGAGATAAGAAATAATCACATCAGGTCTCTTAGTCAAACAAGATCTTCTCTTCCTCTTGCTTTCCTCTCCACCACTCTGATTAGAAGACAGAATTTGATTTATGTGTAAATATAAGAGTTCATGAGTATTGACTGAGGCAAAAGTTACTAACTCTAAGTGTTTGATTATCATAAATGTAATGAGAAAAGACCACAACGTGTTTTCACTGATAAAAAAGATAATGTAGTCATTGAAACTATATTGATAAAAGGGTAGCTTTTTTCCCTGCCTTCTTCTTCAATGTATCCTTACTACCTACCTTGGCTTTAGCACAAAGAAGGTATTAAATAGATGTTGGATATTTGTTGGATCAATAGTTGATATAAAAGTAGTTGTTTGCTTAGCTGGTTGGTTGGATAAATGATTGGATGGTTAGGAGGGAGAGAGGGAGGGAGGAAGGAAGGAAAAAAAATAGATGGATAAAAGGATGATTGACTTCCAGGGGAGACATTTAATCTGTCCCTTAATTTCCTAAGAAGTATCTACTACTATGTTAATTCTAGGAAATGCTATCTCAAATTGAACACAGTAATAAACATACCTTTTTAACAATACTGAACAGTTAGGACTTCATACCAGATAACTCAGTAAGGCTAGTCTCGTTTGCATGATCAATAGACTTGAGATGCCAAGAGAGGTAGCCAGGAGTGTCAATTGCATGGATAGTAATTGGTTACCTAAAATTGCAAACAAGATCTCACTGTCCATGACTAAGTAGAGAAAGGTCAAATTGGTGAAGAATCTAAATTATAAAATATAATTGTATTACTTTTAGATACCTACAAGAAATGGAACTTAAAAAAAAAAAGTTGCTGTCGAGTTGATTCCGACTCATTGATTCTGACTCATAGCAACCCTATAGGATAGAGTAGAACTGCTCCATAGGGTTTCCAAGGAGTAGCTGGTGGATTCGAACTGCTGACCTTTTGCTTATCAGCCAAGCTCTTAACTACTATACCACCAGGACTCCAGAAATGGGACTAGGCTAATAAAATATTATCTTGATTAAGATCATTGAGGAAAACTATTTTCATTCGTTTTAAGAATGTTAATTGTCTGAATTATAAGTAAAATGTAATTTACTTACTATAAACTCACTTAGTATTGTAAGTAAAATGTAAGGACGCTTTTAAACAGCTCTCTGGTATAAAAATATCCCCCTAGCAACCTCTTTTACGCTATTGATTTAGACTTGCAAACCTTTTTTTTCACACCACCCAGCCTCTGACTGAATTTTCACAAATTTGGAATTAGTGCAATTAGTCTGAATTGATAGAGTTTTCCAGTACACCACTGTTGTTGAGGACAACAGACATCCATTGACTAGTTAGCTAGAGATCTTGAACACGAGTTATTGAAAAAGAAAAGTTTCAGTTGTGCATGCCTCCTTCTGGCCGGGCTTGTCCATCTCACCGATTAATTGTGTAATTATTAATCTTGTATATTTTTTAAACTAATGAACATAAAATTGGAGGAATGTTTGCCATTTCTTTTCTTCTTTTCTCCCTCTTTATGTGTAAGTGAGTTCAGTCACCATCAGCGCTAAATTCCATTCGGAGTTCACAGCCATCACAATAGCTAGTGCAGTTTTAGGCTAAGCATATTTTATCCCTAAATTGCTATATTTGGTTCTCGAGTTATTATTGCAATTCCTTGGGGTACATTTAAATCCACCTTATTGTAATAGATTATGGAATATAGTGGCTAATGTGTCTAATGTAAAATAAATGACTATAATGATTTATGATGCGACACTTCAATTTTATTGAACATAAGGATCATTGTACTAAAATGGATGGTGTACTGCTGGTTTAGCATAAAATACTGAAGAACAGATTCAAGAAAATGAATGGCCCGGCCAGTTCATAATATTCTGCCCCTTCAGCTGAGAGGTCTTTAATAAGCAAGAGTGTCATTACACTTGAAAATGTATGGGCAGGCAATCCATTATCTAGAACGATGACAGGGACCTGCTCAAGTCCTTATTAAAGACGGGACTTTTTAGGAGAAAATGCAGAGTTCTCTCATCTTCCTGAAAGGATGATGTCCACCCAACCACACACAACTCTGATAGTGCTTTACAAGAATCACAAGCCTCCCCCCCCCCACCGCCGCCATTTAAAAATTATTATCCAAGAGTCTCTGATGACCTGCAAGAAAGAGGGGAATTTCAGGAAGTTTCCTTTTTTTTTCGACATTGTCCTGAGGTGATATCCTTCCTGTCCTTTTCTCTATGTGTCCATTAACCAATCTTTTACTTTAACTCTTGCAGTGCCTAGCATAGGCAGCAACGCATGCTACAGCTTTCGCCTGAAATTCTTGTTTGTGTTTAATTACAGAACATAAGGTAGATTCAAAAAGACCTGATTTACCTGTTCATTCTAATTAACTATGATATTAAAGATGGTTTTCAGATCTATTAAACCAATGTATCTGTGTTCTCACACCTGGGAATTAAAAGAAAAAAAAAACTTCTATGATAGATGATGGATTTAAATGATTGGTGAAGTCCTGTCTTCCAAACAGCTGGGGAACAGGAAGAATAAGTTAATTGATATGCGGAGTTTTTTCTGACCCTCTCATCCTTACTCAGCATATTACCACAGCCCCATCAACCTCCTAGGATACAATTTGATAGCAGAGGCAATTCCCACCTAATAAATAAATCCTTGTGGGATTATCTTAATAGCATGCGTCTCATTCCCTGGAAGGATAACTTTCTTCCCGTGAAGTGGCCGTGCTGAGAAGGAGTGAAAAAGCCTGAATATTTTGCATTATGGGTTGTCGTCAGGTGCTGTTGAGTTGATATTGACTCATGTAGAATTGTCCCATGGGGTTTTCTTGGCCGTAATTTTTTACAGAAGCAGATCACCAGGCCTTTCTCCTCCAGAACCTCTAGTTGGGTTTGAACTGCCAGCCTTTTAGTTAGCATCCAAGCGTTTAACCATTTGTGCCACGAGGGCTCCTTGCACTATAGGTAGGCCTGTTATAAACTCCATTACCATACTTCTCCTCAGCAAGTTCTGAGTTTACACCATTCTCCATCCTCTTAGCCCAGACAAGCTCATCTGACTAGCCAAAACTGAAGGACTGTCAAGGACCACACAAGCCCGTAGATGGCTCTTTCCTCAGTGGTCTAAGAACTCAGCTCAACACGATGCCACGTGCATTTTGCAATTTTGATTTCCGTCCCCTCAACAGCAGATTTCACCACTACCTGAAAAGATATGGGTCATAATGAGAAAGCATCCTGGTGATGAAGCAAACACTGTGTTCACAGAGTTAAGGAGTCTTAGATTCCAGAACAGAAAAATAATGTTTATAGTGGATTCCGCACTGTGTGGATTTCAGGCGTTTATTTATTCAGGGTATACCCTCAGGCCATTTCTTTCTTTATTATTGTTTTGAGAAGGTGACATAGCCTGGAACTGTTCACTGTAAAAAACAACCAGATATGTCTTGATATCGTAACTTAATTTGGGCAGTCAAAGGCTTGTTGTGCATCTGTTTCTGGAACAGTGTGGACTTTGTCTTTGTAATCAACAACTGAAAATGAAAAGTGGTAAGGACCATCTTTTTTGCTAATGGGTGTGACACCCAGGGAAGTAGCGGTCAAGAAATCATAAGATGCCTTGCATTGGGTGAATCCGCTGCAAAAGACCTCTTTAAAGTGTAGAAAAGCAAAAACATCACCTTGAAAACAAAGGTGCGCCTGACCCAAGCCATGTTGTTTTCAGTCGCCTAACATGTTCTTTTTTAATATGTATGCAAAAGCTGGACAGTGAATAAGGAAGAGCGAAGAAAAATTGACACCTTTGAATTGTGGTGTTGGCGAAGAATATCAAATATACCATGGACCACTGAAAGAACAAAAAAATCTATCTTGAAAGAAGTACAACCAGAATGCTCCTTAGAAGCAAAGATGGCAAGACTAGTCTCACATACTTTGGACATTTTATCAGGAGGGATCAGACCCTGGAGAAGGACATCAAGCTTGGTAAAGCAGAGCTTCAGGGAAAAAGAGGAAGCCCCTCAACGAGATGGATTAACACAGTGGCTGCAACAATGGGCCCACGCATAGCAACAATTGTGAGGATGGCACAGGACGGGCAGTGTTTCATTCTGTTGTACATGGGGTCGGTATGACTCAGAACCGACTCAGTGACACCTAACAACATGTTACTTTTGGATATCTTGATGCATCAATGTAGAAAAGACCACGGCAGGAGCTGCTGAGACACCTTTGACCCCAGAAGTCCATCAACCTTCACAACCCGCACATCTCCACCTCCTAGAATTTAGGTTTCCTTTCCACCGCAAATTCTGTGTAGTCCTCAAACATTGTTAGAATATCTTCGTAAAGAATATTTGTGTGTTTTCTTTTTTCCCCACACCTTTGCTATTTTCCCTCAAAATATTCTAGTAGACTAGCATGGCTTGTGAGGTCTTACTGCCACCACCTTGTAAGATCCTGTTTTCTCTATTCTAGTTCTCTCACACCAGCTTCAGCTTTGGATCCCCATTTCATCAGGATAATACTACAGAAAAAAGCTTGCCACAACCAAAACACACAATCTAAAGTTTGGCCAGTGACTGTCCCTTTGCTCCATTCTCAATTCACCACCACCACCTCCCCCACCACCCAATATTTCAAACATCTTGTCCCCTCTGCCACTGCCTCACACTGTCTTCCCCTTTGTCTTTGTGTTTTAAGTTGTCCATAATGTCAACTATCTGCTTCATTACTTCTAAGCACTCATGTGTTACTTCCAGCACCAAAGTAATACTTAGAATCCAGGCTTCCATGTATGTGAGTCCATGGGTGGAATTATTGATGTTAACATGTCTCTCAAAAAAGTGCTAAAGGGACTTTTCTGAAATACAGGATTTACATACACTTTTTACCAGAGATATTATTTGGCTTTTTTCCCAGTGAATCCATCCAACTATTTCTTTCTTTGTATAGAAGAATACAGTAAGTATATCATAAGATCCCAGGAAAAGCCTCAATGTTTATTGCTTAATCCTTCAAAATACTTCGATTTACGGGACAAAGAGTTGTACCTGGGAAGTTTTGATGCATCCACCCAACAGTGATATTTGAAAGTGGTTTTTTTTCTCTAGATCTTCCTTCAAACAATAAGCTGCAGAACCCATCAAAGGAGCTTTAGGTTTTTCTTTGGGAGCACTTTTTTTTTTTTTTTTGGTAGCATAATACATGAGTGGAAATCTGTCTGGGTTTAACAGACAGACCCTTCAGTACTAGGTATGATTGAAAAAAAAAAAATGCCGTTGTGTAAATTCTGACTCATAGGAGCCCCACAGGACAGAGTAGAACTACCCCATAGGGTTTCCACATAGTGACTGGTGGATTCAAACTGCCAACCTTTTTGGTTAGCAGCAGAACTTTTAACCACTGTGCCACCAGGGCTCCACTGGGTATGATAAGCCCAGAAAAACTTTGGAAACCATTGGGGCTATCCAAGTGCAATGGTCCCTAAGCTTAAAAGAACAAATAACCCACCAGAAGTTATGTGTGACACATTTAGACTTTGGGGAATTGACTAAAATGACCTTGAAATGTATGGGGGAAAGCCACGTCATTTACTTGGATAGGGTTGTATCCAAGTAAAGTATGTATCTGCTTCCTCCAAGCCAGAGGTAACTGAAAATATATGTAAACTGGGTTGTTGTTGTCGTTGTTGAACAAAAAAGAAAGTATCTTGAAATAAATTCAACAGAGGCCAAAAGAAGAAAAATTTAAAATTCTATCATCAACTATTGTAGTTCTTGAATAAAGGTGTTTTATTCTTTGAGGGGAGGCTCAGTATTATAAAGTTACAACTTCTCCCTGGAATGAGGTATGAATTCAGTGTGACCCAAAATAAAAAGATAAGTTTGGGGGAATTTGTGGAGAATGTGTACTAACTTAATGTAGTAACTATTAAGTTCATTGAAAAAATAAAAAGATGATACTAGTTAAAGGGAAAATGTTTGTAAAAGGAGGCAAATAAAAGAGAACGGGCTTTTCCATATAATAAAATGCACTATGAGCAATAGCAATCAAAACACCAAGTTACTGATAGAGAGCAGTAATGTCAGTGGGGCAGCAATGGACCTAGGTAGTCCCAAATATATACAGAAACTTCATGTAACCGGTTGCCATCGAATCAGTTCCGACTTACAGCAACCCTACGGGAAAGAATAGAACTGCCCCATAGAGTTTTCAAGGAACGGCTGGTGGATCCAAACTGCCTGCATTTTGGTTAGCAGCTGAAGGCTTAACCACTGGGACACCAGGGCTCCAAAATTTAGTATGTGAGGTGGCAATTCAAATAAGTGATAGAAAGTTGTACTATTTAATAAATGTTGTTAGAACAACTAGCTAGAAAAAATAAATCCAGCTACCTAGCTCATTCCTTCCACCAAACTAAACTTCAGATAAACTGTAGAGGGATAAATAGATTGTAATAATAATAAAAAAAATTTTTTAAAGATTTCATGCTGCTAAATTCTAAAATAAATCATGGGTATATTTTACGGTAAAGAAGGGAAGACTTTTTTAAGAGTGCCATGAAACACAGGAGCTATAAATACTTGACCACTAAACAAATTTAATTTCTCATCCAAAGCCAAAAGACAAACAATAAACTAGTACAAAATATTTGCAGCACGCATTTCAAAGCTGTTATTGCCTTGCAAAACAAAGCCCACTCATATATAAATACACACAGACACACAAATGCATGCATGCGCACACACCAATACCTTTTTGGTCTCCCCAAATGGATTCTTAGTTTAGATACACTGTACATGTATTGCAGGTATCTGAGAGAATATGCACCAAACATTCTACCATGGTTTGGGGGCTTTTATTTACGTAATTCTATGATCTTATTTTTATAATAGTACCAGCATACACTAGCATATTTTTACATAAATAATGCATGCCCTGGACATTTGTTTCCCAGCTGTGCCTTCCCCCCTCAAGACACCCTCACAAACATCTCCATGCCAATCCTCTTCCACATGTTACTATAAAAAAATGAGCCTAGTGTGGTTACGAAAATACCTCGAAGCAGCCAGCAAACGCAGAAGGCACATGTTATTTACGTAAAAATATGGTATTTTTATGAACAAAAACTAAAACCTGTGTTGACACTGTGTTCGTTGTTAAATGGCACCTAAATCTGTGGTTCTTATTCTTTTTGGTTACAAAGCATCCTTTAAGAATCAGATGGACAGACACTTAAAATCCACATGAGTTATGAACCACTGCTCTGAATAGTTCTCCTAAAGTATGTTAGTCATAGTTATCTATGGTTGCACAACCATACAAAAAAAAAGTTGCTGTCAAGTCGATTTCAGCTCATGGTGACCTCATGTGTGTCAGAGTAGAACTGTGCTCTGTAGGGTTTTTAATGGCTGATTTTTGGAAGTAGATCACCAGGCCTTTCTTCCAAGGTGCCTCTGGGTAGATTTGAACTAACAACCTTTTGGTTAATGGCCAAGCACTTAACCATTTATGCCACCCAGGGACTCTTGCTGTATAACAAAACCAAAACCAAAGCCGTTGCCATCAAGTCGATTCTGACTTACATCAACCCTATAGAACAGAGTAGAACTGTTCCATAGGATTTCCAAGGAACAGCTGGTAGATTTGAACTGCTGACCTTTTGGTTAATAGCTGAGCTCTTAACCAGTGCACCACTAAGTCTCCATATAACAAAACACCCCCTAATTCAGTGGCTTCAAACAAGAACCATTTCATTTCTCATAATTCCATGGGTAAGAAACTCAGGCAAGACTCAGCAGGCCCAGCTCCCTCTGCTTCGTGTGGGGTTGGCTGTTTTCTCCTGGGGCTGGATGATCCAACATGGTCTCACTTGCGTTCCTGGAGCCTTGGTCCTATCTGTCAGTTGAGGTGTCTCAGTGCTCCTCCATGTAGCCGCTGTAGCAGGGCACTCTGGATTTACTTTAAGTGAGGCTTAGGGAAAAAACGAAAGCCTCATGGTCTCCTAAGACCTAGCCCCTGCAGTCACGCTGTGTCTTTCACCACATTCTGTTGGTCAAGGAAAGTCACAGAGCCAGCCCAGATCCAAGGTGAGAGGAAATACCATTTGTAGTGGGGGGAATGGCAAAGTCACATTACAGAAGGGTTTATGGGATGGGAGGGATTACTGTGGCTGTGTCTGGAAACAATCTACTACGTGCATCTCTGAAAACATGCCACTTTAGCCATTAGGGAGATTTGTCCATTTGTGCCCCAACATTCACACTAAGCAAAACATTTTAATCTAAGAGTCACCATAAACTGTAATAGTAATCTAAATTACTATTTAAATTACCCAAGTATTTATATTACCCAAGGATTTCTTTTTCAACCTATTCAAAACTCCCCAAAATAAGAACTATGACCATATGCATGAAATGAGAAAGTAGGTGCCAAATTATGGCTTATATATTATATTTTGGAAACCCTGGTGGTGTCAATGGCACCGGGTTGGGTTTGGTTTTGGTTTATATTATATTTTACCCATTTTGAGATAAAAATATTTTGCCTATAATTTAGAAAGCTGTAGTTTGGAAACTTTTTGGAAAATCTGAACTTTCCTAGATAATGAAGGGTCCCACAGGTTTTAGCTGGACTTGTATGCCCACACCAGATGGCAGAACTGGAAGTGCAACATAGACCATGATCCTAAAGTGGATTAAATTCGATTAGAGAGTAAATCGAATTTATGATTCTAAAGCACAAGAGAACTTCTAGTTAAATGTAGCAAATCAAACCGTGAATTTATCTCCCTTCTGAGACACCACTCAAATACTAGTCCCCTCCCCCCAACCCTCCACCAAAAAAACACCCATTGCCATTGAGTGGATTCCAACTCATAGCAACCGCATAGGACAGAGTAGAACTGCCCCATAGGGTTTCCATGGGGTAGCTAGTGGATTCGAACTGCTGACCTTTTGGTTAACAGCCAAACTCTTAACCACTTGGCCACCAACAATCAAATATCACTAAACATATGAGAAAAACCTCTGATATAAAAGAGGGAGCAAAAGTCAGCAGCAAAAGGAACTCAAAGGAAACAAAGGAAACACAGGAAAATAATGAAAATTACTAATTTGTACTCTGATAGATTAGAAGATGTTGTATATTAATAAGAGGCACCTGGAGAGAAGAAATAAGGAAAAAAGCTCTTGGAAACAAAACTAAAATTGCCAAAGTGAAACAAAATGTTATAAGTCTGAGATCAACAGATTCCAGATCACCTGTTTAGTTCATGCACAATAATGTGAAACTGGGTTAGCAGCCTTTCTCATCACCCGCCTGACAGATAGGTGAGAGAAGGTGAGGTGGTTTATGGAAGGAGACCAGTAGTGTAAGAATGTCTTTGGAGAGTGTTATCGGTGAGTTCTTCCCTGCTCATCTCCTCCTGGGGAAAGGAAAAGTTGAAATTTAGTGAGATATTCAAAGATGTTGTCATCTATCCCCCTCTATTTTGGATGGATAAAGTGATCAATCGTTACCCCACTCAGTTCAAAAAACGTCAAAGGTGAAAGACTGTCTGATGCTGCCCCTCCCAGTAGAAGAAGAAGAGGGGCTGCAGTGGGTGCATACTCCGTCCCACTGATAATGGAACAAAGATTTATAAACCTTCCAGTGGGTCATGTGTGGAAACTATGGAAAGGGGCCAAACTTGAGTCATCCTGAAGCAACTCTGGAAAAGGAAGATGTCCCAAGTTGTCTATTGAGACAATATCTTATTGAGGCTATTTTTAATACCTGGGTACAGCTGAGTTTCATCCAAGGGTTGGGGAAAAAATATTCAAAATAGTATGGCTGCTAGGATATGGTATTAAGAAATAAATAAAATCATTTCCTGATTTCATGATTTGAACCTCACAGCTGTGTTTTCAACAAACTGGATAATGTATGATTTCGTTGACTTTTAGCATCTCCTCAGTGGATCTTCTGGACTTCCTGTTCTCAGCCCCTGGGGTCCTCTCCTAAAACTCTGAGACAATCTGGAAAGTTACAATTAACATCCTTTTACAGAAATGAAAGTATTCGGTAGTCTGGATGGCAATATCAGGAAACTTTCACACAACGTAGAATAAAAAGACAAAGGAACTATAAAACAAGGGGAGGAAAAAAAAAAAGAGAGATTTGTATCAATCTGGAAGGTTTAACATTTGACTATTAGGAATTCCAGAAAGAGAGGAGAGAGAAAACAGATGAAAGGAAATTATTTTAAAAAAAAAAGGAAAGTTTCCAAGAACAGACGATATGAAGTTCCACACTGAAGGGCACTACAAATGCTAAGGCACAGTGATTGAAAAATTGGCCTACAAAAAGATCCACGTCAAGGAACATTATCAGGATATTTCAAAATAAGAAATACAAGAAGAGTCAGGAAGCATCTAAAGGGAGAGATGGAGTCAGACTCAAAGTAATTAGAACCAGAAAGACATCAGACCGTTTCAGCAATATTTATATAATTTTGAGAGAAAATGATTTTCAAAACTAGAAGTCTACGCCTGCCTAAGCTTTTAATCAGTTGTAAGCATAGATTAAATACATCTTCAGATGTGCAAATACATCTCAGAACATTTATCTCCCATGCACTCTTTGCTTGTATAATCCTGAGCTTTGGCTTCAGCCAAATAGATGGTTACCTATAAAATAGAGAAGACACAAGATCCATGAAATAGAGTATCCAATACAGGAAATCAGAAATATAAATCATCCGGGGGGAATGGAAAGGAGAGGTCTCTTAGGTCCAGAGAGAAACTAGTTTAGATGAGATCAAGAGAATGACTATGGGAGGGAGGCAAGAAAAAGAAAAAAAAAATTGGAATTGATATATGATGTCTTAGTCATCTAGTGCTGCTATAACAGAAAATCCATGAGTGGATGGCTTTAACAAACAGAAGTTTATTTCCTCACAGTAAGGTAGGCTAACAGTCCAAATTCAGGGCGTCTGCTCCAGGGGAAGGCTTTCTTTCTCTCTCAGCCCTGGAGGAAGGTCCTTGTCCTCAGTCTTCTCCTGGTCAAACAGCTTCTCAGGCTCAGGGACCCTGTTGTACACAGGGTCGCCATGAGTCGGACTGAACTCAAGGGCACCTAACAAAACAAAACAAAACAAAAAATTTGTCGTTTGTCACTTTTATTTTTTGAACTATGACATATATATATTACCCTGACCAAAAAAAAAGAAAAAGGAAGCAAAAAAGGGTATCTGTAAAACAATACTCCAACATGGCTTAGTTCTAACATTTAAATCAATTCAAGCTAACATTATTTACTGACCACTTTCTAGTCTCAAATCAATTCTATTTTCAAATTGAAGATATAGCCTTGTCCTTTTTGGGGATTACTGAGGCAGAGAGAGGAAGGGGAGTGGAATGATGAAGCCTCCATTCAAGCTGGCTGACTGACTTTGGGCAAATTACACAACCTCTCTGTGTCTGTCTCTTCATGTGTAACATGGGAATGGTAACAGAGCAAACGTACCTTGTGTATTCGTTGGGAGGATGAAATAAGTGACTGCATGGCAAAAAAAAAAAAAAAAAATTTTTTTTTTTTTTATGGCCAGTGCTTCAGTGCCTAGCACACACTAAATGCTCAATAAGTAGCAGGTATCACTCTATTTGGGGGCAGTGATGGTTCAGGGGTAGAATTCTTGCTTTCTATGCAAGAGACTCGAGTTCAATTTCTGACCAATGCATCTCCCGCAGAGCCACCACCCGCCTGTCCGTGGAGGCTCGCATGTTGCTATGATGTTGAACAGATTTCAGCAGAGCTTCTAGACTAAGACAGACTAGAAAGAAAGGCCTGGCAATCTACTTTCGAAAATCAGCCAATGAAAACCTATGGATCACAACAGTCTGATCCACAACCAACCGTGGAGATGATGCAAGACCTGCAGCGTTTTGTTCTGTTGTACTTGGGGTCACCGTGAGTCAGGGGCTGACTCAAAGACAGCCAACAATGACAACATCACTATATTTAAGTCAACAACACTTCACATTATGGAATGGTAAGTGCAGGGCCAGAAGTTTCATCTGAAATGCTTAGGAAGCAGAGTCCATGGATCAAAAAAAAAAAAAAAAAACAAAGTCCCTGACTCCCTGATAAAAACATTTGCTAGTTACAGGGCCCTGATTACGAACTGAAGAGCTTTGCAGAAGCAATCCACCATTTGACAGACTTTGGAAGCACAGCGTGTCGGCGGGTGTTTTGTTTCTGTCTCCTACATTGTGATGTCAGGCCAGTTTGGGCACTCAATTACCTTCTCTAGGCTCTACCAGTTCCATGAGTGCTGCCACCTCTTCTGGTTACCACCCTAGCGTAACTGCTAACAGCTTTTACCCCAGCTTCTGGCTGTCAGCTGGAAGGCCACTGTGAGTTCACTTCCTGAGAGGAGCCCTGTTGGAGACCAGATAACCCAGCTGAATGCCGGAATCCCACATGTTTACTTTTTGCAAGGGCAGACAAGCAAACACAGAGCTTCTGCCTCCGGCCACCTCATCTTTTCTGTTCTTTGCTATATTCCTTTCTTCAGCCGATATTTTGTCACCTGTGGACCAGGGACCAGACCACAAGAAAGCACGGTAGAAAGTATGAAGCATCCAAATGTAGAAATTTTGTTGCAACACTTGGGTAATAGAACCATACATAAACTTTAAAAATTTAATTAGTTTACGTGGATATTACTTAGACAATAAGACAGAGTTTTTAAAACATGCTATGATCTTAAGAGGAAATAAAATTATGCATTCCATATGACCTTATCTATGTA
Organism: Elephas maximus indicus; assembly: GCF_024166365.1. NCBI lineage: Eukaryota > Metazoa > Chordata > Mammalia > Proboscidea > Elephantidae > Elephas > Elephas maximus. Next base: position 14,257,468 of record NC_064845.1, on the reverse strand, counting down.
AGAAAAAAAAAAAAAAAAAGACAATTGAAAGGAAATAAACCAAAATGTTAAGAAAGGTCATTCTGGGTTCAGAGATTAGGAATCATTTTTATTTTCTTCTGTATTTTTTTAAATTTTTTTGTTTGTTTTAATACAGCAAGTCTATTATCATAAGGAAAAAATAATTAAAAAGTAAGCAGTTAGTAATAACCTAAATACAGAGAACACAATTGAATTTCGTTCCACAAATACTTTAGTATCTAATATCATGACTTTATAATATCATGTTTATTTTTGCTCACTCGATTTTAAACATCTTGTGGTCAAGAACCAAGTGTTAGTCTTCTCTATAACATAAGTCTTTGGCCCAGTTCTTTTTGGACATCAAGTGCGTATAAATACCCCAGCTTTGGAGGACAGGGTGTGACGTTCCTTTCCTCCCACCAACTTAAGATACTTGGAATAAAATCTAAACAATGACTCACCCCCAACAGAAACCATCTGGGCAATTATGGCCACCCTTCACATACTGGGAACCCCGTTGAGCTGCTGCTAAGTTTAGTGCCAATTATCCAAAGGTTAATGTGGCCAGGCAAGGCTGGAAGGATTGAGGTTTTTCCAAGAAATGGTCTGTAACACATTATGTTCAGGATAAGAGGGTGTGATGATACTGTAGAACTGCTAGCTAGGGAGACCCAGGGTGTCCTGGGCACTCCTCTCAGAGCAGGGTCCCACCCTGTAAGGCTTAAGGGAGGAAATCCCAATGACAAAGTAGTAAATGAAGTTGGGCAGAGTACATGCATGCACTCAGTAACTATTGGCAAATCATCATGGATGCAGTGATGAACAAACCCCTGCCCTCAGGGAAATTATATTCTAATTAAGCTCCATTAGATCCCAGGGGAATGGAACGGGATGTCACTGAGAAGAGAGACTGAATGAAGAGAGAGAGCTTTGGGGCTGGGTGCTAAATCAAAAGAAGCAGGAATTAGAACAATTAGGGACTTTTGCCCTATTTCTAGAAAATATACATCCACTACTAATAACACCATCTTGCTCTGTGTTCCAGTTCCCAAATAATTAGAATATGTTCAATGTTGAACAGCATGTGAAATCGTTGCATCCGTCAACAAAAATCAAGAATTTTGTTTTTTGAGAAAAACGATTCTCCAATTCAGAAACCAATCACCACCATTGCAGCTAATTTAGGAAGCACTTAGGTCTTGGAAACCCTGGTGGTATAGTGGTTAAGTGCTACGGCTGCTAACCAAAGGGTTGGCAGTTCAAAGGGTTGGCAGTTCGAATCCGCCAGGCGCTCCTTGGAAAACCCTACGGGGCAGTTCTACTCTGTCCTATAAGGTCACTTTCAGTTGGAATCGACTTAACGGCACTGGGTTTTTTTTTTTTTTTTTGGTAGGTCTTCAGAGGTGTCTCATGGTACAGTGGTTAAGCACGCGGCTGCCACCTGAAAGGTTGGTGGTTCAAACCCACCAGCCGCTCCAAGGGAGAAAGTGTGGCAGCCTGCTTCCTTAAGACTACAGCCTTGGAAACCCTATGGGGCAGTTCTACTCGGTCCTATAGGGTCACTATGAGTTGGAATCAACTCAACGGCAATGGGTTTTTTGGTAGTTCTTCAGATAGAATTTACAGCATCTATTTGAAAAATGCCCTCAATCTGACTGCAGATCGAGTCTTGAGGAGCTTTAACAAACATTACATTTAGCCTCATCTGCTACGCTCACACCCTTCTTCAGTGTATTCTAGACACGCTGAATTTCTTGAAATGACTTGAATACACTGAGATCATTCCCATCTCAAGACTTTCACCCTTATTTCTGCCTGAAATGTTCTTTTGGCAAATCTTTGCAGGTCTCTCTCTCTCTCTCTCCCTCACATGGTTCAGTTCTTTGTTCAGACATCTCCTAACTGCTCGAGCTATTTCTCACCTGTTTTATTTTTCTTTAGAGTACTTACCATTACCTGAAATTACAGATTTTATTTGTCTGTTATTCCCTTAGAATGTGAGTTCCATGAATGTACTTCCTTGTCTGTCCTGTTTCTTTTCTACATCACCAGAGCCTCAAAGAGTAAATAACTTTTCAGTGGACACAAGATATTTGTTGATGGATCGAACTGAATGGATTGAATTGAATTGACCTGGAAAGAATCATTGAAAGCTCAAGAAAGTTAGATATAAAATTTGTAAGCTACGTCTACACATCTTTAAAACTACATCTTTCATGGAACCATACCCTATGGAATGAAATCGCCATCGTTGAGCACCTCAGTACATATACACAGAACTAAGCAAAGCATCCAAACATAAGAGTTCCCTTGGGCCCTTGAGCTACATTTTAGTCACATAGAAGATCTAGCCCATAACTTCCACTCCCAATGAACTTTGAGTTTCAGCCTCTTTTGCAGTTAGACTGCCGTGAGAGAGCTAGAGATAACATCTCGAGGCTGTGTTTACCAAGGGGATGCTCCGGACTGAAGGTCCCCTGGCTATTGTTACATGGTTTGTTTTTCATGATTGGAATGTGTGACACTATTTGAGGGTGGGCTGGTGTCTAGATTGAATGGGTGAAGAGAAGCAGAGAGACATTTTCTTTGCCACCTTTGTAGAAAGGAGACTGGGGAGTATATGTACTGAATTACCCACTGTCAATTATTTATGGCTTTGGCTGGGATCATTTACACTCTCCAGTTACTTTGACGTGTGGCCAAAATGCAGCTGCCAGCCTGCTTGGTTCTTCAAATCTTCTCATTGCTGGGAAAGTTCAAAGAAAAAGACGTAACTGACTGAACCCGCCGATAGAGGTTTCTATGGATTTCTAGAAGACTCAGAACAACCTGGTTATTCATAAGAGGACAAATAATTTATCTATATGTTCATTCATTCATTTACTTTTATCCAGGAAAAACCCATTGCCATCAAGTCGATTCCAACTTATAGCGACCCTATAAGGCAGAGTAGAGCTGCCCCATAGAGTTTCCAAGCAGCTCCTGGTAGATTCGAACTGCCGACCTTTTGGTTAGCAGCTGTAGCACTTAACCATTACACCACTAGGGTTTCCTTATCTAGGAAAGCAAGGCTGATATTCATCAGTTTGCACCAATACAACTCTAAACCAGTTGCCACTGAGTAGATTCTGACTCATAGTGACCCAGTGTGTGTCAAAGCAGAGCTACACTCCCTGGAATTTTTGTGGCTGTGAGCTTTTGAAAGGAGATTGCCAGGCATTTCTTCCGAGGAAACTCTGGGTGGGTTCAAGCTGTCAACCTTTCGATTAGTAGCCTAATGCTTAACTGTTAATGCCATCCAGGACTCCAATACAACTTCAACGATTATTAAAATACTGAAATACTTGTATGCCAGGTGGTAAATAGCTGCTACCTTGAGCTCACCTCCACAAGGATCACTGGGTTTTTCCACAAGACTTTCTCATCATACCTTCCCAAAATTAACGAGCTCAACAAAAATTAGCCCAAAGCTTAATGCCTGGCACAACAAGTTTCGGGAAGAATGCCTGAGATCCATTCTGAGTGCCTGTTACAGTCTATGTGATGAATATTTTGAATACCACCCTATTTGAGCCTGTAGTAGCAATGAAGCTTTCATTTGAGGGTTCAGTATCCTTCACTTGATAACAAATTCAAGGGAAGTTTGACAAAGATTGAATTCACTTAATCTCAAAGTATGAAACTGTTTTGAAACGCCCTAAAAGAAAAGGATCTCGGGATCTAATTCTGTTGCCTTGCCCTTCCAAGACAAACCTCACACCCTCTGCCTAATCTGAGAGAATTTCCAAAGAAAGGACTGCCTGGTTTTAACACATACACCCCCACAAATGCACAGAGATCCCTTTTCTCTGGTTCTGCATTGCAGCCATGGCTAGGATATAGGAGTCAACGGTATTACATTCCAGGGCTTGGAGCCAGTTCATTTTCCTTTGAACCCCTGCTGATAATTTACATTTCCACCCCAGATATACTGATTCAGAATCTACATTTTAACATGACCCCCAGGTGATTCATACGTGTAATACATTTTGAGAACCACTGCTCTACTAGTAAGGAGCCCTACTAGCACTCTGCTGTTAACAAAAGGTGAGGATTCGAACTCACCAGTTGCTCCACGGGAGGAAGATGTGGCAGTCTGCTTCCATAAAGATTACAGCTTTGGAAGCTTGCCCCATAGTTCTCCTCTGTCCTGTAGGGTCGCTATGAGTCAGAATTGATGGGATGGCAGTGGGTTTGGTTTCTTTTGGGCTCTATGAGTGGTTCTCAGAATTATTCCCGAACTAGCAGCGTTAGCATCTCCTGGGAACTTGTTAGAAATGCAAATTCTCAGCAGGGGTTCGAACCAGAACAAACTGGGTTCAAAGCCCTGTTACATTCCCAGGCTCCATAGCATTGCACTTCCAAGGACGGTTTGAGGACTGGGCCTAAATAATGATATATATTGCAATGTTTGGCAACCTGTTCATTTTCTGGGAAAGAAGTTTGTCTTTGGCAGTTTCCACGTAACACTACTCGAATCTTGCACAACTCTGGCCACAGTTTCTGTACTGTGATTTATACAATTTCTTAGAAATAAATTAATAAGACCCTCACGGTGGAGTGACCACAAGCTTGAGGCATACGAGAGGTCCTAAAAAGATTTAAAGGCTCCTGCATGGGTTTATGAAAAAGATGGACTTTAGCCTACTAGCTAGCAGCAAAAAGTTTGTAAAGCAAGAGGGAGCACTAGGGGCAAATGTGATTGACACTGAAGTACAGAGGCCCGTTGATGTTTTTCTTCCTCTGAAAAAGAGTGAGAAGTATTGGTTCTGATCTGTTCAGTCATTAGGCTGGGCTGATTCCAATGGATTCTGAAGGGCCAATGTAAAGAAATGGGATGACTTTTACTACAGTGTTACCTCATCTCACTGTTTTAGTGATTTTCATCCCTTTAGGGCATTCCTTTGGTGAGTGGCTTTCACCTCAAGGTAAAAGTTCAATCCCCCAATTGCTTTGAGTACCATGGCCTGTTTTCTTTAAAATTTCAAGGCCGTTCTTTAGTTCGTAGGTGATAAGCCACCACCATCAGACTCCTTTGTGTAGGAAAAGGAAATAGAAATGCGTAATCTCATCAGACCACATGCCTCTGGTTTTATTTTACGAGCAGCCTGGCCATGTGAACCAGAGCGTGGTTCTGTCCAAGGCAAAATGTCCCTTAGAAAGCAAGAGAAGACATTTTTCTCCCCCCACTTACAAGTGCCTGGCTCTACAAAGCAAGGAAGAAAGAAACTTAGCCTCCCTTTAGTTTCCCTGGTACCGAGCAGCTGACTTTGTTGACTTGCCTAGACAGACTACAAACAGGAGGCATGATTTCAGGGGGAAGCTCTATCTGGGGGAGAAGGAACAAGAAGGAAGTAGGTCAAAAGCCTATCAAGGAATTTTAGGGGGAATTTCACTTTGGAGTAGCTATCGTTAGAGCCTGAAGCCCATGGAAACCAAATCTGAATTTATTCAGCAAACAATTATCAAGAAAGAAGCCTAGTGGAATTGCCGCTTGAGTTACAGGTTGTCTGAATTGAATGCAGAATTGTTGTCATTAATCATTTACTATCAGAGTTATCATCAATCAAAATCAGCTGCTGAGATTCTTCCACCGTTGTAGGTGCTGAGTCGTGAGTTAGATAGGCATGGCCCTTGCCTCTCAAGGATCTGCAATCTGTTTTCCTTGCAAAGGACATTCAGAAACTAACTGATTGAACAGCAAAGGTCTGCCTAGACAATTCATTATTGTACGTAAGCAGAGCAAAACAGTGAACTCTTGGAGGTCAGGTCTTCGTTTACTCATCTTCGTTCTGTGGCATCTAGGACAGTGCCTGGCACAAAGCAGACCCTTGGTACCTGTTCCTAGAGTAGGCAAAAGAAATCAATCAGTACGCAGGGTGTCCACAAAGCCTGGGAACATAATGTCGTTACAGACATCTTCAATCTCTGAAAAAGTGGAGTAGCATTATCTGTTTGCAGATTCCGTGGACACCCTGTAGCTTGTGAAACAGTGAGTAGAAGAAGGTCCTGGGACTTCTTACACATTTATTCTGGGTGGGAACCAGAAGGAATTTGCCACCTGTTCTTCAGCTATTCAACAAAGACTTTCCAGAATAAGTGATTTTTAAAGCTCTTTGAGTAAAGTGAGAGAGCTTAAAAATTTACTAAGGAAAGAGGTTAGGATGAAAGATGGACCCAAAATTGATGACCTCTCTATTCGTGTGACTGAGTCTCCTATTCATCTTTCAAGTCTTTGTTTAAGTCAGGCGTTCTCAACTGGGGATAATTTTGCCCCCCAGGGGATATTTGTCAATGTCGAGAGCCATTCTGGTTTGTCACAACTGAGGGGGGTTGCTACTGGCATTTAGTGGGTTGGGGTCAGGGATGCTGCTAAATATCCTACAGTGCACAGGACTGGATCTTCACAACAAAGAATTACCTGACCCAAAATACCGTTAGTGCTAAGGATCTAGTGATCCTTAAGAGACCCTGGTTTAAATGTACCTTGGGAGAACTTTCCCTGACACACATCAAACCATGTGCATTTCCTCATCACGCTTTGTACTTCCCCTCCACAGCACCTGTCACAATTATAAATAAGAACTTTATATTTGTCTCTTCCACTAAAAACCAAGCTCCATGGAAGAACAACCTGTGTGCGTCTTGTTCACCACTGGAATCTTGGCACCTATCACAATGCCTGGCACATAGTAGGCCCTCAATAAATATTTCATGAGTGAATGAATCAACAAATGACTGATATTAGAAAGTTGGTGAAATTAAATACTCAACTTGTTAAATAGAACGATCAACAAAAGTTATTCAGATGGTCTTGGGTTTCTCCTCTAAATCAGTTAAAGAAAGTGATGAGTTCATCCATGATACAAAGGGAAGGTATATCTAATACTCACACTTTGTACATACATTTAATGCATAGACTAATTGAAGTACTTCGGAATTTTAGCATTTCGTCTACAAAGGAACTTGAATATCACCCACGACCAAAAAAGAAAAGCTTTGAGAGTTGAACCAGGATTGATCTTGTAGCAAAGATCCTTCACTGGTTACCACAACAGCTGCTTGGCTCACGTTTCCATCCTCTCCTGCAGCCGTGGGATACCATCCTGTCCAGCAGGATAAAGAAATCTGCTGACACAGGGATTCTGGAAAAGCCTTTAATTTCCTGAGAAAATAGAGGGGCAAAACAGGCACCACCTTTTTTCTTGTCTTCTGGTTGGAACCCACACCCTCAAGCTACCTACACCTGGACTAATTATTATATGAGAAAAGTAACCATCTTTGTTTAATTGTGAATGAACACGGTCCCACCTGCTACAGTCTTTGCAACTTGTCTTTCTTCATGGTTTTTTTTAATGGTACAAAGGCAGAAACGGAGATGGGTTGGCTTGTCCTGAGCTTGTTTTAATTTCCTAGTACTGCTTTCATAGAAACACCCCAAGTTTAGGAGGCTAGAAGTCCAAATTCAGGACACCAGCTATAAGGGAAGACTCTCTCTGTGTCAGCTCTGGGGAAGGATCTTGTTTCTCAGTGTTCCTCAGTTTCTCGGCGGTCTCCATGTGGCATCTATCTCCCCTACCCCAGTTGGTGCTTGCGTGTCTCTGCATCTATGCTGCTTCTTATAGCTCAGAAGTCATTAGGTTTAGGACACAGCTATATTAACATGGCCTCATTACCAAGACAAAGAAACCCTTATTCCAGAATGGTGTTACATCCACAGATACAGGGATTAGGTTTCCAATCCATATTTTGGGAGAGAGGGGGACACAATTCAATTTATAATAGAGCCTAAATTTCCTCTGGAGCACAAATAAAAGACTCTAAGGTGGACTGTGGCACTGAAAGATTAATGGTGCTGTCAAGCGGAGAACAACAAAAAGAGATGCCGGAGTTCATGGTTTAAGAGGAAAGCAAAAACCCAATATCTGTGATGGAGTGTACCTGCAGATTTCCCATTTAATTTTTTCAGGTACATTTTTGTTTGTTTCTTTCTTTGGTTTTGATAGTGAGGAGGGTAGTTAGAAGATAAGAATTTCAGGGTACAGATTCAAAAGTCCTTTGTGGGGAAGAACTTCATGTAAAATGACTACCCAGTAAACTTTTGTGGCTACAGATTACAGAGTCCTTCTGCCTTCTCTTTCCCTCTCTCCATTCTTGGTCACTAGACTATGAGAATCTTGGAGATAAGGACCGTATCTTGTTACTGTCAGTTTCCCTGCTCCCCACCAGAGTGCTATGCATTTAGGATGTTCTCCATCAATGTTTTCCAGTTGAACACCTACAGTTTCCTCCCCCTTGGTATTTAAAGTACATCGGTGTGGAAAAGAAGAGATATAGAATCTGGGGGAGGAGATAACTTTTATTTCATTCTCTCATTTTGGCTTTTACCTTAAGCACTAGTTCCTATTTTTTGAATATATGAGAACATGGATCCCTGAATTAGGAGAAAAATCCTTCAGGAAAAAAAAAAAAAAAAACTTATTTTTTATATATTTTTCAAAATGTATGTTGATATTTTGAAAAGGAAAAGGATAATATACTAGATGAGAATTTCCAAAATTGTGATCTTTAGAACCCAGTGCCTGAAAATGAATAAATAAATTCTTTAACTTGAGAAACAGAGTTGAACAGTTACTGCCTTTGATAAGCTAGTGTGTCCTATGCCTTTCCAACAGAGGTGTATGGCTTGCTATACTTCTGAAGCCTATTTAACTAACCCAAAAAGTGTTCTAGGACAAGAAGTCATGGAATACTGATTATTCAATCATTTGCTCACCTTTGGCAAAGCTTGGGAACTTTTGTGTTAGGTTATAAGGCTTAGGTGAGGAAAATAAAGGGGCATATGGTGAGAAGGAACTAAAAGGACAGGCAAGGGAAGTTCAGAAAATAGGAAATTCAAGCAGACAACAAGGCACAGAAGTTATGAAAGGAAAATTTGGGTTTTGTGCCTGCCTTGACAGTCTTTAAACATGTGGGTAAGCACAGAGACCTAAGAAAGTACGCTGGCAGAAACTTTAAGCTAAGAATCAAGAACCTGGCAATAAATTCCAGAAACTTCCTCTGACTGACTTGGGTCACTTCACTGCTTTACAACTGCTTTTCTCGGGTAATGGAGAGATAATACCCTTCAATTCTTCTTTCACCTAATCACATTTGGAATGAATTAGAAGCTCAAGTTTATGGAGACCTGTTGAGTTTTTTCAGAGACAGAGTCAAATAACGCAGTTACGTTGATTAATTTTTATCTGAGGCCCTGAGAATCTTAGGCAAGTTTTCACGCTACAAAACAAGAGGAACTAATTTCTGAGTAATGTTTAGATCAAAGATATTTGCAAGCAGTTGGGTCAATGAACAAAGAAATGCAATAACTTCTCACGATGCATTTGCATACCCTATCGTGGTATGTGTGATAATCATTGTGTCAAAGCAGTAAACTGAATCAAGATTGGACCTACCATTTGTGTTCTAGAAGTGTTGAGTTTGATATCTGCTGACAGATTTTAAAGTTCCAATAAACAAACACATGGATTTTCCTTTTGACCGAATTTGAAAGCTCTAAGATGCAAACCCTGAAGCCATAAACATTTACACAGTTTGGCAAAGCCCCTCATTATGGAAATACTTTGTAAAAACAACTTTGGTCCATAAAGTATTAATGCTATTTGATAAAAATCAGTTTTTGTTTGGTATGTCTTTTGAAGCTAGTGTAACTCCTGGTCATTCTATATGGCTATAAAAGCTTTTTGGAATCAAATCCTAATCCCAACATGTTTTTCTTGTTCATTTAAACCTTTTATATACATGTGAGAGCCAGAAAGGGTAGAAAGCTTTTAGGGCTTAAGCTTAAATTGTTTGTCATTCTCATCCATGCTCTCTGAAAAGTATTTGGCATGTTTGTGTTTGTAAGTTAAAATATACATTTGTGTTCTTAAGCATTTTCTCCACCCCCCCGCCCACCTCCATTTATGCCTGTTTGTTTGATTTACAAACATAGATCATCTTAAAATGGGAGACCAGTTGTGCTAAAATTTGGATTGTTTGCCTTACCACCTTGTAAAGAATATCTGTGTCAGTTTGCTGGGTTAGCTCCCAACTCAGGCTCCCACAGAGACGTGCCCTTCAACCCAAACTCAACAGTGTTAGCATCCCCTGCCCCCCAAAAAAGAAACTGTTGCTGCTGAGTCAATTCTGACTTGTAGCCACCCTATAGGACAGAGTAGAACCACCCCATAGGGTTTCCGAGGAGTAGCTGGTGGATTTGAACTACCGACCTTTCGGTTAGCAGCCACAGCTCTTAACCGCTGTACCACCAAGGCTCCTGATATGCCCAGTAGCCATAATATTGGCAGACAGAGTTAAACTACGTGAAATTCATCAAAGGACTAAATTTAAATGGGCTCAGGAAAAGCTAAAAAGATTTTTTTCCATACTACAAAGTGGAAGATTGAAATAAATAATTGTTTCTCAAAACAGTAAGAATAACAGTTAAACTTTGCATAAAATCTTCTGATCGTTTGTGAAATGAACTGTATCAGTTAGCTTTTGCTGAGTAAGGAACACCTCCAAAACTTTGTACTTTAAAACAACAATCATTGCATTACCTCATATTTCTTCAAATCTGCACTTTGGGCTGGGCTCAGAGGAGTGGTTCTTCTGTCTGGGTGGGGTTGACTGATTTCAGCTATTCTCACTGTTGCATTTGCTGTCAGCTTTGGATTAGTTGTGGACTGGTGGGACAAGACAGGGACAGCTGAGGCCTCTGTCCATGTGGTCTCTCAGCCTGGTTCTTGTTCAGACTAGGCCTTCGAACTGGTTCAAAACAGTTCAGTCGTGGCTGATGAAGCAAATGTGGAACAGACCTGAATTTTTAAAGTTTGGGTTAAAGGGAACAATAAGCAGAAGGGGAAAAATTATACGTTGAAGCCCTGGAATGGAAGACTCGGAAGAGGCATAGTGAGCCCTTTCAGGAGCCTGATGGCAAGAGGCTGGATTGTTGCCAGAACTGTGGAGAGTGACACATGTTCAAAGCAGTGTGGTTGGCCATTGTTTTCGAGTGGAGCATTGTTGTTTCCGACTCTGTCAGTCAAGAGATTTCGTTGCTATGCAATACGCATGCTGCCCTTGTTTTCTAAGAGGGAGATTAAGTTTCTAGCAGGGCTTCAACCTGTAATTTTTCTTGTTCTTCTTATTGTTCCCCTTCACTCATGTTTTAAAAATTCGAGCCCACTCAGTTGCCTTGTTGGCCATGACTGAACTAGACAGAACTGGTTCGAAGCTCCGGTTCAGAGAAAACTTCCTTACCTTTCCCATTTATTTTTAATCTACTCATGTCTCTAAATTCCTATTGAAATTTCCTTGATCTGGATCATATTAGGGAATCGTCAGGGTCGCCTCCTCTAGCCTGGTTGGTTGGATATTCCTAAGACCGAGAATGGAGAGAAAGCCAGTATGCCTTCTGATTTAGTTTTAATAACTTTAAAAGTTACTATTTGTGTGTTTTAGGGTCATCAGCTTCAAATGCTGTCAGGAAGAGCCACAGTTCAAACAAAACTAATTACTCAATTAGATGGTCAAATGATTAAAATTGATGACTCAATGAATTAGTATTTTTTGTCGAACTTTCTGCTTTTTGTTTCTACTCTCCGTTTCTTGTATGTCTCAGAGAAGCTCACCAGTCCTTGGCAATATTTCCCTTAAAAACTTCATCCCATTGCTAATGTGGGGCACCACTTATAAACTCAGCAGCCACTACGTAATCTGCCCTAACTGTCCTTCACCGATTAATCAGGAAACTCAAAGTGACTGATTGCAGCCTCCATCAACACAGGATGTTTTGACACAGCTGTTTGGACAAGGCTCTTTGAGGCCCCCTGTAAGGCTTGCTGGCATTTAGGAGGGGGAAAATGGCCCAAGGGTCAAGGTTTGAAAGCAGCCACTTGTCTCTCATCAAACAGTAAATATCCAAATGTGTATTGGAGCCCCCAGAAGGTGACTATGGTGAACAAAATTGATGCCAGGTCTGCCCTCCTGGGGCGCTAATCTAGTTGGTGAGAGAATTGTTCATTCGTAATCTTCCAAATATATCATTACAAGCTGTGATGAGTGTTGTGAAGGGAAAGCACTGGGAATATAGGTTGGAGGAGAGTGAAGATGATTTAAAATCGTGATTGTTGAGAAGGAAGGAGCAGGTGACTAAGAAAACATACCAGCTTACCAGATGGTAAGACTGACATTTATGAAGCAACCATGCTTCCGGTCTACTCTGCTGTGTGATTCTCCTCCAGCAGGGCTCGGCTGCCCAGAGGCAGTCTAAGAAATTGAAAAATTAGATGTACCCAGGACTGGGCTTCATGCCAGTGCTGAGGATTTGTATTTTATGAAGAAGGGAATCAGTGTGACATTGTGGGAGAGTTAATACAATGAAAACTGTGCTTATTGAGTCCAATCATTCACACGTGTTCGTTCATTGTCTGTAAGACACACTGTAAATGCCATTAACCAGCACTAGTGATATTATAGGAGGACTTACAGTACTAGTGATACCGTGTAAGGATCTTCTTAGGACAGTTCTACCTTCTCTGGCCTTACTGTTGACCGCTCTAGATTCCTTGAGGGTACTACTGAACCTGTCTTCACAGAATCTATGCAAGCTTTCTGATTAATTCAAATCTCCAACCTGGTTCTCATATTGTATGGCCCACCTATATCATCCAGCATTATCTTTGTAGGTTTCAGGGGCTAAAATCCACATTAGGCAGTCCGTCACTTGACAGCAATGAGCTATGGGGTTAGACAAATGTTCCAGGTATTTGAATCTTGTCCTTGGATCTTTGATGAAGTTGATGTAATCTCTCTGGGCCTCAGTTTCCTCCTCCATAAAATCAAGTACATATCTCATACTACTGTTGTGTTTTGGTACTGAGTAAAATATTAGAGCGGAAGCAATGAGATTGGGAGCAGATTGTGAAACTGTCGCCTCTGCTTGGTTTCTTGCTTGGGCTTGGTGGTTTCTTTGCAGGAGTCCTTTACGACAAGTTAGTAAAATTAAAACTAATTAATATAATTAGCAAATCCAAGCTATGGGCATAAGTAAAAAATATTTTACAACAAGCTGAAAGTGAGTGAACAAGTAGGGGTAGTAACCTCAAATCCTTTGAGTTGTAGAAACTGCATATCACACATGACACAAGATTTATGGGTGAAACGAGAACGGGAGAGTCAATCACATGTAAAAAAAATGTTTGTTCTTGTTAGTTGCCGTCGTGTCAGCTCTCATTCAAGGCGACCCCATGTGCAACAGAACGAAATGTTGTCCAGTCCTGCACCATCTTCACAACCGTTGGTATGCTCGAGTCTATTGTTGTGACCGCTGTCTACTTGGAGTGCCTTCCAACCTAGGGGGCTCATCTTCCAGCACTGTATCGCACAATATTCTATTGTGGTACATAGAAATCCGATGGTTAATTTTTGGAAGTAGGTCACCAGGCCTTTCTTCCTTGTCTGTCTTAGTTTGGAAGCTCTGCTAAAACCTGTCCACCATGGGTAACCCTGCTGGTATTTGAAATACCATTGTCATAGCTTGCAGCGTTACAGCAATGCTCAAGCCACCACAAAAAATCAGACCGAGCCCATTAACATTGAGTCGATTCCAGCTCATAGCGGCCCAATAGCCACCACAGTACTCGGCAAACTGAAAGATGGGTGATGCATATACATGTTAGTAAAGATTAATTTTTTCCCCCTTTTTAAATTAAAAGTCAGTATAAATAGGAGTTCTAAATTTTTCTGCCTGAATTTCAATGGATTAGTGGTTTTCAAACCTAAGCATGCTTCAGAATGACCTGGCGAGCTGGTGAAACTATGGATCGCTGGCCCCACTCCCAGTTTCTGATTCAGTTGGTCTGGGGTGGGGGCCAAGAATTTACATTTTTAACAAGTTCCCAGGTGATGCTGATGCTGCTCATCTTGAAGACCCTCTGGGTCATACCCTCTCCCAGACCTCTGGTATATATAACAAATCTTGTTAAGATCGTTGTCTATTAAAAGAGATATCCCCTTTCTATTTTCTGTACATGTCCTAAATGCCCCTACCTCCCCCTGTCGGCGTCACCCACTGCCCTTCCCCCTCAGGGGAGGCGGAAGGAGCCCGGTGGGCGGGGGAAGAATGGAGCATCCTCTCTGCGAGTGCAGCTGACAGTGTGCACTACCTGGTGAATTCATGGCCTCAGCATGTTTCCCCAGGGTAAATTAATTGCTTGGCTTTTCCTTTTCCTTTGCATGAAGCCAGGCAGATTTGTCCCCTCTGTTTGGACAAGACCTTGCTGCCAGCACTTTCTGAGGATGGCCAGCAAGAGCTGCTGTCTGAGGGTGATAGTGTTGTCAGGAATAGCAGGGCAGGGTATTGTCACCCTAGTTGGGAAATGCTAACTGAGGTCAATTCTAGTTCAGCTTCCTACCTACAGAGTTATGGCAGGACGTAAGTTTGGCCCGCGTGAGATGAATGGGTCAGCAGAAACGTATTCTTGTCTTCCTAATAGCTGACAACTCTATTTTTAAGCCTTAAGTCAGATCATACTTTTTCCCTATTTGAGATCCAGAAATCCATGTCCTTAAATGAGGTATTTTAACATCAAAGGCACAGACAACACACCAACAAAAATATAAACAACAACAACAGACAATTCCAAGCCAAAGCTGTACATAAAATGTATTTGCTTAGTATCTGAAATTGAAAGCCATTGCTTTGGTTAACTATTGCTCAGTAACAAACTACCCCAAAATTTAGTGGTCTAACCCAACCATTTGGGCGGCACTTGGTAAGGACAGCTTGTCTCTGCTTTATGTAGGGTTAACTAGGGTGGCAAGATTGTGGCAGGACCCTCTACTTCTAAGCTGGCTTTGTTCACGTGGTTGACAAGTTAATGCTGGGACTGAATACCTTAGTTTTCCTCTTGTGGCCTCTCCACATGGCTACTTTGGGCTTCTTATAGCAGCAGGCTGGTCTCAGGGTAGTAGGGTTTCTTACAAGGCACCTAGCTTCACCCAGCCTGCAAAAGCAGAACTACCAGACCTTCTTAAGGCTTAAGCCTGGGACTGGCACAGTGTTGCTTCTGTCACATTTCTGTTGGTTAAAATGAGTCACAGGACCAGCCCACATTCAAGTGGGAAGGAAGGCTACAAATCAGCATGAATACCAAGAGATATGTGTCATTGAGGACCATCAAATTAGCAGTCTACCACAGTCATCGAAGATATTGGATTTCTCCTCCTACTGTTTAAGGGCTCTTAGCGTTCCGCACCACAATTAGGTCAGATCAGCATGTACAGAGGCAGGGTATGCATCTCAGGATGAACACCACTGCTTCCCATGCAGGGAAAAGTGGCTTTGACTTTGAGAGGGAGTTGTCGGAGTCTGAGGACACGTATCTGCTTAACAGGGGTCTCTGTTTAACTTCCTGCCTAAGCACACTTCTAATGGCTCCCTGTCCCCTACTTTTTTTGTTCATAGCACTCACCACTGCCTAGCACTTTATTAAGCAGCTGTTTTCCTGGTTATTGTGCGTCACTCCCTGCTAGAATATAAAACCCTCAGAAGAAGGCACTCTGTCCCTCTTGCTCTCTGCTGTACACTCAGCACCCAGAACAGTGCCTGCCACACAGAAGGTACTGCCTGGATATTTGTTGAATGAAGGACAATATATACTTCATATTTGAGAGTACGCCATGAGGCAGACATGGCAACTCTAAAATAAACTGCCATGAGATAAGGCCTGTGGCTGGGGTTTCTGTCTCTCCTCTGCACGGCCTGGGGCTGCACACCCCCTGGTTGTGTACGGTGTGTACCCTCTGCCATTTCCCATGGTATCATTGTTTCGAGGTGTCAGCGGACATCAATCATGGGCTTAGAAGGTTTTTCAGTGGAACCTCCAACTCCTTTATTTGGCCAATTAGGCTTTGTACTCCCGTTTCCAAACACAGAGGTGGAAGAGACATGAAAGAAACACGAACCTGGCTTTATCTAATGCCTCATTTTTAAGGGACAAGCCTCTGGTGCAGTGCTCTTATTTCCAGTTAAAACTTGGATATCCGCATCCTTGCTAAAACTGGTTGGTGAGCATTAGCTATTCATTCCTAAAAAGAAGCTTAACCAGATAGTTTTTCATTATGTTCTGCCTTTCACCTGGATATGAGGAGGGGTTTTGTTTCTTTTCTTTCTTTCTTTTTCTTTTTCCCTTTCCTTTCTTTCTTCCAATCTGTTTTTCCTTTCTGTGTTTTTTCCTCTGTAGTATCCTCTTAAAAACTTGGTGTTATTGGTCAGAATCCTTTTTCCTGCTCATCCTGCTGTCCATTTGCTCCTTTGATTGTTTATACATCATAGAAAAATCAGATTTCCTTAATGATTTTTATGCACTTGGATCTGATTTGGTTACAGGTCACCCATATCTGTCACTTGCAGAGGTGCCTCCCATTTGAAAGCTCAGGCTATTTCTTGTCCTCTAAGGAATCTTTATCTGAAACCCGTTCATCCTGGCTCTTTACAAAGTGGACTTCAGTGCTATGGTTTCCAGCCCTTTTACAAGCCCGGAGGGCATTTGTGTGTTTTCAGAAGAGGTCAAGAAATTGCTTTGAAAAAGTATTTTAAATGTTTCCATTGGGTTGCGTCCGGGTTATTTTCCTCCCTGCCCTTTGGTTTGTCCTTGTTCACCCCCCAACACCTCCTTGCCTCCCACCTCCGTCCCTTAACCCCTTTCAGGACTCTGCTTGTGTTACTGGAGTATGAGTTTCCGCCCGCTGGAGCCTCAGCACATTCAGGTTGCAGAAGGGGGCGGGAGGGTGTGGTCGTCTGGCTAAGCGTGCCCTTCAAAGGTACTTAATGCAAATGCTGGTTCTGATTACGATGACGTTAACCAAAGCCTTAAAGCACGCTATAGCTGCCTACTAGGGCTCACTGAGACATTTCAGATGCTAGACCTAGAGTTGCTAGAACGCAATGTATGTTTTAAATACAAATAAGAGGCTAGCAATGCCTTGCAGAGTATGAGCCCTGTATGCAAACACCCCCTAGGTCTGTTTACCCCAGAAACAGATGTGAGCTGCTGAGTCTAGAGCTCTGCATTGAGACGGTTCAGGTGAGCTCCCAAAAGGCAAACAATGCAAAGCCCTGGGCGTGGTGGGATCTCAGCAAAAGACAGAGCGTGAGCCCCAATTTTCTTAGGAATCCCTTTCCCTCTTCCTCTGCCTGAATTGCCATCCTTCCTAATGTGAACTTGTCCCCAGACTCAGAAAGCTAGGTGAAGAGAACAATCCCAGATTCTCTTGCGTTTGGCAACCATTGTGAGGCCTTGGGAAGTATACCACAAGCTAGTTTAAAAATCCACATGTTATTTGTCTTCTCACTTCATCTTTGTCAAGCAGATCTGTCTTTAGCATCGTTCATGTCTGGTTTTTGCAGGTTTAACCTGCCCCCCACTTTTAAGGAACTTAACGTTTTCCTTTATTGTCTTTTTCTGTCCTTCTGTCTGATTCCACGTTACTAATTCACTTATTGTTCCTTTCGCTCAAAACTGGCCCATTTAATGTCAGCCAGACAAAATTATCCAGTGGCTGTGAACAGGGCCTAGTCAACTTTACAGACCCTCATCTTCCATGATTTACAGCATCCATCTCAGGAATATATAAAAAATCACCCATTACTTTCAGTCTCCCTGCTGGGCTGTATGGCTAGTGAGAAGAACATCAGGCTAGGAGCTGAAAAGTCCTAAATTCCAGAGGTGGATTTGCAATGTATGAACTTTGCCACCTTTGGACATTCACTTAATTTTCCTAAGACTTAGTTTTCTCGTCTGTATAATGGGAATAATCATGCCTACCCTGACTATTGCAGGGAGTCACTGACCAACCAAATGAGAATCGAAAGCTTTCATCTACTCAGCAAACACTAATTGTGCACCTATTACATACCAAGTATTATGTGAGGCCCTTAGAATTCAAAAATAATATAAGAAATAATCTGTCTTTGGAGGTGGTATCATCACCATCATCACCAACCACACATACTTGCCTTTATTTCAGAAGTTGAGACCCATGATAGCCTGTTGCCCACTGTCTTAGTCATCTAGTGCTGCCATAACAGAAATACCACAAGTGAACAAAGAGAAATTTATTTTCTCACAGTCTTGAAGGTTACAACTCCAAATTCAGAGCATTGGCTCCAAGGGAAGACTTTCTCTCTCTCTCAGCTCTGAGAAAGGTCCTTGTCCTCCCATAATCTTCCCTGGTCAAGGAGCTTCTCAGGAGCAGGGACCCCATATCCAAAGGATGCGCTCTGCTCCCGGTGCTGCTTTCTTGGTGATATGAGGTCCCCAACTCTCTGCTTACTTCCCTTTCCTTTTACCTCACGAGACATAAAAGGTCATACAGGCCATATCCCAGGGAAACTCTCTTTACCGGGAGGTGACCTGAGTGAGGGTGGTGTTAGGATCCCACCCTAATCCTCTCAACATAAAATTACAATCACAAAATGGAGGACAACCATACACTACTGGGAATCATGGCCTAACCCAAGCTGATACACACATTTTTGAGGGGACATAATTCAATCCATGACACCCACAGTTTGGCTTTAGGTTGGCTCATTCACCTCTTTCAAGGATGGATGATGATGCAGTTGACATCAGCAGGTAGGACACCCAGCTTTGATCCCCATAGCACTTTATTGGCACTCCTGGGCAGGATCTGTGTTGACGCAATTGCATATCACCACATAGTAGGGTCTCAGTGGAAACTTGCTTAAATTAATTTGTGAATAAATTATGAATGGATGAATGAATCATGACATTCTACCCTGGACAATTTAAATTTGCTTCCTCTGCTTGGCCGTATAAATGGGCATCCCTGTGTGTTTCATTTCTTTCCTGTTTTATTTTATTCCACATAGTTTTTTTTACTGGAAACAGATTCTCTCTTAACTTGTTGAACTTAATTGTTAGACGGATGTTCTTTGGGGAAAAACTACTGTTGAGACTATTCATCTTACCTCAAGTAGATTCAGTAACGCTTGTGATAAAGCAAAGTAATCTAAACCAAAAATCACATAATTCCTTGACACTCTGATGGTGGTGGTGGTGGTTGCCGTCGAGTCTATTCCAATTCGTGGAGACCCATTGTGTATCAGAATAGAACTGCTCCCTAGAGTTTTCAAGCCTGTGACCTTCTGGAAGCAGATTTCCAGGCCTGTGTTCCGAGGTGCCTCTGGGTCGGTTTGAACTGCCAACCTTTCACCTAATAGATGATGGTTTAACCATTTGCTCCACCTATTGAGAGTGGCCACCATAGCTGGGTGTTCTCATACTCTTTTCTTCTAAATTTCCTTCCTTGGCCAGGCGACTATGGGGAGACCAGAGAGTTACTAGAGCCTTAGGCATAGTAGTCTTTGACTCAATTGCAACAATATGCCAAGCCTTTAAGTGTTTCTGTACTATCATCTTAAACCATCCATGGAATTCCATTAGAACCTGACACATAACATGATATCTAAGGATAAGAGAGTGTCTTAGGCTAGATTTTCTAGAGAAGCAAGTCCAGTGAAGCCTATACATATATAGGCTATATATATGTACACACACACACACATACACACACACACACAGATTTATCTCAAGGAAATGGCTCATGCTGTTATTCAGGCTGGCAAGTCCCAAAGTCCATGGTCAGGTGTCAGCTGGATGTTTCTCCTAATTCACATGGCTGCAGGGACTGATGAACCCAAAATAAGCAGGTCTGACAGCAGGCTGCCGATTCGCAAGGCTGCGGAGTTGGTGAATCCCAGAGGAGGCAGATCAGACAACAGGCTGATCAAGTCCCAAGAACTGGAGATCAGATGATGACAAGATGGAAAAAGGATCCAGAGCAAGTAAGCAAGCTTTGCCAGAACGTCCATATGTATATATTGGGTGCAGGCCACACCCCTGGGGAATCTCCTCTTACAACCAGTTGGCTGATCACATCACATCACAGCATGGAGGTAATTACATAATACTGGGAATCCCTCAGCCAAATTGACAGGTAACTTTAACTGTCACAGTCCATCCCTTTACAGCTAGGCACTTGTACACATCTCCTTAAACCATACATAAACTCTTTAAAAAGACAGTTATAAAATTATACTTGCACCTAACATGCATACAACCAAAATTGCCCTAGCCCCATTTACATCTTATATTTTATAAGCGATGGGATAATGGAGGGAAGAAAACAAAAATATTTGCTATATGTATATACACACACACATATAGAAAGATGTATATATACACGCACACATAATAAAACAGGAAAGAAATACTCGTAACAGTTACAGTCCTCGTTTCTGCAACTGGTCACGTGGTCATAACTGGCATTTAGACCTGCCTTCTTCCACCACTCACTCCGTATTCCTTTTACCCTCAGCAACTACCTCAGCTGGTCGTGGTTCTTTGCTAGTGGGATGACCCAAATCTTCATTCCTGAAGGGTCTGGGTCATTAAAAAAACCTCAGCAACTACCTCTGCTGGTCGTGGTTCTTTGCTGGTGGGATGACCCAAATCTTCATTCCTGAAGGGTCTGGGCCATTAGTACGGACATAAACCAAAATAAATAAATAAATAAAACCTGTGACCATCGAGTCAATTCCAAACTCATAGTTACCTTATAGGACAGAGTAGAACTGACCCATAGCGTTTCCAAGGGATGACTGATGGATTCAAATTGCTGAACTTTTGGTTAACAGCCAAACTTTTAACTGCGCTGACACCAGGGCCCCACCAGGAACCAGGAGATGTATTAATTTTCTCAAACAATGAAACCATATCTGGAACAGCAGCTGCAATTAGTCACCACCTGGTTAAGTTTATGGTAATCCACTGTCATTCTCCAAGATCCATCTGTTTTTTGCGCAGACCAAATATGCAAGTTGAACGGAGATGTGGTGGGAATCACCACCCCTGCACACTTGAAGTCCTTGAAGTGGTGTTAATCTCTGCAATCCGTTCAAGAACACATTTTTGCTTTCGGTTTACTATTTCCGTAGGTAGGGACAGTTCTAATGGCTTCCACTTGGCTTTTCCTACCATAACAGCCCTCACTCCACATGTCAGGGATCCAGTGTGGGGGTTCTGCCAGTTGCTATATATGTCTATTCCAATTATGCATTCTGGAACTGGGGAAATCACTACAGCATTGATTTAGGGACCCACTGAACCCACTATGAGATGGACCTCAGCTCAGACTCCATTAATAACCTGACTTCCATATGCCCCCATTCTGACTGGAGAGCCACAATGACGTTTTGGGTCTCTTGGAATTTTTTTTTGGGAATTAGTGTCAGTTCAGAGCCAGTATCCAGTAAGTGCCAAAAAGTGTGATTATTTCCTTTTCCCCAATGACCATGTCACCTTTTGCCATGGGAGAAAGATTCACAGTATCAATTTTTGGCAGTGCAGTGGGGTCCTTCCTCGAACCCTGCCTCCCCTTCATTCAAGGGGTTGTGGGTCTGTAAACTGGCTCAAGTCTGGGAACTGATTGAGAAGCCTTGACTCTCTATCCTGGCGATTCAAGTTAGACTGCCATTCACTTGACCTAGAATTCATCCGCTTGTACAGATCAAGTAAACGTCTAATAGGTTTCTTATCTATTTCACTCCTAGGGACACCATGACCAAGTAGCCAATGCCATAAGTCCATATGAGTCAGACTATTCTGATTACTGCTTTGACTCTGCTGTTCATTACAGTCACCACAGCTACCTTGTCTTGGTCGATTATGTGCCACCATTTGGCCCCTATCACCGTGGGGTCCAATCGGCCCCATCGTAGTTAGGTGTCTTAATTCAGTTAGGGACGTTCTCACTGTAAAATCTGACTTGCATAAAATAGCAATCACATAAGTCTCCAAGGATGCTGGGGCTCCCTTCACAAATTTATTCCTCACAGTAAAAAGGTATGTCCTCTGGCTGCTCCATATGTGGGTGTGTGTGTCTAACCTGACAAATCCACTCTAACATGCCAATTTCCCTAAGTATTTGGATACCTTCATCTACTGTATACCAAGGCAGGTCTGATACTTCAAGTTGATTGAGTATAGGTCACCACATAGTCCGTGCTTCAGCATACCAACTAAATAAACTATTAAATCCCTTTCTAATCTCTCCAGCTGAGACATTGAATGACAGATCTGTACCCATATCCATAAACACAGACTGAATGAATTTTATGTTCCTTGCACCATTATCCCACACCCTTAATAGCCATTCCCTTGCATATTCCCCAGGTTTCTGTTTGTACATATTAAAAGAGTCAAGCAGTCTTTTGGAGTGTAGCATGCCTCCTCCTGGGTCACGCTTTGTACTTCACCTTTGGGGGCTCTCGGGACTTAAGTCAAGCTATAAGTTTAAAAGCAAAAATGGGTGGTGGGTTGGGTCCTAGGGACATTCAGCAATGTCTCGTAAAGCACCTGCCCCAGGTGATACCCCAGGCAGTGACTTGATGCCACCCCAGGTGATATCTCAGACAAAGGCTTTCAGATACAGCTGGGTTAATCTTATCAGATGTGGATGGAGGAGATAATGGTTTTGCTAGAGAGGATGGCTTAGCAAGCAAAGATGGAGTCATCTCTTCAGATGGGAGGGCTGGCTCTATAGGCAGGATTGATTCAACAGAATTTAGGAGCTCAATGTCCCCAGCTCCTTGATTACCTGCCAATATGTCCCCCCCTCCCCAAGTTTCAGGACCCCATTTCTTCCCAATCAATGCCTTACTTTAACTTCAGGCACCATTCAAGGTTGAGAATTTAATTGGCATTGTAATTCAGCCACCCTTACAATAAGACTCTGGGTTTGGTTTTGGCAATATCGGCTTTGTTACCACAAGACATTAGACTTTCTTTCAGTGCACAAGCAGCAACTTTGAGGTCTTTTACGTGTCATTTGAGCTGTGACTTTGAAGCTCTGAGCTTTCTTTCTTTCTTTCACTACTTTGTCTAGCAAAAGTAGGACCAACCAACCAGATTTCCTATACTTCTCATTCTGCCAAATTATAGAAAAGTATCAAACATGCAATCACCCAGAGCCAAATCTTAGGCTGGGTTCTCTAGAGAAGCAAACCCATTGCCGTCAAGTCAGTTCCGACTCATAGAGATTATATATATATGTCCTTGGAGACTTACAGAAGGAATACTGCGTGGTTTAAAGTCAAGAAAGGTGTGCATGAGATTTCTATCTTTTCACCATACTTATTCAGTCTGTATGCTGAGCAAATAATCTGAGAACCTGGACTATACAAAGAAGAAGAAGGTGTCAGGATTGGAGGAAGACTCGTTAACAACCTGCAATATACACATGACACAACTTTGCTTGCTGGAAATAAAGAGGACTTGAAGCACTTACTGATGAAGATCAAAGACTATAGCCTTCAGTATGGATTACAGCTCGACATAAAAAAAACAAAAATCCTCACAACTGGACCAATAATCAACATCATGATAAATGGAGAAATGATTGAAGTTGTCAAAAATTTCATTTTACTTGGATACACAATCAATGCCTATGGAAGAAGTAGTCAAGAAACAAAAAGACACATTGCATTGGGTAAATGTGCTGCGAAAGACCTCTTTAAAATGTTAAAAAGCAAAGATGTCACTTTAAGGAGCCTGACCCAAGCCATGGTGTTTTCAGTGACCTCATATGAATGTGAAAGCTGGATAATTAATAAGGAAGACTGAGGAAGAGCAGATGCCTTTGAATTATGGTATTGGAGAAGAATATTGAATATACCATGGACTTCCAGAAGAACCAACAAATCTGTCTTGGAAGAAGTACAACCAGAATGCTCCTTAGAAGCAAGGATGGCAAGGCTTCGTCTCACGTACTTTTGACATGTTATCAAGAGGAATCAGTCCCTGAACAAGGATATCATGCTTGGTAAAGTAGAGGGTCAGTGAAAAACAGGAAGACCCGCAACTAGATGGATAGACACAGTGGCTGCAACAGTGGGCTCAAGCATAACAACAATTGTGAGGATGGCATATGAGTGAGGAGTGTTTCCTTCTGTTGTACATAGGGTCACTGGGAGTCGAAACCAACTCGGCAGCACCTAACAACAACTGTATGTATATGTACACATATGTTTATATACACACAAACACACACACATATATTTATCTCAAAGAAATGGCTTACACTGTTGTTGAGGCTGGCAAGTCCCAAAGTCCATGGGTCAAGCATCTGATAGAGAGTTCTCCTAACTCATGCGGCTGCAGGGGCTGATGAACCCAGAATCAGCAGGTCAGATGGCAAGCTGCTGGCTCACAGGGCTGCGGAGCTGGTGAATCCCAAAGTTGGCAGATCAGAAGACAGGCTGCTGGCTCAATTCCGAAGAGCTGGAGATGATAAGATGACAAGACAGGAACAGGATCCAGAGCAAGCAAGCAAGCGTTGCCAGAACGTCCATATATACATATTGGGTGCAGGCCACACCCCCAGGGAAACGCCCTTTACAAATGATTGGCCGATCACATCAGATCATATCATGGAGGTGTTTACATAATACAGAGGATCATGGCCTAGCCAAGTTGAGAGGTAACGTTAATTATTGCAGGGAGTTAAGATGTTTCTGAACCCTCTAAAATAAGATGTATTATATTGCAACTATATGCCCTGCAGTTTTCTGAGGACTATATCCATAGATTTATCAGACTCTCAAAGGATTTTGTGCCCCCTCCCCAATAAAAAGGGTAAGAGTGATGATAGAAAGACCCTGGTCCACCTTAAGAATGCGATTTCTTATGACTAATGTATTTTTCTGTGCCCAGAACTTCCAAGTAGCAGGAATAAAAATGTAACCCTCCAAATTGCGTGGTGGTAGATTGCAAATTAGACAAGTCTGTTGTGTGACTCATGGAACTTTCTCATGCTTTTGCATCCAGTAATCAGGAAAATCCCATGTAATGTTTTTCATGCTTTTGAAGACAGTCGTCAGGAAAATCCTTGAGGAGACTGTGGTTATGAGAAAAAAAAAATGATGCTAAATCAGGTTATGATAGTGTGTGCCCCATGGTCCGTTTTTCCTCTGTGGAATTTCCTCTTGGGGGTAGTCTGTTCTCCTTTCTATAACTTTTTATCAATTTCATCTTGGACCCAGAAGTGTCAGCCACTCATTTATTTTACATTATTTTGGACAAAAGAGAAAAGGAACTATCCTGAGCCGTGGAAATCCTTCCCATGGTAAAAGCAAACCAGACTGTCATTATTCTTCATCAAATGTTGTTGGAACTGAAAACAGATCTTGCTGGTCTCCCCTCAATGCCTGCTTTTCAGCCACTCAATGTAAACGACATTATGCATCCAGTTTGCTAAGTGAAACGCCCCAATTATTTTGCTTTCCTTTTTTCGTTAGGTTTGGTTTACTAGCGACACAGCTGGACACATGTAGGGAACATGGAGGTGATAATACTGAAAAACGGCCGGTGCTTTGCTGTTTCTCAACTATTGAAGGACCCTCCCTAGTAAATACTGAGTTTGTGAAGTGGAAAAAGTGGAAGTTTCGAACCACGCAAATCCTTAGCAATATCTTTTTTTTTTCTCTCCCCATTTCCTTCCAGCATAGCATAGTGGCCATGAGCACACACTCTAGATTTAGACTGCTTGGGTTGGAATTCCAGCTCTATCACTTATGAGCTGTGCAACTTTGGGTAAGTTACAGTACCTCTCTGTGCCTGTGTCTGCACCAAAAGAATAGAGACATTAATACTGCTTTGTTCATAGCATTTGCTGGAGAATTAGGTAGATTAACAGTTATGAAACTCTTAGAATAGTGATGGCAGGTCCAAAGTGCTATATAAGTATTTTAAAATAAATCTAATTACAGAGGATGATATCAGAGGTGTGTATGGCTACATCTACCCAGGGTGAACCCTGACATGCCTGCCGAACTACCAGCATTGGAACCAGTTGATCTTTTTTTTTTTTTTAATCTTTTTCATCCGTCTCTTCCGAGGGCAAAGTTTTCCTAGGCTCGCCTCCCCACCCTCCAAGGGCCTCCAGGTCTGAAATAATCTGTTGGGATCCCATATGATACATAATGAAACATGTTGATAAAAGCCACCTAGCCTCTTCTAGACACTAGCTTCTTGCCTGGAGCATTTCTTTGGTTGGTTGGTTTTTGGTTTTCTCCTTCTACCTGTGCTTGACTTCCACTCCTAACCACTGAGGCTGATCTGGCCTTTTAAAAACATATATATCATTTTACAGATTGGACCCTCACATCAGTTTCGAGAAGAGTCATGTGTAAGTGACCATGACGTTAATGATTAACTATAACCCTCTGTTATCAGACTGTAAGGGTAAAAGAAAGCAAGACATTATAAACACAACACTTTTCAAGACCTCGTAATTAACTAAAGCAGTTTTTTCCCCTCTTGTTTTTTTTTTAAACAAGTTGGAGATATAATTCACATACCATACAATTTACCCCGTTTACCCAGTTCAGTGCTTTTTAGTATATTCAGGGTTGTCCAACCATCACCACAATTTTACAACATTTTCATCACCTCAAAAAAATAAAAACCCAAATCCTTTAGTTACTGCCGTCTTATCTCCCCAAGACCCCTAGCCCTATGCAACCACTGGTCTAGTTATTGTTGTACAGATCCTTCGATTCTGGACATTTCATATGAATGGGATCATATAATATGTGGTCTGCTGTGACTGGATTCTTTCACCTAGCCTAACGTTTTCAAAGAGCATGGATCAGTACTTCATTCCTTTATGCACAAATAATGTTCCTTTGTGTGGATAGACTACATTTTGTTTAACCACTGATCAGTTTCCAGTTTTTCGCTATTGTGAATAACGCTGCTATGAACTCTTGTGTACAAATTTATGTTTTTATTTCGCTTGGGAACATACCTGACGGTGGAATGATAACTCTATGTTTAACCATGTTAAGGGACTGTCAAACCGTTTTCCAAAGTGGCTGCACCATTTTATACTCCCACCAGTAGTATATCAGAGTTATGATTTCATCACATCCTTGTTAACACTTGTTATTATCTGTATTATGCAATAGTTAAGCGCTCAGCTTCTAACCAAAAGGCTGATGGTTTGAATCCACCCAGCGGCTCCAGCCCTGTGGGTGAAAAGATCTGGAGATCTGCCTCTGTAAAAATTACAGCCTAGAAACCCCTCTGGGGCAGTCAACTCAAGGTCAACTAACAACAAGTGGGCATGAAGTGGTGTCTCATCGTGGGTTTGATTTATTTTCCCCGATGGTTAGTGATGTCCCCCATCTTTTCAAGTGCCTGTCGGCCATTTGTATGTCATCTTTGGAGAAATGTCCATTCAGTTCCTTGACTTTTTTTTTAATTATTATTTTATTGTGTTTTAGGTGAAAGCTTACGGTGCAAATTAGTTTCTCACTAAAAAATTTATACGCAAATTGTTTTGTAGCATTGGTTGCAATCCCTGCAATGTGTCAGCACTCTCCTCCTTTCCCTTTCCACCCCATTTTCTCCTTCTCAGTTTGTCCAGTTTTCCTGTCCTTTCCTGCCTTCTCGTCTTTGCTTTAGGGCAGGTGTTGTCCATTTGGTCTTGTATATTTGATTGAACTAAAGCACATCTTCAGGTGTATTATTGTTTGTTTTATAAGCCTGTCTAATCTTTGGCTGGAAACCCCGGTGATGTAGTGGTTAAGAGCTACGACTGCTGACCAAAGGATCAGCAGTTCGAACCCACCAGGTGCTCCTTGGAAACCCTGAGGCAGTTCTACTCTGTCCTATAGGATCGCTGTGAGTTGAAATCGACTCGATGGCACCTTTTTTTTTGGTAATCTTTGGCTAAAAGGTAGACTTTGGGAGTGGCTTCAATTCTGAGTTAGCAGGGTGTCCAGGGGCCACATAGTTTTAACTAAAACAGTTTTAATGTAAGAATCACAAGATTTCATTTAGACATGCAAATGGTATCCTAAGTCTCATGAAACACACTTGGGCCAAAGCAGAAAATAATTTTATTTCCCTTATGATTGAATCCTTTTTTTTTTTTTTAATGAGATGCATCTGTAATAGAAAAAAGTTAAACAAGAACTCAGAAAGTCTTTTTTTATTTAAAAAGATTCTGTATTTGGAAGTTAGTAGAAAGGAGTTATAGTAAAGATTACTATTGACTGCAAATTCTATTTCTGTTTCTTATTTCAGTCATATTAATTTTGAGCAGAATAAATACATTTATTCAAGTGTATCTCCAGCAATTTTAGTGATTTAACAGAACCAGTCTGAATTTTTCAAAATGAAGTATTTATTGAATTTTAGAATCTATTAGTCCCATTTCTTCATCTTTTGGATGAAAACTTGAAACTCACAGAGGTAGCAAAGAGCACACAGTTAAGTGACAGCAAAGCATAAGGACTAATTTTTCAAGAAACTGTAGAAGAAAAAAATGTCTAAAACTTGCCTTTTGAGTTCTTTTCTGTTTTATTTATAGTAAATATTTGTACTGCTTTAAAAATAGTCAATTGTAAAAATTGGTTTGATAATAATTTACATTAAAGAGAAAATTAAAACAGCTTGGATTTTATGGCAAATGATGAATAGAAGGAAGAAAATAAAATTATTACTTTTAATCCATCTACAGATCTTGGCAATTAAAATGTGAAAGCCTTATGGAGAGGAACTTCAAAGAATGTTTTGATTTAACTTATATTTTTGGAAGGCAAAATAAGGAATACAAAGATGGATAGAACACAATTCGAGGACTGTATTGTCCAGAAATGAAAATAAGAAAAGTATATAGAAAACTACAGTACAAAGAAAAAAGTTAAAAATTCACTTCAGGGGTATAAACAAAGTGTTGTAGGGAATCACAGAATGGCTGTGGGCTGAAGGGCTAGCCAGAAATCTCTCTATACTGTCTATAATTGATGACTTCTAAGTGTGTATCTCCAGCTGAACTTTCCCTTGAACTCCTGACTCATACATCTAGCCACCAACTAGACATCTCCACTTGGATATCCAACTTACCATGTTCAAAGCTCACCTTCCAACCCTGCCCCAAATACCTGCCCCACCAGTCTTTTCCATCTCAGTTAACAGCAACTCCATCCTTCTAGCTGTCAAGTCTCAAACCTTGGTGTCATCCTTTCCTCCTTTCTTTGTCTCACACACCACACCTCTTCCATAAGGAAATCCTGTTGACCCTACCATCGGTATTTATCCAGAATCTAACCACTTCTTCACTCCTACCATCCTGGTCCAAACTACCATTATTTCTTGCCCAAATTATTGAAGTAGCCTACTAGTGATCTACTTGCCTCCACCCTTTCCATGCCCCCTAGGCTTTTCTCAACACAACACAGATCACATCACATTACTCATTGTTGAGAAAACTCCTATGTCTCCCCCATTTCTCTCAAGGGCCTACCTGACCTGCTCCACCCCAGCCTCATCTACTACCCTCTCCTCCCTGATATGCTCCAGCCATGCTAGTCTCCTTGCTATCCCTCTTACATGCTACCAGACTCCCATTTCAGGGCCTTTGCACTGGCTTTCCTCCCTAACTGGACTGGTCTTCTCTCAGATAGCTTCATGGTTTACTCCCTAATCTCCTTCAACTCTGATCAAATGTCATCCTCTCCATAGGACCTATTCTGACGTTCTATTTAAAATCACAATTCATCCCTCAACACTCCTGACCCCCCTTATAGGCTCTATTTTTTTTTTTTTTCATTAAAAAAAAAAATTCTAGCACTTACCATATTTTAGCATACAATATAATTTATTTCTTCCTTTATTTATTATGTGGTTTATTGTCTACAACCCTCTACTAAAAGGTAAGTTCCAAGAGGGTAAGACTCTTGTTTGTTTTGTCGTTCACTGCTGTAGCCCAAGTGCCTGGCACGTAGTAGCCACTCAATAAACATTTGTCAGTAAATGAATAAGTAGACTCATGGGGGAATTAGGGTCATCCTGAAAAAAAGATGATGGTTAGTAGTCTTTAAACATTCTTGGGTTGCAATCCCTTTTGTGAATGTTGGGATCATTGACTAAAGTATTAGCTTCTCCAAATGGTTTGGGCTTTATCACAGCTTCTCAGGGTAATCAAACTTATATATGGCGGCTCTGATGCAACTGTTCCAGCCAATAAGGGGTAAGCTTTTTATGACCTAACCTCAGAAATCACATAGCAACAGTTCTGCCATACTGAAGCAACCACAATCTGTCTCCATTCAAGGAGCGGGAACGTAGACCCCTTACCTCTATGGAAGAGCGTCAAAGAATAGTGTGGCCATTTTTTCTTAAAACAGCACACTCTGACAAGTATAAGAATCTCTTCGGAGAGTGAAGGACAGATTATTTACTACTGATTTTTCCCCTGTAGGTGAGAGACGTACAATTTGAATACCATTTGTTCGAAGTCTGATGTTATCAAGGACTATACTAAAGCCTTCATAACCATTTTCTTTAAAACTTATTTCTGCTTGTGATATGGGTATTGTTATTTCTATTACAGTTTGCACTCGACTGCTAACCTAAAGGTTGGCAGTTCACATCCACCCAAGCTACCACTTCCTTTAGGATGACAATCAAGAGGACACTATTAAGCAATTCTACTCTGTAACACATGGGGTCACCATGAGTCAGAACCAACTCGACAGCAACTACCGATAACAACAATAATTTTACAAATGGGGAAATTGTAGCTCAAAGAGATTAAGGAATGTGCCACATCTGCCAAGGCTAATAAGTAGTAGAGATGGGATTTGAACCTACATGTGATTGACCTCCACTCCCATTCTCTCCCCATTTATAATATGATGCTTTGCCTTCCACCCTCCAGTATTACTATTGTGTTAGCAAGATGTCTTAGATGCCTAGGACTGCTTTAAAAAACACACAAAGTTAATGGCTTTAAAGAATAGGAATTTTATGTCTCATAGTTCTGGAGACTAGAAGTTCAAATCAGGAAATCAAGCGTATTGATTCCTTCTGAGAGCTCTGAGGTGAATCTCTTCAGTGCCTGTTGCTTAGCTTCTGGTGGCTTCTGGCAATTCTTGCTGTTCCTTGGTTTGTAGCTGCGTCTGCCTCTGTTGTCACAGGGTTGTTCTTTCTCTGTCTCACTCTGCTTGCCTTTTCTCTTTTATAAGACACCACTCAGACACCATTAGGACTCACCCTGTTCATGTATGACCTCTGTGTTCACTGACAAGATCTTCAAAGATCCTATTTCCAAACAAGGTCACATTCACAGGTACTAGGAGTTAGGGCTTCAACATATCTTTTCAGGGGACACAATTCAATTCATGTCAGAATATAATATGTGTGGAAAATTGTAGAACAATGCCCTCACAAAAATGTAATTAAGTGTTAATTGTGTGAAACAAAGGATAGGATTAATAGAAACAGCTCATGTTTTGAAGGACTTTAGAATCTATATGTTGTTGTTGATGTGTGCCATCAAGTCCATCCCAACTCATAGTGACCCTATTTGACAAAGTAGAACTGCCCCATAGGGTTTCCTAGGCTGTCATATTTATGGGAGCAGATTGCCAGGTCTTTTCCTCCATGAAGGTGATGGGTAGGTTTGAACTGCTGACTTTCAGTTAGCAGTCAGGTGCTTAATCATTGTGCCACCAGGGTTCCTTAGAATCTATATAGATACCATTAATACAAGCAGAAAACTGTTGGGACTAGACCTTGAAAAATGGGGTGAAAGTTGGACAACTAACTATAAACTAAATAATTAACAGGGCACAATCAAATTATTCATAGTTCACAGTTCTTCAGCCCCAGTTAAAAACTCTTCAAAAAGTTTGCCTTTGTGAGAGTGGATTATTCTTATTAATCTAAACTGAGTTGTTATATTGCTACATGTGTTAGGTCTCTGTGACTACAGATGAATTGTCTCTGGCGACAGAGTGAATGGGTCCTTTCAAGGGTTTTGAGTGAGAGCATTTCCTAAATAGTATCCATGCCTTTGCCTTTGGAATAGGCTGTGGACCTCATGTTACCTCACAAGGTGAGGAGATGACTCCCAGAGTGGTGAATATATGGTCATATGGGCAGGCCAAAACCTAGCCATGTTTGTCTTTTTTTGCCACCAAATCCTGAGGATCATCGCAACAGAAAGAATGTTACAATGAAATTTGGATTGATAGAGGGGAAGGAAAGGATAACTCCTAAACAAGTAACCTATCTTGTACCTTCTTTATGCCAGTCAAGATTTCATCATCTCTTTCTTGTTAATCTAAACATGTCAATCTAGGGATCTAAAGAGATTATCTCCAGTATCTCTTCAGGTTAGAATAACAACCTGAAAAGTAAAAAACAGACATACTTAATCAATGTTTACTTGAAAAATTGATTTTTTAGCCTTGACACAGAGCACCATTTTAGTAGACAGCTCTAAGTCCTGGTAGCATTTGAGCACTCCTCCTTGACACCTAGCAAAATGGCATCAATTACATTTTGTTGCAAGAATTTTCTTCCCATGTTCTGGTCCTTTCCAGGACCTCCTCCCCCTGAAATGGCAAAGGGGAACATAGGAATGGACCCATTTTAACTTGCAAGATAACATTTCAGCTTTTGTATCATTTGGCAGAGCACCTACCTCAAGGCTGAATACATAGAAGAGTCTCAATAAATGCTGGTAGAATTGCATCAAACCCTAGCCCAGCCAAAATTAGACTTTATTGGATTTCATAGGAGAATTTTAGAATCAAGGTAGCATTGAAGCAGTCTGGGTTGGGGAGGTAATTTTCCTATACCTATCCTTTTTTTATACTGTTGTGGATTGAATTGTGCCCCCTAAAAATATGCATTGTAAATTCTAACTCCTATACTTGTGGAAGAGAACCCTGGTGGCACAGTGGTTAAGGGCTACAGCTACTAACCAAAAAGTTGGCAGTTCATATCCACCAGCTGCTCCTTGGAAACCCTGTGGGGCGGTTCTACTCTGTCCTATAGTGTCACGATGAGTCTGAATCAACTTGATAGCAACATGTTTAATGGGTTTTATACATACAGACATAATCTCATTTGGGAATACGGTTTTCTTTGTTAAAGAGGCCATATCAATGTAGGGTGTGTCTTAAACAATCACTCCTGAGATATAAAAGGTGCAGATTAGGCATAGGAGCAAGTAAGCCAATGAGGGAAGATAGATGCCACATGAACCAAGGAACTGAGGAACAGAAACTGAGAAGAGTCAAGGATCTTCCTCCAGACCCGACAGAGAAAGAAAGCCTTCCTCTAGAGCCAGCACATGGAATTGGGACTTCTAGCCTCCTCAACTGTGAGAAAATTTGTTTAAGCCACCCACTTGCGGTGTTTCTATTATAGCAACACTAGAAAACTAAGATAAATATATATATGTAAGGTTGCCATTTTAGCCATTTTTAAGTATACAACTCAGTGACATCAATTACATCCACAGTGTTATACAATCATCTATTTCCAAAGCTTTTCATCAACCCCAAATAGAAACTCTATACTCATTAAGCAGGGTCCCTGGGTGTGGTGCAAATGGTTAACACGTTCAGCTGCTAACCAAAAAATTGAAGGCTTGAGTCAACCTAGAGGCACCTAGAAAGAATGACCTGGTGATCTACTTTCAAAAAATCAGTTATTAAAAATATGGCACCTTAGGTAAACGTATGATAACAACTCCCTGACAACAAAATTCAAGAAACAAAGTAAAACAGACACAGAAAACGACCTCAGGTCCCAGAACATCGAATGCAGAGTTCAAGAAGCAGACTGAGCACCTTGGAACGTATGGCAGAAGAGGCCTGCAGGAAAACAGATTCTCAGATCAACTGCGCCCTGACAGCCGGCATGGAGCAGCATGGCCATTTTGGGATGGCATCAAACTACAACCCAGAGTGAGGAGTCCAAGAAAGCAACCACAAAGAGCACTGCTGGTGGCAGAGATTCTGGGCAGACAACCCCAAAAAGAAATGACATGGCATGCTAGGGATGGGGTACCCCTGGGTGGGGGGAGGGAGCTTGAGAGTGGCACAAGTTTGAAATCAGGGAACCACAGGGAAATGCCTCTAGAGCAAACAAAACAGACTGACTGAGTCATTGGAGCCTCAGAGAAAGTATAGAGAGAGTGCACATTTGCAGGGGAGTAAAGGGGAAGAACTGAGAGGTGGGTGGATGAGAGCTCCAGCCGTTCTGGTGAGTGCAGTAAGGGAAAGAGCTGGAATTAGTGGAGTCACCCAGCCATTTATACCGGAGCCACCCAGCGAAAAGTCAGCCCACAGTGTAACAACTAAAGCCCCTCTCCCAGAACCAGCTCAGTGCAAGGAGTCACCCCAGTACCATTTGCATGAACGTGTGCCCTGAGGCACAGTTGACAAAGCCAGGGTGCACAAGCCTGGCCACACCTGCCACTCCTTTCCTGAGATGCAGGAGGCCCTAACAGATACATGCAAGCCCACCTCTCCCTGAGGCACAGGAGACCTGTGCTGAAGGGTATAAGCCCAGCCACCCCCACCACTCCCTGCCTGAGGAGGAGGAGGCCCACTGTGATGTGTGTAAACCCAACCATGTCCACCACTCCCTCCCTGCACCATATTCAAATCTGGCCCGGGGTACAGGAGCCCCATGACTGCTCCACCCCCCACCCCAGCCACCCTACCCACTTGGAGACCAGCAGTGAGAAGACGCAAATAACCAAAATAAGAAATGAGTGACATTACAACAGAACCGACAGAGCTATAAAGGATCGTAATAGAATATTTTTTTTAATAGAATATTAGGAAAAATTGTATTCCAACAAATTTGAAAACCTAGAAGAAATGGAAAAATTTCTAGACACACAACCTGCTTAAACAACCACAAATAGAGGTAGAAAATTTGAACAGAACCATAATAAAAGAAGAAATTGAAGATGTAGTACGAAAAAAAAAAAAAAAAAAACTTCCAACGAAAAAAGCCCCAGCCCAGACGGCTCCACTGTAGAATTCTACTAAACACTCAGAGAAGGATTGACACCAATCCTATTCAAACTATTCCAGGAAATAGAAAAGGAGGGAGTACTCCTGAATTTGTTCTGTGAAGCCAGCATAACCTTGATACCAAAGCCTGGCAAAGACACCACTAAAAGAGAAAATTACAGCCCAAGATTCCTCATGAGTATAGATAACAAAATTCTCAACAAAATTCTAGCCAACAGAATTTGACAGCATATCAAAAATAATAATAACATCATGATCAAGTGGGATTTATACCAGGGATGTAAGGATGGTTCAACATTAGAAAATCAATCAATGGACTTCACCACACAAATAAAACAAAGGAAAAGAATCACATGATCTCAATTGACTCAGGTAAGGCATTTGGTAAAATCCAACACCCTTTCCTGATAAAAACTCTCAGCAAAGTAGGAATAGAAGGGAAATTCCTTAACATAATTAAGGGCAAATATATAAAACCAACAGCTGACATTGTTCTCAACGGAGAAGGATTGAGAATATTCACCTTGAGAATGGGAACAACACAAGGATGCCCTTTATCACCACTCTTATTCAATATTGTACTGAAAATCCTAGCTAGAGCAATAAGGCAAGAAAGGGAAACAAATTGGAAAGGAAGAAGTAAAACTATTCTCATTCACAGATGACATGCTCCTATACATAGAAAACCTCAGAGACTCCACAAGATTGTTACTGGAACTAATAGAAGGATTCAGCAAAGTGGCAGGGCACAAGATCAGTACACAAAAATTGGTTCAGTTCCTCTACACCAACAAGGTAACCTCTGAAAAGGAAATCAAGAAATCAATACCATTGGTCATAGCCCCCCAAACGATAAAATATCTAGGAATAAACCTAACCAGGGACATAAAAGACTTACACAAGGAAAACTATAAAACACTACTGCAAGAAACTAAAAGAGATCTACATAAATGGAGAAACATTCCATGTTCATGGATTGGAATACTTAGCATTGTGTGGTGGTATGGTGGGCCTATGAAACGGTGTGGCATGTGGAAGGCAGTTGGAGGACCTGGAGATGAGACTGGAAAAGCAGACAGAGGCCAAAGCCAGGAGATTCTTGAATGACATGCTGAAGAGCTGAGAGTGTATTGGTAGGTGTTGATTTGGTAAACCATAAGCAGGGAAGTAATATCATTTTTGATTTCTTAGAGGATAGTACTGGCATCACAAGACTCAGGGTTTCTAAATGACTGGAGATGTTTCTCAGTCATAGTTAAGACCAAAGCATCTTCTAGTTTCTGACTTGCTGATTATCAAACTAATGAACAAGTGAATGAACTTGTAAGCAAGCTGGTAAAGATGATTGCAAACATTTAGAAATATGAAGTAGCCTGTGGCAGGTGTTCAGTAAGTGTTTGGACAAATGCTGGCCCTGGGAAAACAACTGTTCTTGTGTAGAGGTGTTCCTTTTTAGGCCACTCAAAAACACACAGAGCCAGCGAACCCTTGCTATGCAAACATAAAGTTAATTCATTCAACAAATATTTATAGAGCGTTTACTCTGGCTTTGCAGATAAAGAGTTAAAACGCCCCCAGCTCTCATGATCTCACAATCAATATATAAGCAATATGTAAACCAGAAAATATCAGAGTAATAAATGCAAATAGAAAATAAAACATGGCAATGTGAAAGAAAGTGTGTGAGGGGTATTTGAGGTTGGGTGGTCAAGGAAGGCCTCACTGAGGAGGTGGCATTTGACACTGAACTGTGGGAAATCTGGAGGATGAGAAGTCCCAGCTCTGAGCTTCTGCCAACACCTTGGGGAATAAGCCTGACCTGTTGACAAGGCAGTGAGAATGGAAAACAGGCTATATGACGAGATTCAAGAAGCATAGAGGGAGAAGCCTTGTCATTTAAGGCCTTGGAGTCCCTGGGTGGTGCAAACAGTTAACACATTCAGCTGCTAACCCAAAGGTTGGAGGTTCGAATGCATCCGGAGGTACTTTGGAAGAAATACCTGGGGATCTGTTTCTAAAAAATCAGCCGTTGAAAAACCTACTCCGAACACATGAGGTTGCAATGAGTCTGAATTGACTCAACAACAACTGGTTTTTTTAGGCCAAGCTAAGAAGTTTGGGTTTTGAAATACAAACAGAAGCCACTGGGGGCTTTTAAGCAGAGCATGACATTATCTAATTTCCACTTAAATCAGGGTTTCTCAACTTTGGCCCTATTGACATATGGTCTGGGTAATTCTTTGTGGTGGTAGCTGTCCTGTGTATAGAAGGATATTTAGCAGTCCCTGGCCTCTACCCACCAAATGCAGTAGCATACTTTCACCCCATTTGTGACAACCAAAAATTACTCCAGACATTGCCAAGTGTTTCCTGGGTAGGGACGAAATTCCCCTACACACACACACCCACACCATTGAGAACCCCACTGGTTTAAATGAATCACTCCTCTCGCTGTGGTGAGGAGAAATTTTTGTATTTCTACTCTATTAAGTGGAAGCCAAAAGACCAGTTAGAAGGCTGTAATAAAGTCCAGGCAAGAAAGGATGCTAGCTTCCAACTGCAGGAAGGAAGAAATGGATATGTCTTGGAGGATTAACTGATTCACAGTTCACAGGGTGTATTGATTGTCTTAGGACTCTCTAGAGAAACAGAACTAGTAAGATAGATAGGTGGGTGGGTCAGTTGGTGGTAGGTAGTAGATACCAAAAACCCATTGCCATCCAGTCGATTTCGACTCACAGTGTCCCTATAGGATAGAGTAGAACTGCCCCATAGGATTTCCAGAGGGGCTGGTAGATTCAAACTGCTGAACTTTTTGTTAGCAGCTGTGGCTCTTAACTGCTGCACCACCAGGGCTCCATATATCTATATACATAGATCTGCATATAGATCTATATATATGCCCAGGTGTCACAGGGGTAAAGCGCTCGGCCATCAATCAGAAGGTCAGCAGTTTAAACCCACCAGCTGTTTCATAGGAGAAAGATGTGGCAGTCTGTTTCCGTCAACATTACAGCCTTGGAAACCTTATGGGGCAGTTCTGCTCTGTCCTACGCTACGAATGAGAATAAACTTGACGGCAACAGGTTTGGTTATATGTATATATACAAAGAAAGAGAGAAAAATTTATCCCGAGGAATTGCCTCACTCGATTGTGGGGATGGTAAGTCCAAAATCATAGGTCAGAAGACAGGCTGAAAATTCCAGCAGTCATGTGTCCCAAATGGCTAAGTCAGACAGGGGAGACAGAGGAATTCTGGGAAAATGTCTATTTACAGTCTGGAGGCAGAATCCTCCCTAAGGAAACGTCCAGTTTGGCTTTCAGGCCCGCCTACATTATGGAGGTAATCTCCTTGAGGTAACCGATTTAAATGCTAATCACATATAAACACTTCATAGAAACATCTAGACTGGTGTTTGGCCACATAACTGGGCACCATGGCCTAGCCAATTTGATGCATGAAATTAACCATCACGTGGATGGGTTGGAAATGTGGATATAAGGGAAAGATGAAAATCAAAGATGGTTTGTATCTGAAGCAATTTAGTGAAGAGTGATATCGTTCATTGACTTGGCGGAAGATGATAGAGGATTCAGTTTGGGTGGGGGAGCACAGAGCGAAAGGGAATTCAGGTGTTCTGATCTGGATGTGCTAGTTTGGAATATCTATTACACACTCAAGGGGGAAAATCAGGGAAGCTATTAGTTGTAGAAATGTAGAATTCAAAAGAAAGGTCAATGGTAGAGAGAGAACTTTTAGAGTCTCTGGCATATAGATGGTATTTAAAGCCAGGGTCAAGATAAGATTTCTGAGAGAGAGAGAATAGAGTACAAAAGAAGGGGTCTGTTATGAATTGAATTGTGTCTACTCAAAAATATATAGTAAATAGTAACACCTATGAGATTAAAAAAAAAAATCAAACCCATTGTGGTCAAGTCAATTCCAACTTATCATGGCCCTATACAACAGAGTAGAACTGCCCCATAGGGTCCCCAAGGCTGCCATCTTTAAGGAATCAGACTGCCACATATTTCTCCTGAGAAGCACCTGGTGGGTTTGTACTGCCAACCTTTCGGTTAGCAGCCTAGCGCTTTAACCAGGGCTCCTTTAATGACTATACCTGTGGTTATAATCCCATTTGGGAATGGGTGCTGTTTGTTATGTTAATGAGGCAGTATTAGTGTCTGACGTGTCTTAAATCCATCTCTTTTGAGATATACAAGAGCAGATTAAGCAAGCAAGCAAGCAAAGATAGGGGAAGATCGATGCCAGACCACATGAAGATTGCCAAGGAACAGAGAAAAAGAAGCTGAGAAGAGACAAAGACATTTCCCCAGAGCCCACAGAAAAAGAAAGCCTTCCTTTGGAGCCAGAACCCTGAATTCAGGCTTCTAGCCTCCTAAATGTGAGAAAATAAATTTGTTTATTAAAGCCACCCACTTGTGGTATTTCTGTTACAGCAGCACTAGATGACTAAGACAGGGTCCAGGACTGAGCTTGGGGTCCACCACACTTAATATGTCTGCCAGACAAGAAGCCAGCCTAGGAAATCAAGAAAGAGGGTTCTGTGAAGAACAAGAGTTCAAAAAAACAGTGAAGGATGTTAGAAAGCACATGAGAGAGCTTCACACTTTTGAGAGGTTGCTTTTGTTGAGCTAGAAAGATAAAAAAAAAAAAAAAGGGGGGTGATAAATAGTTCCCAGATATCAGAATAAACAGCCATATTAGTGTTGAGAAGTTCTAAATATTTCTCCTTCTCTAATCATTTTTTGGCTACAAATTCAGTCTGTAGGCCAGTTGCCTGATGTTCTAAAGTACTTAAAGAATTAATTGTTTCATAGTCTTAAGACTCGCATTTTTGGATATTGTTCTCTGGTGATTGAAAAGGGACTCTAAAAATCCCTTCTTTTTACCATGGACCATGTAACCTTGCAGGTCCTTCAGTGCTGTTATGGGATACCATCAATAATTTGAACTATGTCTAGATAGAGAAACCATTTTTCCTTGTCATGGTTTGATGTCCAACCCCAGCTGATAGGGGACTAATAGGCAGAAAAAGAATGTACCAGAAGTCACAGTAGCTCACAGATGAGAAGCCAGAACAATGCTTGGCTAGATATGGAGTACCTGGTTGGGAACTATCACATATTAAATTTAAACAAAAAAAAGTGAGGAAGGCTTATGATTACGTTAAGTCCTTGGGTAGGTTTCAGTATTTCAGACCACTGGCAGACACAGTAAAGCCCAAATTGGAATCTTACTTTGCCTCCAGAAGACCAAGAAGAGGCAAGAACAGGGTTGAATGGTCAAGGTGGCAGGGCTGGATGGACATAGCTGGATGTGGAGCCAGGAACTGTGATCAGCATCTAGCAAGCAGAGTCAGGCACGCAGGTACATTTAGGCAGTATGCTCAAACCCTGCACAAAGGAACATAGGAAACGGGAATCAGGGTTCTAGAATTGGGAACAAGTTGGCAAGTCTCAGAACCAGTTGTCCCAGGGGAGGACTTTGCAGCAGGAAACAGAGGTTGGGTAACTGAGGAGCATCTAAGGGTGAAGGTAGGGTTAAGAAAGTTCAACAAGAGATGATAAAGTGTAGTGGAACTAGCAATAAAACCCAGTGTTGTCGAGTTGATTCCGACTCATAGTGACCCTATAGGACAGAGTAGAACTGCCCCATAGAGTTTCCAAGAAGCGCCTGGTGGATTTGAACTGCCGGCCCTTTGGTGAGCAGCTGTAGCTCTTAACCACTATGCCACCAGGGTTTCTGAACTAGCAATACCCAAAAACCCAATGCCATTGAGTCGATTCCTAGGAGGTTATTTCCATGCCTAGGCTTGAATGTTGAGAGGGAAGAAACAGTTACCTGGTTTTGGAGAGCACAGATGGATGGCCACTGGGCAGAACCTGGGGCCTTCAGTAACAGAACACAGCCAACCTCCTGCCCCAACTGGGAGGACATTGAGGAATAAACATCTCAACCTCAGCCTCTTTTTACCCACCAATCAATCTCCAACCAGAAGCCAGAGGAGATGGCAGCCTCCTGGGACAAGAAGAGTTGAGAGAGATTCTAGAGGGGCAAGTGACAGACTTTTCCCGCAAGCCCCCTCCGGCATGGATGAATTCATCCTAACATTGGTGTTCTGCTCTTCAGAGTAAAAAAGGTGTCTTTCCCCAGGTACTAACGATTTTAGCAGAAATATAGCTACACTGAGCAGATCTAACGTTGACTTTGCCTAGGAAAGAGCTACATGAGCAGATCCAGAAAAACACCATAGGGAAATCTGTATGGTTAATTTATGTTTCTTCCTTTTTTTTCTTACTGGGTACCTTTTCTGAAACCCAAACCAAAAAAAAAAGAAAAAACCCATTGCTGTTGAGTTGATTCCAACTGATAGCTGCCCTTTAGGATAGAGTAGAACTGTCCCGTAGGGTTTCCAAGGAGTGACTGGTGCATTCAAACAGCCGACTTTTCGGATAGCAGCCATAGCACTTTAACCGCTTGCCACCCGGGCTCCTTCTGAAACCCACTACTTTTTTTTTTCTATTGTGCTTTAAGTGAAAGTTTACAAATCAAGTCAGTCTCTCATAAGAAAACTTACATAGACGTTGGTATGTACTCCTAGTTGCTCTCCCCCTAATGAGATAGCACACTTCTCCTCTCTACCCTGTATTCCCTGTGTCCATTCAGCCAGCTCCTGTCCCCCTCTGCCTTCTTATCTCGTCTCAAGACAGTAGCTGCCCACGTAGTAGTCTACTTGAGCCAAGAAGCTCACTCCTCACCAGTATCATTTTCTGTTTTATATAGTCCAGGCCCAATCCCTGTGTGAAGGGTTGGCTTTGGGAATGGTACCAGTCTTGGGCTAACAGAAGGTTTGGGGACCGTGACTTCCAGTATCCTTCTAATCTCAGTCAGACCATTAAGTCTGGCCTTTTTACAAGAATTTGAGGTCTGTATCCCACTGCTCTCCTGCTCCCTCAGGGCTTCTCTGTTGTGTTCCCTGTCGGGGCAGTCATCGGTTATAGCCGGGCACCATCTAGCTCTTCTGCTTTCAGGCTGATGTAGTCTCTGGTTTATGTGGCCCTTTCTGCCTCTTGGGCTCATTACCTTGTGTAATGATAACTTGTGTCTTTAGTGTTCTTCATTCTCCTTTGCTCCAGGTGGATTGAGACCAACTGATGCATCTTAGATGGCTGATTACTAGTGAGAAACCCACTACTTTTTATTTAGTGCAGGAAGCACTGATTATCTTCCTGGCTGAACAGCCTTTACTGAAAACTTACAGCAGCAAGAAATAAACCAGGTTGTCAGCAATGAAAAATCATTACGCCATGTTGCTAGGCACCAAAACTGTGTTACCGATCTACAAGGGGGAAAATAAGGCTTGGAAAATTATCTTTTATTAGCATATTCCACTTCTGAAAAATCATTAACTTCCAACAAGGCACTGAATATAGAACCCTACACATAGTAGGTGAGCCAGAGCCTTCTCAATAACCATGAATTTCTACCACCCTGTGGCTGGAGCTGAATGACCCCCTAATGATGATCTATCTGTTTCATGTCCAGGGAACAGTGGTGTTATAAGCAACAACACAGCCATCGATCCTTAATGGTGAAGGTTTCCTGGATGAGATGCTGCTGTTGTTGTAATACCAATGGTTACCAACTTATTAAGTAGCTCTGCAATAGTATAACTATTGAGTCACCAAGGTGATCCAATTTAGGGGGTTGTTTGGTTTTTATATAGCAACTCTATAAGACTGAGTAGAACTGCCCCACAGAGTTTCCAAGGAGCGCTTGGCAGATTCGAACTGCCAACCCTTTGGTTAGCAGCCATAGCACTTAACCACTATGCCACCAGGGTTTCCTTAAGGGTCAAAGAAGTAGGTCTAAATAGGGCTGATAAGCATCAGTTAAGTAATGAAAACCTTTGTCTGAAGCAAACTCAGGTCCTTTGGGAGACTCTATTTCTTTATCAATTAATAAAGGTTCACCACCTATTGGGTGATAGTCTGTACAATTCTTTCTAGCTCTAAATTCTCTGACTATGCATAAACATGGACATATGCCAGGACACATGTACCATGATCAAAATTGAGGGCCTGTATGCTCATGGAGGATAATTTTCCTGCTGTGGAAGGAATCCCTGGGTGGCGTAAAAGGTTAAGCAATCAACTACTAGCTAAAAGATTGACGGTTAGAGCCTACCCAGAGGTGCCTTGGAAGACAGGCCTGGCAATCTACTTCTGAAAGGCCATAGCTCTAAAAACCTTACGAACAGTTCTACTCTGCACACATGGGGTAGCTATGAGTTGGAATCTACTCAATGAGAACTAACAACAACAACTCGACCATTTGTGGTCCCTGGGTTAAACAAATGGTAATTAAAGCACATGACTGCCAACTGATAGGCTGGAGGTTCAAGTCCACCCAGAGATGCTTCGAAAGAAAGGCCTGGTGACCTACTTCCAAAAACTCAGCCATTGAAAACCCTGTGGAGCACAGTTCTGCTCTAACAGGTAATAGGGTTATTATGAGTCAGATTCAACTTGATGGAAACTTGTTTTTATGATCTTTTGCCCATACCTTTTTTTTTTTCTTTGGAGAGGCAATGATTAAAAACATGGGCTAGGAAGTCAAACTCCCCACAGCCAAGTCTCTATCTGCCATTTACTAGCTATGTGACCTTGAGGGAAGTTATTTAACCTCTCTGCACTTCAATTTCTTCTTCTATGAAAGAAGGATAATGTTCCACATACCACTTCAGGATTAATGAGGAGCAAATAAGTTCATCCATGTAGAGCTCTTAGAACCATGCCTGGCCCACTGGGAGTACCCCATAAATGTGAGCGCTCAGATGATTATTTTATTGCAAATCTGATGTTGTATTGCACTTGATTAGAAGGAAAACCTCAAAACTCAAGCTATTATTATTTACTCATGTACAATCTGCTATATAAAATATTTTTCCCACTCTACTTTGTATATCTTAACCACATCCCTACTCCCCACCCCCCACAATGCCACTTCCCTGCCTCTCTGTAAGCCCTATCATCACTGCCTAGAACAGTTCTAATGCATAGCACATAGGAGAGACTCCATTAATCCTTGGGGAGTACATGCAGTCCCAAAACCCGTTACGATCCAGTCGGTTCCAACTCATTGCGACCCTGTAGGACAGAGTAGAACTGCCCCATAGGGTTTCCAAGGAGTGGCTTGTGGGTTCGAATTGCCGACCTTTTGGTTAGCAGCCTGAGCTCTTAACCACTGCACCATCAGGGCTCCACATGTAGTCCAGGAGGAGACAATTCCAATTGCTCTCAAAATTTTATTTTTATTATTGTAGAGTATGCTGAAAAAAGGGATTTCTGTCTCTGTAATTACTGGTCCTTTTGGTCTCAGAGAGAGCCTTGCCTTTATGTCACCTTGTGATCCACTCCTTGTCTGGGAAACTGAAGTCCTCCTGGGAGGGTCCACAATGCACATGGTGTTCCTGAATAGTAGAGTTTTTTTTTTTTTTAATCTGGAAACAGGCTTTTGCTGACAGACGTATAAAAGTTCACCTACCCATACAATTCCCCATGGCCTTGACAGCTGTAGAGAGGAAACCACACTATTTCTTTTCGGTTGGCATTA
Source organism: Elephas maximus indicus (assembly GCF_024166365.1). Taxonomy (NCBI): domain Eukaryota; kingdom Metazoa; phylum Chordata; class Mammalia; order Proboscidea; family Elephantidae; genus Elephas; species Elephas maximus. The sequence continues at coordinate 14,212,807 of NC_064845.1, read as the reverse complement.
ATGGAACTTGAACTTTGCTCTCCAGGTCTACCTGTTTCTTATGGTCTCAGGTTGTCCTGACAATTGTTTGGCTTATTCCAACCATTGGGTTTCCCACACCCCTAGTGGAAGCAATTCCAACACAAATAGAGAAGACGTGCAACTCTGAACTCACATTTCCTTCTGGAAAAAATGAGACCTACCAGAGTGTCCTCAGCTAGGCACGGGTCCCATTTCCAACCCCTCAGAGCCTCCAGGGCCTACCAGTATGTCATGTGCAAAAAGTAGAATTAGCGGGGCCTGGGTGGGCTCATTTCACAATAATGAAAAACGCCTTGTTTTTCTTCTATGTAATCTCCTTTCAAATCCATTATGTTCTTTTTTTTATTTTTTTTCTTCCGTGTTGCTTAAGAAATACTGAGTAAGTGATTAATAACCTGTCTTGATTTTAGTTTTTCTCTCACTGGCTTGTAGAGAAATAATGTGACCTACCAATGTTTGGACAAGTAGCACATTGTGCTAATGACATATTCCACTCAGACATGCCCCCACACCATTGAGCTTATCAGTAGTAAAAGAACAGGTATTCCTGGACTTTGTCTAATCGTCCTTTCTCTCCTTTCCTTGTTAGACTAAATATCAACCATATTGAAAAGGGGACTGGACAAAACACTGTTCATTTCAGACCTGTGTTTTTTGCTTGTAAACGCGAGGCAGACAGAGGGAGAAATGTGCAGATAGGCATATAAGGAGGTCAGATAAACAGACCTAATAGAATAGATGCATTCTTACGTGCTAGGCATGACACTGTGTAAATCAGATACTTCTGTATATAAATTACTTTTGTATTTTTACTTAAAGTAAGCTAATAGAAAATAAGGTCTTCTTAAGCAGATAAAAATTACCAACCAGACTTAATGAAGTCATCTGTTATATCATGTTATTTTGTTTAAAATGGGTGATTAATGGTAACTGATGGAGCCCTGGTGGCACAGTGGTTAAGAGCTCAGTAACCAAAACTGAAAATCTCTCTGCTGGTTTAGATAAAGGTTTACTTGGGACTGTAGAGTAAAGGAAACAGGAAGAGACACAATTTCTAAATTGGGTCACGCTCCCCAGATAAGACAATTTGAACTGGGTTAGAGTTATACATGAGAAGAATATGGTTGAAATTTAGAACCCAAATGTTAGAGCTGGAAGGGACCTTTGAGTCGTTAAATCCAACTTACCATTTAACACACAGAGAAAAAGAGGCCCAAAGGTTCCTTCTCTCTGCCTAGGTCACATGGCTCATCAGGTGGCCAGCAATAACCAGAACCCACATTTTTATCTGAGACTCTTCTATTTTTTCCACACTGCTGCCCACAATTTTTTCCTAATCACGATTTTTTTTAATTCAAAAGTATTTAAATAGTACTATATACACACAAGGCACTGAAGTATAGCAATTTAGGTGGCAAGATAGAAAGTGAGAGTTCATCATGTTAGCCATCAAGGTTATGTTTTTCATCTGCAGATGAGAGACAGCTGCAAAGCATTTGATCTTAACAATGACAATTAAAACGAACCTTATTTGAAGTTGCAAAATCGCCAGGTTGCACTAGCACGAGACTCCGGCATGCATGCACCAGGGCCCTTTGCAGATGGCTTACAGACTTAGTTTATGTAGGCACTTTAAGGAACAGATGGAACCCATGGAGTCCCATGGTAAATGTGGATTTATAGCCTCCACAGTCACAAGGCAGAGTGGATCCCTAGGACCTGATGAAGCAGCTGAAGTGATTTGATGCTTCTGAACTGTAAATCACTGGCATAGAATATTCTAACTGAAATTTCCTAAAGGAAATTTTATCCCCAATGGCAACATTGACTTCATTCTGTACCCCTGCCAATGCACCATCAGTGGCTCTCTAACGCCTATGGAAGTCCATTTTCTTTAAACTTCATAAGGATAAATAAGCATTACCCAGAAGGTTAAGAAATTAACCCACGTTAGCCGAAAGGTCCTCTGCTATCATCATAAAACTCAACATAGATAATTATTTTTCCTCCAACATTTGTGTTTTATATGCATGGTATCCACCCCGTCCCCCAATTTATCTGCCCTCTGAATGTTTTAAGGGCTTAAGAGTAGAGAATTAAACTAAAAGAAACTTAAAGCTGAGCTTTGTGAAGACTGTGCTCATGGGTAACTTCAGGGTCTTTAGCTTGTGAAATACTGATAAGAATATGTGTCTTGGTCCCTTACAAGGTAGCATTATAGCATCTCATAAAGAAGCTACTGGAGAAGACCGCAGCTTGGGAGAAAAAAATCCACACATAATATTAAACAAAAGAGATCAATGAGATGAATGCCAAAGCTATTACAATGAATGTAGAATGTACTCTTCGTGGTGGCGTCTTCCCTAATTATTTAAGATCGCTCGTAAAATTGATTTTATGTAAACACAAGAGCGCTCAGCAACAGCCAGCTCCTTGCAGGCAACATCAGTTGTTGGGAATTTATTGACCTGTCGTTCACATGTGTTACTTTACTACCCCTTAATGGTCTGTTTAGATAGTCTTGGTGTGTACAAACTCCCTGCCATCAGCTCCAAGCACCGCTTGTTGACAGGTAGCTGCCACGGAGATAAAATAAGGGACCCCATGCCAGAGTATACAGGGGCACAGAAACATTTGTTATTTTCTAATCAAATACAGGGTTTTACTCAGGAGCTTGAGTGGAAAGTGAGGGACCCATATCTCTCTATTTTCTACCATTTCTTGAACATGGAAAACAGAAAAATGCTGGAGCCAGGTCATAGTTCCAACTCCTACTGCCCATGTGACCATGGGTATGTCAGTTCACATCTTCGAGTCTCAGGTCCATCAGCTATAAAACAGGAAAAATATTTCAATAGCTGACCAATTCCTAAATATTCTTGGGCAAATTTAAGGACAAACAAGGTATAATGTGCTATATATATATATATATATAATATATATAAATGCATGATTAAACACACACATACTCAATTCAGTCAACAGTGTTAGCAAGTTAGCTTGGGAAATACGAAAAGCTATTCTCTGCCTTGCGGGGTGGCTTAAGGGGTAAGAAACTAAGGTACAATCATTACTCTCAAGGAGCTTAGAGTCTAATAAAGGAGATACCACAAGACCCTGTTGTTCATTGACATTATTTCATTGTCGTTAGCTGCCATCGAGTCGGCTCCAGCTCATGGCGACCTTCTGTATAACAGAATAAAACGTTGCCTGGTCCCATGCTATCCTCGTGATTGTTGCTGTGTTTGAGTCCATTGTTGTAACATTTCTGAATTTGGAATACATTTTATAACCAGTGGTATTTCATAGTTTAATGAGAAGAATTTTTTTCTTTCTTAATGGCATATAAAATAACAGTGCCTCTTTCTCTGCAAGCAATGTGGTCTTAGATTCAATAAAATATGGTAGCACGGCCTCACAGGTAACTCTTCTCTAAGGATGAGGGGAGCTGGGGGGAAGAGAAATATGGGCCCCAGAGGCTCCGAAGACTTCACAGAAAAAGTGACTTTGTAAGCTGCATGACTGGAAAATTAATTTTGTACTGGAGAAGAGCTAGTTTTGGAAAATTAATGTTGGACTGGATAGGAACTAGTTTTGAGGGAACGGTAATACATTTTCCAAACATACCATTTTAAAACCCAAGTATTTCCCATTGACTCAAAATAGAAATGTGAAGAAAAGAGTCTAACAACTAATGGGAAGGGGATGGAATGAAGGTAAATGTTGCCTTCCTCCCCACCCACCATCCTCTGCCCCATATAATGGAACAACTAACTCCTAGAGAAGTTCCATGGAGTGATGGAATCCTTGTGTGCAGGGCGCCAGCCATCAGGCTAGAGCTGACACCATCCATACTGTTCTCCAGTCCGTACCCCTTGGGTGAACTCAGCCTGTAATCTAAAACAGAACCTTCAGAGTCTCAGGCTCTGTGGCTGGCCTCCAAAGCGACCCCAACTCGATCCCAGGGCAGAGCAAACAGCCTTAATGCTGGTTTAGTTTTTTGCCAGCCTTTGCTTTCAGGAATGCAATTATGTGGCCATTTCCCTGACCTGGCCCTTGTCATAATGAATCCTTCCTTCCCGTTGAATTATTCCCCCGTCTTTCCTCTAAAAGATTTATCCGGCATGCCAACCTTTAGTGAAAGTTCTTTTGCTAAAGAAAAAATAAACAATCAAGCAAACGGGACTCAAGTGGTCCGAGTTGGGATGAATTCAAGTGGCGTTTCCTGTATTTTAAGAGATCGCAAAATATTTTACAGATAAAGAGGAATGTTGATATAAGTCAAATGCCCAATTATAATAACTGGAGTTCAAAATCCAATTAGTGGCATCTTTTGTCTCCCTCCCTCTACTAATTTTCCCTCCTTCTTGTCCTCTGTATTCCCTCTTTTTGGCTGTATTTATATTTTCTTAGTGTGACATCTAGCCGCAGATTAACTTTTCTACTGTGCATGTTTATGCTCCCCCTCCAACAAAACCCTTATTTCCCACGTTTTGTCTACCTTGACCTTTCCATCTGGTTATTTTTACACTTCTTACACTTCTACCTACTGCTTTATTAGTTTTTCTGTCTTGTTTATTATTTCTTTTCCTTCACTCGGATTTCCATGTTTCTATTTGTTAAGTCTTTCCACATCCCTTGTAAAATAATAATTAGCAAGTCAGGGATACTCCCAACATGATGAGGTATAGGCAAATGAGAAACTGTACTCTGTTGTCATTCAACCAAAAGCAAGCCAAACCCATGGTGACTGAGTCAATTCCGACTCATAGCAACCCTATCAGGCAGAGTAGAACTGCCCCATAGGGTTTCCAAGGCTGTAATCTTTACTGGAGCAGACTGCTACATCTTTTCCCCCACCGGGTGGCTGGTGGGTTTGAACCAATGACCTTTTCATTAGCAGCCAAGAGCTTTAATCACTGCACCACCAGAGCTCCTTCTGTTATCCAAAACCGAAAACCAAACCAGCTGCCATCGAGTCAATTTTCAACTTGTAGAGACCCTGTAGGACGAAGTAGAACTGCCCCATAGAGTTTCCAAGGAGTGACTGGTGGATTCAAACTGCCAACCTTTTGGTTAGCAGATGAACTCTTAATCACTGCATCACCAGGGCTCCCCTTCTTTTATAGTTACTACCCATGCCATACTCATACCCACTGCTGTCGAGTAGATCCAGGCTCATAGCAACCCTATAGTTACTAGGTATTAAAAATAAACTTGACCAAGGCTAATGTTAAACAGCCTTAGGGTTGTTAGCATCGCATTTAGGGGACACTCCCAAGGAGCAGTCTCTTAAAGGAACGTAGTCATCAGCTGAGGGATGAGGATAAATTTAAGAGAGAGGGGGTCGAAGGGAGAGACAGTATTGTGGCTAAATCCTCCCACACCAGACTTTCTGAGTTCAAATACCAACCCCACTGCTCACTTTAGCTGTGCATCCTTAGGAAAGTTACTTCACTGTTCCACGTTTGTAAAATAGAGTGGATAATAATATAATACCTCCCTGACACAGGTTTTGTGAGGATGAAATGAGTGAATATGTTTAAGCAGTTAGAATAGTACCTGGAACACAATAAGAGCCATGTAAGTGTTAAGTATGGTCATCATTTTGCTCAGGTTACTCAAGTTGACATAAGCAAATAGACATTTGGAGAAATACACCTACCCTTTCATGTGTCCATCTGGGATCAAATTAAGAAGGTCCTAAAGCAGTGGCTCTCGAAGTTTAGTCTTTGGACCAACAACGGCAGCATCACCTAGGAGCCTGTGAGAAACAACACGTTTTTCACATCCTACCCCTACCCTAACGACTCTGTGGCAACTAACAACACCCACCCCTATCCTGACCAACTAAATCAGAAATCCTGAGGGTGGAGCTGGGCAATCTGTGGTTTAACAAACCCTCCAGGTGATCCTGATGATGCTAAAGGTTGAGAATCAGGGCCCTGTGGGGGGTATCCTCTCTACAATAAAGGCTGTCTCCAGAATACAGGCTACAAGTGCATCCGTCTCACCACCGTCACCACCAGCAACATGGCGAACCTTTGTGTAGTCCGTGGTCATACCGTTTGGAACAACTTGAGCTGGGAGCAAGCTGTAAGGGCAAGGCAATGTTCTAATTGAGGAATATTAGAATCATCTCTTCATTTGGCCCACAGTGGCAAATGGCTGGTTTCTTTGGGTCCAAAGAATAGGATTCCAAAAGCATACTGAAGACAGTAGGTGAGAAAAGATCAAAACAAAGAGATGTCCTCCATTTTTGTGGAATAGGTAAATAAGACTAGATAGTCCAGACGTAAACTTAAAAATTAATGCCTTTTACCTCTCAAAATGGTTGGGTCACCTGGCAATAAATGTATAGTGACCTGTTTAATGCTTCTAAGTTGTCCCCTTTGGGGTATGTTTGAAACTTTTTGAAGTTGAAACTATTTACTGCAAACTACTATGTTCTCCTTTAGGAATTCCTTGATGGTTGGAGAAGTGCCTGTTTCAGGGATGTGGGCTGGGCAGGCCCATCCATGGGTAGACCCCATGTGGCATTGCCTGTCTCCTGATGAACATAAGGTAATCCACAAGGACCTTTGTTTTATATGGGGGGAGAGTCATATACACCTCCCTCATTAATTGCATCAAGATACTTGTTGTAGAGATGGCCCGGCCAGTAAAGAGACAGTAGGTTAGAGGTCACAGCCTTCACCCATAGGTAGGCTTCTCACAAGTCCTCATAGAAAAACCTAAAGTGGGAGCATCTAAACTAGAAGGCTCGTTGTCCCCAGCTACAATCCGAGAGCGATAATTTCTGAATGTGTACTACTCATGGTCAGTCACTATGAAATTACAAATTCCCTGTGTTTGGTTAGGATATTATATCTTTATATTCAGTTAACCAGCCAGATTGGTTTGGTTATCCCCATTTTATAGATGCAGAAACTGATAATGAGACAGATTATCATAGCAAAAGGCAAAACTAGCCGAAGGACTAGTTGTAGAACCAAGGCGAAAGCCCATGTCTTCTGAATTCCAATCTAGAGCGCTGTACTACGTGGAACTAGGAGCTTGGCAATGCTAAAGAGCATGGTCACCTTTAGTATATAGTGATGCTGTCCAATTGAACTTTCTGTGCTGATGAATATTTTCTATATCTATGTTATCCAACATGGTAACCACTAGCTGAGTGTTATGGATTGAATTGTGTCCCCCCCAAAATATGTGTCGACTTGATTAGGCCATGATTCCCAGTATCGTGTGGTTGTCTCCATTTTCTGAGCTGATGTAATTAACCTCCACTTTGTGATGTGCTGTAATTCTAGCCTCTATTCCTGTGGTTATGGTCTCATTTGGAAGTGAGTTGCCCATTATGTTAATAAGGCAGGATTAGGATTAGATGTATCTTGAGTCACCACCTTACTAGAGGGTGTGACTCAAGTCACTGCTCTTAACCCAGTCAGCACCCTTACCACACTTATTCAAGTCATCCCCTTCCTTGAGTTGTCATACCTTTTATAAGAGATAAAGGAAAGACAAGCAAGCAGAGAGAGGGTGCTCACTACCACCAAGAAAGAAGAGCCGGGAGTGGAATGCATCTTTTGGACCCAGGGTCCCTGTGTTGAGAACTTCCTAGACCCAAGAGAAGATTGATGCCAAGACACATGGAGATCTATAAGGAACACCGGGCCCACAGATGTTGAAAGAAGTAAAGGACTTTCCCTCAGAGCCTACAGAGACAGAAAGCTTCCCCTGGAACTGGTGCCCTGAATTCGAACTTCTAGCCTCCTAAACTGTGAGAGAATAAATTCCTGTTTGTTAAAGCTATCTACTTGTGGTATTTCTGTTATAGCAGCACTAGATAACTAAGATACTGAGGAACTAGATTTTTAATGTTATTCAATTTTAATTAAATTTTAAATAGCTACATGTAGGTAGTGGCTAACATTTTGGATAAAACAAGTATGAATGATCATTTTTTAGTTGGGTGTTAAGAGGCCAGGAAGACCATGGCATTCCTATTTGGAAGGGCAAAAAGCCCAGAAATATAATTTAACCTCTGACCTTGCATCCTCTCAGAACAAACACAGAAACCAACCCCCTTATTCGAAAATATCCAGCGTGGCTGTTTAGAATCATCTGGAGTTCACGTCTTCCCAGCAGAGCCTCCTGTTATTGGCTGGTAAAACATAGCATGGCAGCTTGCAAGTCGTCTGGTTGTTATCTGAAGAAGAAGCACAGTGACCGTATCTCTCCAAACCAGCTTAATTTATTGTTGTTATTTCCTTCTAACCAACTGGGTGGGGTGAGAAGCAGTGTGTAGGCTAACAAAGAAAGGATGATAAACTGGGCTCTCAACTACTGCCTTTAGGAATAAAAAGGCATGGATGGTAATGATTATTTGGGTGTTAGAAATTGGGCCAGGGACAGGTGCTTCAGTGCCCATATACGGCTGGCTCTGCTTTGTCCGGAGTGGGGCTGATGTCACTCCTCACCTGTGAATGTTCTTTTCTCTGCCGGGGGCTTGCAATGGCAGGATGTGGGCTGATGTGTGATATATTCCGCACCAGTGAGTTGTAGTTTATTTCAGCTGCCTCTGTGCGCTCCCAAAAAGAAGACTTTCAGGAAGCCCCACCCTCTTTATGCTTTTAAGGGTAGAAGATCAGGTAACCAAATTCTACTCATTCAGAAAGCTTAAAAAGGGAAAATAAATTGTTTTTTCCATTAAGTCCATTTCTTTCCTGCATCAGCATGCAGAAAATGTATTAAAATTTTTTGTAGGTACACTGATTTCAGATTATTACATACTGCATAGTCCCTACCAAAAAAACAAAAAACCAAACCCATCGCCATCAAGTTGATTCTGACTCAGAGAGACCCTATAGGACAGAGTAGAACTGCCCCATAGAGTTTCCAAGGATCGCCTGGGGGATTTGAACTGCTGACCTTTTGGTTAGCAAGCATAGCTCTTAACCACTATGCCACCACAGTTTCCACAGTACCTATAGTATGTAATAATCCGTAATTTACCTGGCTAACCAGTCATTTGGAAGAGATCCATTATTGTGCCCATTCCAAAGAAAGATGATCCAACAGAAGGCAGAAATTATCTAACAAAATCATTAATATCACACACAAGTAAAATTATGCTGAAGATCATTTAAAAATGGTTGCAGCACTACGTCAACATAGAACTGCCAGAAATTCAAGCCAGATTTAGAAGAGGACATAGAATGAGAGATTATCATTGCTGATGTCAGATGGATCTTGGCTGAAAGCAGAGAATACCAGAAAGATGTTTACCTGTGTTTTATTGACTATGCAATGGCATTTGACTATGTGGATCATAACAAATTATGGATAGTATTTTGAAGAATGGGAATTCCAGAACACTTAATTGTCCTCATGTGGAGCCTGTACATAGATCAAGAGGCAGTCATTCTAACAGAAAAGAGGGTGCTGCATGGTTTAAAATCAGGAAAGGTATGTGTCAGCATTGTATCCTTTCACCATACTTATTCAATCTGTATGTTGAGTAAATAATCTGAAAACCTGGACTGTATGAAAAAGAGGACAGCATCATGATTGGAGGAAGACTCATTAACAACCTGCAATATGCAGATGACACACCCTTGCTTGGTGAAAGGCAAGAGCACTTGAAGCACTTACTGATGAAGATCAAAGACTACAACCTTTAGTATTATGTACACCTCAACATAAAGAAAACAAAAGTCCTTACAACTGGACCAATAAGCAACATCATAATAAACAAAGAAAATACTGAAGTTTTCAAAGATTCCATTTTGGATCCACAATCAACACCCATGGAAGCAGCAGCCAAGAAATCAAACGATGTATTGCTTTGAGCAAATCTGCTTCAAAAGACCTCTTTAAACTGTTAAAAAGCAAAGATGTCACTTTGAAGGTGCACCTGACCCAAGCCATGGCATTTTCAGTTGCCTCATATGCATGCAAAAGTTGGACAAGGAAGACGGAAGAAGAATCGATGCCTTTGAATTATGGTGTTGGCAAAGAATATTGAATATACTGTGGGCTGCCAGAACAAACAAATTTGTCTTAGAAGAAGTATAGCCAGAATGCTCCTTGGAAGCAAGGATGGCAAGACTTCATCCCATGTACTTCGGACATGTTATCAGCAGGGACCAGTCCGTGCAGAAGGACATCATGCTTGGTAAAGTAGAGGATCAGCGAAAAAGAGGAAGACCCTCAATGAGATGGATTCGAACCCTGCTACGGTTAAGAGGATGACACAGGACCAGGCAGTGTTTCATTCTGTTGTACATAGGATCACTGTGAGTAGGAACTGACTTGACAGCAACTGGCAACAACAAATAGTACCTACAGTCTGTTTTTGTTATTATTAGATGCCACTGAGTCAGTTCCTACTCACAGCGACACTATGTACATCAGAACAAAACGCTGCCTGGTCCTTAAATGTATCCTAAACCTTCACCTATGAGATCATATATTGAATAATACCATATGAACCTAATAGATACTTGTAGGCAGAGTAAAACACACACACTTCACTCCACATTTGTCCTCTGTTTACCTTCTAAGCCTCGTAATTTGCCATGCATTCTGTATACCCAATATTCTGCTCACAGATATCTATTGGGCATTTCCAAGATGAGCCATGTCTTCAGATATTCTCGTTGTCTCAAGTGCCCTTTCCTGACTTTTCCATTTATCAAAGATTAGTAGAAAGTGAATCTGGCTCCATGCATTTATTCAACTCACCTTTATGGAGCACCTATACCGAGAGTCAGTTACTGGGCAAGGCACCGATGATGCCAAGATGACAAACTTGTTTCCTGTGTCCAAATCAACCTCTGCAACATCTAGTTGGATAACTTTGGGCAGTTGGTTTAATACACGTAGTATGGAAAGTCACGAGAATGTTACCCCCTTGCAGATCTGCAGAAGGGGGAACGAGATCACACTTCGAAGCTTAATTGAGTGACTTGCACATAGTGAGTACTCAAAAGTTGCTACCTTTCCCTTTGCAGCTCTCCTTAAATCCCACCTGTGAGAACACTTCCCAAGATTACCTTGTTGGAGTCCATTTCTCCCTCCCCAACATGCCCAGAGCACGTTGCTTGAGGTAAAGGAGCACGTATTTCCTTCTGTTACTTATTGACATCAACTTCTGCCTCTTCAACTAGATTTTGAGTTCTTGGAGGAGATGGTTCTTGTGTCTATCCTCTCTGTAACCTTTAATTCACTTACAGTAACTCAATATATAATTACTGAGTGCCCACTGTGTGCTTAGGAGTCCCTGGGTGGCACAAACAGTTAACGCCTTTGGCTGCTAACCAAAAGGCGGTAGGTTCAAGCCCATCCAGAGATACTTCAGAAGAAGAGCCTGGTGATGTACTTCTGAAAAACTCGCCATTGAAAACACTATGGAACACAGTTCAACTCTGACACGTGGGAGTCTGCCATGCATGGGAGTTGACTCAATGTCAACTGGGTTTTTTGTTTGTTTTACTGTGTGCCTAGATACAGCCTAATGGAACAGGTAAATAAAACACATTTCTTGCCTGCACAGAAATTATGATGTGGCCAGTTAGACCGTCATGGGCATTATTGTTTTTGTGTGCTTAGCACCTACTCCTTCCTCTGAAAATTATGTCACTCTTCATTTTGAAAATCATCCCTGTGGTAGACAGAATCATGAGCCCACAATCTTAACTTCCTTCTGTATCCATGCCCTTTGCCGTCTGACTTTGCAGTCCTTCCCACTAGAGGTGTCTTGTCCTTCCCTATTCCTTGATTTTGCCCTTGGTCATGTGATTTGCTTTGGCTGATAGAAAGGTGTGGAATTCACAGCGTGTCACTTCCAATCCTAACCATTAGGATGCATCATGGGCATTCATTTCCTCTGTTACACCTCTGGTATTGTCATAAGAAGAGCTTCGCCTTCAGCCAGGGCTCCAGAATGAACGCACATGGATTGGCCCAGCTTTATCCAACCAAGGAACCTGGTTGAGCCGGACCTATAGCTTGAAGCAGAGCCACTAGCCTAAACAAGTTCACCTCAGCCAACTTTAACTCCTCAACCAATGTGCCTGCAGTTGCCTGAATAATAATGCTTATTGTTCTTTGTCTCTGAGCCTTTGTGGGTTTTTTTTTTTTTTTTGCAGCAATAGGTAAATAATATACCAGGCCCTACTGCCACTCAGCCTCTGTCCTCCTTCAACCCCCTTCCCTCTCTCTAGGGGCTTTAAATGTGGTCTGAATGGGATTTGACATCTTCTGATACTCTCCCTACACCGAGGCCACTGTTCATGGTCTAGGGCAGACACGTGACCCAAGAAGGGCCAGCTGGAATTATTCCCTGAGACCTTTCATATTAGAACCAAGGAAAATGTGAGCTTAAGCACTCATGGCAGACATGTTTCCAACCTTCTGGTGACAGAAGTTGAGGGAAGAGAGACTGAGACAGACAGAGGCAGGGAGCAGAAACAAACTGACACAGCAAGACCAGTGTTCAAGCCCCTAACTCAGAACCAAGGTCCGGGAGGGGTTCTAATTTCTGTTCTCCTCCAGTTTGGCTGCTGAGCATTTCCTTCAATTTGGTGGGCCAACCCAGTGTCCAAAATTTTCCATTTTAGCTTAAGTTAATTCAAGTTGCTTTTCTGTCCCTGGCCACCTTGAAAAATCCAGAGATAAATACAGTCTGCTGAGGCCATACCAGAAGCACGAAGGGGGCTATGGGAGCCCAGAGAAGGGACACCCAACAGCTTTGGGGAGTCGGAGGAGGGCTTCCTGGGGCAAGGAGCAATTAATATGAAACCTGAAGTATGAGTAGGAGTTGACCAGAGAAGAGGACTGAAGTGGGAGAAGAGAGGGAACAGCCTATCAAAGGCCTAGAGGCTCGAAAGTACCCATGAGAAGGAGGCAGGGAAAGTTAACAAAGGTAAGTGTGGGAGGGCCCTGCAAGCCACCTAAAGAACGGGGACTTCTCCGGATGGCAGGTGGGAGCCACTGAAGAATTTTAAGCAAGGGAGTATCCTTTTAGAAGGCTTTGTCCCTGGCTGCAGGGCTGGAGATTGATTCGGAGTGCTCAGGAGACCAGTTAGGAGGCTGTTAAAGGCACCCAGGCATGAGATGAAGGTATTCTAGTAGGCAAAGGCCTTAGGCTTTAATATATAGGGCTTTCTCCAAGTCGGTGTGCAGTATTTGTCTGCTGAATTGAAAACTGGGGAATCAGACCATTTCGTTGAAGCTCCCTGTGTGTGCAGAAAGCTGTGCCTTCCAGTTATCATTATGCGGAACCATGCTTTGATAAGGTGACGGCTGTTTGGCCACTTGTCCTATATTTCTCCTCCTAGCAGACTCTTCCGAATAAGTACAACCTGGGGTGTCACCGCCCTCAGGCCACCAACGCCTTGTCGTTGTTCAGTTTGTGCTGGGTGTTGCATTTACCCAGAATAAAATGATTCCCGTTTACTTACCTAGCAGCTGTCAAAGCCTGAAATTTCATTCTGTAGGCGTAAGCAATTTCCCCCCGTAAATGTGGCTTCATCTCGAGTTTGTTATCTGCCAGCAACAGAGAACAGAGATGCTGTAGTCACTCTTCCTTTCTTCTTTGAGCAACAATTAAACACCGATTCTGCCCGGAGTACAAATGTATCTGCTAGCGATTGTCACTCTTGAGCCATGTGCTCAAGAGGTTTAATAGGTTTGCAGGAAGACCTTCAGAAGAAGAAATGGCTTGGTGATATTCAACCCAGTGGGAGAAAACAGTGGCTTAACTCTTTCAGGGGCTAGACAGTGGGGACACTGGCTTTGGGAAGGCAGGCTCTACCTATTTATTGAGAAAGATGAATTCAAAAGACATAAGGGAAAGAGCTTAGATGAGCAAAGTCGGATTTCACCCAGGTTGACTTTATTTCTATTGCACCTATGGATGGAAAACTCATTGTCTGGATTGTATTCAGAGAGCTCTTGAAGTGGGGAGAGGACGAAGCAAGAAGTAAAAACAGTTGGTTTCTGGATTGTGTAGGCAGTCATTCCTTCTGGGTTTTTGTCCTTTATTCTTCTCTCATTTACAGTATCTTCTATGCATTTCCCTACAGGCCTTTGTGTAGACAGGGACAAGATATGGCTCAAGCCACTTCCTAGCCAATCTCTGGGCACAAGAGGGCCTTGGCTTTGAAAACCATTCTCAGCAGGCCCCTGTGAGTGTGAAGTGGCTGGCCATCAGGTCCTCTTTCCTCATCTCTTTGGGTCTTTTGACCACACACTTAATGAGGTCTCCCTTCAGCAATGCCTTTGTTAGACCCCAAATGATGTTCCCACCCTCCTGACAAAGCAGCTTTTGTGTCTTAAGTCAAAATAATCACATATGAAAAGTGTTGGCAAGGCTCCGACATATCCCTGCTTTCTCCTTAGGGGATAGGAAGAGAGAGTGTTAAATGTTTAACCTGGATTGATGAGGTTTGCTGAAACTGTTGGGTAAAATGAAAACTTTCTTAGAGGAATAAATCACGGGGGAGATTTCCCCCTCACTCATTGATTTTTGGATTCGGTTAATGATTTCAGCACTGAGAACATAAGGCTAGGTGGAAGTTAAAGGAATGGAAAGGGCACATTAACCTCTAAATTTTAACTGTATGTTGATTTTTGACATTGAAATACTATAATTAACCCAGACTATTTTCCAAAGATTTAATTTTTTGCTGATGTTCAAAAGTATTGCAGAAAAGCTGATTCTTAATTATTACATACAGCGTTGCATAAATTTCTCCCTAATTAAAAAGCCTCTAAATTCTAAATAATCAATTTAAGAAGGCATATGGTTTTGAAAAATTAGGCATTTAACTTCTAAAGATTTATTAGTAATTTGTACCGTGGCTAATTAATTATGGTTATAATACTATTGCAGTCATAGTAGAGATTGATGTAATGATACGATTGCAAATTTATTTTGATATGTCTTCTTTAATATCAGAACATTACAATATACTTAGTTTTCCAGCCCCTTCTTAATTATGCTTGAAAGCATTAGTTTAATGAAAGATAAAAAGGGCTTGATAAGTGTACCATCAGAATTTATTTGAAAAACTATTTTCAATATGAAACAAACAAATTGTGTTTTGTCCTGGCAAAATGAAATTTGCAGTTGGTAATAAATTAGCGACAGAAATGCCTTAAAATTAAATAGTATTTGATAGAGAATTTTCCATTAACCACTGTGACAATTCACCCAGATGTTAGCATGAGAAAGTAGTTAAACCTCACAAAGGGAAGCCTGCCCACAAAAAATGAATAGAACTTGACATAAACAATTATAGTGTTATAAATATTCACAAATGCACGGGGTGGGTGGGGAAGTTTTTTCTTTTTTTTCGTCACGTGAATTCCTAGGCATAAAAAAAAAAATCTAGAAACAGTTTTAAATATTACCAGGTTTTTCTTTGACATTGTAAGAGGAGAGAGTGTTTTTTGATTTAGTGGTAGAAAATGCCACTGATCTATTTTATTAAATAGAAACCCATGATCTTCTGAACAAACTGGGGGACAAAAACATATCAGTGGTGACAAGAAGAAAGGAAAAGGAAGAGGGTGAAGGTAGCATCATAGATGTGTGGAGCTGTGCCGAGGGTGCAGTGTGGCGAATTTAGGTTGCCTAGAGGACAATTTTTTTTTTTTTTAGAGGACGCATTTCCAAACTGAGGGCTTCTAGAAAGTGTTCCTGGGCGTGGCCGCAGAAATTCTTAATCTGGACATTTTCCTGACCAAACTCTGGCCACCGGAGCTGTCTGGGTAACTACCTGCCCTGCCTTCCATGTTTTGCATAGAAAAATATTTGGAATTTTTGTTTGGCTGGTCCTTCGGTGATATGCTCGGTTCGGATTGCTTTTGGTATTGCTGTGACTTTGAACCTGCAAGGTGCATTTTGGCTCCAGTGCCTTCCCCTGTTTTTTCCCACAGCACAGCAATTCGATAGATATCTCTCACTGATAAGCCGTGTGGTTGTGAGCAAGTCACTGAACATCTCTTAACTTGCAGTTTCCTCAGCAATGAAAACCAAAAAACAAACCAACTGTTGTGGAGCCAACTCCAACTCATGGTAACCCCATGCGTGTCAGAGTAGAACTGTGTTCCATAGGATTTTTTTAATGGCTGGTTTTTCGTAAGTAAGTTGCCAGGCTTTTCTTCCAAGTCCTCTCTGGGTGGACTTGAATCTCTAGCCTTTCGCTTAGCAGCCAAGCGCATTACCCATTTGCACCACCCAGGAACCCCTCAGCAATGGGAGAGTGCTGGTGTTGTTGGAAGGAGAAAACGTAGTAATGCACAGTACCCAACGCTCTGCTTGGTACGTGGGAAATGCTTGACTGATTCCCAACTCTCCCACACTTAGAGGAGAGAATCAGTGTCGAGAACAGAGGACTTTGGAGAGGGCTTGTCTTCCCCGCCTCCCCCTTCCCTATTTATTCTACAGATATTCATTGAGCACCCATTCTGTTTTCAGTCCAGTGCTTCCTTGCTGTGGACATAAAAATCAATAGGATGCGTGGGCGTCTACCTAGTCAGAAATCACAATCTCGTAGAAAAGGCATTGTGTATATAAAAATAATCAGAACAATATTATAGTAATGATTTTTGGGGCATATGAAAGCAGAAGAAAGAAGTCCATTCTCTCTTACCAAAAAAAAACAAAAAAACCAAACCCACTGCCATCAAGTCAATTCCAACACGTAGCAACCCTATCAGACAGAGTAGAACTGCCCCATAGGGTTTCCAAGGAGCAACTGGTAGATTCAAACTGCTGACCTTTTGGTTAGCAGCCAAGCTCTTAACCACTGCACTGCAAGGGCTCCGTTTATGCAGTGAGAAACCCTGCTAAGCCTTGAATGACTATAATAGTGTGACTTTCCTAGAACTTCGGTAAAACATGAACGATGTTGATAATTTTATGTTAGATTAGCTCTGTACTTTGCATTAAAAAACAAATATTTATTAAAAAGTATTTATTGAGTATGTATTCTATCCCAGGCATGCATATATATTTTTTCTATTGTCACATTCCACATACTCACAATGTTTGCCATGTCTGTGTTCAGGGATTAGAATTAGCTGTGTGACTGGATAATTCATTTAACCTCCAAGGCCCTCGTTTTCTTCAGCTGTAAAATGAACCCATTTCACAGCTCTCTTCCAGATCAAAAATTGTATGATTTGTGGAAAATGAGTGGACTCTCTTGATTAGGAAAAAATTAATTTACTTGTGTACGTTTCAAGAATTGATATATGTAAACTTTACCAAATGTTTATGACTTTTCTGTAATCTTTAAAATTCTGGCTGATGTCAAGAGACTTGTGAATGAAAGTTTCCCCAACTTTGGATTTTGGATATTGTATCAGTTTCCTAAGGCTGTGTAACAAAATACTACAAACCCAGTGTTTTGTGAGAACAGGAATTTATTGTCTCACAGTTTTGGAAGCTGGGAGGCCGAGATCAGGGTGTCGCCATGTTGCTTCCTTCTGAGACTTTTAGAAAGAATCTGTTCACATCTCTCCTCCAGCCTGTGGTAGCTCCAGGCTTTGGGCTTGCAGCTGCGACATCACGTGGCTTCCTTCCTCTATCTCTCTGTTTCTGTGTCTCTTTTCCTCCTCTTTTATAAGAACACCAGTCACATAGGATTCGGACCTACCCTACTCCAGTATGACTTCATGACTTAACTGATAACATCTTCAAAGACCCTATTTCCAAACATGGTCACGTTCACAGGTACGGGAGTTAAGACTTCAATATATCTTTTGGTGGTGGTGGTTAGTGGGAGAGACACAATTCAAAGCATAACATACACACAATTTTACAATCTATTCTCCATCCCACTTAATTTATGGGTTCACGTGCTAGTTCCTACCAAAATAGGAAAGCAGAAAAACTCCAAATTTTGGGACTAGCTAAAAGGGATATGGCGTGTACCTTCCCATCCCCCCTGAGAGTTTAAATAATTGAGACAGATACCTGAACTCCAGACAGTGGCTTCAAGCCTGGTCCATCACCATTAACTACAGGAGCCATGTAACCACCCCACATGCTCCGGCATAACTCCCATTAGTATCAATAAGAGTTACACCACTACACCGAAGGGAGAGAAGGGCTGCAATAAGGCTTTTAAAAAGCTATTTAATATATCAGCTTTCACAAAGATAGACGGTATCATTAAGACAAACAAGAAAAGATGTGCTTGACTTTACAAGGTATTGGCACTGTTAATCATATTTTGAAGTATTGCTGGTATATATCTTAGAAAACACAACACAGTTGCCATATTTCCAATAGGAGAGATGACAGTTTTGATACTGAGATACACTGATAATTCCAAGTCCTCCTTTTCTGCCTAAATGGGATTAAATCATAGAAGTAGATTAGGCAATTCGGTAGGTTCTAGAAACTGAAATATTAAAATATTGTAAATTCTGCAACATTCCGTTACACCCACTCCTGACTTACTGACTATCTCGTTATCTGACATTTCATATTTATGACAATAGCAAAAAAACTACTGCCCGACTATTTTGCACATCAACAATGTACATCTGGCAGTAGTGAACACTGAGGTGCGAGGCAAGAGTAACCCTGGCTGTGATAGTTAAGGTTATGTGTCAGTTTGGCTGGGCCATAAGTCTCAGTGGTTTGTCAGTTATGTAATGATGTAATTTGGCAGTTATGTAGTGGTGTAGTCATCCTTCACTTTGTGATCTGATGTAGTCATCCTCCATTTTTGAATAACATTGGTTTTTGCACAATACCTGGTCTTTGGAACCTAACCATGTTGATAAGTGAAGAGTGGGTGTACAAAGAAATCATAAAATTTCAATAAACAACTACACATATATGAATATATATATATATATACAATAATGTTATATAATTATCTATATTAACATATTTTGTTTGAATATACGAAATGCTATAAAAGTAGATACATAAAAGGAAAGATTATTATATAAATTGGCTGGTCTCCATTAAAAATCATTTTCAATTTTTAAATAAGTCATATTAAATAAAATGCATAGGTCACTAGATTTCAAAGCATTCCCACATTCATTATTTTGATCTTCCCAACTTTGTGAAGTAGGTAAGCCACATGCAGTTATCCTTATTTTACAGATAAGAAATATAAACCTAATATCTTTTCCAAGGTTCCCTAGATTGTATGTGGCAAAAGCAGGATATGGCTCCTGTTCTTCTAATTTCAGGTTTGGAACATGAGATCATTTACAGATAGGTAGATACCTAATCCAGGAAGACACGGGTTTCTTATTCTACCGTCATGTGCTACTGTGAAGCTCCACCAAGAAATATGGCCTGCTGGGCTTGCTGGCCTTTGATGAAGCTCTTTCCTCTGACTTCAATTAAAACTTTAATACTTATGGTAGATACTGAGTTCCTACTCTCCCTTCTTCCTTACTAAAACTATCTTGTTTTTATTCAGTGTAACAACGGGCCCGTTTAATATATTCAGTCTCCCAGACTCCCTTGCAGCTAAAAGTAGTCATGTGACACAGTCCTTGCCACCTATATGGAAAGTGAAGTCACTAGATATGGCTTCCTGGAAAGACATAAAAATAAATAGGATGTGTGGGCGCCTACCCACTCAGGGTTCACAGTCTTGTAGAAAAGGCATTGTGTATTATATTATATACAATATTATAGTAATTATGTTTAGGTCATATGAAAGCAGAAGAAAGAAGTCCATTCTCTCTTACCAAAAAATAAAATAAAATCCACTGCCATCAGGTTGATTCCTACTCATAGTGACAGAGTAGAACTGCCCTTTAGGGTTTCCAAGTAGTGGCTGGTGGATTTGAACTGCTGACCTTTTGGTTAGTAGCCAAGCTCTTAACCACTGTACCACCAGGGCTCCATTTAAGTACATTTGATGTATTAATTCATTAAATCTTGAGAGCAGCCTTAAGAGGTAGATTTTATTTCTAACCCCCTTTTACAGAGAAGGATGAGATTTGATATGATGTGATCACCTCCATGATGGGATCTGCTGTGAGTAGCCAGTTGGTTGAAAGGGAGTTTCCTTGGGGGTGTGACCTGCATCAAATATATAAATGGATTTTCTGGCAAGTCTCTTGGGCTTTTGCTCACTATGGATCCTGCAGCTGGCTCCAGTTCATCTGACCTCCAGTTCTTGGGACTTGAACTATCAGCTTACCTGCTGTCTTGCCTGCTGATCTTGGGAATTTGTTGATCTTCACAGCCTGTGAGCAAGAGCCCTGCTGTCTGACCTGCCGATCTTGGGTTCACCAGCCCCTGTGGCTACGTGAATCAGGAGAAGCCTCTATTCTGATCCATGGACTTGGGACATTCCAGCCTCTACAATCGTGTGAGCTATTTCCTTGACATAAATCTATACTGGGATATAGATTACGGGCTTTACTGGTTTTGCTTCTCTAGAGAACTCAGACTAAGACAAGGAGGGTCACTTTCCTTTCCCCATCCTTTCCCTCACAAAAGATACTAGAAGTATGGGTGTTTGCCCAGATGATCATTGTGGGGGTGGGAGGGGGAATACATACATACATACATATATATATATATACACACACACACACATATAAATTTGGAGGTTAAAAGGTAAGTACCAAACCTAATTCTTCAAGGAACTCACAATCTGTTTGGGGTGGGAGAGAGACTTGGGGACAGGGAGTAGGAAACTGTGTATTAACTATTCAAGCATTAGGACATGTTGCTCTGTGAGATACTGATAATAAATAGCACAAGGTTTCAGAGAAAGGAGATCTCAATATTTGCCTCGGTCTTTTACCAAAGGTTTGTTGAGATTCTTCAATTAATTATTTAAAAATAAGCAGAGATGAGAGTAATAGTGGAATGAAGTAAAATGTACCTTCGAAGAGGTCTTCCAGGATATAAATGCCCCCAGAGTAGGGATATCATCTTATTCATTTTAAAACCCCAGTATACATATTTTTTTTTTTTTTTTTATACATATAGCTCCTAGCATACAGAATGAATTTTCTCAAATGGGTTTTTGATAGTTTTCTGCTTCTGGGATTTTCCTTTTGCAAAAAAAAAACCACCGTTTTTCAACACTTCTGGCTGTGATAAAGTAGCTTATAGAAGACTAATGTTCCTAACAAGAACACCTAGAAAACCACATAAAATATATTTGAAGGCATTATAGATCTGCCAAACCATCCAAGACTTGAGGGGCCAAGACATCTAGACAGACGAAAGGCCCAGAGAAAGGAGCCCAGTGCTCACCAATTTTCCCCTTCAGGCATTTTCTGATTATTAGTTGCATAAGGCATGAAGTTAAAAAGCCAAATAAATGGCTGTTAAAAAGCAGAGTGCAGTTTTCAGAATCTCATGGTACTAGGAAGACAAAAATTAGAATTCAGGAGGAGAAGCTCTAATGAACACCCCAGGCTCTTGAGACTCCTAGAAGGCGCCATCTCAGAAGTAGGTAAACCCAAGGTAGACTCAACCAGAAAAAGATGAAACACACTGTCTGATCAGCTGAGCCCTGACTAGGTTGAGGTAAACTTCCTGCCTCGGTTTCCTAGTGCTCCTGCAATGCAAATACCACAGGTAGGTGGCTTTAAAGAAAAGAATTTTATTTTCTCTCAGGTCTGGAAGTTAAAAGTCCAAATCAGGGTTTGCAGCCATGTCTATTCCTTCTGTGAACCTCTTTCCTAGATTCTGGAGTCTGCCAGCAATCCTTGGATTTCCTTTGTTTGAAGATGATCCTCAAATGTAGTCTGGCTTCTCCTGAGTGTACATGTCTCTGTGACAAAGCTGCTCTTCATATAACCCAGAAGTGATTCGGTTTAGCATCTACCCAACACTGTTGTGGCCTCAACCGATGGATTGATGACATTATATTAGCTTGCATTATGCAAGGTGATTATATTCTATTACATTAGGTATAAGGTGATTATACTGCATTACGTTAGATTCCATCCACAGGTATGGGGTTAAAATTCCAACACATATTTTTTGGGGGGTGTCTTAGTCATCTAGTGCTGCTATAACAGAAATATCACAAGTGGATGGCTTTAACAAAGAGAAGTTTATTCTCTCACAGTCCAGTAGGCTACAAGTCTGAATTCAGGGGGTCAGCTCCAGCGGAAGTCTTTCTTCTCCCTGTCGACTCTGGAGGGGGGGTCCTTGTCATCAGTCTTCCCTTGGTCTGGGAGCATCTCAGCGTAGGAACCTCACGTCCAAGGGACACGCTCTGCTCCTGGCACTGCTTTCTTGGTGGTATGAGGTCCCCGTGTCTCTCTGCTTGCTTCTCTCTTTTATGTCTTAAAAGAGATTGGCTTAAGACACTATGTAATCTTGTAGACCTCATCAGTATAACCACCACGAATCCACTTTGGAAACCCTGGTAGCGTACTGGTTCAGTGCTGTGGCTGCTAACCAAAAGGTCAGCAGTTCAAATCCACCAGGCGCTCCTTGGAAACCATATGGGGCAGTTCTACTCTGTCCTGTAGGGTTGCTATGAGTTGGAATCAACTCGACAGCAATGGGTTGTTTTTTTTAATCCATCTTATTACATCATAGTGATAGGATTTACAGCACATGGGGAAATCACATAAAATGGTGGACAATCACACAATACTGGGAATATGGCCCAGCTAATTTGACAGATATTTTTGGGGGACGCAATTCAATCCATAACACTCCTGCTACTCTAGTTTACCTTCAGAGAGGGTAAGTCCTCTCTGAAGGAAAATATGTCTAGAGCCTCTAATATTTTTCACACACAATGTCAAGCATTCTGTCAAAATTTAAAAGACTTATTAAGAAACAGGGCCAAGAAGAAACACATAATAAAAACAGACCCCAGAGTAGGGAGTGAAGTAAAAGGGTAGGTGGGAAGGAACTACAATGAAGAAAGCATAGCCCGTATTTCAAAGGTTGACCACAAAGAGAAAAGTCTTCTCTGCTGGGAGATCAACTTATGCCACAGCTACATAAAACAAGTGAAGTTTTTCACAGTTTCTGAACCAGGTCACTCCTTAATCCCCTTCCGCATCCACCTCCGGTAGTTCATTGCTTCTCAAAGAATATAATTTGCTTATTAGATTTTTTCAGGGATCTTAACAGGTCTCATGTCCAGTCAGCATTTATTCTATCTGTGGCAAAGAAAATTGATTCTATGGGGACCTTAGAAAATATACCACGACGATAGGCATTAATTTCCTAAGACAGACTGCATTTTCAGATCTGAGAAGTGAGCTCAGCTTCATTCCTCTGCCTGCTCCATGGTATCTGAGCCCGATGAGATCAAGGACTATGTTTTAACCATCCTTTGCTCTGAGAGATTGGAGCAGAGACCTGGCATCTAATAAGAGCTCATGAAAGTCATTGAAAGCTTTATTTTTAAGGCACAAGATTGACAACTAATCTACTATATCAGTGATCCAAAACAAAATGGCAGCCATACATCCTCACAAGCATGTTATAAACATTGCTGTATGTCAGGCCTTGAGTTTGGCATTGTGAGAATACAAATGTGCCTAAGAGAGAAGCTCTGCTTTCACTTAGTTTACTGTGAGGCTGGAGAGCTGAGAATGGTGGAAACATAGTCATCATTCAAAGCAGTGTGAGATTGGTCAGGTGTAGCACCGTAAATACTCTAGATCTGCTCTGTCCAATATGTTAGCCACTTGCCACATGTAATTTAACCTAAATTTAATAAAATGAAATAACATTTTAAAATTTTTCCCAGCCATACTAGCTGCATCCCAAGTGCTCAATAGCCGTATGTGGCTAACGGCTGCAGTATTGTAGAGCACAGATATATTTTTATCATTGCAGAAAGTCCTATTGGACAGTGCTACTCTACAAGTCAGAGAGATAAGAAACTACTTCTCTTAGGTTAGTCAGTGGAAGTTTCATGATGGCAACAGCATAGGAGCCAGCCCTTGGTGGAGGGGCAGGATGTTGATGAGAAAGGGAGAAGGCCTTCCAGAGAGATGGCATAAGCTAAGGGAACTGCTGAAGCATGTTTGGTGTTAGCATTACCAGCAGTAGTATCATGGTCATTATCCTGAGCCTATTCCTTGACTTCCTTTTTCGTTGGCTCCCACCTCCATCCATGAGGAGTACTTTCTAGACTCTCCGTTGTTTTCTCAGTATTCTCTTTTGCATGTGATCCTGTCCATTCCCATGACTTTAACAACATGCCTAGACATCCTTCCATACCCAGGGATGACCACACTCAAGTCACAGATGCATATAATCACTTGTTGGTTCCAGTGTGCTCAAAGGAAGTTCCAACAAGGGATCACCGTGAGTCTGAAGAGTGGCCCTCCTTTACATGGGAAGGGCAGTCACTCTGAGGAAGAACACAGCCTTCATCAGGGATGGGAAGAGACAGAAGGCACCTGCCTTGCAGCGAGATCAATCCAGCCCTGACCAGGTGAAACAGGTGATAGTCTGCGCCATTACAAGAATGTTATGCTCAAATGTTTGCATCACCTCAATTCAGGATGATAGTTGAGCTTGTCATTCATGACAAGGCATCCTGATATGGTTGTCACTTATCCCCACCCTACCCCCTATTTTGGAACTGTTGAAGCTCTGATAGTGCAGTGGTTAAGAGCACCACTGCTAACCAAAAGGTCAGGAGTTCAAACCCAACTGCCACTCCTTGGAAACCCTATGGGGCAGTTCTACTCTGTCCTATAGGGTCACTATGAGTTGGCATTGACTTGAAGACAACAGGTTGGTTGGTCGGTTTGTTTGTTTGTTTAAGCTGCCTTTGCCTCCCTCTCTGCTCTCATGTGAATTGACTTACAAGTCCTCTAAGTTTTACAGGAGTCAACACTATTTTCACAGCTATCTTTTCTTCCATTTCTACCACGCACATTTTTGGACAGTTGCCTAACCAGCCTTCTCCACCACCATCTTTTCAGCATAATTTTTCAGTCTCAGCATGTGCCTCCTCTCTTCAAAATGCCTTCAGTAGTTCCTCTGTACCTTTAAAAATAAAAGCCCAAATGTTTACACCCATATTTGAGGGCATTCCTCAACAGAACCTAACCATCTAATATCTGATGCAGGCCTTACTACAAACAAGTAAACTTACTAGAAAGTGTGGTAGTCAAAAGAACACAGTCTTTAGAGTAAAACAGACATGAGTTCAAATTCCGATTTGGCTACTACCCACCATGATGTGAGACATGTTGTTTAACTGAGCCTCCGTTTATTCATCTTTAATGTGGGAAGAATAATACTGGCAATGTTGCTGGTGAAGTACTTCGTAATATATACAAGGTGCCAGCTTGGCTGTGGTAGGTTCTCAGTTAAGGGCACAAATAAGTATTGTCGTCCCTGGCTGTGCTCTGGATATCCTTTTTCTGTACATTTGAGCACAGTATTCTACCTGCTGGCAGACCTCTCCCCTCTTTATGTCTATCTTAGCTCCCTTCTTGAGGTCCCTTTCCGTTTATGGACACACATACAGTAGGAGATACAGTCGGAGTCTCATTCATGTCCTTGAACACTCACCTCTGTGCGCCAAAGGCTGCTTACTGTGAACCCTGCAATTCTCTACTTGAAGCCTTTGTTTCTGGCTACGAGAGCCTGCTTGGCCTTCATGCAGTGCACACTAGAAGTGTCGAAATATCAGTAACAGTATTTGATAAGGGCAGACGGGAAGTGAGCTTTCTCTCTCCTCTGGGAGGATAACTCTGATGTACATTCTACACTGTCTCCCAAGATTCCCAGGATCTCCCAGTAAGATGGGACTCCAGTTGCCCACAGTGATTACCTTTCAGGAACATACCTTTTATTGATCTCTATCCCTTCTTCAGAAATGCTGGTGGCATAGTGGTTAAGTGCTATGGCTGCTAACCAAAGGGCTAGCAGTTAGAATCCACCAAGCGCTCCTTGGAAACTCTTTGGGGCAGTTCTACTCTGTCCTATAGGGTCTATATGAGTCAGAATCAACTTGATGGCACTGGGTTTGGTTTGGTTTTGGTTTATCCCTTCTCCATCTCACTTTTCCACTTCCCTGCCAGGACTTCCTGGGATCCCCCATATAAACTACTTGCAGTCAAAGCCTTCTCTTAGTGTCTACTTCTTGGGGAACCCAACTTAAGATACCACCATATACCATCTTTCATCAACAGCACTGAACAGGTTCTGTCTCACTCTCACTTCTTGTCTCCTCAATAACACCTAATAGTATCTCAGGGTAGAACTATTCTTCGTAGGATTTTCAGTGGCTGATTTTTTGGAAGGAGATCACCAGGCCTTTCTTCTGAGGAAACTCTAGGTGCACTCCAACCTCCAGCCTTTTGCTTAACAGCCAAGTACTTAACTATTTGCACCACCCAGGGACTCCTTTAACATGTAACAGGCTGCAAACAACTGGTGTTTATACAGGCTGTCTGCCAGATGCCACCAGGAAGTTGGAGCTCTCGTTCTTGCAATGTCTCCCATGGTACCAGAAGTTCTTTTTCTGTTAAAGAATTACGGGAAGACCTACCTGACTCCAGGCAGCAGGCAAAGCAACCAATGACAGAGAAAATGCCACCATGACATTTAAAAATAACAGTAGTAAAACAGCTACAACACGACTAAGTGCTCAAGTATGAGAGTGCTAATGCACCATGTTCTTTGTGACTCTGATGACCTGGAACTCTCTGGCCACAGTAGCCTTGTCTTCATCATCTAGTGCTGTTATAATGGAAATACCACAAGTGGATGACTTTAACGGAGAGAAATTTACTGTACACAGTCTAGGAGGCTAAAAGTCTCCAGGGGAAAGCTTTCTCTGTTGGCTCTGGGGGAAGGTCCTTGTTATGAATCTTCCCCTCGTCTAGGAGTGTCTCAGTGCAAGGACCTCAGGTCCAAAGGATACATTCTGCTTTCTTGGTGGTAGGAGTTCCTCACTGCCCCCAACTCTCTGCTCGCTTCTCTCTTTTATATCTCAAATGAGTTGATTTAAGATGCTGCCTAATCCTGTAGATTGAGTCCTGCTTCATTCGCATAGCTGTCTCTAATCCTGCCTCATTAATATCATAGAGGTAGGATTTACAACACACAGGAAAATCACATCAGACAACAAAAATAGTGGACAATCACACAATACTGGGAGTCATGGCCTAACCAAGTTGACACACGTTTTTGGGGGGCATAATTCAATCCATAACTCATAGCCATGTTCCTTGTTCTTGGGTGTCTTCCGTTGGTACCAGAGGAAAATGTGGAGCTCATGAATATTTCCACTGACATGACAGAAATTCCTCTCCACCTTTGTTTTTTTTTTTTTGCTGTTCTCCCAAGAGAGCATACAATTGACTTTTCTCTCATCATTGAGCATCTGCTAACGAAGTCTCTGCGAACCTTCTTCCTCCTGGTAGATCGCAACATATCATATGCCATTATCTGCTGCGGTTGCACATTTTCCCAGTTGACGGTCCCTGCAAACTTTTGCATGTCTGGCACACATTCATCATAGACTCGAGGCTTTGTGCAAAATTTATGTTAACTCTGTAGTGCCACAAGGTATCAGGGTTTTCTCTGATCCACCTGAGCATTTAGAATTCATGGCAAATGTGAAGTCCCCAACCCTAGCACCTATTCACTTAGTTAGCTTTTGAACAGTGGTCGTTAGACCCTCTAATGTGGGACTACATTTGCAATTCCTGAAGATTTTAAAGAATAAGGAAGGTATTCAGAGTGTAAGCTCTGGAAAATTTTACTTTCTTTATAGCAAAAGGGATTTGCAGCTACGCACCCACTTATAACACACCTGTTGCCATGAAGTCAAGTCCGAGTCATAGCAACTCTATGGAACAGGGGAGAACTGCCCCATAAGGTTTCCAAGGAGTAGCAGATGGATTCGAGCTATTGACCTTTTAGTTAGCAGCCATAGCTGTTAACCACTAGGACACCAGGGCTCCTTTTATGTATAGAGTGTAAAGTAGCCAATAGAACTTAGGGTCCCTGTCTAGGACAACTAAAATTCCCCTGTGTCTGCCCTCCTGAAATTTCACACTGTTCTTGTCACCATGTGCACAGAAAGTACTTTCATGCCGTATATACAATGGGGTCTTACTTTCAAATCCTAGGGATTCTTCCGTGTTCTTTAGCAAGGAGTCTGAGAAACATTGGAAATATTGCTAATTTGGCCCTGGACAAATTCTAAATCAGGCATGTATTTGTATCCTACAGCTTCCCATTGCTACAGGTTTTGATTTTTTTTTTTTTTTTTTTTTTTGGTCTATCCTCTTAGTCAATAATTCATCTATCATTCTCTCATGATGAATTTTATATTTTAGCTAAAGCACACCATACAGATGCACTACTCCTGAAAAAGGCTGATAACAGAAGAGCCAAATATGGGTTATCCGGTCACTCACAATAGGCCCCTTCACAGAGATCCACTTCTTTCCTTTAACAAGAATTTACGAGCTAAGATACACCGAAGTCAGCCTGGGCTGCCTCCGTGTTTCCTTCTGTGTGGCTAATGAAATGGTGCTTCTGCCGTTGCTGGCCTTAAACAGCTTCCCAAATCGTGTCTCCAGTGTTTTTTCTCCAGCTGACAGCAGAATAAATGCTGGAACATATTGCTATGTCATCTAGTTCTCATCTGAACAAGACAGTTCTTTTTATCCTGGGATCTTGACAATGGTCGGCTGAACTTACAAAGAATTATTTCATTCATTCTTGTCTTCATTCCCATTGAATATTGAAGAGGTAAACTCTTGAGCCTAGTGGTCTTAGTGTTTCCCATATGGGTTGGAACTTTTGTGTGTGTGTTCGTTTCAGTTATTTGTTCTTTGCTTTATAATCCTCTGAGCCATATTAGAGTAAACCTAGAAGAAAATTGGTGTATCTGAGCGGAAACTTGATAGGTAGTGAGTCCTCAAGTCCCCTCACCTATACTGGGGCAGGAACTGATTTTGGCATCTCTATGTTCAGTTACGTCATCTTGGTTGGTTGGTGGTTGAGATTGGCCAGGGTAGAGGTATTTACACCAAGGAAGTCAGCAAACACTACAAATCAGGTTTTGTTTTGCTTTGTTTTCCCAGAGAGCCAGTTGTTAAATATTTACGAGCACCCCACTGGGCAAAGGTCAGCCTATATTTGGCAGAAGAGGTCAAGACCTCGCAAAAGCACTCGAAAAATTTTCAGAGGAATTGGAGCTGCTTCTGTAAATCAATGCTTCCCAGCTCTGTGGGATCCAACACCTCCTTCATGTATTCAGTATTTTGTAACATATGCTAAACTATCCTGAAGTGAAATTCATTTTTTTTTTTTTATAATCTACCTGGGCAAAATGTTTATAAAAATCACCATAAAATCCCAATGATATTATAAAGGATAATTAGGAAAACAAAGTAACTTAAAACGATCTGTATTTTAATATGCTATTGTTGGTGCATAACTGCACCGGAAGCCACGACAAAGTAGCCAGTGCTGGTACCTTTGTGTGAAACTAGCATGAAAAATGCAGGTCCACTGCAGACTGGCAGAGGTGAGAGCTTGCAGAATCAGAGTGATTTTCTGTGAAGATGAACAACTTGGTAAAATTCTGCACAAAACAAAACACTCTCTTCCCTCAATTCGGAAGGTAACTCCATCTGGAAGCTCCACTGTGTGTTAAAACAATGCAGAAAAATAGCTTGTGTTTATGTGTAAGAAGAATTTAGGTTCTAGACTCAGGTTATTTACCTGCATGAATTACTTACATGCAAAATCATATGGGACGTGGGCAGTTCTTCATTGTGTAAAACAGCTGGCATCTCTGGCACCACCCACTAAATGCCAGTAGCGCCCCCAGTCAAGGAGGCAACCAAAAATATACACTAAAGACTCCCAAAGGGCTCTAGAGAATAGTACAGCCCTGGATGAGAACGAGCACTCTAAACGAGGGCTAAAGAGCCTGCCCTGGAGTGTCATGAGCTGGTACCACTTTGTCTGGATGGGTTGGAATGAAAAAGGAGAATTCACCTGCTGAAAGAATGTTGACCACTGGGCATCCAGAGAGGAGGTCTCAAGCTACGTAAATGTTCAGCAAACCTATGAAATGCAGGGATATCTTTGGGTGAGACAGCAGGAGACCCGGAGGCAGAGGGGCAGTGCAAACAGGGGGAGAGCAACAGGGACAGGCAGTATAGGATGCTGCCTGGTAACTGAGAGGCTGAGTGAGGAAGTGGGCAGGAGCAACTGACGCTAGGGAAATGGCACATTGCAGTGGACTCACCAACCCTGCTTTTAAAAAGTGTCTTTCATCCAGTCGGTTTCAACTCATAGTGACCCCGTGTGTGCCAGAGTAGAACTGTGCTCCATAAGGCTTTTAATGGCTGGTTTTTTGAACAAAGATTGCTAGGCCTTTCTTCTGAGGCACCTCTGGGCGGATTCTAGCCTCCAATCTTTTGGTAAGCAGTCAAGCACATTAGCTTTTGCACCACTCAGGGGCTAGGAATAGTCATTATGAGGCATTGTGGCTCTAAAGAGTCCCTTGAAATAACTCTGCAGGTTATCTAAAGGCTCTTGGTGCTGAGTGCGATAATATTTTCTCCTACTAATACACCATGATCAAGCTCCTTCTTGGTGGAGAGTTGATAACCCACAATCAGACTATCCTCAGACTATCCAGAGGAAAAAGAATATTTTATTTTTCTTTGTCCTCTATCCCTCATTTTTTTCCTGCAAATTTATTTCTCAGCTTTTTATTTGAAAGATAAAAATTACCATATAAACCAGAGACTCTGTCAGCCTGAGACTAGAAGAACTAGATGGTGCCCAGCCCTGACTGGGAACACAATAGAGAGTCCCTGACAGAGCAAGAGAAAAGTGGGGTGCAGAACTCAAATTCTAGTAAAAAGGCCAGACTTAATGGTCTGACTAAGACTGAAGGAACTCCAGAAGACACGGCCCCCGAACTCTGTTAACACAGAACTAAAACCATTCCTGAAGCCAACTTTTCAAAGATTAGACTGGACCATAAGACATAAAATGATATTCGTCAAGTGTGTGCTTCCTAGTTCAAGTAGATACACGAGACTAAATGGGCAGCTCTTGTCCGGAGGTGAGATGAGAAGGCAGAAAGGGACAAGAGCTGGATGAATGGACACAGGAAATCCAGGGTAGAAAGCAGGAGTGTGCTGACGTAGGAATAGCAACTAGGGTCACATAATAACATGTATATAAATTTTTGCATGAGAAACTGACTTGAGCTGTAAACTTTCACTTAAAACACAATAAAATATAAATAAAAGATAAAAATTAGGTCCTAATACCTTGAGACGTTGAGATTTTTTCATTAGGTGTTGATATTAGCCAAGGGCCTGGTTACGCAGATGCTGACATGGGGCTTCATCAAAATGCGCTTTGTACTTTGGAGTTAAATATTTAAAGCTAGATCTATAGTGACATACTGACTCATATTTTTTTTTTTTTTTAACTTTTTTCCCCCAATATTTGACCTGCTTTTCGTTAAGAGCTCCTAACCGTCTCAAGATTGTTGACTAGAACAGCTCTCAAACTTTTCCAGTTCAAGGACCAATTCATATAAATTTTATTATTAATCTACTCTTTATTTTTTAAGCAAATACTTTTGTGAAGTGTAACGTAAGTAGAAGTTACATAAACCATAAGTATACAGTTTGATGGTTTTTTTTTTTTTTTTTAACAACTAAAGATGTACATTAAACCAACACATAGGTCAGGAAATAGAACATAACCAGAACAACCAAAGCCCCTTTGTACCCTGGTGGCACAGTGGTTAAGAGCTCCGCTGCTTAGCAAAAGGTCGGTGGTTTGAACCCACCAGCTACTCTGTGCGTGAAAGATGTGACACTCTACTTCTGTAAAGATTTACAGCCTTGGAAACCCTATGGGGCAGTTCTACTCTGTCCTATAGGGTCACTATGAGTTGGAATTGACTCAACAACAATAAGTTAATTACGGTTTTTCCTTTCTCCCTCCTAGTTACTAATCCTGACCCAAAGATAACCAGTATTCTAACCTCTAACAGCATACATTAATTAGGCCTGCTTTTGAAGTGTACACGAATGGAATCATAGAGTAGAACGCTTTTGTGTCTGTAACTTCTTTCACTCAACATTATGTTTGTGGCATTCTTCCACACAATTGCATGTAGTTGAAGCTTATTCAGAGTCCCTGAGTGGTACAAATGGTTAACTAACTCAGCTGCTAACTGAAAGGTTGGAGGTTCAAGTCCAGCCAGAGTCACCTTGAAGAAAGGCCTGATGGCCTGCTTCCAAAAAATCAGCCACGGAAAACCCTGTGGAGCACAGTTCCACTCTTAACACACGTGAGATCACCATCGGAATTGATTTGACAACTGGTTTTTGATAGTTCATTCATTCTCAATGCTGGGTGATACTCCGTCACGTCAATATAACACATTCTATTTATCCATTCTACTGTTGGTAGATGTTGGATAGTTTTCAGTTTGGAGCTATTATGAATAGTGCTGCGTGGACCAAGTTTTTATAAATGTTTTTCACATGAACATATGCGTGCATTTACACTGGGTGTATATATAGGAATGAAATGATCAAGTCATAGGGTTTGGGGTACGTTCAGATTTCAGTAGATATCACCAACGTGTTTCCCAAGATTGTTACACAAATTTCCATTCCCGCTGACAGTGTGTGAAAATTTCAGATCATCACCAACACTTGGTATCATTGTTTTGTTTTGTTTTTCATTTTAGCTGTGCTTGTGGGTGTGTAGCGCTGTTGTATCGTGGCCTTAAATTTTATTTCTCAGATAACTAATGAAGCTGAACATCTCTGAAACCAAGGTTGGTGTTCAGCTGCAGTGTCAGCGTGTTTCTTCTCAAGCCTTACTGTTTTTTATTGTACTGGTTGTTAAATATTTTGTTAAATACTGTTGTTCACAATGGCCTTACTGAAGTATCAGTGACATACAATAAGCTGTACATGTTTAATGTGTAAAATTTGATAAGTTTTGACATACGTATTCATCTGTGAAACCATCACCACAATCAAGGTCATGAATACAATAATCTCACCTTCCTGTGCCCCCCAGTTCCCTCAGTTTCCCAAGCAACCGCTGATTTGCTTTCTCTTATAGTAAATCAGTTTCTGTGCCCTAGAAACTTATATAAAAGAAATGATATTTTGTAAATTATTTTGTGTCTTGCTTAATTGTATGTCAGCATATTTATTTTGAGATTCATCTATGCTGTAGCATATGTCAGTCGTTCATCCCTTTTTATTGCCAAGTAGTATTCCATTGTGTGGATGGATATACCACAGCTTGTTTATCCATTTACACATTGATAGATATTTGGATTGTTTCAGTTTGGGGATTTAAAAAAAAAAGAAGAAAAAAAAGCTGTTACCAACATTCATATTCAAGTCATTGTACAGACATATGCTTTCATTTCCCTTGAGTAAATACCTAGGAGTAGAATAGCTGGATCATTTGGTGAGTATGTGTTTAACATTTTAGGAAACTTTCAAAACTGTTTTCAAAGTGGTTGTATGATTTCATATTTCCACCAGCAGTGTGTAAGAGTTTCAGTTCCTCTATCTCCCCAGCAACACCTGATGTGATCAGTTTTTTAAATTTGACCAAGTCAAATAGCTGTGTAGGGCAACAGTTGTATGATTCCATTTTTTCTCCTCTCGGTGTTTGTGCTATGGTTGTTACACATTTTACTTATAGACAAGTTAACATGCAGGAGTATGTTGTTACAACTTTTTGTTTTTAAAAATCAGATGCTATGTGCTTCATTCCTTTGTGTAGATTAAGGAGTAAAAACTATGGTCTATAGGCCTGTCACCTCTTTTTGTGAATAAAATTTTATTGGAACAGAGCTACGTCCATTTTTTATGGCGACTTTTGTAAGACTACAGCAGAGTTGAGTAGTTGCAACAGAAACCATGCAGCCTGCAAGGCTAAACTGTTTACTCTTGAATCCTTTAAGAAATCTTTGCCAACCCTTGCTAGAGACTCATATGTCTATCCACTATCATTTTCTTTTTGCTTGAAGAACTTTCTTTTAATAATTATTATATTGTGAGTCTGCTGATGATGAATTCTTTCAGCTTTTGTATGTCTGAAAACATCTTTGTTTTGCCTTTGTTTCTGATAGGCTTTGAATTCTAGGTTAACAGTGTTTTGTTCTTTTCCTTTTAGTACTTTAAAGATGATCCAACACTGTCTTCTCATTTTAAAATTTTCTCTTTATCATTGGTATTGAACAATTGTTTATGATGGACCTTGATGTAGCTTTCTTCAGGTGTCTTGTGCTTGGGATTCCTTGAGCTTCATGAATCTTCAGGGTTAGAGTTTTTATCAGATTTGAACATTTTTACCCATTCTTCCCTGAAATACTTTTCTGTTGCCCCTTTTGTTTCAGGGACCCCCATCACTCCCATTACATATACCAGGGAACTAAAAGTTGTCTTTTAGCTCATTGATGCTCTTTTCATGTTTTTAAAATTCTTTTTACTCTGTGTTTCATTTCAGACATTTCCATAGTTGTATCTTCACGTTCGCTACCATATTTTTATGGAAATAGCACGCACCTTCTGCATTTGATTGCCAGCTGCACCCTCCACGCCACAGGGCACCTCACAAGTGCCACCGTGCCAATCCTCCTCCACATGTTGCTTTAAAAAAAAAGTTAGCATAGCGTACATATGGATATACCTCGAGGGGGGAGGGAGCGGCCAGCAAACAAATGCAGGATGCGTGTGTCATTTGCATAAAAATACGGTAATCCTTTTCTTTTGCAATGTTTAATCTGTCATTAATCCCGTGCAGTGTATTTTTCACCCAAGACATTTTAGCTTTCATGTCTAGAAGTTTGATTTGTATCTTTTTTGTATTTCTCGTGTCTCTAGTATTTGAACCTATGGAATAGAGTTACCATAATTGTTTCAATGTCCTTATCTGTCAATTCTAAAATCTGTATTAGTTCTGGATTGATCTCAGTTGATTGATTATCCTCTTCCTTCTGGGTCATGTTTCTTGCTTCTTTGCATGCCTGGTAGTCTTTGATTGAATACTCAAAAGCAAAACCCATTACGGTCAAGCCAATTCTGACTCATAGTGACCCTACCAGACATTGTGAATATTACTTTGTTTGGTGCTGGACATTTTTGTATTTCTATAAATGTTCCTGAGCTTTGTCCTGGGCAGCAGTTAAGTTGCTTGGAGACAGTTTGATCCTTGCAAGTCTTGCTTTTATGATTTGTTAGGTGTGTGGAGCCATGCTCACTCAGGTGATAATTACTCCTCACTACTGAAGCTGGACCTTTCTGAGTACACTATCCCAATGCTCATGAATTATGAGTGTTTTAAGCCTTGCTGGTGAGTACCGGCACTATTCCTGGCCCAGTGTGAGTCTCAGGCACTGTGTTCTGTAATAATCCTTCCAGATGGTTCTTTTCCTGGCCCTGTGTATTTTCTTCACATGCCTGAACTGACCAATAGCTGTTTGTTGCCATTGAGTTGGCCCCTGACTCATGGGGACTCACGCACAACAGATCAAAAACTCTGCCCAGTCCTGTACCATCCCCATGATCAATTGTAGACTAGACTGTTGTGATCCATAGGATTTTCACTGGCTGATTTTTCAGAAGTAGATTGCTAGCCCTTTCTTCCTAGCCCATCTTAGTCTAGAAGCTCCACTAAAACCTGCTGAGCATCATAGAAACATGCAAGCCTCCACTGACAGACAGGGTTGTTGATTGCACGCAAAGGGCATTGGCTGGGCATCAAACCAGGATCTCCATATGGAAGGTAACAATTCTCCCACTGAATCTCCACTGCCCCCATGCGCTGAGCAATACTCTGCTAGATACTGGAAGGGACCCTCTGTAAATCTTCAGTGTTCTCCCTCTGTGTGCATCTCTCATCTTTGCTTCTCTGTCTTGTAAACTCTAGCTGCCTTGGTGTCCCCAGTCTCAGCTCTACCTGCCCAACTGAGGGAGTCCACCAATCTCTCCCTGTGTTTCCCCTCATTAAACCTCAGCCTGAAAACTCTCTCAGGGCAGTAAACTTTAGCAATTGAAGAACTCATCTCATTGGCTTCCCAATTCTTAAGGATTGCTTTCTTTCATTGCCTAATGCCCGGTGTCTTAAAGCCTGTTGTTTTGTTTATTTTGTCTGGTTGGTTTGCTTGTTTGGGTTGTTCCAGGCTAAGGGGTAAATCCAGTCCCTATTACCCCAAATTGGCTGGATGTGCAAGTCTCAAATATTGTTTTTATGAATAGTTCCCTGATATCACAAGTAAATTACCATACCAGCAGTGATGACATTACAGATTATACATATACAGTTCATACAAATGGTCTCCTGAAGGCCTATACAACCAGCAAGGGCAACCAGTGGTCTTTTGGACGCCGTTTCAGAATAAGTGTGCCAAAGCATTTTGATACAATTTGTCCTACACAGTGAGACAAATTAAAAATCATTTAAAATCATCCTTTCCTGGACTGTACGTAGGTTGAACTTTGTCATCAGTGAATTAAAAGCAGTGGGCCTAGGGGCATGGATTTTTCTTTTCTTTTTTAATGATGTCCTATAATAATTAGTCCTAATTTGATTTTGCTTACAACAGGGCTATTCTGAAGCACTGGATAATAGTTTTTTGCCAATTTTATGTTTCTCTCAACTTGTACATGGTTCTGCTAATCAGTGCTTTCCCAGAAGTACTATTCATTCATTCATTCAGTAAAAATTTATGGAGTGCGTACTATGTGTCACGTACTGTTTTAATTGTGACGAACCTCACAGTGAACCGGGTAGAGTTGCTGCCCTCCAAGAGATACATTCCTCTATGGAGGGGGACACATAATCAAGAATAAATATATAAGTCAAATGGTGCCTTAGTTACTTAGTGCTGCTATCACAGAAATACCAGAAGTGGGTGGTTTTAACAAACACAAATATGTTTTCTCACAGTTTGGAAGGCTAAAAGTCCAAATTCAGGGCCCCAGCTCTAGGCGAAGACTCTGTCCAATCTGAGGGAAAACCCTTGTCTCAGCTTCTCCAGCATTCTTCTCAGTATTCCTTGGCTATCTCCACCTGGCCAGTATCTTCCCTTCTATTTGTACTTACATCACTGTGCCTAATCTTTCTTTTTATATCTCAAAAGTGAGTAGGTTGAAGACAAACCTACACTGACATGGCCTCATTAACATAACAAAGAAAACCCTATTCCCAAATGGAATTACATCCACAGGTGGAAGGGTTAGGATTCCAGCATACTTTTTTGGGGGAAAAAGTCAATCTATAACAGGTGATAATAAGGGCTATAAATGGAAAATCTGAGGCCAAGAACAAACAGTGATGGGCATGATCTAGAATCCTATTTTGAATCTAGACATTAGTGTCTCAAGGCAACATATTTGACAAGACTGAAAAAAGCGAGGGAATAAACTGTGTGGATATCTAGGCAAAGAGTATTCCAGGCAGAGCAAAAATAAGCTCAAAACCACCGAGGAAGCATTGACATGTTTAAAATAGCCACAGAGGTTTCCTAGAGTATATAAATTGAGAATTTTAAATCTAGAAGAAACTGTAGATATTATCCAATTACCGGATTGCCAATTCAGTGGATTGGTGGTGAATGCCTGTAGCAGGGATCTGCAAGCTTTTTTTGTAAAGTCTACGTTGTAAATATATTTGGCTTTGCGGGCCATACAGTTTCAGTTGAAATGACTCAACTCTGCCATTAAACTGTGCAAGAACGCATCAATCATGCCTGTGTAGTGCTCCGTTAAAACTTTATTAACAAAAACAGGTGGCAGGCTGAATTTAGCCCTTGGAGTCTGCCAACCCCTGGCCTAGAGTATGATATTGGGGAGCCTTACCCAGTTCTTTCAGAGGGACACATTCCTCAGTAGGGCCTGACCTATTCTCTCCTTTTTTGCTAACCAGACTAGTTATCCTGGGCTCAAGTAGGGGCACATGAGCAATGTATTTGCCAAACCTTAGTCATATCAGTCTTCTTATGCAACTGATGAGGCCAGAGAAGCTCTCACAGTCTGTTAGTGGAAAGGTACAGCTCCAGTATCTCAATAGTTTGGCTTCACTAGTCTGTCCTTGGAGTCTCTGAATTGAGCAAACGGTTACACGCTGGAGAGCTAGCGAAAAGTTTGGAGATTTAAACCCACCCACAGGCGCCTCAAAGGATAAAACAAAACAAAACAAAAAACTCATTGCTATCAAGTCGATTCCAACTCATAGCAACCCATAGGGTTTTCAAGGAGTAGCTGGTGGATTCAAACTGCTTACCTTTTGGGTTAGCAGCCAGGCTCTTAACCACTGCACCACCAGGGCTCCCCTGTAAGGATTACAGCCTAGAAAACTCTATGGGCCAGCTCCACTCTGTCACTTGAGGTTGCCATGAGTTGAAATCGACTTAAGGCACCTAACAACAGTTTTCCGAAGGTGTTCACCAAGTGGAAAAAACCTTCAAAGCAGAGAGGTTGACACGTTAGTGTGCAGCGTAAATACCTGACAACCTTGCTGGAAATGCAGATTACCAGGCCCCGCTCTGGACATTTTCATTAGGTAGGTGACCTGAGTGTGAAGCCTGAGAGCTGCAACCCTTGAGGAATCATTGCAGCAGTGCTTATATTTCATCACTGCATTTTGCTTAGACAGAAAGGGGAGATAGGTCCCATTTTGACTGACTCTTTCCCTCTTCATGTTTTTGTGTCACCTTAAATTTTGGGAACGTTGCTTTCTGAAGCATCTTTGCTAATCTCTTTCAAAACATCTCTAACTTAAAAACAAACAAATCATGACATAAATGGCAAAAACTGCTTTTGGAACCCACCACATTGGCCTTCCAAAGAAGTTTTTAAAGCCCTTTGTTGAAATAGATAGTGAGAATACGGCTTTACACCCTAAGATTAAAAAGGAGAGAGAAAAACATTTTTTTTGTGTCAAAAATATTTATATTGTACTCACATTATGTGTGTGTCAATGTTACATGCTTATATACATACCATTGTTTCCCCAACAGAAGCTTCACAGGGATTTCTATCAAGCTCTCTGCTACCCTTACAATTCCCACTCAGTCACGTTGGGTTTCTTTATTTGCAGTTTTCTGTGTTCAGACACCAGGGTGAATTTAAACTCCATTCCGTCTCCTGCCGCCTCTCTGATGTATTTGCTACTTTTTTTACATTCCCTTCCCCAGTAGAATGTGATGGAAATTCCTTTGGGCCTTTAACTTTCCCTCTGAGTCAGAAACTTTTGTGTTGTTAATAGAACTTGACTTTATTAGCATTTCAAATCCTGGGATGCTCTTAGAGATCGGGGTTAGATCTGAGGGGCTTCCCAGCCACAACCTGATTTATCAAACCTGTTTAACTGAAATCCCTAGTGGCCAGTGCCTTTGGCCTTTTTTTTTTTTTTCTGCCAGCACAGCTCACAGGAAATTCTTTTCAAACCTGCTTTTTCTAACTGTTCAGGGATTCTAGAGAAAGATACGTTCATCACCCAAGAAGTTTTTATTTTGTCCCTTTCCCAACTTTTATGTATTCTTGCCAAAAAGCCATAATACTCTGCCTATCACCTCTGGTGGTTTGGTCATGGGTGGACGGGTCAGAGGATGGATGGGTGGCTGGGTGGCTGGGTGGCTGGGTGGGTGGGTGGATGGGTGGGTGGGTACAGTGGATGGGTGGGTGGG
This sequence comes from Elephas maximus indicus, assembly GCF_024166365.1. Taxonomy (NCBI): domain Eukaryota; kingdom Metazoa; phylum Chordata; class Mammalia; order Proboscidea; family Elephantidae; genus Elephas; species Elephas maximus. Next base: position 14,173,103 of record NC_064845.1, on the reverse strand, counting down.
TACAGTGGATGGGTGTGTGGGTGGACGGGTGGGTGGGTACAGTGGATGGGTGGGTGGGTGGATGGGAGGGTGGGTGGACGGGTGGGTGGGTACAGTGGATGGGTGGGTACAGTGGATGGGTGGGTGGGTACAGTGGATGGGTGGGTGGGTGGATGGGTGGGTGGGTACAGTGGATGGGTGGGTGGATGGATGGGAGGGTGGGTGGACGGGTGGGTGGGTACAGTGGATGGGTGGGTGGGTGGGTGGATGGGAGGGTGGGTGGACGGGTGGGTGGGTACAGTGGATGCGTGGGTGGGTGGACGGGTGGGTGGGTGGGTGGATGGGAGGGTGGGTGGACAGGTGGGTGGGTACAGTGGATGGGTGGGTGGTTTGGTGGATGGGTAGATGGATGAGTGGATGGATGGACATCAGGTAGGTGGATAGGTAGACAGATGGGATGAATGATGGATGGACAGGTAGAGATAAAATAGGTAATGCAAGTCTTCCATTTTGCACAATATCCTTGTCATTTAGTTAATTATAATTGGCTTTATGTTTTAAGGAAGCCCTGGTGGCGTAGTGGTTAAGAGCTAGGTCTGCTAACCAAAAGGTTGGGAGTTTGAATCCGCCAGGTGCTCCTTGGAAACTCTATGAGGCAGTTCTACTCCGTCCTGTAGGGTCGCTGTGAGTTAGAATCAATTCGACAACAGCGAGCTTGGGTTTGTTTTGTTTTGTTATATTTGGTATGTTCCTAAGGCTGAATGAGCACTATTTCTGCAGAAAACAGCGAACCCTGTGACCTACTTCCTGCTTCCCACAGGAGCAGTAGAGGGGTGCTTGTCAAGTATTTCGTTGTCATTTTGACTCAGTGTCTGCTTTGGAAAATTAGAGGACTCACCCCCTTTTGTACAATCTATATAAACCTGCTTCAACGTAGTGGCTCTTAACCAGGCAGACACAGTAAAATCTTTTGGGGAACTTGCTCCACGTACACATGCCTGAACCCCACAGTCAGAGACACGCATGCTGTGAATGAAGATCGCCCCTCTGACTGAAGACCTCTGTACGTGGTAGCAGTAGTATTTGAACTTCTTTACCTTCTTCTTGTGGGTAACTGATACTTCTAAATACTTCTTACATACGCGGCCTTGTTCTAAGTGCTTCTCGTATTACCTCATTTAATCTTTATCACAATCCTTTGACGTAGGTACCATTAATATCTCCATTTTACAGATGAGATAATTAAGGCACCCAGAGGTTAAGTAATTTGCCCAGGGACACAGAGCTAGTAAATCATAAAGCCAGAGTTTAAACATAGTAGGTGTCCAGTCTACGCTTCCACCTACCATGTCACACCTTCTTGCTCATCGTTAAACTGACCTTTTGGAGCTCAGCGGAAATTTCTGCGATAACAGAAATGTTCTGTATCTGTGCTGTCCGATATGGTAGCCGCTAGCCATCTATGGCTTTTTAGCACTTGAAATGTGCTGGTAGTGTGTGGCCATTAAATATTTGAATGCACCTAACCTTTGACCTAGCAATACTGCTACTAGTATTTTATCCAGCAGTTGTGTGGTTCACATCCTGAATAATACTGAAAAACTGGAAACAAGTGAGTGTCCACTAGGTGAGTACCGGTAAAATGAATTATAACACTTTAACATAAAGGGATTCTATTCAGTCATTTCTAAAAAGTGAATTAGATCTATAAAAAGAGTTAACGAAATGAGCAAAAAAAGATGTAGCATCACAATATGTATAATAAGATTATATTTGTGTAAAACCAATGAAAAATCCCCCCCTAAAAAGAGATACAGGCATATGCCCAGCCCCTATCACGGTGCTTGGCACATGGTAGGTACTCAATATTTGATGAGTGAATACATAGAGGATATATAAATATAATACAAATATATGCACATGCATTTTTACTTTTCATATTGTATTTACTGGGACTCATGGACAGACATCAACAGTTCGGTTACACTGGCAGGTGTTCAGATCGAGAGGCCTGAAGCGAAGATTCTAGGGGTTGGTTAGTGTTAGCACTTCTCCCAGCGACCGACACAAAAGCATCTTCGTCTGTTGGTGTGCAAGCCTGGGAGCAGTGTCAGCACTTACCTTGCGCTGGCAAAATACCCCTGCCTTTGCTTCCCTGACAAAACACACAAGTCACACAGTGCTAGCTATTTATTCTCCTGCCAGCACTGTGACAAGAGGGGTTTATATAGGATTAACAGAAAAAAAAAAAAAAGAGAGAAAACATGAAAAAGGCAGGCGTGTCTTTATAAAACGATCTGTGCTCACCTCCCTCCACCCTACCCCTGTGTCGGCCTGCACTTTGCGTGCCTTGTGCCTGGGTTGGATATGTCTGCGCCTGTGAGAACCTTTTTATTTAGACATCACAAAGCAGCGGACCAGTTTTGAACACAGCCGGCTGCAACACCGGTGCACGCAGACGCCTGTTCTTTCTTCACAAAACTCTCTGGTTCAAACATGTTTGCAGAGCATGATTCATGGTGTTTCTTTCTGGATTGTCCAGTGGGTAATTGCTGTATGAAAACCAGAGAAACAGATGTAGACCCTGAACCCTGGCTATAAATTTTTGTTTTATGATTATGGGTTTCAAATGCGCTGTGTCACACTGACAAATCTACAGTTACTTGAAACAAAATGGATTTGACTCTCCAACTTTGGCTTTTTGGTTTGTTTGTGGTTGGAAATACTTTTATTAGTGTTTCTAGGATCCCTGGTGCACGGTGGTTAGAGTGCTTGGCTGCTAACCAAAAGGTTGGCAGTTCGAACCCACCAGCCGCTCTGTGGGAGAAAGATGTGGCAGTCTGCTTCCATAAAGATTTCAGCCTCGGAAACCCTATGACTCAGCTCTACTCTGTCCAAGAGGGTCGCTAGGAGTCAGAATCGACTGGACAGCGGTGGGTTTCGTTTTTTTATTGTCATTGATCAAATGAAGAAAATAGAGACAATGACATATCATTTTATGCTGTACCCAACAGGATATTGGGAAAGGCTTCTTTTAACTGTTTGACTAATGTTTAAAATGAGTGTCAATAGTTTAAGCTTCATTATAGACAAATTAACTAGGCCATTTTTCACCTTCTAGCAT